>NC_052151.1:64045319-64746475 GCF_902713615.1 Scyliorhinus canicula | reverse complement strand
GCTAGGAATGGGTGTGTGGGGGAACAGAGTGCTAATATGCGGCTGCAGCTTGTCAGCCTCTAAAGTGTCAATCCCGACTCTGGCGAGTCAGACCATTTTTCATTGGAATCGGTCGTGTTCCACCTGGCACTGGTGCTAATTCATTAAAGGTTGATGAATTGCTCTGGGAACAGCACCAATTTTCCTGTCATAGAACACCACCGATTCAGTCCAGGTGTCAACTGTCTCTGAAACGGAGAAGCCCACCACAGTTATCTGACTATCCCAGCATCAATAAAACAAGGGACCAAAGAAAGAGACTGTTGGTCATGGCTTGCTTTTAAAGGTAGGTGGAGGGATTTCCTGAATATGGGACTTGGGAATCTGAAGTACAGCTACCAATAATGGGATGGAGTGAGGGAGAAGGCTTAAGTGGTCAAATTCAGAGAAAGGGCGACATTGGTCAGTTGTGTGGTGTTGGAGGGTGGGGGTTGGGGGGGGAGGGGGAGAGGAATGGGGGATGTGGGTAGTGTGACAGAGGGGGTGGCTGGAGACGATTACAGCGGTAGGGATGGGTAGGCTATGAAGAGATTTAAACACAAGGAGGAATATTTGAAATTTTGGGAAGCAAGTATAATCTAATAAGAAGCAGAGGAGCGCAATTGAAAGCCGAGCGTGACGAGGCTGTTAAATCTTGCGAGGGGCCTCTCGTGAGATTTGCGATGCTAGGATCGTCTCATGAGATCTAACGAGATCTCGCGAGACGTCATGATCTGGATCTTGCCCTCCCTGGGCGTGATCCAGATTTACATATTTATCTTAAATATGACTTAAATATGTCAGCGCTTGATGCTTCTGAGGCCCGGGACAAATGCCCGCACTGGGGAGACATCGCCGTTTAGTACTGGTCCACACAAATATGGACCAGGTGTAGCGGCACCCGGGGGGTCTCCCAGGCCATCGGAGGGTCCCGGGTGGCTGGGCTCTGGACAGCATGATACCCTAGCACTCCTGCTGCCACCCGGGCATCTTAATGCCCTTAATGCCCAAGGATTTAATTATTTCACAGCTGTTCTGTTTTTCAAAATACTCTATTGTAATGTTCCTGGGAATAGAGTGCACAATAATAATCTTTATTAGTGTCACAAGTAGGCTTACATTAACACTGCAATGAAGTTACTGTGAAAATCACCCAGTCGCCACATTCCGGCGTCTCTTCGGGTACACGGGGAGAATTCAAGATGTCCAATTCACTAACTGCACGTCTTTGGACAGTGGGAGGAAACCGGAGCACCCGGAGGAAACCCACGCTGACTCAGCACAGACAGTGACCCAAGCCGGGAATCGAACCCAGGTCCCTGACACTGTGAAGCAACAGTGCTGACCACTGTATTACCGTGCCGCCCTAATTAAGACTAGATACATCTTTGATGCTGTATATGTGTGGAGAGGATCTTTGAATGATTTACATTATAGAATCATTGAAAATTTACATCACAGAAGAAGGCCACTTGGCCCATTGTGTCTGTGCTTGCACCATCCAGCGTAATCCCACTTTCCGGCATTTGGTCTGTAGCCCTGCAGGTTATGGTTGAGGTGCACATCCAGACACCTATGACATGAGTTGAGTGTTTCTGCCTCCACTATTCTTTCAGGCAGTGATTTCCAGACCCCTACAACTGCCTGAGCCTAGAAGGAAAAAAAACAGTTCAGACCAGCATTCTTATTTCCCCATTTTACTATTTCTTTCCTTCTGGGGGTGAAACATTTTTGCCTCATCTCCCCTCTAATCTTTCTACCGATCACTTTAAATCTATGCTGCCTAGTCACTGACCCAGCTGTGCTAAAGCACACTCTGTCCAGGTCCCTCACAATTTTGAACATCTCAATCAAATCTCCCCTCAGCCAGCCTCCTCTGTTCCAAGGAATACAACCCCAGCCTACCCAATCTTTCCTCCAGCTTCAATTTTCCAGTCCTGGCAACATCATCATAAATCTCCTCCATACGCCTCCAATGGAATTACATTGCACTATTGCTTCACAGCTCCAGGGTCCCTGGTTCGATTCCCAGCTTGGGTCATTGTCTGTGCAGAGTCTGCACGTTCTCCCTCTGTTTGCGTGGGTTTCCATCGGGTGCTTCGGTTTCCTGAAAGGCATGCTATTAGGTGAACTGGATATTCTAAATTCTCTCTCTGTGTACCTGAACAAGAGTATTAGTAATAATAATAATCTTTATTAGTGTCACAAGTAGGCTTACATTAACACTGAAATGAAGTTACTGTGAAAAGCCCTTAGTCGCCACACTCTGGCACCTGTTCGGGTATAAAGAGGGAGAATTCAGAATATCCAATTCACCGAACAGCACGTCTTTCGGGACTTGTGGGAGGAAACCGGAGCACCCGGAGGAAACCCACGCAGACACAGGGAGAACGTGTAGACTCCACACAGACAGTGACCCAAGTCGGGAATCAAACCCAGGTCCCTGGTGCTGTGAATATATATATATATATATATATTGTATGTATCTATAGACATAAACGTATTCTAATCAATATTGCTAAATGTTCTGACCTTTGTGAGGGGCACTGACCACTGTATTTTTAACAAGTACTGCAAAGTACTTGTGATTTTCTGTTTAGTTATCTATTTACATATGTGGCCTGTTGGTGGCCTCGTAGAGTTTTATCCCATCTCTGTATGAATATAATAATTCTGGCAGAGAGCCCACAAAACATTTGGCTCAATGTTACTATGTTAATGCTGAAATCAATACTGTCTTAGTCAGTTCTAGTTTCCACATTATAAAAAGATAATGAAGCACCGGAGAAGATGCACAAAAAAAGACTCATAATGATGATACCAGAACTGAGAGGATATAATTAGTACGAAACACTGACCAGACAGGGACCTTTCTCCAGAGAAGAGGAGGCTGATGGGTGACTGAATCGAGTTCATTTAAATTATGAGTGAATTTGATAAGGTAGACGTAGTAAAGAAGGTGGTTCCACTAGTGGGGGAGGCAAAAACTAGGGACCATAAATATAAGATGATCACCAACCAACCCAATAAAGAATTCAGGAGAAACCTCTTTACTCACAGAGTGTTAAAAATATGTAACTCATGGAGTAGTTGAAGAGAGTTGTGTGGGCACATTTAAAGGGAAGCTATATTATCACGAGGGAGAATGGAATAGAAGGGTATGCTGATCGGAATAGTGGAAGAGAATCTGGAGGAGGCTCATGTGGAGGATCAATGGCTTAGAGCAGTTGGATTGAGTGATCTGTTTCTGGGCTGTACATTTTATGTATTTCTATATTAGCAACATATTGGGTACGATTTAATTGAAAAAAATTTGAAGTATCATTTGCAATTCGCGGGGTGTTTTTCGATGGCCGGATTGGTGAGATCGCGGCCCGTACTTAACGGCACTTAGTGCCGTTACTGGCTGTCTCGTCGTCTGATTTGCCAGACTTATGCCTCAGCGTTTCACTGCTAACAAGGGGGAGCTGTTTTTAAACGCCCCCTCACCACTCACTCCCAGTCAACATACAAGCATGGCAGCGCATAGTGTTTTGAGGATGCCAACCTGGCCAGGCTTCTCGACGTTGTGGTTACGAGATGGGACATCCTGTTCCGCCAAGGTAGTTGGAGGACCAGCAGCAGGGTCACCAATGCTGCCTGGGAGGGAGTGGCAGTGTCTGTCAGTGCGGGCAGCATGACTAGGAGGACCAGCATTCAATGTAGGAAGGGTAAGTTACCACCTGTCTCCTGGTATCAGCTCCACCTGCCACCTCTCAAATTCCCATCTCTCCCCCCAAATCACTGGCTGACTCCTCGCACCCACCCCACATCTGATCTTCGCGCTTGCTCCTCAGAACCCCTTGGCACCCACGGGACAACCGTCAACTGAGATCCAGTCAGATGATGAGCTTCTGGACTATGTCCTCCCAAAGCTGATGCAGATGTTCGGGCATAGCCATGAGATTCTTGAGGATATGTCAGCGATATTCCAGCCAATTGGAGGAGTCCCAGAGGTTACAGGTGCAGGAGATGATGCCGTCACTGGGTGGTAAGAAGAGAGAGGATCACTGAGTTGGCACTTAGGTGAGGGCACTATCTAGAGGGAATGGAAATGTCAACTGTCTCAATTAGAACATGTTACACCGGATACATGTGAAGCCTCTGTCACATTAATCTTCACAGCGGGCATGACTGCACCCCATCCTCTGTTGTCCTCCACTCCCCCCACCTCTCGGACACAGTGGTCCAGGATCAAATGCAGACCCCGTTCAGAGGATTGGTGTGAGCGCCCTGTCAGCAGAAAGACAGGAGTCAGACTTTACCCGAAACTGAGGAACACCAGAACTAACCTCACAGTGAGTTTTCATCACTCCCATGCCTTGTATATTGACCCGCTGACAGACCCATCACACTGGAATGATGTTACACAGACTCTTGGAGGGTAGGACAGGGTCATCAGTGGTGTGGGAAGGTTGGGCAATGGAGGCAGTGGAGGAAGGCGGGAAATAGGTGGGAAGGAGGATTTCTTTTGGAGGAAAGGAAGGATGATGAGAGGTTGGATTGGAGGAAGGAGGGATGGGGCCACTGAAATATTGTGGGGAAGGAAGGATTGGGGGGAAGGAAGGATTGGGGGGAGAGGAGGGGAGCTGATGGACAAAGCCTCACCCTATGAGAATCGGGAGAGGATGAGGGCCTCCCTGGGCTGCTGGGCTCTTGTCGCCGCCTGACCTTCATCCTCAGGCACCCACTGCAGTTCCTCCCTGGGCTGGTCCTCCAGCCCCTCCTCATTTGGCTTCTCCTTCTCTTCCTCAGACAAGGCAGCATATCCCTTCTCCTCCTCCTGCATGTTGCCCCGCTATTGTGCCTGATTGTGGAAGGCACAGCAGACCACCACAAATCAGGAGACCTTCTGGGGGTGTACTGCAGTGCACCACCTGAGTGGTCAAGGCATTCGAACTGCATATGGAGCAGTCCGATGCACCGCTCAATGACAGCATGGGTGTCAACATGGGCCTCATTATATCAGGTCTCCGCCTCGGTCTCATCAGTCAGTACCTTAGCAGGTACCCCTTATCCCCCAAGAGCCAATCTGTCATCCTGGGGTGGTCCCTGAAGACACCAGGGATCTCTGCATGATCCGAAGGTGGTGGTCGCACATAAGCTGAATATTCAGGGAATCGAACCCCTTGAAGGGTATGCCCTGAACCCCTGGCACACATAAGGCAAGATGTGCTCCATCAATTACCCTTTGGACCTGGGGCCTACCGGTGATGGCAGAGAATCCTGCAGCCTAGGCATCTTGGATCTCACAGATGCACCTGTGGGCTGTAGCTTGTGAATTGATGCACAAGTCCACACTCGAGCCCTGGAATGAACCGGTTGCATAGAGGTTCAGGGCTGTGGTGTCCTTCACAGGCACCAGGAGTGGGTGTCCTCCTCCCCACAGGGTGCCAAGTCTGTGAGGATGTGGCACAGGGGCCTCACTGTCTCTTTGTTGAGACAGAGGCTCCTACAGCACATGCTCTGCATCATCTCCTCCAATGACCAATGCCACCTGTACACCATGGGCCGTTGTTGGCATCCCTTCTGGGTTCCTCCCTGGCCTGATGGGTGGTTAGGTCTTCAGGCAGCCCCCTGCACATGTATATCTGTCAGGAATTGGAGAAGGAGAGAGGTTCGAGCGGGGACTTGTGTATCAATTCACAAGCTACAGCCCACAGGTGCACCTGTGAGATCGAAGATGCCTGGGCTGCAGGATTCCACCCCAGGACCTTCAAGTCCCCCAAGCTTCCCCCAACCGTACGTGTTCCGCTTTCTCTCAGAGTGCCATCCAGCGAGTCAGTTGTGCTGGAAAACCGTACTCTACACACTCACCCCCGGACAAAGCAGGAGCTCCCAGAATCCCAAACCCCTATCGGGAGCATTATGGAGACCGTGCTCAGGTGCCCTCCCCTGATCCACACACTTACCCTATGTTTGCGAGGATATCCCAGTGCTGAGTGTTTGATTGTTGGCTGCTGCCTTGATGATGCTTATGCCCCTAGAATTCAGGCAAAGTCTTCAGTCTTCAAAGTTTGATTGAATAATCATCGTGTGAGACATGGTATGTATACCCATGAGAAGTCACTTGAGACTATTTTGTTTATTATACAGTCAACAGTAACGAAGATTTATTACCATGAGCCCGGTGGTGGCGGCGACCCTAAGAATCTGGGGACAGTGGAGACGGCATAGGGGGGAAACAGGGGGCTCGATGGAGGCTCCATTGGGTGGCAATCATCGGTTCATCCCAGGGAACAGGGATGGGGTATTTAGGGGGTGGCAAAGAGTGGGCATCAGTAAATTGAGGGACCTGTTTATTGGCGGGAGGTTTGCGGGCCTGGGGGAACTGGAAGATAAATTTGGGCTTACCCAAGGGAACATGTTCAGATACTTGCAGGTAAAGGCGTTTGCTAGGTGACAGGTAGAGGGATTCCCTTTGCTGCCCTCGCGGGGGACGATGGACAGAGTGCTTTCGGGGGTGTGGGTCGGAGAGGGGAAGGTGTCTGACATCTATAAGGTAATGCAGGAGGTGGAGGAGTCGTCAGTGGAGGAGCTGAAGGCTGAATGGGAGGAGGAACTCAGGGAGCAGATAGAGGACGGAACTTGGGCGGATGCCTTGGAGAGAGTCAACTCTTCCTCCTCACGTGCGAGGCTTAGTCTCATCCAATTCAAGGTGCTGCACCGGGCCCACATGTCCGGGACTAGGATGAGTAGGTTCTTTGGGGGTGAGGACAGGTGCACCAGATGTTCGGGGAGTCCAGCGAACCATGCCCATATGTTCTGGGCATGCCCAGCACGGGAAGAATTCTGGAAGGGGGTGGCGGGGACGGTGTCGAGGGTGGTTGGATCCAGGGTCAAACCAGGGTGGGGACTTGCGATTTTTGGAGTTGCGGTAGAGCCGGGAGTGCAGGAGGCGAAAGAGGCCAGTGTCCTGGCCTTTGCGTCCCTAGTAGCCCGACGAAGGATCTTGCTACAGTGGAAGGATGCGAGGCCCCCAAGTGTGGAGACCTGGATCAGTGACATGGCGGGATTTATAAAGTTGGAGAGGGTCAAATTTGCCCTGAGAGGATCAATACAAGGGTTCTATAAACGATGGCAGCCTTTTCTGGACATCCTGGCTCAAAGATAGGTATCTTGGTCAATAGCAGCAGCAACCCGGGGGTGGGGGGGGGGGGGGGGGGGGGGGGGTATTGTAGTTTCTATTATGTAACTTAATATTGTGTTAATTTGCGTTGTCGTTAAAATGCTGTGTTGTTCATGGAGGTGGGGCGAATGTTTATGATTGCTAATATTATTGTTATTTTTGGTATTTTATTATGGTTCGTGTTGTCGTATAAATTCAAAATTTTTCAATAAAAATTATTTTTTTTAAAAACAGTAACAAAGATTTGAAAATCAACTACATTACATTGCACACATTACAACAACCATTAAATAACAAGGAAATGCCTCAATTCCATATTGAATCCAAAGCTATATCAGCTCATTTTCCTAATTAAAAGCAAACACACGGATTCACCCCTCGCAGACTCTTCAACAGAAACATGGATAAGCGAATGTGTCATGTTCAGAACTTTGTCATAGAAAGGATCTGTCTGTATATCAATGTGCGATTTGTTCCACAGGGGTCAAAGGGCGTCAAAGTGATGTTCAGCATATCACCAAGAACAGGGCTCTGTCCTGGAAGTCTTTATTAGGACAGACAGGCAACAGCTGTAATTGCCCCTGGTTTGGGTATCCACAATATTTACAGATGGCTTGAAGACCTCACAGATGAAAAGCCCTTCACCCCACCCCCACCCCCGACGAACGCTTCAGCCCCCCGACCAAGCCCAGCCTCCCTGAGGGGTCCCCCACCTTCCCCGAGCACTGGGGCAGAAGCTCCAGTGCCTTCGAGCTGCCTGCCTGAAAATGGAAATGGCTGCTCACCTCCTCACATCCCCTCAGCAGCCATTGTCGCAGCTTCTCGTTTTAAAAAGAAAGGAGTGCTAAACAACGCCCGTGTGATTTCTCACTGGGGAGCCGGTTAATTCCCAGGAGCATTCGACTTCAATCTTGCTAATGAGACGGAGATTAATGCAAATGAGGGTTAATTATATGTTCGCCATATTTGGACGTGATCCAGAACTAGCCATCGGGAATGGGCCGGTTGGATAGCAAACAGAAATCTTGATTTTGGCCTTACCCGCTGTTTAACCACCGTGCCCAGATCCGCGCATGCTGGAACGCGATGGTTAAATCGCACCCAGTGTTTAGTACCTAGCAAGATACTGCCACTTTGTTACTGCTGGTCAGCAAATAGGTCAGAGCCAGCAGAGTAAGTCATGTCCATCAGTGCTGCAACACACACCACAGATACTGATCCCAAACCTGCCCCTGCAATAACATGCCGACATGAGTAGAAACAGATTTTTCTTTATTCCAAAACCTTCAAGTTCTCTTACATTACTTTTCCCTTAATTGTCTTACACTGAAACACATTTGCCATTATTCCGATTGCTCCACATTCAGTCAGGGCGGTTGATGCTTAGAAAACAATGGTCCGTTATGCCTGATGCCTGGAATAGTTCTGATCAGGCCCACTGAACCCAAAGGCTCCTTTGAAATGGGATTGTTTGTAAAACCTACTTCCCTTCACCCTGCCAAGAGTGGAATTCCGAAGTCCTGTTTGTTGGTGGAAGACAAAGTAGGACCGCCCAGCTGAGGGATCTCTCACCGGCCCTTCTCATGCCACTGGAACAATGTCACAGCTGTGTCTGGTAATAAACACTCATTGTCCCAGATCCGATCGGCTTTTCTGGGTGGGTAGGATCTCGTGGCATCTCCTGGAGGCAAGTGGGTGGTGCAGGGCAACTGGCCAAGAACATGACACAGCACTGCAGTGTCTGCGACTTTCCTTTCACAATGAACTTTGTAATCTTTCACAAAGAGATGGTTGTAACGCTGACCATTTGTGTACATTTGCCCTGAATGCCTGCTACTTTTCTTGACTCACATTTGGGTTTGTTTAGAATATTTTTGAAAGCTCAGTGGCTCTTTTTTTGCTAACTTCCTCAAGCATACATTAGTGAAATGGTGACTTGCTCATATCTCTAACTAAATCAAATTACTCCTGCTTTGCTTTTCAACTTACTTTACTTTAAAATGGGACACAAATATAACTAAGATAATCTCGGAAATGATTTCAATTCTTTCCACTAAGGGCGGAATTTAGCGCGCACTTTCGCCATAGGCGCAATTCCCGTCATGGCCGCAAAATCTCACGGGAGGGCCATAACGGGATATGCAGCAATGAGATTTTTTTAAGGAAGTGACTCGGTGTTTAGATGAGGATAGTGTGATTGATGTATCTACATGCACTTTAGTAAGGCTTTTGACAAGGTCCCACATGGTAGACTGATGAAGAAGGTTAAGTGCCCAGGGGATCCTGGGCAATTTGGCAAAATGGATCCAAAACTGGCTTAGTGGTAGGAAGCAGAAGGTGATGGTTGAAGATTGCTTTTTGACTGGAAGCCTGTGTGCAGTGGCGTTTCGCAGGGATATGTGCTGGGTCCCTTGTATGTAGTATATATTAATGATCTGGATGTGATTGTAGGAGGTATGATAATTGAGATTACAGATGATACAAAAATTGGGGGTGCGGTAAATAGTGAGGAGCCAGGCCTCAGATTACAGGACGATATCAAAACGCTGGTTAGATGGGCAGAAGAGTGGCAAATGGAATTTAACCATGAAAGTGTGAGGTAATGTATTTTGGGAGGACTAACAAGGCAAGGGAATATATAATGAATGGTCAGATCCTAGGAAGTACAGAGGATCAAAGGGACCTTGGTGTGCATGTTCTCCGAAGGCAGCAGGGCAGGTAGATAAGGGGGTTAAGAAGGCCTATGGGATTCTTGCCTTTATTAACTGAGGCATTGAATATAAGAGCGGGAGGTTATGCTAGAGCTGTATAAAATGTTGGTTACGCTCCAGCTGGAGTTCTGTGTTCAGTTCTCGTCACCACACTATAGGAAGGAAGCAATTGCACTTGAGAGGGTGCAGAGGAGATTCATCAGGATGTTGCCTGGGCTGGAGCATTTCAGCTATCAAGAGACACTGGATAGGCTGGGGTTGATTTCCCTGGAGCAGGGAAGGCTGAGGGGCGGACCTGATTGAGGTGTAGAAAATTTTGAGGGACATAGATAGGGTGGATAGGAAGGTATTGCCATAATATCCACTCGTATCTAATGAGATACAGTCAGGCAGTGACTGACACACAGAATAACCAATAAACACACAGGACACAGAACAACCAATCACCAGACAGGACATTGCAGGGAACACCACCACTATAAAACACACAAGGCATCAAGACTCTTCTCTTCTCACTGGATACAGCTACAGAGATAGTCAGGGTGCATAGTGTAGTGAGCACTGTCTCCATGTGACAGAGAGCCAGTCTGGTCAAGCCAGACAGAGGTTATCAGTTTAGATTCATAGAGTGTCAACCCACAGCAGATTATGTACAGAATTCAGCAAGTTCAATAAAACAGTGTTGAACCATCTCCTGTGTCGAAGCCTGTTTCTCGTCTTACTGCATCCAGTTGCAGTCAGTGTTAAACCAACTCATATGACACATCATGGTACCAGGAAACTATTAATTCTAACGAACCTACCTCAAGTGAATCTGCAACGACCAGCAAGCAACCATCCAGCGCAGAGTAGGTGGATTGGCCACGCTAAATTGCCCCTTAATTGGAAAAAATAATTGGATAATCTAAATTAAAAAAAAAAAAAAGCAACCATCCAGCGGCATGGAAAAAGATCCAGCCCCCTCCGCAACTCTGGATCTCCGGTAACCTCGGCTCCAACTGGAAGGTCTTCAAACAGAAGTTCCTCCTGTATGTTGAGGCCTCCAACCTCAACGCAACATCAGATGCCAGGAAGATCACGTTGTTCCTGTCGACTGCGGGGGATTACGCCATCCACATCTTTAACTCGCTCACGTTTGCCGATGGCGAAGACAAGACGAAGTTCAAGACAGTTCTGCTGAATTTCGACAACCACTGCGACATTGAGGTGAATGAGAGCTTTGAGCGGTGCATCTTCCAACAGAGGCTTCAGGGTAAGGATGAACCTTTTCAGTCCTTTTTGACCCATTTCTGCATCCTAGCGCAGTCACGTAATTATGACTCAACTGCTGATTCCATGATCCGGACCAGATCGTTTTCAGGGTCCATTCCGACTCCCTGCGGGAGCAGTTCCTCAAAATCAAAAGGATGACCCTCTCCGTGGCCATCCAAACGTGCGTTGTCCATGAACTTGTCAGCAATCGTTACTCCTGCATCAAGGCGGCAGAAAATGCAATACTGGCCTCCCACGAGGCAGAAAGGGTGCAGGCCGTCGCCAGAATGCGAGGCCTGAGCATCATGGAGAGTGGTCATTTCGCACCCTTTTCCAGGGTCCCTACGCATGCGCACCACGACCGGGAGGACGACGAGGCCGAAAACCCTACTGCGCATGTGCGAATGTCGGCCGACCGCATTGCGCATGAGTGAAGGCGCACGGAACATGCTGACGACAGCGTCATGATGTGTCCAAATTGTGACTCCGCCCATTGAAAGCGGCAATGCCCAGCCAAAGGAAGGCGATGTCTACAATGTGAAAAGCTTGGGCATTATACGGCCTTATGCAGGTCCGCTCCACTGATCAACAGCCAGTGATCCCAGCTGTAGCGTAGACGTGACCGCTGCGTACAACAAAGCATGCAGAATTCCGATCCCGAAAGCCCAGTGGACCTCGATGCTGACTGCCTCGAGTCTCCATATCGCGTGGGCATCATCACCACCACACAAGCCGGTCTCCTCTGCTCCTGCAAAACGCCTTTCAATCCTAAGTGTGGATCCTGACGACGAATGGTCTGCTGTCATCACGGTCAACCAGTGTCACATCCGATTCAAATTGGACACTGGCGCGTCTGCGAATCCCATATCCCAGTCAGACCTCGACAGCATCCGAGACCAACCTGGAATTCTTCCACCAACCTGCCAGCTCCTTCACTACAATGACAATGCCATAGCTGCCAGTGGACCGTGTCAGCTAAGTGGCTCTCACAAGGCAATCAAGGCGACATTAAAATTCAAGATCGTCCAGCCTGACAAGGCATCCCTGCTCGGTGCTCGCACATGCAAACTCCTAAATCTGGTCCAGCAAGTCCATGCCATGTCCTCGACACCGGCAACTTCCTCGCCCAATGCGAATCTCCAGGCTGAGATAGATGACATCCTCACGCGATATAACAATGTGTTTGATGGGTTGGGCACCCTCCCGTATTGCTACAAGATACTACTCAAACCGAATGCCACCCCAGTCATCCATGCACCAGGCCGGGTGCCGGCCCCTCTCAAGGATTGTCTAAAAACGCAGCTGCGAGAGCTCCAAGAGCAGGGCATCCTATCAAAGGTCACGGAACCAACAGACTGGGTCAGCTCCATGGTCTGCGTTTAGAAACCCTCTGGTGAACTACGAATTTGCATCAATCCCAAAGACCTGCATCGCAACATAATGCGAGAGCACTACCCGATACCGAAGAGGGAAGAATTAACCTGTGAGATGGCTCATGCCAAATTCTTCACCAAGCCTCTCACGTGGCTTCTGGCAGATACAGCTGGACGAGTCCAGAAAGATGCTATGCACATTTAACACTGCGTTTGGCAGGTATTGTTACAACCACATGCCTTTCGATATCATTTCAGCTTCCGAAGTCTTTCATTGAATAATGGAGCAAATGATGGAGTGCATCGAGCGGGTGCGAGTCTATGTGGATGACGTGATCATCTGGTCCGCGACGCCCAAGGATCACATAGCTCGCCTCAGACAGGTTTTTCAAAGGGTCCACGAGAATGGCCTCCAGCTCAACAGGGCCAAATGTTCATGGTCCACGATCAAGTTTCTGGGTGACCACATTTCCCAGCAGGGTGTGCAACCTGATGCTGATAGGGTACTGGCAATCAATGCCATGAAGACCCCAGAGGACAAAAAGGCGGTCCTACGTTTCCTTGGGATGGTAAATTTTCCCGGAAAATTCATTCCTAAAATGGCATCCCACACCACAGTCCGCCGGCATCCCGTAAAAAAGTCCACAGTGTTCCAGTGGCTTCCCGTGCATCAAGCGGAGTGGCTTGAGCTGAAGACGAAGCTCACCACAGCCCCAGTACTGACATTCTTTGACCCAACCAAGGATACCAAGATATCCATAGACGCAGGCCAGGACGGTATTGGTGCAGTGCTCCTCCAGAAAGATGACTCCTTGTCCTGGGCTCCAGTGGCATATGCATCCAGGGCCATGACTCCGACCGAACACCGGTATACCCAGATCGAAAAGGGGTGCTTGGGACTCCTGACAGGAATAGTCAAGTTTCATGACTATGTATACGGTCTGCCAAAGTTCACAGTGGAAACAGACCACAGGCCCTTATTCCACATCATCCAGAAGGATTTAAATGATATGGCACCTCGGCTTCAGCGAATTCTTCTTCGTCTCCGCCTATGACTTTGAACTTGTCTACACACCAGGTAAGGAACTGGTAATCATGGATGCCCTATCCCGATCCATCACCACGACGTGTGAACAGGGACTTCATTCACCAGCAACCTCCCAGCCACTGATGAACGAGTTGATGAAAAACGCGAAGAAATGGCCGAAGATCCTCTACTGCAGCGTGTGATGCAGCACCTCGTACATGGCTGGCAAAAGGGGCAATGCCCCCAGTTCTTCAACGTTAAGGACGAGTTAACGGTTGTTGAGGGGATCATTTCCCAAAGCATGCAAACTATGGTGCCCAAACAGATCCATGAGGGTCACCTTGGGGTTGAGAAATGTTGACGCCGAGCTCGGCAGGCAGTTTACTGGCCTGGCATCAGCCAGGAAATTGCCAACATGGTCCTCAACTGCACCACATGCCAGAAATTTCAACCAACCCAGCCCAAGGAAACACTGCAACAGCATGAGATCGTGACCTCTCCGTGGTCTAAGGTGGGGATAGACCTCTTTCACGCCAATGGGCATGATTACGTGCTTTTAATCGACTACTTCTCCAGCTACCCGGAAGTGGTGAAACTGTCGGACCTCACGTCAAGGTCAGTCATCAAGGCCTGCAAGGAGACGTTTGCCAGGCACGGGATACCACTCACAGTAATGAGTGACAATGGTCCATGTTTCTACAGCCAAGAGTGGTCCAACTTTGCACAATCCTACCACTTCAGGCATGTAACTTCCAGTCCCCATTATGCGCAATCAAACAGGAAGGCCGGGAAAGGGGTCCACATTGTCAAGTGACTGCTTTGCAAGGCTGTAGACTCAGCATCTGATTTTCACCTTGCGCTGTTGGCATACAGGGCAACCCCTCTGTCGACTGGTTTATCTCCGGCTCAGCTGCTCATGAACCACAATCTGCAGACGACTATTCCAGCCATCCATGTTCCAGACCTTGACCGCCTCACGGTGCTGCAGAAAGTGCAGTGATCCAGGGACCAGCAGAAGACCACGTATGATGCTCATGCCACTGATCTGCCTGCGCTGGCTTCAGAAGATGTTGTTCACATCCAGTTGCTTGAGGGAGGTTGGTCAGCCCCAGCTGTTGCCATCAGACAGGCTGCCCCCAGATCTTTCGTTGTTGAAATAGCTGATGGCTCCATTCTACGGCGCAACAGGAGGGCACTGCGCAAAGTTGCCTGCCCACCACCTGACCACACCTTTCCTCATGTCATCATACCTCCTTTGGACATCTCGCGCCACGAGGCCACCGATCTGGCAGCAAGCCCGCTTGTCCAGGTGCCGGCGGCCCCCCCTCCACCTCTGAGGAGGTCAACAAGAATCTGTCACCAAGCACAAAAACTGAATCTATATACTTGAATCCTGTAAATTTTGTTCAGTTTGCTCTGTATCTGCACGCTACACACCTTCCCATGTTCATATGTTCATTCACTCACCATTTGAACAGTCATACAAGTATATACAGCCATCTTCAAAAACAAAATTATTTCAAAAAGGGGAGATGTCATAATATCCACTCATGTATATAATGAGATACAGACAGGCAGTGACTGACACACAGAATAACCAATAAACACACAAGACACAGAACAACCAATCACCAGACAGGACACTGCAGGGGACACCACCACTATAAAACACACAAGGCATCAAGACTCTGCCTCCTCTCACTGGATATATGTGGTGGTATGAATGGGAGCACTGCCATTGGTGCAGAGCATTGGTTTCCCATTGGCTCTGGCTGGTCATGTGCCTCTCGTCTGATTGGCTGGGACTAGTCATGTGACTGCTCACCAATTGGTCGAGAGGCAAGTAGACCCTGCCTCCGAGTACCCAGAGTTCCCGGCGGTCGGCCTTACTCTGTAGTCGACCACCGGGCTAACAACTAGCTGATTAAAGCCACAGTTTGGATCTTCATCGTGTCTCGAGTCCAATTGATGGTACATCAATACAGCTACAGAGATAGTCAGGGTGCACAGTGTAGTGAGCACTGTCTCCATGTGACATAGAGCCAGTCCGGTCAAGCCAGACAGAGGTTATCAGTTCAGATTAATAGAGTGTCAACCCACAGCAGATTATATGCAGCAACAAGCAAGTTCAATAAAACAGTGTTGAACCATCTTCTGTGTCGGAAGCCTGTTTCTCATCTTACTGCATCCAGTTGCAGTCAGTGTTAAACCAACTCATATGAGATATCAGGTATTTTTCCCCTTAGTGGAGGTGTCAATAACCAGGAGGGATAGGTTTAAGGCAATGGGCAGGAGGTTTAGAGGTGAAGTGAAGAAAAGCTTTTTCACCCAGAGGGTGGTGGGACTCTGGAACTCACTGAAAGGGTGGTAGAGGCGGGAACCCTCATAACTTTTTTAAAGTATTTAGATGAGCACTTGAAAGGCCAAAGCATGCAAGGTAACGGACAAAGTGCTGGTAAATGGGATTAGAATAGTTCGCTGCTGGATGGTCAGCGTGGACACGATGGGCCAATGGGCCTCTGTCCATGCTGTAAAACTACATGACTCTATGACCTTGACTGCTTGGCCCCAGAGCTGGGACAATGACCTCCCATTCCTTCTTTGCTGATCGCAACACAATCTCCCATGGCACCCTATAAGTGTCTGTGCAACCCATCCCTCATGTGCCACACTAACACAGCCCGCCCTTGTATTCCACAGTATGTGTAGGCAGGATTTTATGGTCCCTGAGGCATGTTTTCTGGTGGTGAAGGTGATCCCGCCGATGTTTACGCTGTTTTGCATGTCTTGCCTATCCCACCCCCTTGGGAACCTGCTGCGAGACGGGGTGACGATCGCCATCGCTGGGATCGGAACATCCCGCCAGTTGGAGAACATAGAACATACAATGCAAAGGAGGCCATTCGGCCCATCGAGTCTGCACCGACTCACTTAAGCCCTCACTTCCACCCAATCCCCGTAACCCAATAACCCCTGCTAACCTTTTTGGTCACAAAGGGCAATTTATTATGTCCAATCCACCTAACCTGCACGTCTTTGGACTATGGGAGGAAACCGGAGCACCCGGAGGAAACCCACGAGACACAGGGAGGACATGCAGACTCCGCACAGACAGTGACCCAGTGTGGAATCGAACCTGGGACCCCGGCGCTGTGAAGCCACTTGTGCTACCGTGCCGCCCCTAAGGGAGGGGCTGGAAAATCCCACCGAATGCTTCACTTATCTATTGTAAACAAGAAGAAGGCCTAAAGGTACTGATATCCTTTTGAATGTGCTGTTTTTAAATTTGAATTCATCTGACACACAACCTGAATGTAACTGATTCCCCACCTCCTCCTAGATTAACTGAAGTGATAGATGATCGGCTATCACATCTATTGCTTGCTAGTGGGTTGCCTGGGAAACAGGGTCAGGCTGCAGGTGGCTCAGAGCGCCCAGCTGCCGTATCCACCGGCTACCAAACGTGTGAAATTAGCAGGAGCAGTAACAGCAAAAATATGGCTCCGTTTGCGGATTTTACTTGAATAATTAGTTGGTGGTGATAGAATTGCTACATTACTCTTTTTACTATTAGCGCCGGTTGAGGAATGTGAACATTGTTCAGGGAAAAAGATCATGATGTCTCATCATTTTTTAGGCAGCCAGTTTAATGTGAAAATTTAACACATGAACGGATTCACTTCAATGCAGTGAGATATTTGCATGCCTTCTTTCTTCAATGCCACCCTGTTTCTCCCCATAGAGTGGGATTCTAATGACTGAACTCTCGAAAAAATTAAAAAGTCAGCCAATTCAGGAATCGCCCAGGCTCCCTTTAGGATATTATCCTCCCCTACCATCTTCCCAAGGTAAAGTAATCAGCATGTTGTGCAGGAAATCTGAATTAAGTTTCGGAATGGGCCACCTCATTATTCAATGAACTGATCTAGAGGGTCACAGGTTCAGCCCTCTCTCCAGAATCTGGAACACAGAATCGACTGGGCGAGTGCTGCATTGTCAAAGTTGCTGTCATTGAGAAGACATATAAAAGGTCGGCCTAGAATTTCCTCCCAGATAAAAATAAATTGCGGGATTCTCCATCCAGCCATGCCGGAATCGTGAAAACGATTGGGCAGAAAATTTGGTGTCAGCCGAAAACCGAGGTTGGCGCCGGACGGCAAATGGAATGCTACACTCCGGTCCCTCAACAGCGGCGTGAATGCATCCTACGCCTCGCGCTAGCGTGGGCATGCAAATGGTACTGTAAACGCCGC
The DNA here is from genome assembly GCF_902713615.1 of Scyliorhinus canicula. Classification (NCBI taxonomy): domain Eukaryota; kingdom Metazoa; phylum Chordata; class Chondrichthyes; order Carcharhiniformes; family Scyliorhinidae; genus Scyliorhinus; species Scyliorhinus canicula. Next base: position 64,728,674 of record NC_052151.1, on the reverse strand, counting down.
TGGTACATCATTAACGGGCCCGACTCAGCATTTTCCGGGCCTTCTGTGATGTTCCACCTCCGCCAGGAGGAATTACCGATGGTGAGATTCACTTCTGGTATTTGAAATCGGGAAACAGGAGCCTTGGGTTTCTGAGGGAGAGAGAGGAGGTACGAAAAGTGCCCCATATTGCTATAGTGTGCTGACAGTTGGGCCGCTGGCCGGGGTGCGGGGGGGGGGGGGGGGCCTCTGCCAGAACCGGGGATGTAGTGGGGGGAGGCCAGGGGGGAGGCCGGGGTGCTTGGGTGTGGACCACCACTGCTGTAGCAGCAAGGCAGCCATCGTTTGCACACTGTGAACTTAGCGCCATGGGATGTATAGGTGCCCCCCCCGCCCGCCCAGACCACCACCATAGGTACCCTCTGACCCCCCAACCAACCCATCAGTGGGATGGGTGCGCTCCAGAACAACCAGTTCCATCATCTGGGCTGGGATGAGGGTTGGTATGCATTGGAATTGCGCGAGTGGCCCCGGTGCTAGCCCATTAACGGGACCTGAATGGCTGCAGGTCTGCCACCACTTTCATCCATGTAGACCGATTGAGTCGCGGTGTCAGCACTTAGTCTCCCAAATGGAGACTTCCACCCAAAGTATCATACGACATTTGATATGATAATTTATGAAAGTATCCATAGAAATGTAGAAAATTCAGCCCATTATGTTTGTGCCAACCAAAAAAAGGCCAATCCAGCTGAAGCCCACTTTCCAGCTTTGAGTCCATTGCTCTGCAGTTTACAACAGTTCAAACTCACACCCAGGTCATCTTCAAAGGATTTATGCCTCATCCAGCTTCTGGGCATTGAGTTTCAGACGCCCACGCCCGCCCACACTACCTTCCAATTGAAATCAATTTCCTCAACTCTTATCTAATCTCCTATCAATTAAAATAAATCTGTGTCCCTTGTTTATGGACACTCTGCTCAGGGAAACAAATAGACCCTTCCAATCCATTTGATCTCATCGTCATATATGCTCTGGCTGAAGGCAGGCCCTTGACTCAATGTCTTCCGGTGCTTCATCCGGAGCCATTTTCCTGGCAATTTTCCCTATTATTCCTTATTAGTGGTGATCTACTTTCCATCTCAGGGATATGGCGAGGAGACGAGGTCCCAGGTTTATCTCAGTTGAAATGGGAATTGAACCCATGATGTTGCCATTATCCTGAACCACCCACTAGCGAACGAGCTAATTGGCTCCCCCATTCTATTTCAACCTCTTATCTTTTTTTTAAATAAATATTTTATTGATGTGTTTTTTGGTGTTATATACAACAACACAGTAAACAATGTGCATGAAACTATAAACATAGTGCAAAAAGCCATTTCCCTCCCTTACATGTCCCACCTTTATTGACCCCCTACTCTAAGCGAAACTAACCCGCCCCCCCCGCCCTTCTGCTGATGATTAATTTTTAAGCAAATAAGTCGACGAACGGCTGCCACCTCTGGGTGAACCCTAACAGTGACCCTCTCAAGGCGAACTTGATTTTCTCCAAACAGAGAAAGCTAGCCATGTCCGATAGCCAGGTCTCCGACTTTGGGGGCTTTCAGTCCCTCCAAGCTAATGGTATCCGTCTCCGGGCTACCAGGGAAGCAAAGGCCAGACCGTCTGCCTCTTTCTCCTCCTGGATTCCCGGGTCTTCCGACACCCTGAAAATCGCCACCTCTGGACTCAACGCCACCCTTGTTTTTAACACCATGGACATGACATCTGCAAACCCCTGCCAAAATCCCCGAAGCTTCGGACATGCCCAGAACATGTGGACATGGTTCGCTGGTCCTCCCGCACATTTTGCACACCTGTCTTCCACCCCAAAGAATCAGCTCATTTGGGCCACTGTCATGTGAGCCTGGTGAATGACCTTAAACTGTATCAGGCTGAGCCTGGCACATGTTGCAGACACGTTGACTCTACTCAACGCGTCCACCCATAGACCATCCTCTATCTCACCTCCCAGCTCCTCCTCCCTCTTCCGCTTCAGCTCCTCGGTCTGTGTCTCCTCTGACCCCATAAATTCCTTGTAAATGTCCGAGACGCTCCCTTCTCTTACCCACCCTCTGGAAACTACCCTGTCCTGAATCCCCCTCAGCGGTAGGAGTGGGAAGGTTGATACCTGTTTACTTCGGAAGTCCCACACCTGCAGATACCTGAATTTGTTTCCCCTCGCCAACCCAAACTTCTCCTCCAACGCCCTCATACTCGGAAAGCTCCCCTCTATGAACATATCCCCCATCCTCTCAATCCCTGCTCTCTGTCATATCCGGAAACCCCCATCCATACTCCCCGGGGCAAACCGGTGATTATTACAGATTGGGGACCAGACCGATGCTCCCTCTGCTCCCACATGTCTCCTCCATTGCCCCCAGACTCTCAGGGCCGCCACCATCACGGGGCTGGTGGAGTACCGTGCTGGCGGGAACGGCAGAGGTGCAGTTACCAACGCCCACAAACTGGTGTCCTTGCATGAAGCCGCGTCCATACGCTCCCATGCCGACCCCTCCCCCACCACCCACTTCCTGATCATGGCTATATTTGCCACCCAATAAGAGTTACTAAAACTTGGCAGCACCAGCCCGCCCTCTCCCCGACTCCGCTCAAGCATTACCTTTCTTACCCACAACCTCTTATCATTTAACCATTTTTTACACCTCAATTAAGGTCTGTACTTTCACTCCTGAGGCGGGCACTCATAGTTGGGGAAATTCCTGACTCGCTACACCCATCTCTGAGAGAAAAAGGTCCGAATGGCCGGATCTTTCTATGAATCCATGGAAACCTGTGCCTAAACCTCCCCTCAGCCTCCTGTACCAAAGAAATAACCATAGCCTATCCAATCTTTCCTCATAGTTAAAATTTTCCATTCCTGGCAGCATCCTCATAAATCTCTCTCTCATGCGATCAAATCCTTCCTGTGGTGAGCTGTACGCAGTGCACTAACTGTGATCTAGCTGTTGCTTTATACATTTCTAGTATAACTACCCTGTTTTTGTACTCAGGGCCTTAGCCAAAGGAAAGCATTCTGTCTGCCTCTTTAACCACCTTATCTACTTACCCTGTTCACTCCAGGGATCTGTGGACATGCATTTCAAAGTCCCTCTGATTCTCCCACTCCTATCATTTGTTGGGTTATGCGTTGCTTTGCTTTTCTTCCCCAAATGCCTCGCAATTCTCCAGATTGAATTCCATTTGTCATTTTTCTGACTGTGGTAAACCACTGTTGCACCTATATTAGGTGATGTATGGTAGGACCTGTACTACAGGTACGACAGTAGTCCCTGCCCTGTCTGATGGCTCCGCCCAGATTGCAGATCCAGCTGCTGTGGGAGGCCACACGTCTTAGAGCAATAAAGCCTCAGTTGTATTCAAGTCTCCTCTTTGTGCAATTGATCGTGCATCAATTTATTGCTCTAAGATTTTCAAAAGATGGACCTCTGTATCAAGCCGGATCGCCTGCAGCTGGATCCGCATTCAAGCGATGCCAAAAAGGACTTTCAGCACTGGCTAGCTTGTTTCGAGACGTACATCAACTCGGCGCCAAGCCCTGTTCCAGAGGCTCAGAAAATACAGATACTGTACTCGAGGTTGAGCTCCAACGTCTTTGCGCTAATCCAGTACGCGCCAAACTACACTGAAGTCATGACGCTACTTAAAGAAAATTACGGCCAGAAGACGAACACGCCCTTCGCCAGGCACGTACTTGCCACTCCCTCTCAACTCCCTGGTGAGTCCATAGAAGACTTCTGGCGGGCCCTAATCCCACTAGTCCGGGACTGTGACTGTCAGGCCGTTACGGCCACTGAACATTCCAACCTCCTTATGTGGGACGCTTTTGTTACGGGGATTGGGTCGGACCTCATGCACCAGCGACTTTTCAAAGGGGCCACGCTCGATCTCGCAGAGATAAAGAAGCTAGCGCTCTCTATGACGGTCGCCTCACGCAATGTTCAGGCCTACACCCCCAGCCACGCGGCCCACCCCTCCGACGCATCGTGGACACCACAGACGGCCGCCCCAGGAAGGGCCTTACCCAGCTAATACACCTGCGCCACGCGCCAGCCAGCGAACCCCAGGGGTCCCCAATGTTACTTTTGTCGCCAGCAGAAACATCCCCAACGCTGCCCGGCCCGCGCTGCCCTTTGTAAGGCTTGCGGTAAGAAGGGGCATTTCGCCGCGGTGTGCCAGGCCCGCGCAGTCGCCGCTATTGCCTCCACCCCCCTCATTTAAGGACAATGGGCAGCGCCATCTTCACCTCCCTGGATCACGTGCGGCGAGTGTGCGCCACCATCTTCTCCCCCTCAGACCACACGTGGCCTGTGGTCGCTGCCATCTTCTCCCCCTCAGACCAAGCGCGACCAGTGGGTGCCGCCACCTTCCCCTCCACGCAACACGTGCGGCCCATGGGCGCTGCCATCTTCTTCAACTCCCGCCACGTGCGGCCCATGGGCGCCGCCATTTTGTCCTCCCCAAGATTTTCAGGCGCCGCCATCTTGTTTCCCCCATGGCACATGGCCACCACCGGGCACCCCATCATCCGACACCAGCGACGACCAACCACGACTCGCCTCAGTGACCATCGACCAGTCTTGTCCGCACAACCTGGCCACCGCATCGACCAGCGTTAAGATTGATGGACACATGACCGCTTGCCTGCTGGACTCCGGGAGCACCGAAAGATTAATCCACCTGGATATGGTAAAGCGCTGCTCCCTCGCGGAACACCCCGCCAATCAAAGAATCTCCCTGGCCTCCGGATCCCATTCCGTGGCGATCCGGGGGTCCTGTATGGTCACACTCACAGTCCAGGGTGTAGAATTCAGCGGCTTCCGCCTCTACGTTCTCTCTAATCTCTGTGATGCCCTACTACTCGGCCTAGACTTCCAGTGTAACCTCCAGAGTCTAACCCTGAAATTCGGCGGGCCCCTACCACCCCTTACTGTGTGCGGCCTCGCGACCCTAAAGGTCGATCCACCTTCCCTCTTCGCAAATCTAACCCCGGATTGCAAACCCGTCGCCACCAGGAGCAGACGGTACAGCACCCAGGACAGGACCTTCATCAGGTCGAGGTCCAGCAGCTGCTTTGGGAAGGCATCATCGAGGCCAGCAACAGCCCTTGGAGAGCCCAAGTGGTAGTAGTTAAAACTGGGGAGAAACACAGAATGGTCATGGACTACAGCCAGATCATCAATCGGTACACGCAGCTCGACGCATACCCCCTCCCTCGCATATCTGATATGGTCAATCAGATTGCACAGTACCGGGTCTTCTCAACAGTAAACCTCAAGTCCACCTACCACCAGCTCTCCATCCATAACGCGGACCGTCCATACACGGCCTTCGCGGCAGACGGTCGCCTCTATCACTTCCTCAGGGTTCCCTTTGGCGTCACCAACGGGGTCTCGGTCTTCCAAAGGGAGATGGACCGAATGGTCGACCGGTACGGTTTGCGGGTCACCTTTCTGTACCTAGACAACATCACCATCTGCGGCCATGATCAGCAGGACCACGATGCCAACCGTGCCAAATTTCTCCACACCGCCACTCTCCTAAACCTCACCTACAACAAGGAGAAGGGCGTGTTTAGCATGAACTGTTTAGCCATCCTCGGCTATGAGGTCCAGAACAGAATTCTGGGGCCCGATCCCGACCACATGCACCCCCTCATGGAGCTCTCCCTCCCCCACTGCCCCAAGGCCCTCAAACGCTGCCTGGGTTTCTTTTCATACTACGCCCAGTGGGTCCCAAACTATGCGGACAAGGCCTGCCCACTCATACAGTCCACCCATTTTCCCCTGATGGCTGAGGCTCAACAGGCCTTCGCCCGTATCAAGGCCAACATCGCCAAGGCCGGAATGCACGCAGTAGACGAGACGCTGCCCTTTCAAGTGGAAAGCGATGCATCAGACGTTGCCCTAGCCGCCACCCTCAATCAGGCAGGCAGACCTGTGGCATTCTTTTCCCGCCCCCTTCATGCCTCAGAAATTCGGCACTCATCCGTCGAAAAAGAGGCCCAAGCTATTGTTGAAGCTGTGCGGCATTGGAGGCATTACCTGGCTGGCAGGAGATTCACTCTCCTCACTGGCCAACGGTCGGTAGCCTTCATGTTCAATAACACACAGCGGGGCAAGATCAAGAATGATAAGATCTTGAGGTGGAGGATCGAGCTCTCCACCTACAATTACGAGATTTTGTATCGCTCCGGCAAGCTCAACGAGCCCCCAGACGTCCTATCCCGAGGTACATGTGCCAGCGTACAAGTAGACAGACTCCGGACCCTGCATGACAGCCTTTGTCACCTGGGAGTCACACGGTTGTACCATTTTATAAAGGCCCGCAATCTGCCCTCCTCCGTCGAGGAAGTACGGAAAATCACCAGGGACTGCCAGGTCTGTGCGGAGCGCAAGCCGCATTTCTACCGGCCGGACCGTGCGCGCCTGGTGAAGGCCTCCCGTCCCTTTGAACGCCTCAGCGTGGATTTCAAAGGGCCCCTCCCTCCACCAATCGTAACATGTATTTTCTCAGTGTGGTCGATGAGTACTCCAGATTCCCCTTCACCATCCCATGCCCCGACATGACGTCTGCCACCGTCACCAAAGCCCTCAACACAATCTTCTCTCTGTTCAGTTTCCCCGCCTACATCCACAGTGACAGGGGATCCTCCTTCATGAGCGATGAGCTGCGTCAGTTCCTGCTCAGCAGGGGTATCGCCTCCAACAGAACGACAAGCTATAACCCCCGGGGAAACGGGCAGGTAGCGAGGGAGAAGGGGATGGTATGGAGGGCCATCTTTTGGCCCTACGGTCCAGGAACCTCCCGGCCTCCCGCTGGCAGGAGGTCCTCCCTGATGCACTACACTCAATTCGGTCACTGCTGTGCACCGCCACTAACAACACACCCCATGAACATCTTTTTGCCTTCCCCAGGAAGTCTACATCCGGGGTGTCGCTCCTGACTTGGCTCGCAGCTCCAGGACCCGTCCTTCTCCGTCGGCACGTCCAACTCCACAAGGCGGACCCGTTGGTGGAGAGGGTACAGTTGCTGTATGCGAACCCCCAGTATGCCTACATGGCGTACCCCGACGGCCGCCAGGATACTGTCTCCCTCAGGGACCTGGCACCAGCAGGTTTCCCACACACACACCCCTGCGGCCCGGCGCCACCCTCCCCTCCCCCAGCAGCAAACCCCCAGGACCATCCGTCCTCCCCTGCCCACACCCGAGGATGAAGAGGATTTCGGCACCCTCCCGGAGTCACCGAAGACCAGACCAGCATGGGCATCGCCGCCACCACTGCGTCGTTCCCAGCAGCACATCAAGGCCCCGGACCGGTTAAATCTATAACTGGTCCACTAGACTTCAACAGACATTTTTGTTCTCGCAAAAATTGTATATAATTCTCCACCACTCCCGCTGGACTCAATTTTAACAGGGGGTGAATGTGGTAAACCACTGTTGCACCTATATTAGGTGATGTATGGTAGGACCTGTACTACAGGTACGACGGTAGTTCCTGCCTGATGGCTCCGCCCAGTAGGCGGAGTATAAATATGTGTGTCCTCCAAGCTGCAGCTATTTCGCCAGTTGCTGTGGGAGGCCACACACCTTAGAGCAATAAAGCCTCAGTTGTATTCAACTCTCGTCTTTGTGCAATTGATCGTGCATCACTGACTACCTGATCAACGCATTGCTGTTGTCCTGCAGTCTGCAGCTTTCTTCCACATCATCAACTACAAGACAAGCTTCTGTAGAGGAGGATAGACTCCATTTTTAAAATATAAATTTAGAGTACACAATTATTTTTTTCCAATTGAAGGGCAATTTTGTGTGGACAATTCATTTAACATCTTTGGGTTGTGGGGGTGAGACCCACGCAGACACGGGGAGAATGTGCAAACACCACGTGTGCAGTGATCCAGAGCTGGGATCGAACCCGGATCTTCAGCGCCGTAGGCAGCAGTGCTAGAGGATAGACTCCAAAATCCATTCCACAGGTGCCCTGCACTGCCCCACGCCCTACCTCCCACTCCTCAAAGAAGCTAAAGGCATCCCTATGGACATATGGACCTTGCTGGAGGACTGGCAGCCTGCTTCATTTCAATGGTTATAAAAATGAATTGTTGGTTTACCATCAATTGTTTTACATAAGACACGGAACCTTCCTGTTATGTGATGAACTATCTGTGTCGGGATTGTCCTTCCCCAAAATCACTGCTGGAGACCTGTGCCAGACACTGTATGAAGACTTGCAGTCACGATCAGCTGTTTGTGGCTGTGAAAGTGATGATCAAAAGCAATTATTATGCCATCGTTTCATTTCAGGAACCACAAGGGATCTATTTATGGACACAGGAACACTTTTTATAGCTGAGGAATTTCCTCAGTTTGGCTTAATTACACCTTTTCAGAGTGATAAAGCTGATCAAGTCGCCGTGTTTCCCTAAACGCAGGGTGCAGCATGTGACCCACACATAATCCTGACATCAACGTCCACAGCTTCCTTAATGAAAAGGGGTATCATTCACTGGAGATCCAGGTTATCTACTTCCAGCATCTATATTTACCAAACACTGGCATGTTGCATTTATCCCTGAGAATACTGCCCGCCTTAAGTTCTCCTGGGAAGAGCAGTAAACTCATTAAAATATTGTTCTCTTCTTTTGCACAACTTTCAAATTTGCAGCCAGTGCAGATACTTTGTAAAAGCAGAGTTGCTTTAAGGCGAGGGCCGACAGCATCTGAACCTGGGGAACCTGGCCAAATAGGGGGCACCCACTGAGGGCCCTGCCAACACATCTCAGCAGACACGGTGGGATGTATTGTGTTGCCACTGTTGGATATATCCATTAGGTGGTATGAACTAGGTGGTAGCTAACTCCCAGGAGTAAATATTTGAGTCAGTTTTCAGTATTGACAATAGTAATGTCAGCATTGTCAGTAAAAATACAATAACTAAAATTTTACTGGGCTTTACAACTGCCTAGAAATTTTTACCAGTTCATTCATTGATTTCCCCCAAATGTTGCTCATGGGACGGTGGGGGAATGGGGGGGGGGGGGGGGGGGGGGGTGTCTAATTTCCTGGAACTGTGGGCGCGAAACGGAGAGAAACAGCCGACGCCGGAGTGAAACGCAGAGGGAAAAGAGTACGTCTCTTAGAGACACCGGCCCGACGATCGGTGGGCACCAATCGCGGGCCAGTCACCTCATGAGCACGCCCGTGGTGCTCGATCCTCCCTCCGCCCCCCACAGGCGCCACACTTACCTGTCGCGCGCTGTTCACGCCGGCAGCGACCAGGTGTGGTTGGCGCCGGCGTGAACCGTTCGGGTTCGTCAGGCCGCTCGGCCCATGTGGGCCGGAGAATCGCCGGTCGCCGTGAAAAATGGGGAGCGGCGATTCTCTGAGCAGCGTCGCACAGAACGCGACACACCATTTTGGGGGAGGGGTGGGAGAATTGCGGGGGGTGCCAGGGCGGCGTGTCTTGATTCGCCCGGCCCTCCCGTGATTCTCCCACCCGGCGTGGGGAGCGGAGAATCGCGCCGTCTCTTGTTCTTACTTCTCTATGAAATCAGAGAAGGACACAGCATGGAAAAAGGTCATTCAGCTTTGAATTTGTCCTGTGTCACTCTATACGTCAGTGTAGGTTCATTCCAACCCAACTTGATTGTGTGCTTTCTATCAGTCTTTCTGGAATGATGAGTGGATTTTCCATTCTGCAGGTTAAGTGCAGTGTTGGGTGGAAAGTCAGCGTGGTTCCCACTGAGCAATGGGGCAGGTTCACACACCAGGTTTCCTACCTGTCAGCAAGGAGCTCATCGAATCTTGTGGTGGGGCGAGCAGTGGTTCATCTACCTCGCTATTGATTGATGGTGTTGAAGGTCCTGGCGCCATACTGAACCAGCACCCATACACACATTCACTCTCTATAGCCCAGGGGTGGTGTTGTTCAGGTTCTCCATGCCACCCTAAAAGATCAAAGCCCTTGGCTTCATGGTTCAGTGAGGCCTTCCTGGACAAACCCCTCCAGGCCATCCAAGAAAGGCAGGAGTTCCTGCGCCACAGGAAGGGAGCAGGAGGACAACCAACCTGACCATTCCAGTCTGCGAGGAGGTTGCCAGAGAGGTCAGTGCCTTTGGACCCCCAAAAAGGACTACCCCACAGTGCCTAAAAAGAAAATATCTCCACCAAGTTAAATCAACCTTCTCCTCACTCCAAACTCACACTTTTACCAGAGAATTAGGTATTCTTAGGGTTACAATCCACAGGGATGTCATACATATCAGCAGATGGGACATCAGAAACTGATTGTCTGCTAGGCACTTTAGCATCATCAACTCCTGTAAGAACCACAACTGGCAGTGGCATCTTCACCCCTTACTGGGGCGGGCTCAGCACACACAGCAGACATGCATGCTGAAGAGCTCTTTCATCCACAGTGCTCACAGTCAATCCATCTGTCTCTACCCTGGACAAGATTTCCCATAATAGGGAGTGATCCCAGACTGGAGGTGGGTGGCACAGTTGAGGGTCATCTACCCCTATGAGGAACAGGCGACAGAGCTCGCCGGAGAGGATAGGGTTCACTGCTGAGTGGAAGGTGAGATCGGCCTCCCCCAACAAGCCAATGAGGATCCAGCCAATACACATTGGCTCCATATGGATAATGACAGAGAGTGATCTATGCAGGTGCCTGTCCAGTCATCATTAATTATCTCTTTTCTCTATTCCAGCCACCAGGAAGGAAAGGTGGAGGAAGAGCATCCAAGAAACGCCACAGAGGAGGATCCTGAGGGAGCATCTGATGAAGACCTGGTTACAGCTTTCACCTGCATCCTTCACCAGTGCAGATACACACATCTCCGTGGGTCCAAGTTCTAGATTCGGTTTGGGTTCACAATCTGGTGATCACCACGCAGACACAAATCCACCCAGCAGGAGGAGGCAATGTCAGCTGAAACTCGGAGGGCTGCTGGAGACCAGGCCCCTTCTGAGCCTGACTCTGATGACAAGGCTCTGGAATTGACCCCCAGAGAGATATTGGAGCTGTAATTACCGAAGTGGGAACATTGGGCAGAATTGTCAGAGGCCATCAGCAGATTAGAATGAAGGATGAAGCACGTTCTGTCTCGAGCATGCAAGTACATCAAAGTCTCCATTGGAAGGGTGGCCTTGGTGACACAGGTCCAGCAGAACGTATTGTTTCTGCTGGATTTGTGCTTGGACCCACATACCATTGCTCTCGCCATAGGTGTGTTTCAGCTGTCGCAAGGCAAGAGGGAGATGGGGCACCTTGATCTCCCCTCAGGTGCCCCTTCCCCTCAAGGAGTCTGAGATGGGCCCTCACACACCTATAGAGAGGAAAGGCATCAGCCAAACATTCCGGGAGCATCAACCCAGATCATTTCACTGGCCTTGATCCACCTCAAAACCCCTCTGTTTGTGACTCTATTAATTCCAGTTGGAATGTGCACCTGCTCTGAGCAGGAGACCCATTGCTGGCCAGGGTCCTCCAGGCCTCAGGCATCCAGAGGACACCCGGAAAAGTCACCTCAGGTAACAGTCAATAGGCTGCCTCAATCTCTGATGTTGGATGTCAGGGATGCACCAAGACATAGTGGAAGAGTAATTGAGAGGTTCTGAATGCACAATGGTGGCATGGGTGTTCAATCACTCTATCAAACCTTTGGAAATATATTTTGCTTCTGTCCTTCAAAGTTTCAGGCACAGAATGGTTCTTTCAAGCGATGCAATGTTCTTCATCCATCTAAGGGTAAAAGATACCACCCTCCTCAAGGATCGCCCATCGTGTCCCTCAGTTCCAAGTTATCTCACATAATCTCATGTGGGCAGCACGGTAGCACAAGTGGATAGCACTGTGGCTTCACAGCGCCAGGGTCCCAGGTTCGAATCCCCGTTGGGTCACTGTCTGTGCGGAGTCTGCAAGTTCTCCCCGTGTCTGCATTGGTTTCCTCCGGGTGCTCCAGTTTCATCCTACAGTCCAAAGACGTGCAGGTTAGGTGGATTGACCATGCTAAATTGCTCTTAGTGTCCAAAAAAGGTTAGGAGCGGTGGGATAGGGTGCAAGTGAGGGCTTGTGGGTTGGTGCAGACTCGATGGGCCGAATGGCCTCCTTCTGCACTGTTTGTTCTATGTTCTATCTCATCTCAATCAATCACCTTTAGCTCCACATAAGCGAAATGAACAAAGGCAGTTCCTATATGAGCATGATGGTTTGACAATGCACATATAATCCTTTCACCAGAGGATCACATTATGTGATCTCATGAGTATTGTTCTTGGAAAGCTATTGATTATCCTGATGCAGTTCCACTGAAGTCTGTTCTTTATCTGTGTTATAGGTATCTCCCACGACCTGCATTGGAGTCAATCCAACCAATCCGCTTTGCAATGGCCTCCATTTAATGGCTGCCAGGTTTGTGTTAATTAATTGGTTAAGGACCGCAGCCGTTCATCCCTGCCCACAGTGTTATCTTGCTCCCTTGTTTATAGATGAACATTACAATTTTATTAGTTCCCACTGTCCACAAGCATGGTGCAGAACAAGGAAGTTGGTTACAGTTGGTGACATTTGAAATCTCTGCCAGACGGAAATGATTCTGTGATGTTATTGGTGTGTGTCCAGCCTGATAATGCCGGTCTAGTACGTGTGAGGATATTAGTTTGCCTCTGAAGTTTGCGTGGCTTGATGGACTTGGGGATGTCATAAAGTGCAATCATTGTGTAGGCTTCCTTGTACCGATCGCACTCTGATAGATTAAAAATGTGGAGGATTGTAATGGGATGGGAGCAGTGCACATCTCCCGAGTGCAGGTCAGTATTTCTGAGGGTACTATATTATCGGAAAATGCTGTGCCAATGCTGACCAGGTCACATCTTTCCCAGGTGCCAAGGCAATGCTCGACGTCAGCTTGGGAGGCTTCTGATGAAGGCAGGGTGATGAGTGCTTGTCAATGGTTACACACAATCCTGCGGAAGCCTTTACTGTGCTAACAACTCAGGCTCGCTTCCCTGCTGTGGAGGGACAAATCACAGTGTCCAGGAGAGTGAAGTCATTTTGGGGCTCACTATCAAATTGCGGCCTCACCATTAATCATGCATGAGAGGTAGCATTTGGGGAGATTAGATAGATAGAACAGTACAGCACAGAACAGGCCCTTCGGCCCTCAATGTTGTGCCAAACAACGATCACCCTACTTAAACCCACGTAACCCGTATACCTGTAACCCAACAATCCCCCCATTAACCTTACACTACGGGCAATTTTAGCATGGCCAATCCACCTAACCCGCACATCTTTGGACTGTGGGAGGAAACCGGAGCACCCGGAGGAAACCCACGCACACACGGGGAGGACGTGCAGACTCCACACAGACAGTGACCCAGCCGGGAATCGAACCTGGGACCCTGGAGCTGTGAAGCATTGATGCTAACCACCATGCTACCGTGGGGCCCCTAATTCTTTAGATCCATCTTCAGATCGTCAAGCGATAACCAGTGACTGAGCATTTCCCTCATTGAGCTGATGTGTTAAGCTCCTGGTACACTGCCATGAGTGCATTGTTTACAGTCGCATTTCTGCCTCTTGAAGGCTGCCAGGGTCAGTGAAATGTTGCCTTTATGGTTGAAGTGAATGCATAATGTGCACTTGCTTCAGATAAAGCTCTGGCGGAGTGCTTGTCCCATTACAGGACAGGCAAATGCCCTGTTGCCTTTTTTACCTGCTATAAATATGGCAATCAATAAGGTTGCCCTTCTTTCTTTAGATATCGATATTATACTGCTCAGAGTCACCAGGTATCAAATGATACCACCACAACGTTCAACCAGATATTGATCAAAGAGCCAAACACCAGTTCAAGATCAATGGTACTTTGTTTGCACGCACAATTATCATGCAACATAAACACTACTAGTTAAACTACACCTATCAACTATGACAACCTGTACTTAACTTCAGGCATCCGGCTTAGGTCAGAGGAACAGGCCGTTGTTCGATTCTGGATCTATCGGGTCTGTAGAAGTAACTGCTGCTCAGCTGGGCTCATCCGTCTGGTAGCAGCCATTGAATTTGAACTTGCTTCTGGTGGTACTGCGATTGGAAGTAGACGTTGCCGGAGCGCCAGGCCCAAGAGAGGCTGAACACATGGTGGTCTCTCTCTTTATCCTTTGGGGGTTTCGCGGTCTTTTGGGTGGTCCTTCAGTTTGGACCCCACTAATTGGGTAATTCTTGATCACTGTGTTCAATTTGAACCAATAAAGGGGCGGGTGCTTTGATGGTCGGGCGTGTCCTAAGCGGTCATTGAACCTGTTGGTGATGCTTCCTGAGTACAGGGAGTGGCGCCGAAATGTCTGGGATTGTACCGGTTGCTCAAGTATCAGTCCTTTGTCTGATGGAGATGGGCCATCAAAATGCTAATCGGTTGGGGATTTCGATACCGTCTGGATTCTTCGCTCACAAATATGCATTCAGGCTCTGAGCCTGCCTGAACCTTACAATGGCCATTTTTCCCGTTATGCTTTGCGACCGTCCATGGTTCTTATTGTAAGTGGCCATCCCAGATGGCTACAGCCCCTTAGGATGTGATACCTTCCAAGGATAAGACCATGTTGTGCATGAATGTGACTATTCATTCTGAGATTGATGGTCTTCATTGAGACATTGAAGATGACAACGAAGGTCTCAATGTCCACCTTGCATCAAAGGGACAGGAGAACTATGCTTGTGTCAGCTCATCTTCACCTTATTTGTCCTGGAGCCTTGTCACTATGAGGGTCCCATAGCATATCTTTCACATTGTGCCCAGGTGATGGCGGCTTCACGTGATGCATCAGAACCCTTGCCCTCTTCAAAATCATCTCCTTCCATGTCCGAGGAGATGTGCACCATGTAGCAACTCATCCACCCTTTGCAGCGCAACATTGTTTGGGGCACAGCAAACAATAATGATGCAGGAAACTCTCTGTGGTGAGTTTTGAAGATCCCCGCCTGTTCAGTCCAAACATCTGGAATACATCTTCAGCATGTCAATTGTCAACTCTATTAAGGATCTTGTTGCAGAATGTGCCGCATTGTATCTCTCCTCAGATGTGGATGACAAACAGGTGTCATTAGCGACGTCTTTTGGGAGTACCCCTGCATCACCAAGGATCCAACCCTGAATGTGCTGAGGGCCCTCAGTGCTGTGGCACTGTGAGTGACTCAATATTGGGGCAGCGTGGTTATCACTGTTGCTTCACAGCTCCAGGGACCCAGGTTCAATTCCCGGCTTGGATCACTGTCTGTGTTGAGTTTACATGTTCTCCCCGTGTCTGCGTGGGTTTCTTCCCACAGTCCAAAGATGTGCAGGTTAGGTGGATTGGCCATGTTAAATTGCCCTTAGGTTAGGTGGGGTTACTGGTTTAGGGGGATCGGGTGGAGGTAAGGGCTTAAGTGGGGTGCTCTTTCCAAGAGTTGGTGCAGACCCGATAGGCCAAATGGCCTCCTTCTGCACTGTAAATTCTATGAATGAATGTGAGGGTCTTGCAAGTTCCCAGGGCACCTTGCAAAAACCTGAGTAATCTGTTTTCAGAGATCACAAATCAGCTGCACGTTGAGAGAATGAAATCCTTACTATTATTATGTTGGGGCAGTGTCGGGGCAGCACGGTGGCACAGTGGTTAGCATTGCTGCCTAAGGCGCTGAGGACCTGGGTTTGAATCCCGGCCCTGGGTCACTGTCCGTGTGAAGTTTGCACGTTCTGCCGTGTCTGCGTGGGTTTCACCCCCACAACCCAAAGATGGGCAGGATTGGCGGATTGGCCACGCTAAATTGCCCCTTAATTAGAAAAAATAATTGGGTACTCTAAATTTATTTTTAAAAATTTAAAATTTTAAAAAATGTTGGGGCAGTGTCTCTTTAAGAGGTGTCACATGAGCACTGGTGACATCATCAGTCAGGTGCACATGCTTTAGACCCAGCCTTTGTATTTAAGTCTGTGGGAGTGCGCAGCAGAAGATAAATTAGAAACCCTATCCTACCCTATCCACAAGTTATATATTCTTTGCTTTCGAATGTGGCCTAGTAAGTGGCCCAGTACAGCATTTCTCCCTAATTAATAAATCGTACTGACTGCTGACAGGATGCCCTAAGGCCATGTATGTACAGTTGATGATGCCCTGCACTTCGGGCAGCCTGACTGGCTTCATCCATGTGGAACTGCACGTAATTGTGAGCTTTATTGAAAAGGGTATCGGTCACTTCCCTTATGCGTTTCTGAGTGGATGATTGTGAGATTCTGCAGAGGTCACCAGTGGAGCTCAGTAATGATCTGCTGGCAAAAATATTGGGTGTGGCAGTTACTTTCGTAGCAATTGACATCAGTGACCTGCTCACCCATGTGGAGTGCGACCCTCCTGAAGTATGTGGCAGGTATGATCCACCACATCTCGAGACAAGCAAAGACATCTGTGGCACTGTCTGTGAGAGGTGTCTTCTGCAGACACTTGCTTGCGTCAATTGCCGCTGTATATTTGTTCCCTCTTCTTCAGCATCTGCGAGCTTCCTGGAGTCTTGTTGGCTCTTGTTCCTCAGGGTGACAGTCTTCCTTGAGCTGTGCTAAATGGCAATGGGACTTTCTTCTAATTTGCATCAAACCCATTCTGCAATCCTTCTTGTCTCTGTGGACAAATAGAGTAGAGAACTTATTGCTGCTTGCTCTGGAATGCTCTCCCCCCCCCCCCCCCCCCCCCCCCACTATTGACAAGCTGGGGTGATGCTCCATGCCTGCCCTCATTCCAGACACGGAATCCCCAGGCTACTCTTTGCAGCTGAAGCACATCCAGGAGGTTCACGAGTAGTTACATCCTCTCCAAAATGACAGCAGAGTCATAAAATTAAGCTTTGATCAGGGTAAATACATCCATGTGCTCCTACCCTCAGTTTGGCTGTTGTCAGCCTGCCTTCTTTAGCCTAGACACTAGCCCAGGCTCGCACCAATTTCATGATTGCAAGTGTCGTGACCTGGAAGTCATGACCAGTTAAATGCCAATGTTTTTTTAGCCTTGTCGTGACCACGCTGCTTGTGTGCTTTAGCAGTTACCCCTTAGTTTAAATATTTGATCCTCCTTCCCTCTTTAGTTCGCTCTGTAATGGATTTGTGGGAAATCAGAACAAATCAAATATTGTTCCAAGTCTTAATGGATTCTTACATGAATGCGCTCAATACGTTAAGGTGCCAAACTCCATCAATTGGCATTTGGCAATGTTAACATTTTCCAGCTGAGCCTTATTCTACATGTCATGAGCTGACAGTTATTGTTAGCATATCCCTTCAATTGCCACAAAATTACAGTCATTGACTCCTCCCACATGCACTCAGACCCCTCCCCAGACAATTTTTTAAAGCTTTTTTTTTAACTGTTTGGTTCCAAGGTCTTTGTCATCATGATGGTGCTGTGATTTAACTGGGTGGCCACCTTCTAATCTCCTCATTTAACCCTCCAAGTTCCTCCTATCCTCCTCCATTCTCACCGCATTCACATTCCCCATTCCTCTGATTACTCTCCTGCCACCCCCTCTTACCCTGGAGCCAATCTTTATACATGTTGATATTCCTGTCCCCCTTCTGACCCATTTAATGTTGATTCTCCTATGCCTTTTATGAACCTGACCCCTCCTATTCTTGATACCATATGCACTGTGACTTTTCATCGCCTCAGTCAAAGAATGGCGAGGTTCTGTTAGATGATCATGGTATAGGTACAGCACAATGCTTGCAGCTATATGGGAATATGATTTTGACTCCTTGAGCTACACTGTTTATTGGATTAATAGAAGTTTTTAGCCAACTAGTCTCCCACATGAGGCTACCCCCTCCCCACTCATTTTACTGTCTTCCCCCCTTTTCACAGTAACTTCATTGCAGTGTTAATGTAAGCCTATTGTGACATAAACAAAGATTATTATTTACTTCCAAGTCCCATTCGCTCAACTCCTCTCCACTCATTTCTCTATCTATCTCCTTCACTCCTGTGTTCCACTCACTCACTCCCTATCTTCCCCTTCCCAGCTGGTATTGCCTCCCAGACACCAGCCTTGGTGCATCTTCTGATAAGCTCCGAGACCTCGCTGTGCCTCTGTATAGGTGTACAGATGGGCAACAGCAACATCTAGGCACTCTCTGCAAGGGAAATCACAATCAATAAAAATAAACTTTATAGTTATTCAAGAAAAAGCAGGTGGTTAATGTCATAACATACACACAAGTATATGATGGAGTGCAGACAGGCAGTGATTGACACACAGGATGATCAATGAACACACAAAACACAGCAGCCAATCACCAGACAGGACACGACCACTATAAAGCCAGAGGGCACTAGTGTTTCCACTCTCTTGGGATGTAGACTCTGAGACAGTCAGAACCCATGAGCAACAGCTAGAACATCCACCATGTGGTAGTAAGATAGTCTGGTCAGGTTAGCCTCAGGTCTCCAGTCAAGTCAGCATAGTGTCAACCCATAGTTAAAGTATGTATGATAGTTAAGAGTTCAATAAAATTGAGTTGCATTTCTTCAAGTGTTGGAAGCCTGTCTCTCTCACTGCTGCAGTAAACGCAATCCTCGCAGACCCAGCTTACCCAACACATCAGTTGAGAGCAATGTAGGCCCTCTAAAAGCTGAAATTTGAGATATTGCCAGTGATAATGGAGAAATGGCCGACATGTTGAACAATTACTTTGCCTCAGTATTTACAGTTGAAAATGGGGATAACTTGCCGGGAGTCCCGAAAAAATTAACAATCAATAGAGGACAGTGACTTAATACTTAACGAAGTACAGCATCACTACTAATTAATGGAACTAAAGAGTGAACAAATCTCCAGACTTTACGGTTTCCACCCGAGGATGTTAAAGGAAGTAGAGGAGCACATTGTAGATGCCTTAACTATAACCTTTCAGAGTTCCCGAGATTCAGGAGTAGTCCCTCTGAATTGGAAAATTGCACATGTTACTCCACTTTTTAAGAAAGGGGAAAGGGGGAAACCTGGGTACAACAGACTTGTTAGTCTAACATCTGTGGTGGGAAAATTGCTGGAGTCTATATTCCAGGATGGGGTAACTGAAACACCTTAAAAGATTTTGGTCGATTAGGGATTACCAGCATGGATTTGTGAAGGGAAGGTCATGCCTGACTAATCTGATTGAATTTTTTGAAGAGGTGACTAAAGTAGTGGTCAGGAGAATGTCTATAGATGCTAGAATGTCTATAGATGATATTTATATGGACTCCCAGAAGATATTTGATAAAGTTCCACATAAGAAGGTTAACGAAGGTAGAAACCCACGGAGTTGAGGGCAGAGTCTTGACATGGTTAGGAAAATGGTTGAGTGGCAGGTGACACAGAGTGGTAATAATGGGTAAATACACTGATAGGCAGGAGGTGACTGGTGGTGTCCACAGGGATCTATGTTGGAGCCTCAATTATTCACATTATTCATTAATGACTTGGATGATGGCATAGAAAATCATGGGCTGGATTCTCCAATTCCCAGACTAAGTGCTGACACTGGCATGGCGTGGTATTTTATGCCAGGAATAGCTGCATCGATTCTGGGACCGTTGGGAGGCTTGCAGCTGTGCTGGGTAAAACTCCCGGCTCCCATGCCAGAAACGGCCGGAGAATGGCCGGGTCCGTGGCCGTGGATGTACATGGCAGCAGCCTGCGGGGGATGCACCTTGCAACGCGACGCCGGCCGCGTGCAGACCCGGCCTGCCAAATAATGACCCCCAGTAGCCCCCCTCACCACCCCCACACCATCCTCCAACAGTCCCCCCAACCCTCGCTAAAGCCCCACCCATCACCCCAGCCAACGGCACTGTTCCCCCCCCGACTGGGCACCACGGTAGCACAATGGTTAGCACAGTTGCTTCACAGCCCAGGTTCAATTCCCGGCTCGGATCGCTGCCTGTGTGGAGTTTGCATGTTCTCCCCGTGCCTGTGTGGGTTCCCTCCAGGTGCTCTGGTTTCTTCCCACAATTCAAAGATGTGCAGGTTAGGTGGATTGGCCATGATAAATCGCCCTTAGTGCCCAAAAAAGAGATGGGGTTACTGGGTTACAGGGATAGGGTAGAGGCGTGGGCTTAAGTGGGGTGCTCTTTCCAAGGACCCGATGGGCCAAATGCCCTCCTCCTGTACTGTAAATTCTATGATATCTATGGTATGATATCTATGATATCTATGATATCTATGGACACAGTCCTCAGCCGCCACACGGGGTCCACGAAAAAAATATTATAAGTGTTCCGCGCCTTCGGGAACTCGGCCCATCGGGGGCTTAGCATCGGGGGAGGGCCTCAGGTGACATCCTGAGGCTGTCCCAACGGTGTCCAGCGTATTCCCCGAGCATCACAAAAGCGGCGCCGTCCACGATTTCAGCACAAACGGTGAATGAAAAAAAAAATTTGGAGTGCCCCATTCATTTTTTCCAATTAAGGGGCAATTTAGCGTGGCCAATCCATCTACCCTGCACATATTTGGGTTGTGGGGGCGAAACCTACGCACACACAGGGAGAATGTGCAAACTCCACATGGACAGTGACCCAGAGCTGGGATCGAACCTGGGACCTCGGCGCCATGAGGCAGCAGTGCTACCCACTGCGCCACCGTGCTGCCCACAAACGGGCAGTTTGGTGATCAGCGAATCCCACCCCATATACCCAAATTTGCTGATGATACAAAGTTAGGTGGCATTGCAGACAGTCTCGATGATAACATAAAATTTCAAGAAGATGTTGACTGACTAGGTGAATGGGCAAATGGATATCAATGTAAGTAAGTGTGAGATTATCTATATTGGATCAAAAAAGGATAGAGCAGAGTACTTTCTAAATGGAAGAGGTTAGGTACAGTGGATGTCCAAAGAAACTTGGGGGTTCAGGAGCATAGGTCCTTAAAATGCCTCGAACGAGTGCAGAAAATAATCACAAACGCTAAAGGAATGCTAGCCTTTATATCTAGAGGATTGAAGTATAAATGTACAGCAAAGTACTGTACACACCCCTGTCTGAATCAATGGGGCCGAGATGGAGATGGTTGACAGCTTCAATTTCTAGGGGTGCACATCACCAAAAATCAGTTCTGGCCCACCCACGTCGACGACCAAGAAAGCACAACAACGCCTATACTTCCTCAGGAAACTAAGGCAATCCAGCATGCCCACACTGACTCTTGCCAACTTTAACAGATGCACCATAGAAAGCATCCTATCTGGCTGCATCACAGCCTGGTATGGCAACTGCTCGGCCCAAAACCTCAAGATACTTCAGAGAGTCGTGATCACAGCCAGGGCCGGCCCAAGGTACCGGCAACTCGGGCAGTCGCCCGGGGCGCCATGTGTTAGGGGGCGCCAGAGACTCGGGTCCCGCGCATGCGCAGTTGGGCCGGTGCCAACCAGCGCATGCGCGGTGGCCGCCCTCCCCAGGGCGGCCACCCTCCCCTTCGGCCGCCCCTCCGTCCGCCCCTCCGGCCCCCCACCCCTCCGGCCGCCCCTCCATCCGCCCCCCCCCGCTTCGGCCCCGCCCCCCCTCGGCCACGGCCCCGCCCCCCTCACCCCCCCCCGGCCCCGCCCCGGCCCCCCCCCCCCCGCACCCCCCCCCTTGCCCCCCCGCCCCCCCTCGCCCCCCCCCCCCCTCAGCGCCCCCCCCCCCCCCCCTCGGCCCCCCCCCCCCCGAAGGGAGCTGAAGTTCAGCCTGCCCGGGGCGCCAGCAACCCTAGGGCCGGCGCTGATCACAGCCCATTCCATCATTCGAACCTGCCTCCCAACCATTGACTCCATCTACACCACCCGCTGCCTGGGGAAAGCGGGCAGCATAAACAAAAACCCCTCCCACCCGGCTTACTCATTCTTCCAACTTCTTCTATAGAGCAGGAGATACAAAAGTTTGAGAACACGCACAAACAGATTCAAAAAAAGCTTCTTCCCCGCTGTTACCAGACTCCTAAATGACCCTCTTATGGACTGACCTGATTAATACTACACTCCTGTATCCTTCACCCAATGCCAGTGTCTATGCAATTATATTGTGTACATTGTGTTGCCCTATTATGTATTTTCTTTTTATTTTCTTTTCTTTACATGTATTGAATGATCTGTTTGAGCTCCTCGCAGAAAAATACTTTTCACTGTACCTCGGTACACGTGACAATAAACAAATCCAAGTCCAAATAAAGACACAGAAGTTATGCTGCAGCTGTAT
This sequence comes from Scyliorhinus canicula, assembly GCF_902713615.1. Classification (NCBI taxonomy): domain Eukaryota; kingdom Metazoa; phylum Chordata; class Chondrichthyes; order Carcharhiniformes; family Scyliorhinidae; genus Scyliorhinus; species Scyliorhinus canicula. The sequence goes on along the minus strand of NC_052151.1, from coordinate 64,706,386 downwards.
AAAACACTGATTAGACCCCACTTGGAGTACTGTGAGCAGTTCTGGTTGGAAGGGAAGTCCAGCAGGGGATCCAGTTTGAAGGCAATGCTGACAGCCCCACTACTGTTAGCTCTGGGGAAGTATATGGGGAGCCCGTTGGTACAATCGACAGTCAGGGTGTGGAACTTAGTTGAGGAGGCTTTTTAAGTTGGAAAGAATGTGCTGAAGCCATTGTGTGGGAACCACAGATTCAAGCGGAGGGTGGAGGGGTGGGGGGGAATGGATGGGATGTATGGAAAGTGGAGGAAGGCAGGGCTGGAGCGAGATGGGAATTGTTCTTGGAAGGGAAGTTTGTGGGACTGGACGAATGCAGGAGAGGTTTGAGCTGCCGAGGAACAGCGAGTTTAGGTACATGCAGGCGCGGGACTTTGCGCGGAAGGAGTAGAGGGTGATCCCCAAGCTACCTGAGTACACACTGATGGAGCAACTGCTGTTTCCTGATGACTTGGGCAGGGGCTGAATTGGAGATATATATGGGTGTTTGAGGGAGCAAATGATGAGGATCAAAAGTAAATGGGGGGAAGAGTTGTGGAAGGAAATAGGTTGGGGGCTGTGGTATGAGGCGATGTGGAGGCTGAACTCAACCTGAGTGAGGATGAGTTCAAGGTGGTGCATAGGGCACACATGACTTGGGTGAGGATGAGTGGGTTCTTCCAGGGGGTGGCTGATGGGTGTGAGAAGTGTGAACGGGGGCCGGCGCCACATGCACATATGTTTTGGGGCTGCGAGAAACTGAAGAGCCATTGGGAGGTGGTGTTTGGACCACTAACTAAGATAGTGTGGATGGAGGTCACGCCAGGCCCAATTTTTGGGGTCGCGGAAGTGCCAGAGCTTCTGGAGGGGAAGGGGTCAATGTTGTCGTCTCTCTAATTGCCCTGCAGGGAGAGTGTGTTTCTGGTGAGTCGTGTTTTAATGAGCATTTATGAGATGCAAAAGGATGCAAACGTGGTTCGAGCTGTGGGAAAGACGACCAATAGCCTGCCATGCCAGTCGAGAGAACAAAAACGCAAACAAAATTTTGCATTTTGCTCACTGAAAACTGAGTTTTGCTTCATTCCAAATGTTCACTCCAGATGTTCTGCCCCCACCTGCCCGCCCCATGTTTCCCACCATTGACGCGAGTGGAAAATCCCACCCTACCGTTTTGTTTCTATCTCTTCTCCTTTCTGTATGTCTTACACAGTTTTCCTTTACCAATGTAGCCAAATTCTTGGCCATCTATTACCCCAGGCAAAGAATGATCTATAATGGCAATTCTTGAGGAAAGTCTGCCAAGAGGTCACAGCAAAGCTCGTGCACTTCGAACATTTACGTCACTGTGTGATATTAGAGGACACTTAGGTCAAGCTAACTACTCCTCTTAGCATTGTACTAACTGTGGTGTGGGGAGACTGGGGAAAGCATATGAGATGGCTTACTAAACGTGAAAAAAATAAATGTTCTGAATTCTAAAACATTAACCTGAGTGCGTGTTCTGGATTTCTGAATGTGCTTTTCCATTGCTGACTCACAACCTCTTCCCACTGCCAAGTTAATCTGTTTTATGCCTCCTAAAGATAGCACACACACTTCTCTACTTTGTCAGTATTGCAACCTTGTTCAATGAACCTTGACACTTGGTTCCAAATTGCAATTATTGTAATTTTTAACTGTTAAACAGGCCTTTTTCAAGAAGGTTATTTTCCCATCATCAAAGGGAAACTGTAGAAATTGAGAAACGAGAGCTGAATTGCCATATATTGGCTATCATGTTCTGACTATTACTCTGTATTATTCGACTAATTAATATGAAATACATGGATAAATGATTCAATGTTCACTGTATCCCTTTACCTATATTTTTTGACCAGATATTTGTACTGAATTCTACAAATGTTCATGCTCATAGCTGGTGCACCTGTATTAATGTTCACAACCTCAGAGTATACTTGTCCAGTATCAATGAGGTGACAAGCTGCAAGATCTGTCAACCTTAAGATTTGATATGCAATATTTTAGTTTTCAAAATACATTTAATAAATCCATGTTGCTGTTGTTCCACCATATTATTAATTTTCTGCGTGTCCAGTTATTACAGATTTTAGCATTTTTCCAATTGCTGACGTCAAGCTAACAGGTCTGTCGTTCACGGTTTTCTCGCTCCTCCCTTCTTAAATAGCAGGGTTACATTTGCTCCTTTCCAGTCTGCAGGTACCTTTCCAGAATGTGTGGAATTTTGAAAGATAGCCACTATATCTATAGCCACGGGAAAGATTTCCCCTACGTGAGAACTAAATTGTATGCACTTTTATAAATAAGTATTAAAGTCTTAATACACTGGGCATAACATTGTGGCGGGTACATTACTGGACTAGTAATCCGGAGGCTTAGGTTAATAACACAGGGGAAAAGAGTTTGAATCCCACTAATTTCTAGACTGTTTAACAAAAAAGTCAGGAAGTTAAAAAGCAGGTATCTGTAAAAATTCAACCATGAAAATCCTTGACTGCTCCAAATATGTAACTAATTCACTAATGTTCTTATCCAACTGGGTTATATGTGACTTCAGCTTCCATAGCTTTGACCTCATCCAATACTCTCCTAATTTGCATCAAATCGCAATAACCCCTGTTCTTTCTGACTGACATTGATTCCCTCTCTGCGACATCTCCATGTTAAAAAATCCATCCTTTTTTTGAAATTCCACTATGACCTCTCCCGTCTGTCACTCATTAACCTCCTCCAGCCTTACAATTCTTTGAGATAGTGTGAGGTAGTCACACTGGCATCGCCGGCCATGCCAAGAGACTAAGCTCTGGATTGCACTTGTTCAACTTCTCTTGGACCTCTCTCTGCTTCTCAAGATTCAGTGTCAAATTCTGTTTGATAGTCACTCCTTCCTGTCAAGTAACTAGAGGATATCAAATAAAAGATTGTTTCGTCAGTGGCCCCCAGATCCTGAGGATGATTTTATGATTAACACAGCACAGACAAAGAAATGAAGAAGGTCTGTATAGCTCAGTGCCATTTGCACAAAATGTGGCTTCACCTCAATTGCAGAACAACATTTGTGTGAAATATTTCATTTGGAACCGCAGATGTTTAGAAGCACAGTTGTCTATGTTGCAGAAGCAGCCATTTGTCCCATTGCTGTGGTGTTCTTTGTGATTCTTATCAGGACGGATGTCGTAGTGTTTACAAAGACTACATATGCTAAGTTCAATGACAAAGCTAGCACTTATTACACTACTTAGTCCTATCGCAAGCAATAATATTCCTATAGCAAGTAATAATCGAGTAATCTACAATCTACACTCTACTAACATGAGTCTCTACCCTCTATCTATAACTGTACTCTGCACTCTCTCGACTTCTCCTCTGCACTCTCTCTCTCTCTCCCTCTCCCAGAAGCCTGAGAGTCAGTGCTTTGTATAGTTCTGCATCTAGCTCCATCTAGTGGTAAATTAGGATATTTCATTAACCCGTTATATTCTGAACATTCTACATAAAGTCACAATTGTGTCACTGCCAACTCCTTTCAAGAGTAATCCAACTCTTAACTGCACTGCTGTGCTTTCTTTCCGTGGCCTTTTATGTTCCTCAATCTCATTCAGTGTTGCTATTGTTGTCAAATTATTTTCAATACCGGCAAGTATTAGATTGGCCGTTCGCAACTATTGGGTTCACTGAGACTAGTCAGCTGATTTCACACTGGGTCCTTATCGCTAGAATGGGATGTGGATCGAAGACAAAGGTTTAGAGACGATAGTACCACCATCTAAACCAATCAGTCACATTTAGTCCAGGAGCTCATCATTATAAACTATAAAAAATGATCTAGAGCCACAGAGAAACGTAACTTGAAGAAGTTGTGAATCCTGAGCCAGCGGCGTTTTAGCATATTCTGAGGGTAAAGCCTTTTGAAGCGAACAGGGCGCACTGAAATTTATGTATAAAAGGGATAAACAACAGCAGCTGAAAAATCTCTTACCGGCATCTTGGGCTCTCGCTGGTGGTGAGCATGGAGGTAGGAATGGAACTGTTGGAAGGATGGTGGAATACTGGAACCACACCACCTCCTCACTTCCACCAGAAGGTAGTTCTGGGCAATAAGACATACATACGTACACAATACAAATACAAAGACACAGGCATCGGGTGAGCATTCAGAGTGTACAAAGAACAAAGAACAATACAGCACAGGAACAGGCCCTTCGGCCCTCTAAGCCCGCGCCGACTACGGTACCTGCCTAAACTAAAATCATATAAACTTACGAAGTCCATATCCTTCTATTCCCACCCTATTCATATATTTGTCTAGATGCCCCTTAAATGCTGCTATCATACCTGCTCCCGCCACCTCCCCAAGCAGCGCGTTTCATATATTTACCACCCTCTGTGTGAAAATCTTACCTCGCACATCTGTTCTAAACTTTCCCCCATGCACTTTAAACCTATGTCCCCTAGTACTTGACTCTCCTACCCTAGGAAAGAGCATCTGACTATCCACTCTGTCCATGCCATTCATAGACCTCTATCAAGTCGCCTCTCAACCTCCATGATTCCAGTGAGAACAGACCGAGTTTATCTAACCTCTCCTCATAGTTAATGCCCTCCATACCAGGCAACATCCTAGTAAACCGCTTCTTTACCCTCTCCAAAGCATCCACATCCTTCTGGTAGTGTGGCGACCAGAATTGCACTCCGCCTACTTTATGGAACTTAGACCCACTCAGTAGAGAAGATGTGTGAAGAGATCAGTTCAGTTCATAAGAGGGTAATTAATGAGTCTGGTAACAGCGGGGAAGAAGCTGTTTTGAATCTGTTAGTGCGTGTTCTCAGCCAGTGCGTGTTCTCAGCCTTTTGTATCTCCTGCCTGAGGGAAGAGATTGGAAGAGAGAACCATTTCACCCTCTGACTGGCCAGCAGCTCTCAGTAGGTGAGAATTCTGCAGTGGGGTCTTTATTCATGGAGAAGTCTCATCTCTGGCCTCGCCACTGCCCGATTTGCTTGTGTTGTGGTCAGCTTCCCTGAAAAGAGGCAGCAGCTCTCCAGCCAGTAGGCAAGACCCCAATGCCTCGGAGTGGGGAGGGGGTTGCGTGCCTCAACAAGATTCCAGCCTTATTTTCAAGGTGTTGTTAGCATGTTTTTAAAACGAAAACTAACGACATCTCTCCATTTGAATTTCTTAGGATCAGCAGAAACTACGTCGATTACAAAGAGCAATTTGAGTAACATTGTGAAGTATATGGTTGGAGTTTAATGAGGGTTTATGGTGGTGTGACTCCAGATTGTGAAATCCAAACTGAGTTACTCTGAAGAGGTCAAGTTCCAGTACATAAAGGCGGGGTTTAGAATTTTTCCATCGATTGTCTTCCAGCTAAATCACTGTTTCACCTACATTGGATTTGTGGCTTGCCTTGTGAGCCATAAAATTAAACTCTGAAGTGAACTAAAAATAATTTTACCTTTGTCCCGAGCTGTACAATAAATTTGTTATCTGTAGCATGAACAGCATCACAATGTTCTCATGTTATAAAACCACCCTTATTTGTGCCTTACTTCACCCATCCCTGAAATATCTTTGTTGAAGTGCTGAAGTAATTGTACCATGCAGAGTGACCCCTGACCTACTATTGTTCCCTTTTTGTTTGAGTTGCCTGAACTGGAAATTTTTAAGTTTGTTCAGTTCGAAGATTTGTCAGGGGATTGAAAGTGTACAGATTTCATGCGAGCTGGCATCAAGGTTCAGGAAGTACCAGACGTCACTTTGGCTGAGACAAGTGTCTACATACAAAATACTTCACTTGATGTTCCACAGAGCTCAAGGTGCATTTCCTCGGTCAAACTAGGATGACATAGTTATGATGTGGGAATGCAATGGGCACAAGATGCCTCACAAACCAAAAAACCTTTACGCAGAATAATAGGGTGTCAAAAGACAAAATCAGTGTTTCGATTAACTAACCTAAGGCCATAATATTTTAAAAAACGATTAAACTGAAGATATGCTTAAGTAGATCAAAACAGGGTGGCGCAGTGGTACAGTGGTTAGCACTGCTGTCACACGGCGCCGAGGTCCCAGGTTTGATCAAGGTACCCGAGCGGCTAAATTTGTGAACTTTCCCCAAAAATGTACACTTTAACAACGCTCACATACATATAACTAGCTTTTCCACCACCCACGCTGGACTCTTTTTTAACAGGGGGTGAATGTAGTATCACCACTGTTTGTATATATCACGTACATGAGATGTAATGCAGTAAGGCTCCTGTACTACAGGTATGGGGTAGATCCGTGCCTGCTGGCTCCATCCAGTAGGCGGAGTATAAATATGTGGGCTCACCGAGCTGCAGCCATTTCGGCAGCAGCTGCAGGAGGCTACACATCTCTGCTTAATAAAGCCTCGATTACTCTCTACTCTCATCTCGTCTTATTTGATAGTGCATCAATTTATTCAGCAGAGATTTTACAATGATGGATCTCCGCTCAAGCCTGATCGCCTGCAGCTGCAGCCTCAAGCAGACAACGCCAAGCCGGCCTTCGCCCACTGGCTAGCTTGTTTTGAAGCCTACATCGGATCTGCGACGAAACAACCCTCAGAAGCACAGAAACTTCAGATCCTGTATACACGGCTGGGCTCCGATATCTTTCCCCTTATCCGGGACGCACCCACCTACGCTGAGGCCATGGCGCTTCTGAAAGAGAACTACACATGGCAGACCAACAAACTCTACGCCAGGCACTTCCTGTCCACACGGCATCAACCCCCCGGTGAGCCATTGGAAGATTTCTGGCATGCCCCGCACGTCCTGGTGAGGGACTGCGATTGCCAGGCAGTTTCGGCCGTTGAACATTCCGAACTCCTAATCAGGGACGCTTTCGTTACAGGCATAGGGTCGGCGTCCATGTGCCAGCGCCTCTTAGAAGGGGCTGCCCTCAAACTCGCGGCAACCAAGAAACTCGCGATCTCGCAAACGGTTGCCTCCCGTAATATACAAGCGGCGCCCCCTCCTGGACATCGTGGACCCCACCAGCAAATGCCCCATCGTGGACCCCACCAGCGACCACCTCCAGCCAACCCCAAGCCTGCGCCGTGCGGCAGCCAGCCAACCCCGGGGGGCCTAAGTGCTATTTCTGCGGACAGGCAAAGCACCCCAGGCAGCGTTGCCTGGCGCGGAGCATGCTCTGCAAGGCTTGCGGGAAGAAAGGACATTTCGCTGCAGTGTGCCAGGCCCAGTCGATCGCCGCTGTAACCAGGCCCATTGTTCCTGCACCCCCATGTTAGACCCGTGGGTGCGCCATTTCCGTCCCCGCAACCCACGTGCGGCCCGTGGGCACTGCCATCTTACTCGCCTCAGAAAACTTGCGGCCCGTGGGCGCTGCTATCTTCCCCCATCAGACCTCGTGCGGCCCTTAGGTGCAGCCATCTTTAACTCCGCCCGCCGCGTGCACCCCGTGGGCGCCACCATCCTCCTCGCCTCAGGATCTCTGCTCGTCGGGCACCTCATTGGGCTGCTCATCGCCCGTAACTGCCGCCGACCAGCCCGGGACCTACCAACACCAGCCGCAGCTCGCCTCCGTCACGCTCGACCAGTCCCAGCTGCACAACCTCACAACCATGTCGATGACGGTAAAGGTTGATGGGCACAAGACATCCCGCCTTCTGGACTCCGGGAGCGCAGAGAGCTTCATCCACCCCGATACTGTAAGGCGCTGCTCCCTCGCGGTCCACCCCATTACCCAACGAATCTCCCTGGCCTCCGGATCCCACTCCGTGGCGATCCGGGGGTACTGCACCGCCACCCTTACCATCCAGGGCATAGAGTTCAGCAACTTCTGGCTCTACGTCCTCCCCAACCTCTGCACTGCCTTCCTACTCGGCCTGGACTTCCAGTGCAAACTCCAAAGTCTAACTCTGAAATTCGGCGGGCCCCTACCACCCCTTACTGTATGCAGCCTCACGATCCTTAAGGTTAACCCACCTTCCCTGTTTGCAAACCTCACCCTGGATTGCAAACCTGTCGCCACCAGGAGCAGACGGTACAGGGCCCAGGACAGGACCTTCATCAGGTCTGAGGTCCAGCGGCTGCTTCGGGAAGGCATCATCGAGGCCAGCAACAGCACCTGGAGAGCCCAAGTGGTAGTGGTGAAAACCGGGGAGAAAAACAGGGTGGTCGTTGATTACAGTCAGACCATCAATCGGTACACGCAGCTCGATGCGTACCCCCTCCCACGCATATCTGATATGGTCAATCAGATTGCACAATACTGGTGCACCAGCTCCCCGTCCGGAGGCAGACCGCCCATACACTGCGTTCGAAGCAGACGGCCGCCTTTACCACTTCCTTAGGGTTCCCTTCGGCGTCACTAATGGGGTCTCGGTCTTCCAACGTGAGAGGGACCGAATGGTTAACCGGTACGGACTGCAGGCCTCCTTCCCGTACCCAGATAACGTCACCATCTGCAGCCATGACCAGCAGGACCACGATGCTAACCTTTCCAAATTCCTCCACTCTGCCAAACTCCTTACGTATAACAAGGAGAAATGTGTGTTCAGCACCAACCGCTTAGCCATCCTTGGCTTTGTGGTGCAAAATGGAGTTATAGGGCCTGACCCCGATTGCATGCGCCCTCTCATGGAACTCCCCTCCCCCACTGCCCCAAGGCCCGCAAACGATGCCTGGGGTTCTTCTCATACTACGCCCAGTGGGTCCCTAACTATGTGGACAAGGCCCGCCCACTCATTCACTACACCGCTTTCCCCCTGATGGCTGAGGCTCACCAGGCCTTCAACCATATCAAGGCCGACATCGCCAAGGCCGCGATGCAAACGGTCGACGAGACGCTCCGCTTTCAAGTCGAGAGTGACGCATCAGACGACACTCTGGCCGCCACCCTCAAAAAGGCTGGCAGACCCGTGGCATTCTTCTCAGTTCCGTCACGCTCGACCAGCCCTAGTCGCACAACCTCGCAACCGTGTCGACAACGGTAAAGGTTGATGGGCACAAGACATCCCGCCTTCTGGACTCCGGGAGCACGTAGATTGAGGTCTACAAAATTATGAGATGTATGGACAGCGTGGATAGCAACAAGCTTTTTCCCAGAGTGGGGGTGTCAATTACAAGGGGTCACGATTTCAAGGTGAGAGGGGGAAAGTTTAAGGGAGATGTGCATGGAAAGTTTTTTTACGCAGAGGGTAATGGGTGCCTGGAACGCTTTGCCAGCGGAGGTGGTAGAGGCGGGCACGATAGTATCATTTAAGATGCATCCGGACAGATATATGAACGTACGGGGAACAGAGGGAAGTAGATCCCTGGAAAATAGGCAACAGGTTTAGATAAAGGATCTGGATCGGTGCAGGCTGGGAGGGCCGAAGGGCCTGTTCTTGTGCTGTAATTTTCTTTGTTCTTTGTTCTTTGTATAAGTCCCCAGGGCCGGATGGGATCTACCCCAGAATACTGAAGGAGGCGAGAGAGGAAATTGCTGAGGCCTTGACAGAAATCTTTGGATCCTCATGTCTTCAGGGGATGTCCTGGAGGACTGGAGAATAGCCAATGTTGTTCCTTTGTTTAAGAAGGGTAGCAAGGATAATCCAGGGAACTACAGGCCGGTGAGCCTTACGTCAGTGGTAGGGAAATTATTGGAGATAATTCTTCGAGACAGGATCTACTCCCATTTGGAAGCAAATGGATGTATTAGTGAGAGGTAGCATGGTTTTATGAAGGGGAGGTCGTGTCTCACTAACTTGATAGAGTTTTTTGAAGAGGTCACAAAGATGATTGATGCAGGTAGGGCAGTGGATGTTGCCCATATGGACTTCAGTAAGGCCTTTGACAAGGTCCCTCATGGCAGAATGGTACAAAAGGTGAAGTCACACGGGATCAGGGGTGAGCTGGCAAGATGGATACAGAACTGGCTCGGTCATAGAAGGCAGAGAGTAGCAATGGAAAGGTGCTTTTCTAATTGGAGGGCTGTGACTAGTGGTGTTCCGCAGGGTTCAGTGCTGGGACCTTTGCTGTTCGTAGTATACAGTATATAAATGATTTGGGGGAAAATGTAACTCGTCTGATTAGTAAGTTTGCAGACGACACAAAGGTTGGTGGAATTGCGGATAGCGATGAGGACTGTCAGAGGATACAGCAGGATTTAGGTCATTTGGAGACTTGGGCAGAAAGATGGCAGATGGAGTTTAATCCGGACAAATGTGAGGTAATGCATTTTGGAAGGTCTAATGCAGGTAGGAAATATACAATGAATGGTAGAACCCTCAAGAGTATTGAAAGTCAGAGAGATCTCGGTGTACAGGTCCACAGGTAAATGAAAGGGGCAACACAGGTGGAGAAGGTAGTCAAGAAGGCATACGGCATGCTTGCCTTCATTAGTCGGGGCATTGAGTATTAGAACTGGCAAGTCATGTTGCAGCTGTATAGAACCTTAGTTAGGCCACACTTGGAGTATAATGTTCAATTCTGGTCGCCACACTACCAGAAGGATGTGGAGGCTTTAGAGAGGGTGCAGAAGAGATTTACCAGGATGTTGCCTGGTATGGAGGGCATTAGCTATGAAGAGCGGTTGAATAAACTCGGTTTGTTCTCACTGGAATGATGGAGGTTGAGGGGTGACCTGATAGAGGTCTACAAAATTATGAGGGGCATAGTCAGAATGGATTGTCAGAGGCTTTTCCTCAGGGTAGAGGGGTCAATTACTAGGGGGCATAGGTTTAAGGTGCGAGGGGCAAGGGTTAGAGGAGATGTACGAGGCAAGTTTTTTTACACAGAGGGTAGTGGGTGCCTGGAACTCGCTGCTGGAGGAGTTGGTGGAAGCAGGGGCGATAGTGACATTTAAGGGGCGTCTTGACAAATACATGAATAGGATGGGAATAGAGGGATATGGACCCAGGAAGTGTAGAAGATTTTAGTTGAGATGGGCAGCATGGTTGGCATGGGCTTGGAGGGCTGAAGGGCCTGTTCTTGTGCTGTACTTTTCTTTGTTCTTTGTGCCAGCGCACAAGTGGACCGACTCTGGGCCCTACACGATGGTCTCTGTCACCGAGGGGTCACCCGGTTCTTCCACTTCATAAAGGCCCGCAACCTACCCTACTCCATTGTGGAAGTCAGGACGATCACCAGAGACTGCCAGGTCTGCAAACCGAACTTCTTCGGCCAGACCGAGCGCACCTGGTGAAGGCCTCTCATCCCTTTGAACGCCTCAGCATGGATTTCAAAGGGCCCCTCCCCTCCACCGACCAAAATACGTACTTCCTGAACGTGGTCGATGAATACCCCAGATTCCCCTTCGCCATCCCATGCCCCGATATGACGTCTGCCACAGTCATCAAAGCCTTAACTTGCATCTTCACTCTGTTCGGTTTCCCCGCTTACATCCTTTATGAGTGATGAGCTGCGTCAATTCCTGCTCAGCAAGGGCATTGCCTCGAGCAGGACGACCAGCTACAACCCCCGGGTAAATGGGCAGGTGGAGAGGGAGAATGGGACGATCTGGAAGGCCGTCCTGCAGGCCCTACGGTCTAAAAATCTCCCGGTCTCCCGCTGGCAGGTGGTACTCCCCAACGCCCTCCACTCCATTCGGTCGCTACTTTGCACGGCGACTAACGAAACCCCCCATGAACATCTCTTAGCCTTCCCCAGGAAGTCCACCTCCGAGGTTTCGCTCCCAACATGGCTGGCAACTCCAGGACCCGTTCTCCTCCACAAGCACGTGCGGCTCCACAAGGCGGACCCGTTGGCTGAGAGGGTACAGCTACTCCATGCAAACCTGCAGTACGTGGCGTACCCCGACGGCCACCTGTCTCCCTCAGGGACCTGGCACCAACTGGTTCCCCACCCCCACCAACCGCCCCGGCGCCACCCATCCTCCCCCAAGCACACCTCACTGCAGCCCCCGCTCCAGGACGATTCGTCCTCCCCTTGGTCCCATCCGGAGATGAAGATGAGGTCTACACGCTTCCGGAGTCACCGGCGACAGAGCCGGCACCTGCATCGCCACCGGGATTGCGGCGCTCACAACAGAGGATCAAGGCACCCAACCGGCTAAATTTGTGAACTTTCCCCAAAAATGTACACTTTAACAACGCTCACATACATGTAACTAGCTTTTCCTCCACCCTCGCTAGACTCTTTTTTTAACAGGGGGTGAATGTGGTAGTCACCACTGTTTTGTATATATCACGTACATGAGATGTAATATGGTAAAGCTCCTGTACTACAGGTACGGGGGTAGATCCCTGCTTGCTGGCTCCGCCCAGTAGGTGGAGTATAAATGTGTGTGCCCACCAAGCTGCAGCCATTTCGGCAGCAGCTGCAGGAGGCTACACATCTCTGCTTAATAAAGCCTCGATTATTCCCTACTCTCGTCTCGTCGTAATTGATAGTGCATCACCCAGGGTCACTCTCCGTGTGGAGTTTGCACATTCTCCCCGTGTCTGTGTGGATCTCACCCCCCACAACCCAAAAGATGTCCAGGGTAGGTGGTTTGGCCATGTTCAAATTGCCCTTAATTGGAAAATAATTGAATACTCTAACTTTATATTTAAAAAAAATATTTAAAAAAAAGTAGATCAATACATTTGTCAGTGCTAATTTTATTTTTTTCAACTTATCTTTCGGAAGTGTAATTTGGCCAAGCCTACAAGACACTAATTACTGGCACATTGCAAATATAAGTTGCTTCGGTGCAGATATGCTTGTATTATATAATATTATAGATTGAAAAAAATTAACATTAAACTATCCTTAATTAATTTATAAGTTCAACACAAATGTATCCCATTGCTTTAATTCCCTGGGACTTCAACGCCATCATCATTATCAGCTGTCCCTCAATTCGAGGATGACATTGACTCAGGGTCGTGAGATTCTGCCCTGGATCTTCAATGTCAATGCTGCAAAGAGAGCTTCAGAGTGTCTTTGAAGCATTTCCTTTGCCCACTGCTGGAACATTTGCTATTTGAGAACACAGGACACGGCAGGGGCTATGGGTGTCAGCCACCCGAACAAGGTTTCCAGCCCATCAAAGTTGGATTTGCAGGAGTTTGCCTGAATGCTTGTGGAGCTGGCTTCAAGGTGGACATCAGCATTTGTTCTTCGATCCTCCTAGTGAATCCAGGGGATACAACAAAGACGTTGCTGATGAAATTTCTCTAGCGCTCTTATGTGTCACTGATACACAGTCCAGGAGTAGGGTGACGACAGTTGCTCTGGATACTGGGATTTTGTTGACTTTCCGGTGTCTTTGTTACCAAACAGTTGCTGCCGCACTTCATAGAAGTTTGAGCTGATCCAGTGATGGTACTTCTTGTCAACAGAGGCCTTTTGAGAGAAGTGGCTAGCAAAGTTTGGAAAGTGCTCAACATGTTCCAGAGTCCCTCTTTCAACATGAATGGGTGGTGGAATATTTGGCTGACAAGGTATAGGCTGATATATGAATTTTGTTTTGGTGATATTCAAAGACACATATGTTGAATTGAAGAGACCGAGAGTGGCCTCCAAATCTGGTGCCGAGTGGGCAACAACACTGCATTCATCTGCAAACTGTGGATCATATATATCTGTGGTGGTCAGTTCAGTATTGACATGGAAACGACTGAGGTTAAAGAGGTTTCCGTCCAGGTGATATTTAATATGGACACTAGAGGCCAGTAGATCTTTGATGTGGTAAATAGTCACTGCCATGCAATTTCAGGAACCCAATTTAAACACAGTTAATAATAATAATCGCTTATTGTCACAAGTAGGCTTCAATGAATTTACTGTGAAAAGCCCCTAGTCGCCACTATTCCGGCGCCTGTTTGGGGAGGCCAGTACGGAAATTGAACCCGCGCTGCTGTCTTGCTCTGCATTACAAGCTGGCTGTTTAGCCCAGTGTGCTAAACCAGCCCCTTATTTTGCCTGTTAGCCTTTTGTGCGGCACTTTATCATATACCTTTTTGAAATCCAGGTATGTTACATCTACTGGTTCCACTTTATCAACCCTGCTGGTTACATCTCAAAAAAGTTTAATATAATCAGCAGGTCCTCCCCGCTGTGACATCTCCCTATGTAGAAGCTACGCCAGAAAAGCATCTCGCCGCACGCGGCGCAACGTGGCCAGTGAAAGTCGGGAGATCCCGCTCCCAGGATTCAATGCAATCTCACAAGATGTCGCGAGGTAAATCCTGTCCGCAATGGCAGTAAGCCTTATTCTAATGAGCACATTCTTGAGGTACCTGAGGCTTTGGGATTCAATCCCTTCGCCTTGGAGACCTTGCGCGAGCGCCGTTTGGTACTGGTCCACACAAACGGGGATCAGGTGGAGCGGCACTCATGGGGATCTTCCAGGGGATCGGAGGCCCCCAGCTGCATGCCCTTTAGGCAGGTCGGTGCCCTGGCACGGCTGGTGCCACCTGGATACCCTGGCAGTGCTACCTGGATGCCAGTCTGGCACTGCCAAGGTGCCTATGTGGCACTGCCAGTAAGCAAGGACACTGCCAGGCTGGCATTTTCTGCATGCAATCAGGCTGAGGTTGCCTGGTGTGGTTGTTGGAGGTGGACCAGGAAACCCTCCCATGATACGTTCGGTCTGGGGTGGGGGGGGGAGGGGATTTTTTTGTGGGCCTCGGAGATCCTTGATCTCTCACTACAATGGGGAGTTACCACGAGCGGAGTTCCCCATTGTAGAAAACGGGGCTATGTGCAGCCTCGGTCGCGTGTACACTGTTCGGGCTCCTTGTTCAAAACGCGTCGCGTTGAATTGCCATGTGTTTCCCGGCAAAGATCGCGCCCCACGTTTTTCCTCCTCTACCTTTAAAGGGCAGCTTTCCATTAGCCTTTTTTATTTTTCTTGTACTTATCCATGACATTTTAGTGGTCTATGTACATGGATCACTTTTGGCCTCCACTATTTCTAGCTTTTCCCCATCAAGAAGCTACTTTGATAGGCCCCACAAAATTGTAATAATGAGATTTGACTGGTGGAGCAAACCTTTACATCGAGCAGTTCATAGTGAAGCAAGGAGGACAACAAATTTTAAAAAGGCATTCATTTCACCCAAATGAAACAATATGAAATTGTCACATGTACCTCCTTCGAACTGGTAAACTGGTAGAATTAAATCATAAAATACTCTCAATACTTAGTAGGCCTATGAAGTGAGAAATAAGGACAGCACTGCTGTCTCATGGTGCTGAGGACCCTGGTTCGATCCCAGCCCCAGGTCACTGTCCATGTGGAGTTTGCACATTCTCCCCCTGTCTGTATGGGTCTCACAACCCAAAAAGAGCTCTTTGTAATGCTGCTATTTGGGCTGCATTGGGCATCATTTTGTTGGTGGAGGCCCATTAAGAACTGCCTCAGCGGTGTTGTGTTAATCATAAGGTGTCATAATGTAATTTGATTTTAATCAGTGCCCTTACAAAAGCTTGCAATGTCTCTGGTTTCTGCTGGTCTCTTGACAATGGTCCCTGGAGACAACTTTAATTGTTATCTTATTAAGGTATTGTGTTTCCGCCTGGCCAGAACAACAGGTGATTTGCATTTCAACTGCACCTGGTCTCTTGACAATGGTCGCTGGAGATAACTTTAATTGTTATCCCATCAAGGTATTGTGAGTCTTTCTGGCCAGGGCCGCAAGTGATTTGCATTTCAACTGCTCCTCTTTGAATGAGATTGGGCTGTTTCATGTCTCATGGCCTATTTGTCTTGATTCAGTTGTCTGCCTGATCTGCCCATTTAAAATGGAATGTCCTGTTCCAACATGTCCAGTTCATTTTGGTCCTTTGATGAGTTTGCGACAACTTACAGGGACTGCAACTGGATGCAGTTGTACTTGAAAGTAGACATCAAACTTTGATGTTAGTTCAATACGCTTTATTGAACTTGTTGAGCAGTGCACACAGTTCACTGTAGGTTGACACTCTACTAATCTAAGCACGCTAACTATAACTAACTAGACCAGACTAGCTCTGAGCAACATGTAGAAGGTGCTATATACACCCTGACTGTCACTACAGTTGTCACCAATGGAAAGAGGCAGAGTGCCGATGCCTCTTGTGTTTTATAGTGGGAGTCCACCCTCTAGTGTTCTGTCCTGTGTGTTGATTGGCTGTACTGGGTGTCTGTCACTGTCTGTCTGTGTCTCATTATGTGCATGAGTGCATATCATGACAAGCGGCTGCACTACCAGGGCGGTTGCTTTGCTGAGAGGGCCCGCTGTCATGGATATGCCCAGCAACAGGTGGAAATCTGCCTTGTAATGGCAGTAACATAAATGGAACAAGTCATGACAGGATGCATTCTGTCCAGCAACTGGTGTCAGCAGTAGCCAGCATTCAAAAGGCAAGATGGGATATGATTTTAAAAGTAACAAGATGTAGGTGTCTGGACAAATGATATAAAGTTGCCAGCACCCTCAGAAGCAGAGAGTCAGTTTAAATCAAACAGCCAGAGAGGCAGTTTTGCATCTAACAGTCATGAAGCAAGTCCCCAATCTATCAGCCATGTGCCTGGACTTGCATCTAAGTTTCAAAGCAAAGGTCATGCCGAAAGCTTTATAAAGGCAGCTCAAACATCTTTGCTGGACCAGGAAAATATGGTTCCCAGACTTGACTGTTGGCCCTGTATTGTGTGGTAACTATAAATTGGATTAATTTATAGATTTATTTAATGTGGTTTGGGGAAACAGAACGTCTTAGTAGTTCAGGCACCAGAGATATATTTTGGAACATGGGGTACATTCTACATGAACTATGTGTGTGTTTAGTCATTCATAAACTTCATTGTCTTAGAGTATTGTTGTCCTTTTTGTGTATATTTGGGCGGGTATCTCCGACCCCTCCGCCAGCCGCCGTATTCTCCGGCGCCGGTTTTCAGGCTGGGGCGGGGATCACACTGCACCGGTCGGGGCCGTTGGCAACGCCCCCCCTGGCAGTTCTCCGGGCCCTGATGGGCCGGGTGGCTGTCGGTTTCTAGCCAGTCCAGCCGGCGTGGATTGGACATGGTCCCAAATGGCAGGACTTGGCTGGTAGGTCGGCTTGTGTGGGTCTCGGGGGGACGCAGGGGGATCCGGCTGCGGGGGGGGGGGGGGGGGGGGGGGGGGGGGCACGGTGGCCGGGCCCGCGATTGGGGCCCACAGATCTGCGGGCGGGTCTGTGCTGTGGGGGCACTCCTTCCTTCCGCGCCAGCCTCTGGAGGGCTCCGCCATGGCCGGTGCGTGCGCTAACCCGCGCTGGCTCTTCGCTGCCGGTTGGCACAGCGCTAACCCCTCCGGCGCCAGCCTAGCCCCGGAAGTGCGGAGGATTCTGCAACTTCCGGTCGGCCCGACGCCGAAGTGGTTCGCGCCGCTTTTTACTCCTGCGTTGGGCCATCGCGGGGATTCGGGAGAATCCCACCTATAGGGCGGGTGTCTCCTCTACCCATCGGGGTACGCCATACTCCGCACCTTCAGAGGCTAGCTCGGCAGTGGCGGGGTTGGCGCCATGTCAGCCAGTGCGGAAGGGCTTGGCACCGTGCCAACCGGCGCCGAAGGGCCTTCGCTGGCCGGCGCATACGCGGGAGCGCCAGCATGTGCTGACGTCATCCCAGCGCATGCACAGGGGGGTTCTTCACCGCGCCAGCCATGGCGGAGGTTGGCAGCAGCTGGCACGGAGGGAAAGAGTGCCCCCACGGCACAGGCCCGCCCGCGGATCGTTGGCCCCGTGAGGGTGTGACTATGAGTGAGTTAGGTAGAGGGAGCTAGGAGGTAGGGTTGCAGGAGCCTCTGCCCTTGTCCAACAGGTTCAGGATTCTTGCTCCCTGTGTGGATGAGAGCAGGGACTGCGGGGAGGATAAGCAAACTGACCACAGCACCATGGTACAGGGAGCCATTCAGGTTGGGGGAGGGGGTAGGGACAGAAAGTGTAAATGTCATATTGCACCAAGGAATTATACAAGAGTAGGGAAATTTGAAATGAAATAAAATGAAAATCGCTTATTGTCACGAGTAGGCTTCAATGAAGTTACTGTGAAAAGCCCCTAGTTGCCACATTCCGGCCCTGTCCGGGGAGGCTGGTACAATGGAATAATCTTAAAGTATTATAAAGCATTCAAAACAAACTTAATAAGTTAATAGCGCCAATAGAGACAAAGGGAAGTGATTTATTGGAGATTGCTGAGATATGTTCACAAGGAGACCAGGGGCTGGATTCTCCGCGCCTCTGTGCCGAAATTGCGCTCAGCATGGGGGAGGAGAAAGGGGCATCAGACCCGCGATCGGGTCCAACGCCTTCTCGCAATTCTCCGCGGACCGGAGAATCACCGCCAGTTGTGAGCACGCGGTCGGCGCGGCGGCAGTCTGGGGCCATTGAAAGAGGCCCCCGCGACGATTCTCAGCCAGCAGCTGGCCGAGTTCCTGCCGCCGTGGTTCACTCATGGTTCCACCCGGCGGGAGCTCAGAGTAGCGGCTGCGGACCCAGTCCGCGGCCACCCTGGTGGGGGGCGGGGGGATCCGTTACCGGGGGGGGACCTCCAGGACGGCCAGGCTCGCGATCGGGGGCCACCGATCGGCAGGCGAGCGCGATCTGGGGGGGGGGGGAGCCTATATTGTTGGGGCGAGCTTGCTGTGTGGGTCCGTCATGTTGAGCGGGGCCGCCGCCACGAGCATGCTTCTCCAGGAAAGTCCAGCGTGATTCACACCCGTCTTATCACGGGCGTGGGGACATAGCCCCATTTTCACAGAATGCCGCCCCAGGTCTGGGATTTGAATATTCAAGGGTACTCAGTATTTTGGAAGGATAGACAGGAAGGAAACAGAGATGGGGTAGCTTTGCTAGTAAAGGAAGGGATCAGTTCTGTCGTGAGACGTGATATAGACACTGGAGATCAAAATGTGGAATCAGTCTGGGTAGAAATAAGAAATAGCAAATTAAATAAGTCCCTGGTGGGAGTAATCTATAAGCCCCCAAACAGTAGTTCTGCAGTGGGGCACAGTATAAATCAGGGAATATTGGGGGCTTGTAAGAAAGATACGAATAATCATGGGTGATCTTAATATGCATATCGACTGAATTAATCAAATTGGCGAGGATAACCATCGAATGTATTAGAGATTGTATCTTGGAGCATTCTGCTTTGGAATCAACTGGGAAGTGGACTATTCTGAATTTGGTATTGCGTAATGAGGAGGGATTCATTAATGCCCTCATAATTAAGGATCCTCGAGGGAAGAGTTGCATGAAAAAAATTCAAATACCATTTGAAGGTGAGAAACTGTACATACAACATACAGTGCAGAAGGAGGCGATTCGGCCCATCCAGGCTGTACCGGCTCTTGGAAAGAAAACACACTTAAACCCATGCCTCCACCCTATCCCTGTAACCCCATCCCTTTTTTGGACACTCAGGGCAATTTATCACGGCCAATCCACCAAACCTGCACATCTTTCAACCGTAAGAGGAAACCGGAGCACCCGGAGGAAACCCACACAGACACGAGCAGAACGTGCAGACTCCACACAGACAGTGACCCAAACCGGGAATCGAACCTGGGACCCTGGAGCTGTGAAGCCACTGTGCTAACCACTATGCTACCGTGTTGCCCACTGCAGTTTCACAAGTGTTCTGGAGTTAAACAATAGTAATTATGTCAGCACAAGGACACATGTGGCCCTAGTGGACTGGGCAAGGACACTGAAAGGTAGGACAATTGATGAGCAGTAGCAGTTGTTTACAGAGATATTCAATTCATCCCAACTAAAATATACTCCAGAGAGGAAGAAAAATTGTAAGACAGGAAAAAACATCCATGGAGGACACTAGTACCATCCCAATAGTAACAGGTAATGCAGGGGTAATAGAAAGGGAGGAACTTAGAACAATCATCATCAATAGGGAAAAAGTACTGAACAAACTATTGGGATTGAAGGCAGACAAGTTCCCGGGGCCTGATGAAAGTGGCAGCAGAGATAACGGATCCATTGGATATAATATTCCAAAATTTCCTGTATGCAGGAAAGGGCCCAGTGGATTGGAAAGATGCTATCGTAACACCCTTATTTAAAAAGAGAGGGAGGTAGAAAGTAGGAATTATAAACCAGTATGGTTAACATCTGTTGTTGAGAAATTGTTGGAATTATTACTGAGAATGTAATATCAGGGCATTCAGAAAGTCAAAATACAATCCATCAGAGTCAGCAAACTTAGCAACAGTGCTTACAGTTCCATCTTCCAATCGTTAATGTTTTTGTTAACTACTTTCCAGTCTGCAGTAGGATTTGGCACTGGGAGTAATCCTGAGATTACTGCCCTTGATGTCCTATCTTTTAATTTATTTCTTAACTCCATAAAATATGCTTTCAGGATCCCTCTTCCTGCCTATACCGTTGGTGCCAATGTGGACCACAGCCTCAGGCTGTTCGCTTTCACCCAGAAGGGCAGCACGGTGGCACAGTGGTTAGCACCATTGACTCACAGTTCCAGGGACCCAGGTTCAATTCCAGCTTTGGGTGACTATCTGTGTCTGCGTGGGTTTTCTCCGGCTGCTCCAGTTTCCTCCCATAGTCCAAAGATGTGCAGGTTAGCTGGATTGGCCATGCTAAAGTGTCCAAAAGGTTAGGTGGGGTTACTGGGTTAAGGGCCGGTGCAGGCTCGATGGGCTGAATGGCCTCCTTTTGCACTGTAAATTCTATGAACTCTATTAAAGAATGTGCTCTAGCTTCTCTGCGACATCTTAGAGTTTGGCATTAGGAAGGTAACATACCATCCTGGTGTCACATGTATGACTGCAGAAACACCTGTCTGTTTCCCTAACTAACACATCTCCGACCATTATTGCTATTTCGCTCCTCTTTCTCTCCTCTGGGCAATTGAGCCTCCTGTGGTGCCACTGACTTGGCTCTTGCTGCACTCCTCTGAAGAACCACCGTGATCGACTCAGGTGATTTTGTACTACCTACCTGGTTCTCTTAGACTGCATGGAGGTCACCCATTTCCTTTCTGCCTGCATGTCCCTACCCCTAAACATGCTATCTACGTAGTTCACTGCCTCGCGGATGCACCACAGTGGCTCCAGCTGCTGCTCAAGTTCTGAAAACCGAAGCTTAATCTTCTGCAGCCTGTGACACTTGCAGCAGATGTGACTTTGGGGTTCAGTTGCTTCAATTGGTTAGATGGCTACCATGTGGTGCAAAATAATACCAACAAGCATGGCTTCAATCCCTGTATTTATGCATGGAGGTTTATCTCCTTATCTTGTCCCAAGCCTGGGGCTGAACTCTGCAAAATCAGGGCTATGCCCCCCACGTCGGCGACAAAATGCTGACTTTCCTTAAAACAAATTTACAGCTATTCACCTACCTTGAAGGGGCTGGCAGGGCCCCGAATGCTTCTCGCAGCTTCAGCTGCGGATACGGGGCCTCGCACTTCCAATTGTGAGTGCGCATGCGCACGGTGGCGGCTTGCAGCGGCCTCGCCGAATGTGATGGCGGACTCAGCCGGCGGAACTGGACCAACTAAGAAGGTCCCAATGCTCTGCCCTGCGCCGCTCGATCTACCCCACCCGATCGCCGCCCAGAAGGCCCCCCCCCCCCCCCCCCCCCCCCGGTAGTTGATCCCCCTGTCCCCTGCTAGAGCGGCTGTGGACTGAGCCTGCAGCCGCCACGTGAGAGTCCCGCCTGGCCAGATGTGGTTAGAAACACGCTGTTGGCAATTTGTCCAAACGGGACCGGACCATCACTGGGAGGGCGTCTGGCAATGGCCCCCCCAGCCGCGCCGCATAATTCGTGCGTGAGTGATTCTCCAGGGATCAGAGAATTGCGGGAACGGCGACGGCCCGATCCTGTCGTAAAAGTGGATTCTGCGCCCCAGCGCCAAACGCGATTTCGGCACGGGGTTGCGGAGAATCCAGGCCCTGGTGTTTGATGATGCATCTCAAGTTATGCAACTAATTGCCTTTCTTGAATGGAGAGACATTCTGATGGTCGTACATTGACTATATCTAAGCATGAAGCTAGTTAAGTGTAGCTAGCAGTACAGGTAGATAAGGTTGTAAAGAAGGTATGTGGAATGCTCTCCTTCATTGTGTGCAGTTCTAGTCACCACATGACAGAAAGGATGTAACTGCTCTAGATAGAGTGCTGAGAAGATATACTAAAGTGTTGCCAGTGCTGGAAATTATAGCTATGAGGAGAGATTGGGTCTGTTTTCCTTGGAAGAGAAAGCTGACGGGTGACATGATTGAGGTATACAAAATTATGAGTGGTAGAGATAGAATAGATGGGAGGAACCTGTTTTCTTTGGCATAGAGTTTGAAAACCAGGGGTCATAGATTCAAATTAAGTGACAGAGGATTTGGCGGGGGGGATATGAGAAAAAACCTTTTTACGCAGAGGTGGTAGATGTCTGAAATTCGCTGCCTGAGTTGGTGGTGGAGGCAGAGACCCGAAACTCTTTTACAGAGCACCTGGATCTGCACCTTAAATGCTGTAAGCTGCAGCTGTGAACGGCATGGACAAAATGGGCCAAATGGCCCCTTCTACGCTGTCACATTTCTATGGTCCTAGGGTTCCTTTCAATTACATATTCTCATGGATGGTTTGTACTGTACAATTTTGACAATTATACTGCTTCCCTTAACAGAATTGACTTATGTGCAGTAAGTAAAGGGCCTGGCGACAACATGGTGTTATGCAATCAGATTGTTCTCCCAGGAGAATAGCTGTTGAGATTCATTTATTTTCCTTTGGTCTTTGACTTAGCAAAACATCTGTCTGTATTTCAGGTCAGCACAGCAGGAGTGTAAACAAACAGCAGGGTTTTTGTATTTTTCCACTTTCCTTTCTCGCACATAAAGGTTGACTCATCGTGGGACTCTGTTACGCAGACACGGACAACATGACAACGCGGCACCGAAACAACTGTCATCGTGTGTGACCTTTGGCATGGGAAGATACGCATACTATTCAATGACAGGGCAGCAGTACAGTCAAGCTTGATTCCAATCCCAACTGTTGCACATGCATGTATTTTCCGGGAGGAATCGCTGGATGTCCTTACTTGAGAAAGGACGTACTGGCGCTGGAGGGTGTGCAGAGGAGATTCACTAGGTTAATCCCAGAGCTGAAGGGATTGGATTATGAGGAGAGGTTGAGTAGACTGGGACTGTACTCGTTGGAATTTAGAAGGATGAGGGGGGATCTTATAGAAACATTTAAAATTATGAAGGGAATAGATAGGATAGATGCGGGCAGGTTGTTTCCACTGGCGGGTGACAGCAGAACTAGGGGGCATAGCCTCAAAATAAGGGGAAGTAGATTTAGGACTGAGTTTAGGAGGAACTTCTTCACCCAAAGGGTTGTGAATCTATGGAATTCCTTGCCCAGTGAAGCAGTTGAGGCTCCTTCATTACATGTTTTTAAGGTAAAGATAGATAGTTTTTTGAAGAATAAAGGGATTAAGGGTTATGGTGTTCGGGCCGGAAAGTGGAGCTGAGTCCACAAAAGATCAGCCATGATCTCATTGAATGGCGGAGCAAGCTCGAGGGGCCAGATGGCCTACTCCTGCTCCTAGTTATTATGTTCCAATTATTGATATGGACGGATATGGTCGGAGATTGGATTGGATGGATTGGATTGGATTTGTTTATTGTCACATGTACCGAGGTACAGTGAAAAGTATTTTTCTGCAAGCAGCTCAACAGATCATTAAGTACATGGGAAGAAAAGGGAATAAAAGAAAATACATAATAGGGCAACACAAGAGATACAATGTAACTACATAAGCACCGGCATCAGATGAAGCATACAGGGAGTAGTGTTAATGAGGTCAGTCCATAAGACGGTCATTTAGGAGTCTGGTGACAGTGGGTAAGAAACTGTTTTTGAGTCTGTTCGTGCGTGTTCTCAGACTTCTGTATCTCCTGTACAATGGAAGAAGTTGGAAGACTGAGTAAGCCGGGTGGTAGGGATCTTTGATTATTCTGCCTGCTTTCCCCAGGCAGCGGGAGGTGTAGATGGAGTCAATGGATGGGAGGCAGGTTTGTGTGATGGACTGGGCTGTGTTCACGACTCTCTGAAGTTTCTTGCGGTCCTGGGCCGAGCAGTTGCCATACCAGGCTGTGATGCAGCCCGATAGGATGCTTTCTATGGTGCATCTGTAAAAGTTGGTAAGGGTTAATGTGGACATGCCGAATTTCCTTAGTTTCCTGAGGAAGTATAGGCGCTGTTGTGCTTTCTTGGTGGTAGCGTCAACTTGGGTGGGCCAGGACAAATATTTGGAGATGTCCTCTAGGAATTTGAAACTGCTAACCATCTCCACCTCGGCCCCGTTGATGCTGACAGGGGTGTGTAGGTTTTAATCTGAGTAAGGTAATTAATCTCAGTCTCTTGAAAGTCTTACTGCAACAAGTTTAACACAAAAGATTTTCTGACACTCCTTGATGCAAATAGCCTTGCCAGGGGATTGGCACAGATCGGAAATTGGGCATCCGCTCTTTCAATTAACTGGAGTAATACATTATTACATTTTATTTTTATTTTGCTCCAGGCATGCGTTGGGTAGTTTGCCATTTTTGCAGAGTTGCATTTATTTCCTGCCAATGCTTTCATTATTCTTAATTGCATCTGACAATCATGTCCCACTGTCAAGAATGGTTATTCCTTTGGGGGTGGAGGGGAGGGGGGGTGGGGGGTGTTGGAGATCGGAACGTGCTGTATGATTTAGATAATGAAGAGAAGCCCATAAGGGATTAACAATTACCTCAGGTGTTTGGTCTTTATCCATTGGTATACCGGGACTTCACACTCTCGTTGACATATCACAAAAAGACTTGTTTTCACTGGATTCCCTTCAACAGAATGCCTGCTAAGTAGTTGTATATTCTGATGCAGGGGCAGAATTTTATTTTTCCCCGCCGGCAGATTTATAAGCGCGGAGTGAGCGTAAAATTTCTCGGATGGACTTCCCGCTGTATTCTCGCCCCAACCTCCCTGCAATTTTACGCTGGGACAGGCGGCCGCCCGCCCATGCTGCAATTAAGGCCCTTAAATAGACAATTATTGACCACTTAAAGGCCGTTCTGTGCCCAGCCTCAATTTGCAGGGTATGGGGGCGCCCAAAATAAATTGGGTTCAGGCCTCACATGAGGAGTGGGTGGAGGAAAGCTTCCAGCAGCAGCCCCCCTTTGACTTCAGGTGCCCTCTTAAAGCTATGTAACCCCGCCAACTCCCCAATCTCTCTCCCGACACCCCAATATCCCTCTGCCCAACCCTCCCTTACTTTCCCTGCTTTAAGATCCCAAAAAGTTTCCTGTTCCTGAAATCCCAGGACTTAGGCTCCGGAGACTACGTGCAGTTCCAATACTCTCCACTGCAGCTTCTGGAACTGCACAGACTTCCTTTTTAAAAATTCTTTCATGGGACGTGGGTGTCGCAGGCTGTGCCAGCATTTCTTGTCACCCCTAATTACCCTTGAGGGGGCAGTTAAGAGTCAACTACATTGCTGTGAGTCTGGAGTCACATGTAGGCCAGACCAGGTAAGGATGGCAGATTTCCTTCCCTCGGGCATTAGTGAACCAGATGGGTTTTTACGAAAATTGACAATGGTTTCATGGTCATCATTGGATTTTTAATTCGAGATTTTTTTTAAATTCAAATTTCACCATCTGTGGTGGTTGGATTTGAACCCAGGTCCCCAGAGCATTACTCTGGGTCTCTGGTTAACTAGCCCAGTGACAATACCACTACGTCACCAACTCTCCAATCTGACTGGCTGGCTTCCTCCTGAGTTAGGGGCGGAAGTCCCGCCTTCAGCCAATTAAGTACTTTTAGTACATAGAACATACAGTGCAGAAGGAGGCCATTCGGCCCATCGAGTCTGCACCGACCCACTTAAGCCTTCACTTCCACCCTATCCTGTAACCCAATAACCCCTCCTAACCTTTATTGCTCACTAAGGGCAATTTATCATGCCCAATCCACCTAACCTGCACATTTATGGGCAGCAGGGTAGCTTGGTGGTTAGCATAAATGCTTCACAGCTCCAGGGTCCCAGGTTCGATTCCCGGCTGGGTCACTGTCTGTGTGGAGTCTGCACGTCCTCCCCCTGTGTGCGTGGGTTTCCTCCGGGTGCTCCGGTTTCCTCCCACAGTCCAAAGATGTGCGGGTTAGGTGGATTGGCCATGCTAAATTGCCCGTAGTGTCCTAATAAAAGTAAGGTTAAGGGGGGGTTGTTGGGTTACGGGTATAGGGTGGATATGTGGGTTTGAGTAGGGTGATCATGGCTCGGCACAACATTGAGGGCCGAAGGGCCTGTTCTGTGCTGTACTGTTCTATGTTCTATCTTCTATCTTTGGACTGTGGGAGGAAACCGGAGCATCCGGAGGAAACCCACGCAGACATGGGGAGAACGTGCAGACTCCGCACAGACAGTGACCCAGTGGGGAATCGAACCTGAGATCCTGGCGCTGTGAAGCCACAGTGCTATCCACTTGGAATGTGAAATCACTGCAGGGCAAGCAGTCTCAGCAGGAGGTTGGGGGGGGGGGGGTATGTTCCCTGAAGGGCAACACAGTGGCACAGTGGTTCGCACTGCTGCCTCACAGCTCCAGGACCCGGGTTCAGTTCTGGCCTGAGGTGACTGTCTGCGTGTGGTTTCCACGTTCTCCCCATGTCTGAGTGGGTTCCCTCCCAGTGCTCTGGCTTCCTCTCACAGCTCAAAGGTGTGCAGGATAGGTGGATTGGCCATGATAAATATACAGGTAGGGCAGGGGAGTGGGCCCAGGTAGAGTGGTCTTTCAGGAGATTTGGTGTCAACCTGAGGGGCTGAATGGCCTCCTTCTGCACTGTAGGGATTCTATGGACTCTTCAGTTGGCAGGATGGGAATCCCCACCATCCAAAAAATCCTAGCCCAAGATAATTTTAGTCCACCTCTGGATCAGAGACGCTTCTCACAGAAGAGAGCATTGTCATAATATGAAGCATTCACATCCTTCCACTCTACCTCAGGGAGCATCTACTGTACCAGGCAGTCTTTATCACTGACCTGTAACAAGCAAAGACATGAACATTATTTTTGGTGGAGGAAATACCTTCAAAACATTTGCAATGGAAAGGATGTATCTGCTCAACTATAATGATGCCCTTTCACAGGCTTCATTTGTGAATCAAAAAGGATTTATTAACAAGAAAATAGCAGCTTTATGGTTGCACATAGCTCCTTACACTTTCCAGCTTGAAGGTTCCTCCCCAGGGGTGATTACCCACTCTCACTCCCAAGTGGTTTCCCCAAACCTGGTGACCCTTCCTCTGTTGTGTTGCCCCTAAAGGAGAAATCATCACAAATCACCACATGGACCCAATTCACAATTTTCGCAAGGCGGCAGGGTTCCCTCCACTACATTACAGGGGCATTGTAAATTACACAGTGCGAGCATCAAAGGTCTTTATATCACCCCATGCCTGTCATAAACAGAAAAGATTTGAGCTCAATTATTGTCCAGGTGGTATCTGACTACATAAACATCACCATTTACATCCACAACCATTTTGTGCTGTGCCATTATTCTGAGTTGTACAAATGCACCGTAGGAGCGACTCTCTGGGGCCTAGCTGGGAATCCAGCTGGCCCATTGAATCGGGTGTGAGGCCCAAAACAAGGATTATCGCTGGGTTGCAAAAACCGGTGTCAGTCTCCTGACCCGCACCCCTGGCGAGATCAGCTCCTTGCCCAGAAATGATGAGAACTGATCAGAACTCATTAGCATCCATTCCACTCTCATTCACGAGACTGAAATGAAATGCGGTGGCCTCCAGGGATGCCATCTCCTCCTCAGCTGGAATTAGGGGGCAGTGCCAGTGTGAGAATCTTTGAGGGTCAGTCTGTTTCCTGCACATGCATTTGACTTGCTCTGAATCTAATATTACCGAGCCATGCACAGTCTGCCCCCTCTTCATTCTGTGCCCAATACCCCCTTAAGGTCCCACCCCCACTGCCAAGGGGTGGGATCTTAAGGGGGTATTGGGCACAGAATGAAGAGGGGGCAGACTGTGCATGGCTCGGTAATATTAGATTCAGAGCAAGTCAAATGCATGTGCAGGAAACAGACTGACCCTCAAAGATTCTCACACTGGTTACTTTGAGGGTCAATTATCCAAACTCAAACGTCTTTTTATATAACAATAATTAAGGGAACAGATGAAAATAAAATGGATGTTGCCCTTACCTGAAACAGAATTTTGGAACTGAAGCCATCTCCACCTCACAGCTAATTTGGGGCAGCACGGTAGCATGGTGGTTAGCATCAATGCTTCACAGCTCCAGGGTCCCAGGTTCGATTCCCAGCTGGGTCACTGTCTGTGCGGAATCTGCACATCCTCCCCGTGTGTGCGTGGGTTTCCTCCGGGTGCTCCGGTTTCCTCCCACAGTCCAAAGATGTGCGGGTTAGGTGGATTGGCCATGCTAAATTGCCCGTCGTGTCCTAAAAAGTAAGGTGGGGGGGGTTGTTGGGTTACGGGTATAGGGTGGATACGTGGGTTTGAGTAGGGTGATCATTGCTCGGCACAACATCGAGGGCCGAAGGGCCTGTTCTGTGCTGTACTGTT
The DNA here is from genome assembly GCF_902713615.1 of Scyliorhinus canicula. Classification (NCBI taxonomy): domain Eukaryota; kingdom Metazoa; phylum Chordata; class Chondrichthyes; order Carcharhiniformes; family Scyliorhinidae; genus Scyliorhinus; species Scyliorhinus canicula. The sequence continues at coordinate 64,677,798 of NC_052151.1, read as the reverse complement.
CTATTCTATTCTATTCTAATTAATTTACTCTGACATAATTTACGCTGGAGGGACTTAAGTGAGATACTGCTAAAACGATCCGCTTCAATATACTAAAGTGTTAAAATATAGCAAGCAATAAATGAGAAAGATTACATGCTTTGAAAACAACTGACTCCAGCTGCAATGGTGATATGTGTCGTGTTATTCACCCTGGGGTAACACGGATTGCAAAGGGATACAGTTAGACTGTAAAGCCGACACCAAACTTAGACGTTGGTACAATAGGGTTTATTGAACTTCTGGAACTAGGCACATAGCTTGCTGTGGGTTGACACTCTACTACTCTAAGTATACTAACTCTAACTAACTAGACCAGGCTAGCCATGAGCCACGTGTGGAAGGTGCTAATATATACACCCTGACTGTCACTACAGTTGTCACCAGTGGAAAGAGGCTGATTGCTGATGTCTCATGTATTTTATAGTGGGAAGCCCCCCTCTAGTCTTCTGCCGAGTGATTGGTTGTGTTCTGTCCTGTGTGTTGATTGGCTAACCTGGGTGTCTATCACTGCCTGTCTTTACCTCATGATGTGTATGAGTGCATATTATGACAACATGGGGATCTTTTCTGACAATTTCTGTTCATAAACAATGATGGGCTGAAAAGCAGATGGACTGCGAGAGGCGAACCTGCAAAACAAATATGCAACAAGAACGGAGCCCACCTCTAACCCGCCCACTTCTGGCCGCCGGTGTTTTTAGCTCCCAGTCTTCTCGGGTGGGTTTTGTTGTGTTATGTTATTGTTGGTGACATAAGCTGCTACTTGATGTCGGCTCTGCTGAAAGATGCTCCAGACACGGAGATAAGTTTAACGTATTTATTGAACGATGAACAATTCTCTTAAATGAGTTCGACACTACTAATCTGCCTCTAGTAACTCAGTCTACTCTGCCAACAATACAAGCTTGCTCGCGACCATGTGCTAGGGTGTGATGTTGCTGATAATCAATCCTTTTCTGCTCTCTTGGTCTCTGCTGATGGAAGAGGCAGAGCCTGTGTGCCTTGTCCTTTTTATATGGGTCGTGTAGTGCCCCCTTGTGGTAATGCCACCTCTGGGTGTCCTGATTGCCCATTGGTTGTGTCCTGCTCTAATGACCCATTGGTTGCGTGTCTGCGTGTCATGACATCTCTGGTGCTCCCTCCAGTGGTTACTTAGTTGTAGTGTATTTACATTAACCCCTTGTGTATATACAGTGATGCATCTCTCTACAGGTTTCGTAACGGGAGCAGAAAATCTCAGAGAGGCCGCAATTACACTTTACGTCGGCGGGAAGTCTTGTTGTGATTGTCCCCACCCACTGGCATAGCGGGAATCCCGACATTCAATGTGTGGAACTCAATTGTAATGAACTTGCATGTCATTATCAGGCCTCTATGCCTGATCATCCCCCCACCCCTCATGACATAATCCATTCACCTTGGCGTGAAAGCACGCTGGCGACAATTATGGTTGGTCACCCACGGTGTGTACCTGGTGGGCAGACCTGTCGAGGAACTCAGATGAGCTCATCACTCAGGAAGGAGATGGTCATGACTGGGCAGTGCCATCTGGCAGTGCTCTTGGCAGTGCGGGATGTGAGGGGGTGGAGGGCTGCGGGTGTGGGGCCCATTTAACTCTTGTACATCAGGGTAGCCTTTAAAAATGGTGTTCCAAACTTTATAAACAAAGTTGCTGGTGGAGTATGCTCTGACTGAGCCCACCCCAGCAGCATGATGTCCCAGGAACCACCTCTTCAAGCTTCATTCACAGAGTTCCCAGCAATATGGTGGAGAAAGTCGCTGTTGGTGCTGGGAGCTTCAAAAGTGCTTTTCTTGCAATTCCCACACTCTGAGGGAACAAAAAGGTTTATCTATTTTAATGGTGACGGGATGAGCGCCTGTGTTGTAATGAAAGTCGCCATAGTCCCCGAGGACCATAGGCTGCTCACCCCTTTTGGGAGAGAGCTGACTGGTGGTGATTAAACCTGAGGATCACCACACCTCAGGTGAGGGGTGAGGTTCAGAAGGATAACCTCAGCCAGTACGGGGATTGAATCTGAGCTTTTGGCAATGCTCTGCATCACAAACCAGCCGGCCAGGCAACTGAGCCAACTGAGCAGTGATGTTTCCTTCCGGCCTAGTTAGCTACCCAGTAATCAAACACCTCCCCCCCCTCCCTCCCTCCCCCACTGTCCAGATATCTGTCTTATCAACTCACTGGATCTCCTGATCACCGTCAGAGCACCATGGCCACCAATGGAAGGCCACTGCAATCGGAAGACGCACCAACCACCATTAGACCTCCTGACCACCATCATCTGCTGGGGTCCCACACCCCACAATTGGGGCTGAGTCAACCACCATTGGACCTTGCTGAGATGAGGTTCTAACTCAAGTCTTAGAGGTAATTGGCTAGAATGCCACTTAGTGAGAATTCTTTAATTTTGAGTCAGTTTTTCTGCCAGTGGCTATCACTTTACGTGGTAACTTCCAATATTCATGTACAACGTCCTTGAGATTTCTACAAAGGCATTAACCATTTAAGATACCATTAGATCGATCAATAAATATTCCATGGTCCAATCTATTGTGCGTTTTTGTGCCCTGATTACATAATGCTAAGATTTAAAAACTGTTTTACCTGGCAATTTGCACCCAGGGGTGCAAAGTGTAAGATAAAAGGACCAAAGACCAGGGGCGGCATTCTCCCGTACCCGCCCCCCCCCCCCAATTCTCCGGTGCCGGAGAATTCGGTGACCGGCGGAGGCGGGATTCATGCTGCCCCCCGGCGATTCTCCAAGCCGGCGGGGGGTTGGAGAATCCTGCCCCAGAAATGTTATGGGTCTTCTGGCTAGATGGATATCGGACTGGCTTCGTTATAGAAGACAGAGAGTAGCGGTGAATGTGTGTTTTTCAGAATGGAGACCTGTAGCTAGTGGTGTTCCACAGGGATCAGTGCTGGGGCCTGTTGATTGTAGTATATATATAAATGATCTGGAGGAAAATGTGGGTGGCCTGATTAGTAAGTTTGCAGATGACAGGAAGATTGGCGGAGTTACTGATAGTGCTGAGGATTGTCAGAGGATAAAACAGGATATCGATAGATTAAAGACTTGGGGACAGAAATGACAGGTGGAGTTTAATCCGGACAAATGCGAGGTGATGCATTTGGAGGATCAATTCTAGATATGAATTATACTGTAAATGGTAGAATCCTTAGGAACATTACCATACAGAGGGATCTGGGTGTGCAGCTCCACAGTTCCCTAAAAGTGGCAACACAGGTGCCAAGGTGATTAAAAAGGCATCTGGATGGGTACATGAATAAGGAGGAAATAGAGGGATATGGACTGAGTAAGGGCAGAAGGGTTTTTGTTTAGTTGGGGGATCATGATAGGCACAGGCTTGGAGGGCTGAAGGGCCTGTTCCTATGCTGTACTTTTCTTTGATTATCTCTTTAACATGGCATTTTGGATTTCTGCAGGAGTGGACCGTAACGTGCATACAAAGTAGGCGCAGGTCAGAAGGAAAGGTTGAAACAAACCACGCAAGATTGGGATTTTCCAGGCCTCCTATTTATTTCTTATTGGTTGCCCTTAAATGTTTGTCAACCAAGGAATCCTCATGGCTCCTGCCAGGCTGCGGAGCAAAACTGTAGGCTGTAACTTTTGTTTTTTGAGATAACCACCTTTGAGCAGCCTAAACTTTAACTGGGGCCTCCAATGGTAGTCAGAAGGCCAGAGCAGCGGCCAATGACTTTGTAGCTCTGCTGCAGAGAATGGTTCTTTGAGTGGAAATTCAGGTGATTGCAGGGCTAGAATAGGATGCAGTGCCCCTGTTTAATACCTGGCTTCGAAAGGATGTGGGAGGGTCGAGTGGGGGGGTAGGGTGCAGGCTGGTGGTAGGGGTTGGCTGGTGTAAGTGGTTGTGAAAATGTGGCCCTCAATCCCTTCTTCTGAAAGGATTCGGTTTTATTGAAACGCTTTTGGGGTCATAGGCAATTGGACTGGCGCTTTTGGCTAATGTGATCCCTTACATCGTTCTTACTTGTGGGGAACAGATGAGGATTTGAAGCAGCTCGATCCACTCTCAGCTGACAGACAGTAGGCTCAGTGACTTCACCGTCAGGGAAAGCCAAGGCCATCCAGTTGGCTCATCAGCACTAAATATCCTGTGCAAACGTACACTGGGAGATCATTGGATGAGCCGTCCCCTCCTCCTGTTAACCACCCCCGTCACACCCTCCTGGCATTGCAGATCAAATGACTTCAGCAGCAAGGAACAAAAGCGCACAGTGCAGGTTATAATCAGCACAGGCTGACAAATCCACCTCACAGCCACAGCTGGGAAATGTTTTCCAAATCAGCATTCCTTTCAGCATTTCTTTCATGTTTGCAATGACAGATGAAGCCTGTTTGCAGGGTGCTTTGACATTGCAGTCTGCACCACAGCGTTTAATGGGTCAGCTGACTTTTCAGTGGCCAAGTTCAAATTGCTGCACCTGCTCGGCCGCCGCTGACTAAACCATTCTGCGTCAAACCTTTGTCCGAGTTAGCACTTCCTGGATACCATTCTTTTAACCCGTTCAGTGCTCAATCTTTGCCCCAACGCTCAATTATGTTCATTTGGGAATTGATTATCAAAATACAGCCAGTCGAACAATGTTCAAATTAACTGTACGCTTGGTCTCTTTATATTGTTCAGGATGTGGAAATTATGGTACTGATTTGAGTTCCTGTTTTTAATCAGAGGTAGAGTTTACCAGATCACACAGATAGGGGGAAATCCATTCTGCCTGATTTCTGCCCTTTCTATGCCACATTTAACTTTGGCTAGGCCTGAGGTGGGCATTGGAAACTCTCCTCTGACATTGCTGGGAAGTTCATTACCTTATTTCAAAGGGGGAGAGCAATTGCTCCATTTTTAATTCTGTGGATACAACGTCACGGCCTGCATGGGAAATCTGCCATTCAGTGTTGCCGGGTGCAATCTTCAGGTAAGAACGGCACAGCGGCACAATGGTTAGCACTGCTGCCTCACAATGCCAGGGACCCAAATTCAATTCCAGCCTTGGGTGACTGTCTGTGTGGACTTTGCACATTCTCCCCCTATTTGTGTGGGTTTCCTCCAGGTGTTTCAGTTTCCTCCCACAGTCCAAAGATGTGCAGGTCAGGTGGATTGGCCATGCTAATATTGTCCCTTACTGTCCAAAAGGTTAGATGTGGTTACTGGGTTATGGGGATAGGATGAAGGCGTGGGCCTAAGTAGGGCGCCCTTTCCAAGGGGCATTGCAGACTCGATGGGCTGAATGGCCTCCTTCTGCACAGTAAATTCTATGATTCTGTGATTAACAATTTACTGCTTTAATTTTGCTCAGCAATTGCTTCTTTTCTTAATACCTCAACTTCTTTTTATTGTTGTGCCAAAATATACCTTTGCTCAGCAGCCCCCTGAGTGAAAAAAAAATCCAAACGCCAAACCCCTCCTCCCCCACCGCTCACACTGCCAAGTGTGAAGTGGCTGGACAAGGCTGGGTTAAATAATGGGGGCCAGTTGCATGTACTCAGCTAATATTCCCTTGAGTTTAGAAAGTTCAGGAGCAATCTAAATTCAGTGTTTCAGGTATGAAATGATCAAACAGGATAGGTAGGGAAGCTATCTTGATGGGAAGTCCAGAACCAGAGGGAACAATCTGAAGCAATCGGAAAATACCTTTTCCACACATAGACAAGTGGAGTACGTTCTCCAAAAGTGCTGTGGATCTTGGATCAATTCAAATTTTCAAGGCTGATATCAAAGGCTTTTATTAGGCGAAGGTATCAGAGAAAAAGATTTAAAGTCAGGGAAATGGAGTTGAAGCATATTTGTCACAATCTAAATCAATTTGAGGAGCTGAATGGTCTGGATACTGCTGTTCCTGTGATGGACAGTAAGAAGTCTTACAACACCAGGTTAAAGTCCAACAGGTTTGTTTCAAACATGAGCTTTCGAAGCGCAGCTCCTTCCTCAGATGACTGGCGAGGTATGGAGGTCAACTAACAGCAAATGCTGGCAATCAAAACTGGGACATTATTTGTTGGAAAACATCAGGTACTCACTGAGAAATGCATTTGGCAATCAAACCAACGATGTGTGCTGCAATATTTGAAGGACTGCCTTTATGTTTAGTCATTGTCATTACTGTGTTTGCAAAACTGAACTGCAGCAGCATAAATTCTCTCAAAACAATACCGTGTGTTGTGAAAACTTGATTGTGTTGTTTTTAAGCTGAGCTGAAGGACCAAACCCTTTTGGAAAGGCAACATCAGATCTGTAGAGGGTAAAAGGAAGGTGAGTAAGCAGAAAAACAATGATTAATGCTTTGTGGCTTGACATAATTCTGGTTACTCAGCACTGTGCCCATTCCGAGCCAATATATCCTTCCCTTTGTAACTTTCTATTTCCATCCACACAAGTTAGTACCATCTGAATACCTGGATACACAACTCTTGGTACCAATCTTTCAATTCATATAAAGAAAGAATTAAATTCATACAATGATTTTCAAAACCATGAGGTGTCTAAAAGTGCTTCCCTGCCTATAAAGTTATTTTTGAAGTCACTGCTGTAATGTAGGAAACACCTACAAACTTTCACACAAACGGCAACAGGATAAAGACAAAATAACCTGTTTTATTTAAAGATGTTGATTCAGGGATAAATATTGGTCCGGGGTAACTCTCTGCTCAGGCAGGCAGGGCAGGGAACTCCAAGCCTCAGCAGTCCTTGGGAGCGGACTGCACATGCACATTTTAGCATTTTATGTTCTTCGGGCCGAGGACAGGCCCCTTGTGTCTGTGCAAAAAGCAAATGGCATGAAAAGACCTGGTCATGTGACCTAGAAGTGGTGCACTATATTGGAGAGGAGTCTCAGGAAGGGGACATGGAAATGACCCTGAGGAAGTTTCAGGAAGGGGACAGGGAGAGAGAACAGAGAGATCTCAGTTGAAAGAGAGAGGAAGAGAAGGAGGCTCCAAGCAGAAATGCATTGAACACTAATCCTATCCTCAGTGAATTTAATTGCCGATTGATTGCTTTAGCTTACATGTGGAAAATGGCCACATCCAAATTAATGAAGTAGTTGACTCCCACAGAATTGTGCCTTTGTCTGATTCAATGCATCAAAGCAAAAGAGAGCATGGGTCTGCCGTCCCTTCACCAGTTACTTCACCTTCCTGCCCATCAGCTAATGTATTATTGGGTCAGCAGACTCTTTCACAGCCAACTGGCTATCCAGACAAACCATGAGCAGTAACCATTGTGAGAATTTGAGTTATTAAGGGCTTGGCCTGTTGTCTCCTGCCCTACTGTTTTGGTTGGTTTGCTATTATTCCCACCTATTACTGGAGCCATTTCCTCTCGTGGTGACAGACTTTTCAGCCGTTTATTTGCCATTCTTCTGAGTTTATTGGAATTGACATCGTCCCTGTTGAGTCTATTTCCCATTCCCTTTCATGTACCCTACTGAGACATCTGCCCTCTTCCCTCCCTGCCGCGTCTGTGTGCCAGCCCAATCTCTACCCTGCAAGACTGTTTATCAGTTCTGGTTAACCATTTCACCATTCCAACCCTATCCTCCGTCACCTCTTCCACATCCTCAGCCCTTCTCCATCCATTTATACCAGCTTCCTTCTTTCCCCCTATGCAGCTTTCCCTCTTCTCTCCCTTTCCTCTCTCCTTCCCACCCACTCTTTCATCCTGTTCTCTTTCTTTGATCTACTTCCATATCGCGCTGCTCTCCATTTTTTTCTTCCCTTTCTCCTCATTGCTGCCTCTCCTCTAGCCCTCCTCCGCCTTCCCTACCACCCCCATCCAATTCCTCTCCCCCTCCATCAAATGATGAACACTTGAACCCTGCTTGACCTGAGTAATGCACCGTATCGTGACCAATCCCCTCCTTTGTGCCGTGACAAATCTTTTAGTTATAAAGCCAGTGTCTCTTTCATTAGTTACCTCACAATGGAAACATAACGGCAATGAACCTGTTAGATGAACTGAAAGATATTCCTACTTTGGCTAGGGTTAATATTTTCTCTGGTACATTATCCCTAATTTACGAACAAACTAAAGCAGATTATCTGGTCAATTCACCTCATTGTTCTGTGACCTCTCTTACCGGCACGTTGGCTGCCTCATTTGCTTATATTCCAAAGGTAACTGCATTTCAAAATGTTCTCATCAGTTGTGCCTGTTCAATATGCATTCAACATGATAAGCAGTCCGAATGTTTTCCTGTACAATTTTTAAAATTAAGTTAGCCTCTTGGAGAAATATCTCTAGTTCCAGAACTGCGTAATACTGCCTTGTTAAAAGGATCAAAAGGTTCTTGATAAATACAAACTCTTCCTTTCTTGTTTTTTCACTCTATACAGAACACGAAGGCATCCTTGGAGTTAATATTCAACCTCATCGCAAAGCATTAACATTGGATTGTCTGCCGGGTGTAAAACTCATCCGGTTTTTGTCCCATTGATTTCTGGGTAATTGTAAATGACCCCCTTCTTTCAGGATACCACTGGAAAATAAACAAAAGTATGTTTTTGGAAAGGTATCTTAAAACATATATTAAAAGGGTTATTTAATATGTTTGCTTTATATGAGCGAGAGAGAGCTGAAAATGACATCAGGAAATATCAGTTGCGACAGTGGGTCAGGATACTCATGTCTAAAAGCAGATATAATCAACAGCCTATCTGCTGTTTTTAAATATATGCTTATTACGCAGGTGTCTTAATATAGTTTGCTATGATCCTTCAGTTAAGGTCACTTATATTTCTTGCTAAATAAAGAAGATTCTAAACTGGTCCTCGAATTGGAAATATTGCTCTCAGAGGCAAATCTAAGTTTAAAAACTGTACAGGAAAACGTAAGTGCTGCTTATCATGTTGCATTCATATCGAATCGACAGTGGGTGATGGGCGGTTAGCAGAATGATTGCACCACCTGCATGATGGCAGAAGGTCTGTCCCACTTACATGGTTGGGCCCCATCAGCATCACCTTGGTGAGCTTTAAGCACTGGATGATAGCTCACCAAATGTTGGGAAATTCAAAATTCAGCTGCTCCTCAAGGGAACAGAACAAGTCAAAATTTAAAAACAGGGATGGATGGCGAAGCAATCGGAGAGAGGGGAGTGAGCAGAATGACAATTGTGCAATTTATTTTGCAATAAGGTACTAATAAGACATGTTTAGAATCTGGGAAGAACTATTTCATTGCTGGCTGGCTGATTTGACCACGCACCAAAATAAATTCATGTTTTGGAGGCCAGAGGGTTGGAGATTTAAAAAAATAAATCATATCTCATCCATGTCATTTTCAACAGGTGGTCAAAGCCTTTGGCAATGATCTGGATTTTTCAAAGGTGGCAGAGATCCCACCACCAAAGTCAGGGGACAACTCCACTTCAGAGGCAGCTGGACTGAGGCTAAATTGTTGTTGGCACCATTGAATGATCATAATGGCCCAGATCTTGTAGCAGTAATGACGGTGAAACTGTCGGCATTCGCTGTCATTACTCCCTGAAACTGATGGTAACTTTAGAAGTTGCACAGTTAAACGTGGAAAGCCATACGTTATGTGATACTATGCTTCACTTTAAAGCTGGCTCAAGATGCCCTTGAAGAATGCAATCAAGTAGAAATCATTGATCTTATGAAAAATTGCCCTTTTACACTATTGATCTTGCTGAAAAGTCCCTTGAAAAAGTTGCACCTCATTGAATGAGGTACACCTGTTTTTTTTTTTAAGGGTGAAGTAAGTTATTAATTACTGTGGAAAAACTTCTTGGGTCTAGAAAACCTTTTTGTAATTGCGAAATGCCAAATTGCTGCATTATGGTAAAATAAAGCTTCCACATATTTCAGAATTTTAAAAAAACGTTTATTTATGATGTTTCGGCTTCTATCTTCATCCATATGTATGTCCAATAATTTATTTCACTCTCTGTGAAAGTTAATTAAAAGTGAAGGTTAACTTGTGTATTTTTTTTATACATCCCCGGGATGTGGGGAATGCCAGCATTTATTGCCCATCCCCAATTGCCCTTGAGAAATTGGTGATGAGCTGCTGCCTTGAATCACTGCAGTTTGCGGGGTTGACTCAGTGACAATGAAGGAACAGCAATATCGTTCCAAGGCAGGATGGTGTGTGACTTGGAGGGAACTTGGAGCTGATGCTGTTCCCATGTGCCTCTTACCCTTATTCTTTCCTATGGGTTTGGAAGCTGCTTCACCACTGACTGAACGCTCAGGGCTAATATTCATCCACGTGATGTTTCTTTGTCTGACCTTTTAGTGGAAACATGAACCCATTCAAAATAGAAGCGTTTAACGTCTGAGTTAAAAAGAAGAAATTTTACATTGAAGTAGAGATTTTAACTTCCTCAGGATATCCCCATGCACTTTGAAGTCAATTTAGATTTTTGAAGTGTAGGAAATGTAGCAGTAAATCTGTGCACAGCAGCAACCCACAGAGGGTAATCAGGTAATGACTAGATCAGCTATGTTAAGCGTTGGTTGAGCTACAAATGTTGGCCAGGACACAAGGTTATTCCACCTTATTCAAGTATTCAAATGACTGCATGGGTGCCCAAGGGGTATTTGGGACCTTTTGTTTAACTCCTCATCCTAAAGACGACCGTCTCTGACAGCTCCGCTTCAGTAATGCATTGGACTGTCAGCATAGCTTTTGCTTAGATTTTGGGACAACCTTCTGACTCAGAGGTGAGAATACTGTACTACCACTGAGTCAGGCTGACACAGAGAACACTGGACAGAGGAATATTACACAGGCTTCTTTAAGCAATATTAGTTGCAGTTCAGTCAGCTTGAACACTTTCAGTGCATTGCTGAAAAAAAACCTCATTCTCCAGTGTACAATTAATCCAAACTAGGTCCTAGAGTAGCCATGATGTGGAGATGCCGGCGTTGGACTGGGGTGAGCCCAGTAAGTAGTCTTACAACACCAGGGGTTAAAGTCCAACAAGTTTGTTTTGAATCACTAGCTTTCGGAGCACAGCCTGAGGAAGGAGCAGTGCTCCGAAAGCTAGTGATTCGAAACAAACCTGTTGGACTTTAACCTGGTGTTGTAAGACTTCTTACTAGATCTTAGAGGTTAATTCCTCACCTCACTGAAGATCTGAACGTTTGACATTGTGGTTCCATTTATTCCCACAAGGTGCCTCCATCATTGCCTGATATATATTAATGATCTAGATCTTGGTGTGCAGGGGACAATTTCAAAGTTTGCAGATGATACAAAATTGGAAGTATTGTAAAGAGGAGAGTCTGGAACCTCAAAAGAACAGAGACAAGTTGGTGGAGTGGGCAGATCGGAGGAATATGAAGTTCAGTGTGGAGAAGTGTGAGGTGATGCATTTTGGTAGGAAGAACATGGAGAGACAATATAAAATAAGGGGTAAAATTTTTAAGGGGAAACAGGAGCGGAGGGAGATGGGTGACTTTGTGCATACATCATTACAAATGGCAAGATAGGTGGAGAGAGAGCAGTTAATAAAGCAGATAGTATTCTGGGCCTTATTAATAGGGTCGTTGAGTGCAAGAACAAGGAGCTTATGCTGACCTTATACAAGACAGTAGCTAGACCTCAGCTGGAATATTGTGTAAATATATGTGTGTCAAACATTAGGAAGAATGTGAGCCCATTGGAGAGAATGCAGAAGAGGTTTACTAACGTGGCAGCATGGATGAGAAACTTCAGTTATGAGATTAGATTGGAGAGGGAGACTGTTTCCTTTGGGAGAGAAGAAAACTGAGAGGAGATTAACGGGCAGGTCAGAGTAGATAGGGGGAACTTCCTGCTCATAAAAAGATCACGAATGAGGGGCACAGTTTTAAAGTGATTGGCAAAAGAAGCAAATGTGATGTGTGAAAAACATTTTCCACACAACTGGTAGAGTCTTACCATAGTTTTTCAAAGTGTCAGGCTTGGACTGTAAACCGGCATGTCGTTCTCCAACAGCACAGGCCGCTTTTCATTTCAGATCTCGAGCCTCTCTAAGTAAAAAAATGAGCGGGCATGCTTTATGCTGTCACTCTAGCAGGGCACGGCTTGAGAGAGCTGGCAAGGCCGGCTCCACAGAGATCGGGTTGCCATCTTTAAACGGCATCGCAACCAGAACTGAAGATAAACACCCTGCCCCGCCGACAATCACAGAGGTATCGCCGGCATTCCCATTACCCCCTCCTGCCACACAATCATCTGGGGGCTCACTCACACCACCCCCACCAGCCCCCCCCCCCCCCCCCCCCCCCGCCGTGTGAGTATCACTGGCGCTCTCTCCCTTTCACTGCTCGTGCCACTCCCACCATGCCGAAAGTTCCCCTTCAATGGCCTTGGCACTCTCCCCACACTACACATAACAGGAAAACCCCCTCTCCCATGTGACTTCCAGAGGGTCCGTCCCAGCACTGACCCCTGGCGCTGCCTCTTGGCAAAGGATGGCACTGCCAAGTTGGCATCACCATGATGGCTCTGTGCCAACCTGCAAATGCCAATCTGACAGTGCAATATGAAAGAGCCAACCTGGCAGTGCCAACCAGTGGCAAGGTGCAGTGCCAAGCACTTTGCGCATATGTCCCTCTCCCCACAGGGTTATATTTACCTTTGTGCCCTTGGAGGGATCTCTGCAACTGATTTGCATCTTCAAATATTTGTCGTCATGTCAGGAAAACTGGAATATTAACTGAGGGGGTTCATGTGGTGGGGGGGCTGGGTGAATACATTTAAATGTTTTCCACAACATTAAAATGGGGTTCTTGCCCTGAGAGGGCGTGGAAAGTCAAGAAACATGGGTGGGATTTTCCCCTATCTGGCGGGGCGGGCCGCACCGGCGCCGAGGAGTGGCGTGAACCACTCCGGCGTTGGGCCGCCTGGAAGGTGCGGAATCCTCTGCACCTTCAGGGGTTAGGGTGGCGCCGGCGTGGTTGGCGCCAACCAGCACAGAAGCACTATGGCGCTTGGCAACGCGCTAACCAGCGCCATAGGGCCTCCGCTGGCCGGCACGAGTTGGCGCATCAGTGGAAGCGCCAGCGTGTGCTGGCGTCATCCCAGTGCATGCGCAGGGGGGTTCTTCTCTGCACCGACCATGGTGGACTGTTACAGCGGCCGGCGCGGATGGAAGGAGTGCCCCCACGGCACAGGCCCGCCCGCGGATCGGTGGGCCCCGATTGCGGGCCAAGCCACCGTGAGGGACCCCCGCGCCCTACTGAGGACTCCGCAGGCCGCCCACAGAGCCAGGACCAGCTGCTATGGACCTGGTGTATTTAACGCCGGCGGGAGCCGCCGAAAACGGGCGGCCACCCGGCCCATCGCGGGCCGGAGAATCGCCGGGGGGGCCGCTGTCAACGGCCCCTGACCGGCGCAGCGCGATTCCCGCCCCCACCGATAAACCGCCGCCGGAGAATCTGGCAGCCGGCGTTGGGGCGGCGGGGCGGGATTCCGCCCCCCCCCCCATCGGCGATTCTCCGGCCCGGCGGGGGGGTCTGAGAAACCTGCCCGGATCTCCCTCAGAGAGAATCATGTTTCCTGATTCTTTCTAGATTTTCCACCCACGCCGATAATTCTGCGGACCAATAACGTGGGTTCAGACTTGCCCCCAACGTGATTTTCGGGTTTGGAATGCACAGCCTGGAAGTGTATCGGGGAAGGTTAAAGCGAGGCTTCAAGAGAGCATTAGATGATTATGTGAATAGAAACAATGTGCAGGGTTACGGGGAAAAGCCACGATGCTTGTTTGGAGCAGACATGATGCTCTCCTTTTGTGCTGTAACAATTCTATGATTCTGTGATTTATTTGCCATGATGATAAACAAGTAACAATGGACAATAAATGGATATTGATAAATATCAATAGTGGGAGAGCTAGGTATGGTAATATGGTAATTATTCATTGGATTAGTAACCTAAAAGCCTGGTCTAATGATCTGGAGATACAAGTTCAAATCCCGCCATGGAAAACTGGGGAGTTTAAATTCAATGAAATGAATCTTGAATAAAATCTTAGCAACAATAACGGTGACCATGAAATTACCTGATTGTCACAGAAATGATTATTGGTTCAGTGATAACTTTCTAAGGCAGGCAATCTTCCATCCTTACCTTACCTGGGCCTGTGTAAGACTACAGATCCTCTGTAGGATGGTTGACTCTTAGCCAGCCTCTGAAATACCGTAGCAAGTCCCGCAAGAAAGTGGTCCACTTCCTCAAGGACAATTAGGGAGCAGTAATAAATGCTGGTCTTACCAATGACATCCACATCCCATGACTGTATTACAATACCCACAATAACAGTCATCACATGTACGTTTTAACCCTCTGAATGCGCATCACGTTGGTATTTTTAAATTATCACTGCAGGATCTAAATTGGGTCTGAGAGGATTAGGGTGAACAGTTTGCTAAGATTCACGTTCGGTTTAAAATTGATAATTTTTTAGCTGAACTGCTTGTTGACAATCTCTTCCCGGAAACGAGGCTACAAATAAATTTCCAACCAATTACGCCTTGGCCCTCAAAGTACATTCCATAATTACTTAATCTCTCTGCCCCCTTTTTTTATTCTTACACCGCAGCTGCTAGTAATGGCCTCATCATCAACAACAGAGCCGTACCATTGGGCTGCTGCAAGGACCCAGAATAGATGCTTTTGTCAGATTGCAACAACACTGGCAATGAAAAGCGATGAGGCTGCCAGGTAGTGAGGCCAGCACTTCTCTGTGTGGATAGGTCAAATGCTTAGTTAGACAATCAGAAGTACAAACCTCGATGGAGTAAATGGCCTGTTTGTGTCTTTTTGCTTTGTTTAAGGTTCATCTGAGAGCTTGCCAAGACTCAGCAGTCTGAAAACAATGCATCAAATCACAACTTCCAAACCTCTAGAAGCTGCGCTATGATTAAGAGAAGAGTTGGTGGAGGGATAGCTCAGACTGGCGCTTTGGGGACCATTTTCGAATCCTGCCCAGCTCGGTGGTTCTCCTGGGACTGGATTCTTTGCTCCATTGAAAAATAAAAGGCTGTTTACTTTCCAGCGCATTTAGATCTCATAGTCGGTTATAAAATAATATTGTTGAAGGTCCTAATGCTGCTTGCAACACAATACAGGAGAAACAGAGTGTAGGTAGCTACCTCTACTCACCCCACTGCTTCCCCAGGCAACCTCCTCAGAAACAGCTTGGTATTGAAATATTACTGAAGTCTTCAAAGGGCCAAGACAGATTGCTGATGAGAATCCAGGTGCTTAATTTAGACCAGACATTCTCTCCTACTGGACACACTCTGATATAAAATCTAATCCAGATTAGGATCTGATCCAATTCTAATCATTGCAACGAGATCGGAGCCAGTAACAAATTGGTAGGTGTGAAAGCATGCTGCTAATGTTATGACTGTAAAAACTAAACACTGTCACGTCAGGACACTTTGCTGATACAACTGACATTCTGCAAAATGGTGTACATAAGGTATATTTAATGTAGCCACATGGTACCTAAAAATCTGCTTTTTTAATCCTAGATTTCAGCACACTGCTTCATACCGTTAAATCCAGGTGGCCATACTTTTATGTGGGTCACTCAGCTCCTGACCTCATTACAGCCTTGGTTCAAACATGGACCAAAGAGCTGAACTCCAGAAGTGAGGTGAGAGCGACTGCCCTTGACATCAAGTCAGCATTTGACCAAGTATGGCATCCAGGAGCCCTAGCTAAACAGGAGTCAATGGGAACTCTTTGCTGGTTGGAGGCACAAAGGAAGATGGTTGTGGTTGTTGGAGGGCAATCATCTCAGCTCCAGGACATTGCTGCAGGAGTTCCTCAGGATAGTGTCCTCAGCCCAACCATCTTCAGCTACTTCAACAATGACCTACCTTCCATCATAAGGTCAGAAGTGGGGATGTTCACTGATGATTGCACAATGTTCAGCACCACTCATAACTCCTCAGATATTGAAGCAGTCCATATCCAAAGGCAACAAGACCTGGACAATATCCAGGCTTGGACTGACAAGTGGCAAGTTACATTTGTGCCACATACGTGCCAGGCAATGACCATCTCCTATAAGAGAGGATCTAACTATCGCCCCTTGAAATTCAATGGCATTATCATTGCTGAATCACAAACAATCAACATCTTGAGGGTTACCATTGATCATAAACTGAACTGGACTAGCCATATCAATACTGTGGCTACCAGGGCAGGTCAAAGACTGGGACTCCAATGGCGAGTACTCACCCCCCCCCAAAGTATGTCTACCATCTACAAGGCACAAGTCAGGAGTATGATGGAATCAGCTCCAACAATACTCAAGAAGGTCAGCACCAACCAGGATAAAGCAACTCACTTCATTGCTGATCCTTCCACAAGTATTCAAACCCTCCACTACTGACGAACAGTGGCAGCCTTGTGTACCACCCACAAGATGCACTGCAGTAACTCTCCAAGGTTCCACAGACAGCACCTTCCAAATCCACGACCACTACCATCTACAAGGACAAGAGCAGCAGATACCTGGAAACACCACCATCTGGAGGTTCCCCTCCAAGTCAGACACCACCCCAAATTGGAAATATATCGCCGTTCCTTCACTGTCACTGGGGCAAAATCCTGGAACTCCCTCCCTAACTCCCTCCCTAAGGCAGCACGGTAGCATTGTGGATAGCACAATCGCTTCACAGCTCCAGGGTCCCTGGTTCGATTCTGGCTTGGGTCACTGTCTGTGCGGAGTCTGCACATCCTCCCCGTGTGTGCGTGGGTTTCCTCCGGGTGCTCCGGTTTCCTCCCACAGTCCAAAGATGTGCGGGTTAGGTGTATTGGCCATGATAAATTGCCCTTAGTGTCCAAAATTGCCCTTAGTGTTGGGTGGGGTTACTGGGGTATTGGGATAGGGGGAGGTGTTGACCTTGGGTAGGGTGCTCTTTCCAAGAGCCGGTGCAGACTTGATGGGCTGAATGGCCTCCTTCTGCACTGTAAATTCTATGAAACAGCACAGCGGGTGTACCTACATCTCAAGGACTGCAGCAGTTCAAGTAGGCAGCTCACCACCACCTTCTGAAGGGCAACTAGGGACGGGCAATAAATGCTGGCCTAGCCAGTGGTGCCCACATCCTGTAAATTACTAAAAAAAAGTTTATTTTCCGTGATTCACCAGAAAAGTTTCAAAGTGCAACATTGGGAGCTTTTGACATGGTGGGCGTGATTCTCCGCTCCCGCGCGGCATCGGAAAGGCCGTTGTGAACTCGGCCGGGCTTCACGACGGCATCGGAGGCCGCTCCTCGCACCCTATTCACCCCCCCCCCCCCTTCCCAGGGGGCTAGGAGCGGCGTTGTGAGAAACTCGGCCGCCGGGCCTTGACGCTTGCGTCAAAGCGATGCGCTGAGAATGATGCGACGGTGGCGCCTAAGTGACGTCAGCCGCGCATGCGCAGGTTGGCCGGCTCCAACCCGCATATGAGCAGTTGCCGCCTTCCCCTCTGCTGCACTGCAAGACGTGGCGGCTTGATCTTGCGGGGCAGCGGAGGGGTAAGAGTGCGTTTCTTGGAGATGCCGGCCCGATGATGGGTGGGCACCGATCGCAGGCCAGTCCCCTCCTGAGCACGGCCGTGGTGCTCAATCCCCTCTCCGCCCCCCACAGGCCCTAAACGCACCTTTCGTGCTATGTTCACGCCGGCAGCGACCAGGTGTGGTTCCCGCCGGCGTGAACAGGTCGGGAACGTCAGGCCGCTCGGCCCATCCGGGCCGGAGAATCGGCGGTCCCCGTGAAAAACGGCGAGGGGCGATTCCCCGAGTGGGGGGTGGGAGAATCGCAGGGGGTGCTAGGGCGGCATGTCGTGATACGCCCAGCCCTTCCGCGATTCTCCCACCCGGCGTGGGGAGCGGAGAATCGCGCCCGGTGTTCGTGACGGCTGCAATGCCGAGACTCACGGTAGCATGGTGGGTAGCATCAATGCTTCACAGCTCCAGGGTCCCAGGTTCGATTCCCGGCTGGGTCACTGTCTGTGTGGAGTCTGCACGTCCTCCCTGTGTGTGCGTGGGTTTCCTCCGGGTGCTCCGGTTTCCTCCCACAGTCCAAAGATGTGCGGGTTAGGTGGATTGGCTATGCTAAATTGCCCGTAGTGTAAGGTTAATGGGGGGATTGTTGGGTTACGGGTATACGGGTTACGTGGTTAAGTAGGGTGATCATTGCTCGGCACAACATCGAGGGCCGAAGGGCCTGTTCTGTGCTGTGCTGTTCTATGTTCTATGTTCTAACACTTAGCCATTTTTCTGACCCTTAGTGAGTTTCTCCCTGTCAAGGCGACACTTTGAAATCGTCCTGGCAATTGTGCTGAACTGGCCAGCAGGGCCGGCTCCTCTGACCCGGGCGCCATTTTGAAAGGCTGCCTGATCTCTGCACCACCATCCTCCTTTCGGACCCCCTACTTTTGGGAGACCCCCACTTCACTCTCCCCAACCTATTGTGGCCCCTTCATACCCCCCTGACCCTCCCTGGCTGTGACCCTTGGCACTGCCAGGGTGCCCAGGTGGCACTGCCGGGGTGCAAGACTAGCACTGCTAATGTGCCCAGGTGCCAGGCAAAGTACCATAGTACTACCCTGCCCAGTCTCAGATCCCCCCCCCCCCCCACCCCCCATGCGGTTCCATCACCCTGGTCCACACTTGTGAAAACCAGTGCAATTGGTGCCCGGTTGAGGCCTTGCAGGCAGAGCCATTGACTCCTGGGTGCCGGGTGAATGTGGCGTCGGGATATTTAAATAAGCCCAATGGCTCATTTAAATATCATTATCTGGATTATGTGAGGGTGTTGTTCAGATCGCGCCGGGCACTATGAATCGGGTAACTTGTGCGTGGTTTCGCACTCAGCGCTCAGCTCGATTTGGGCCTGTCCCATGATTCACCGCCGGGAGCGTCACGGTGGGATAATTGAGACCCTTGTCTAGTCAATATCTTTATATAAAAATCTTTTTTGGCTTATTTTGACACAATTGTTAACCTTTTCATTTGGAACACATTAACAAATGCATCAAAATAGTTTGTAAAAATGTTGTGCAAAAATGTTAAATGCACTGTTAAATGAAATCAAAGTAAAGTCATATTTTTCAACAAGATTGCAAGAAATCTATTTTCTGGTTAATATAATTAATACAACTAAAGCTACCTATAAACCGTGCTAAATACGATATATTCACAACAGGTCTAGCAGCTAAAAACTAGCACTCACGAGATGATATAAATATGGGTATTCCATCACAATAAGTAATCTAGGCCTGATAATATAAGGCAGCTAAATCGACCATTACTCTACCATTACTAGCAGTCCTGGGGCTCAATCTTGATTCAATGAGGAGTGCAGAAGACCATGCCAGGAGCAGCTCCAGTCATACTTAAAAATGAGGTGTAAACTTGGTGAGGCTACAACACAACTTTTCTTTGTTCTTTGTTCTTTGTTCTGTGGCCTTTGATGCCCTTGGCGGCATCCTCTGGGGGGCCTGGGGCCGGAGGGCCCCAACCGACTTACTGGTGTCACAGGCATTGCCATGCCACCCTGTTCGGCCTGCTGCCAATGCGCTGGTGTCAGGAAGGGGGGGATTCGCAAGAACTGGAGACCGCCATTGTCTCCTTGGTGGCAGACCTCGGGTTTGCCTCCTTGGCTTCCTCCTCCTTGACGGTTCCCATAAGGCCCTGGGGGACTCCATGGGATGGAGGGAAGCTGGAATGAGTTGAAAGTATCTGAATCATCTGACGATGTCAGTCCTGAGCCTCCGTATGGGTTGTACCATGGTGTAATCCCTCAGCGATGCTCCTCTGGGGCAGCACGTTGGGCAGTGGGTTAGCACTGAAGCCTCACGGCGCCGAGGTCCCAGGTTCGATCCCGGCTCTGGTTCACTGTCAGTGTGGAGTTTGTACATTCTCCCCGTGTTTGCGGGGGTTTCGCCCCCACAACCCAAAAATGTGCAAGCTAGGTGGATTGGCCACGCTAAATTGCCCCTTAATTGGAAAAAATTAATTGGGTACTCTAAATTTATTTTTAAAAAGCGATGCTCCTCTGTGACTGGGCCCTTGGGACTCCTTCAATCAGATTTCCAGTCACTGGAATGTCGCTGACACCCCCTCCGGAATGTCACGGCCCTGGCCTCTCATTGGCATCAGCTCTGGGAGAACCTTGTCCAGAGGCTCAGCATCTGACTGGGACCCAGCAAACCTCGGACTGCCGTCTCCCTTGGATGGTCCTGCCTCCTCCTGATGTGCAGCAGCAATGGTATGGTGCTCACCAGACTGTGCCCTGAAGCCTGTCTGCTAATGTCACCCTGGTGTGTGTCTCTGTGATGATGGAATGTGGAGATGATACCTGTGACGCCTCGTTGGCGGTCTCCTTGGAGCTATCCTCCAAGGTGGTCTCTTGGGTGGTGGGGGGGAACAACTCTGCATGGCTCGGCCTCATCAGATGGAGATCTTGCAAGGCATGGATATGTGATCAGTGAGAGGGAAGGATTATTTTTTCTGACTGACTTGAGACAGGTCACCTGGGTAAAGGGGCGGTGGATCCTCACCTCTCTGGTGCAGGCCAGCCTCGCTGCCGGTGGCTGCTCTCTCCTCGGACAATCCTGCAATTTCTAGGGGCTGTTGCTTACAGTGGTTGAGACTCAGATCTCTGGTACCTAGCCCGGGACTTGGCCTTTTGCCACTTATTATGGGCTATTTTCACCTGCGGGTTAAAGGGAGGGCATTGTGAGCCACAAGTTTGATGGGTCAGGGGTCTATAGAAGGTGGCAGTGTGGGCACCCCACCTGGACCTGAAGGGATTGTGCTGGTGGATGTCAGGGAGTGCTGAGGAACAAGCATGAAGATCGGATGTGGGGAGGGAGTGAATGATTTTCTGAGGTGGACGGGGAGTGAGTTTGGGAATTTGAGGGGTGGCAGGCGGAATTAAGGCCAGGAGACAGGTGGTAACTTACCTTTGCCGCTCGGTGGAGGTCGTTGATCTTTTTCCCACTTTGGACTGCAGTCCTCCCTGTCACACTGACAGCTGCTGTCATTGCCTCCCAGGTGAAATTGCTGAGCCTCCTACTGGTCGTCCGACCCACTCGGGGGAATAGGGAGGCCCATTTCAGATCCACAGCATTGAGGTCAGGAGCTGGTTGGCGCGCTGCCATATTTATGTGCTGACTGGGAGTGAGTGGTGAGGGAGCATTGTAAACCAGCTCCCCCTTGTTCGGGGCGAGCTGCTCAGGCGCGAGTCAGACAAATCAGACGGTAAGAGGGCCGGTAATGTCGAAATCTCCGGGGGGGGGGGGGGGGGGGGGGCTCATTTTGGCACTAACTGCCGTTGAATACGTGCCTCAATATCGCCAACCCCGGCCGTCGAGGAACCCCCCCAAATGGGCCCAAAATGACTATTTGAAAATTTTCAGTTAAATTGCACCTAGGAAGTTGCTCGAGGAATTCCTCAGGACAGGGTCCCCGGCCAGCCCAGCCATCTTCATTTGTTTAATTACCAACCTTATCTCTATCATAATGTTCAGGGTGGGAATGTTTTTTGATGATTGTACAATATTTCATTTCAGTTGCAGTTCCTCAGATAATAAAACAGATCATGCCTGCATGCAGCAAGACATGGGCAACATTCAGGATTGCAACACAAATGCCAGGCAGTCACCAGATAGAGTCTAACCATTTCCTCTTGATATATAGGACATTGCCATCAATAAATCAACATTCTGATGCCACCATTGACTAGAACAACCAAATAAATACTGGAGGCGATTCTCCGAGCCCCGTGCCGGACCGGAGAATCGCCGCAACCGCGCCAAGACGCCCCGACGCCGGCGCGCGATTCTCCGAGTTGTGGAGAATCGGCACCATTTGTGCCGGCGCGTTTGGTGCAGCGCCAGCCATGGGCCCCTGGAATTGGTGGGGCCGCCGATTCTTCGACCCAGAAGGGCCGAGCGGCCACGCCGATACAACAGAGTCCCGCCAGCGCCGTTCGCCCCCTGGTTGCTGCCGGAGGGAACTCTACGGGAACAGTCGGAGGGTAGCCTGTGGAGGGGGAGGGAGGCTACTTCACCGGGGGTGATAGGGTCTGGCCCGCAATCGGGGCCCACCGATCGGCGGGCCGGCCTCTCCCCCCGGGCCTACTTTCTGGCGCGGCCGGCCCCTGAGCACCAACACCATGTTGAGTCGGGGCCAGCGCGCTAAAGAAGTCCCCCGCGTATGCGCAGGTTGGCGCGGCCCAACTGCGCATGCGCGGATTGTGCCATTTCTGGCGCCACGAAAGGAGGCTGGAGCGGTGTGAACCGGGCCCGATTCGCTCCATCGTGAAACGCGACGGCGTTCACGACAGCGCGGACACTTGGGCTCCATATTGGGGAATCGCCCCCACTGTATCTACAAGAACAGGTCAGAATCTGTGAATTCTACTGTGAATTACTCACCTCACAGGTCCCAAAGCCTTTCTACCATCTCCAAGGTACTAATTGGCTGAGTGATGAAATACGCTCTACTTGCCTGGACAAGTGTAGCTCCAACAATACAAAAAAAGGCTAAATACTACAACGACAAAGTAGTATTATTCTGGCACCCCATCCACCACCTTCAACATTCACTCCCTCCAGCACAGGTGCATGGTTTTTGCCGTGTGTACCATCCACAAGATGCACTGCAGCAACTCACCAATGAATCTTCGACAGCACCTTCCAAATCCACAACCTCTACCACATAGAAGGACAAATGCAGAAAATACATGGGAACCCCATCACCTGCAAGTTCCCCTCCAAATCACGCACGACCCTGACTTGAAATTATACCGTTCCTTCACTGGGTAAAAATCCTAGAACTCCTAACAGTACTGTGGGTGTACCTACACCACAGGGACTGCAGCGGTTCAAGAAGGTGGCTCACCACCACATACTCATGGGCATTTAGGGATGGGCAATAAATTCTGACCTAGCAAGTGACATCCACATCCAGTGAAAGAATAAGAAAAATTCAATATTACCTCCCACAATCCTAAAACTCCTCTTCAAGTGGCACAGTGGCACAATGGTTAGCACTGCTGCCTTACAACGCCAGGGACCCGGGTTCAATTTCAGCCTCTGGTGACTGTCTGTGTGGAGTTTGTACATTCTCCCTGTGTCTGCATGAGTTTCCTCCGGGTGCTCCGGTTTCCTCCCACAGACCAATATGTGCAGGTTAGGTGGATTGGCCATGCTAAATTGCCCCTTAGTGTCCAATGGTTAGACAGGGTTATGGGGATAGGGTGGAGCAGTTGGTCTAGGTTAGGGTGCTCTTTCGGTGGGTTGGTGCAGTCCCGATGGGCTGAGTGGCCACCTTCTGCACTGTGGGGATTCTATGATTATATTCTATAATTCTATGAAGCAGTCTGTTCACCTCACCTTTGACGACCATTGGTGCTCATGTCGTTGGCAGCCTCGGCTGAACTTCCCTCCTACATGTCTACATTTCTCTACCTCCCTCACCTTCTTTGCCGCTCTCATTAAATTCCACCTCTTTGATTATGTTTTTGGCCACCCCTCCTAATATTTTCTTCTTTGGTTCAACATCCATTTCTGATGATGCCTGTGTGAAAAGCTTAGGGATGTTGCCAATACAATATAAATGCAAATTGTTGCTATTACACTGCCGTGCCATCAATAATTTCAGTCAAGTATGATGCTTGAAAGAAAGGTAGTCGTTAGCTACAATGCTGGAAAGTTACAGAATGAAGACTGAGTCTAGCTGTTGACTGACATTTGTAAAGATTCCATCCATTATCAAAGTGTGGTTTGTGATATTAGCATTGCAGCTTGTTCGCACGTTTATAATAAATCCCACTGCTTGCTATTTAAATGGGGGTGTTAATGGTTTTTAAATAAATGGGTTATTGCCTCCATTAATCTGGTCACTGGAAGGATTTCTTGTGAGCCCATTAAAGCAGTTATATGTTCGTGTGGTAACGTGATTTACTCCCCCAGACTGCCTCATTGAAGAACCCTGGAGTGACGTTACTGATGTCTGTGGTCATTCTGCAGTTACAGTGGACAGTCACCACCAGTCAGCTCTCCCTCTCAAAGGGGAAAGCAGCCGATGGTCATCGGGGACTATGGCGACTTTACTTTTTTACAGTCCGCAGTTCTGAAGACAGTTCTGGGAAGCGTTAATCCAATTTTTGCCTTTCATGTTTGACTGAAATGAATGGAAAGTTTCACATAAATTGTTTGTGATGTTAACTCAGCTACTGTATGACGCAGCTCATAGAATAAATTACTCTAAAAGCAGCATTAACTTGAAATGTTGCAATATCTACTGTTGGTTCAGCCCACATCAAACAATCACGTTTTGACGCACATCCAAACATGATGAATGTCACATCTATTCTCCAAACTAAGTGTCTGGCCTTCATCCAGTATTGATTACCCTTCGGCAACTTAGACATGGGTTTTATAACGATGACCACTTGCTGAATTTGAATGACACAAGCAAAACGTCACAGTGGTGCCAGTTGTAGGTGCAAACAAATCCTCAATTCCACCAGATATGTGCCTCTACGTGCCTCCAAAATAGGTCAACACAAACTGTTCCCTGCATGTTGGACTGAATAAACAGTTCAAGATTGAATGGTGTGAATGGTGGTGTGAACTAGTCATTGTCGTACCAAAGTATTGTTGCAACTATTTGACTCAGTGGCATAAATTCGCGCCATTGAAGAGTATTAATTTCCTTTCTCTGCACGGATTTCCAATGCAGCTTCACACCAGTGCACTGTGATTCTGACAGATAGCATTGAAGAAATAGAATAGGACAGTGCAATGCAAATGCCTGGGAAATTTGTTCCCAAAACATTGGGATTTTCATTTCTCGCTGGCAGCACACCCTTGCCGGTGGATTTCCCAAAGGGACGGGGGTGGCCTCAATGGGAAATCTCATTGACAGGCACCTGGGAAGAGAGAATCCCGCTGCCAGAGAACAGCACGCTGCCGACAAACACGTGGCTAGTGGACCGGAAATCCCACTCAAAGCTGCATGATTAATGAAACCGAGAAGGGAGGCTCATAATAGTCATTGGGTTCACAATTCAATCCAGAATCAAGCTACAGTAAGATACAGGGAAGAACTGATGCAAAGATCATTGGTAAAATGGTGCTAATGTCACAGTGAAATTAGATAGGACAGAAGAATTTCAAAGTTGACAGGCTCAAAGAAGAAAAGTAATTTTATCAAGATGGGATGCATCCTGTTTCCTGAGGCAAGTAAAGGTGCGAATTAGGAAGGCCCTGAAAAAACTCTTCCAATCCTCCTTAGATATGGGAGTGGTGGCTGAGTCCCAGAAGATTGTAAATGTGACACTCATGACCAGCTTCCCATGTTCTATGATCCATACACTTGAGGCCCGGGGAATGAAAATGTTTCTAAATCCCCCATTGTTTTGTGATGTACCATCAATGACCATGAGACGAAATGGTGAAACTATTGAGGCTTTATTGCACTAAATGTTGTGCCTCCTGCAGCTGGAACCAGAATGGAAGCAGCGCAGGAGAGCACACACTGTTATACAGCACCTGCTGGGAGGAGCCAGCAGGCTGGGATGTAATGTATTCACTGTAGTATAGTGGCAGCACCGTAATACACGTAGTGTGTTACCAGTGGTTCTTAACACATTCACCCCCTGTTTTTAAGAAAAGTCCAGCGGGAGTGAAAACAACGTTACAGGTTATGTCTGTCGGGGGCTTTGACCCTTCGCCGTGACCGCCTCAGTCCAGGTTGTGGTGTGGGCGCCAATGTGGGTACCTGCGACTCTGGGAGCATGTTGTCCTCTCCTTCTTCACCCACTAGTGGATCCGGTGAGTGGACGGATGCTGCTGGGGTGAGGGTTGCTGGTGGGAGGGTGAACAGCGCAGGGGCGTGGGAGGCAACCGGAGGGGGAAGGGATGGTACCAGGTCAGGGGTGGTTGTGGATGGGGAACCAGCGGGCCAGGTCCCGGAGGGAGACTGTGTCCTGTCGCCCGTCATGGTGTGCTACGTAGGCGTATTGTGGGTTCGCATGGAGGAGGAGGACATTTCGACAAGGAGATCCGATTTATGACTCCTCGCATGCCGACGGCCCCAGGAACTGTCAGCCAGGTTGGGAGCAAGATCCCGGAGGTGGACTTCCTGGAGAAGGCAAACACACGTTCGTGAGGGGTCTCATTAGTAGCAGTGCACAGGAGCGACCGGGGAGGACCTCCTGCCAGCAGGAGACTGGGAGATTCCTGGACCGAAGGGACAACAGGACGGCTTTCCAGACCGTCGCGTTCTCCATCTTCACCTGCCCGTTTCCCTGGGGGTTGTAGCTGGTCGTCCTGCTCGAGGCAATGCCCTTGCTGTGCAGGAACTGATGCAGCTCATCGCTCATGAATGAGGATCCCCGATCGTTATGGATGTAGGTGGGGTAACCGAACCAGCTGAAGACGCTGTGTAGGGCCTTGATGACCATGGCAGAGGTCATGTCGGGGCATGGGATGGCGAAAGGGAAGTGGGAGTAGTCATCAATGATATTGAGAAAGTACACGTTGCAGTCAGTGGAGGGGAGGGGCCCGTTGAAGTCCATGCTGGGGCGCTCAAAGGGGTAGAAGGCCTTCACCAGATGCGTTCTGTCTGGCCATTGGAAGTGCGGGTTGCACTCCGAGCAGACCTGGCAGTCCCTGGTCACGGTCATGACCTCCTCGATGGAGTAGAGCAGGTTGCAGACCTTGATAAAATGGAAGAACCTGGTGGCAGATGTCATAGTGGAGGGCCCAGAGTCGGTCTACTTGTGCGCTGGACACATGTACCGCGGGATAGGGCATCTGGGGGCTCATTGAGCTTCCCCGGGCGATTCAAAACCTCATAGTTATAGGTGGAGAGCTCAATTCTCCACCTCAAGATCTTGTCATTCTTGATCTTGCCCCGCTGTGTATTGCTAAACATGAAGGCAACTGACCGTTCGTCAGTGAGGAGACTGAATCCCCTGCCGGCCAGGTAATGCTGTCAATGTCTTACAGCTTCTACAATGGTTTGGGCCTCCTTTTTGACAGAGGAGTGCTGGATTTTGGAGGCATGGAGGGTGCGGGAGAAGAAAGCCACGGGTCTGCCCGCCTGGTTGAGGGTGGCGGCCAGAGCCATGTCCGATGCATTGGTCTCCACCTGAAAGGGGAGGGTCTCGTCAACCGCGTGCATCGTGGCTTTGGCGATGTCCCCCTTGATGTGGTTGAAGGCCCGGTGGGTCTCAGCCGTCAGGGGAAAAACTGTGGACTTCATGAGTGAGCGGGCCTTGTCTGCATAAGTATAGACCCACTGGGTGTAATATGAGAAAAACCCCAGGCATAATTTCAGGGCATTGGGGCAGTGGGGGAGGGAAAGTTCCAGGAGGGGGCGCATGCGGTTGGGGTCGGGCCCTAGGACTCCATTTTCCACAACGTAGCCAAGGATGGCTAAGCGGGTGGTGCGGAAAACGCATTTATCCTTATTGTAGGTGAGATTAAGGAGTTTGGCGGTATGGAGGGATTTCTGGAGATTCGTGTTGTTGTCCTGCTGGTCGTGGCCGCAAGTGATGACATTATTTAGGTACGGGAACGTGGCCTGCAGCCCGTATTGGTCAACCATTCGGTCCATTTCTCGCTGGAAGACCGAGACCCCATTGGTGACGCCGAAAGCAACTCTGACGAAGTGATAGAGACGGCCATCTACTTCGAATGCAGTGTATTGGCGGTCCTCCGGGTGGATGGGGAGCTGATGATAGGCGGACTTCAAGTCAACTGTGGAGAAGACTCGATACTGTGCAATCTGATTGACCATGTCAGATATGCGAGGGAGGGGGTACCCATCGAGCTGCGTGTACCGATTGATGGTCTGACTGTAGTCGATGACCATCCGGTGTTTCTCCCCAGTCTTGACTACCACCACTTGAGCTCTCCAGGGGCTGTTGCTGGCATCAATGATCCCCTCCCGCAGAAGCCGTTAGACATCCGACCTGATGAAGGTCCTGTCCTGGGCACTGTACCGTCTGCTCCTAGTGGCGATGGGCTTACAGTCCGGGGTGAGGTTTGCGAAAAGTGAGGGCAGATCGACCTTATGGGTCGTGAGGCCACAGACGGTGAGAGGGAGCAGGGGTCCGCCGAACTTCAGAGTAAGGCTTTGGAGGTGGCACTGAAAATCGAAGCCTAGTAACAGGGCAGCGCAGAGCTGGGGGGAGGACGTAGAGTCTGAAGTTACTGTACTCTGTATGGAGAGGGTCGCGACGCAGTACCCCGGATCTGTACGGAATGGGATGTGGAGGCTAGGAGATTTTTTGGGTGACGGGGAGGACCGGGAGGGAGCAGCGCCTTACCGTAGCAGGGTGGATGAAACTCTCTGTGCTCCCGGAGTCGAAGAGGCAGGTCGTCTCGTGCCCGTTGATTCGTACAATAGTCGTAGCGGTTGCGAGGTCGTGGGGTCGAGACTGATCGAGGGTGATGGAGGCGAGCTGTGGAAGATGTTGGGCTGGTCGGCGGTGGCAGAGGTATAGGCGGGCCGCAAACGGCCAGGCGAGCAGGGGTCCTGAGGCGCGGTCCAAGATGGCACCAAAGATGGTGGCGCCCACGGGGTGCACATGGCGGAAAACATCCAAGGTGGCAGCACCCACGGGCCGCACATGGTGGGCGACGGCGAAGATGGTGGCGCCCTTGGATCGCACGTGGGGGGAGTGCAGTGATGTTGGGCCTGGAAACGGCAGCAACAGAATTGGCCTGGCAAACGCAGACGAAGCGGCCCTTCTTGCCACACCCGTAGCAGGTCGCACTCCGCGCTGGGCAGCGTTGTTGGGGGTGCTTGTTCTGGCCACAAAAATAGCACTTGGGGCCCCCTGAGTTAGCTGGCTGCAGCGCGGTGTAGGCTTGAGGCATTCCCGGGTTGGAAGATGGTGGTGCCGATGACGCCCACGAGGGAGCCGTGCGGTCGGAGGTGTAGGACTCTAGATTGCGGGAGGCTACTTCTAGGGCATTAGCGAGCTGTAAGATCTCTGTAAGGTCAAGCGTACCTCCTTCCAATAACCGCTGGCAAATATAATTGGATTTAATGCCCGTGACATAGGCGTCTCTGATCAGCAGTTCTGAGTGTCGGACGGCCAACACTGCCTGGCAATTACAATTCCTACCAAGTATTCGCAGAGCTCGCAAGAAATCGTCCTGAGACTCCCCCGGAGCCTTTGTCACTCCACAAAGGCTGCCTGGGTGTTAAGCTCTGGAATACCGTCCCTGAACCTCTTCACTTCTCTACTGCTTCCTCCATTTTTTTTTCATGGTATTTTGTTCCAACCATGTGTCTCGTGGCCAGGAGATGCCTGGCAAACACCTGATTCGCAGTCTTGATGTACTGTCCTTTTAGTGATGCCATCTCTTCCGTGTAGGTGGGCGCGTCCCGAATTGGGGGGAAAATTTGTGGGTTCACCTGTGAGTAGAGGATCTGGAGATTCTGCGGGTCTGAGAGGGCTTCTGTGGATGCTCCAAGATATCCTTCAAAGCAGGCTAGCCAGTGCTCGAAGGTGGATGTGGCGTCGGCTGCGTGAGGGTTCAGCTCCAGGTGATCAGGCTTGATTAAGACGTTCATCTCTAAAATTCTAGTGTAATAAATTGATGTACCATCAATGACCACGAGACGAAATGGTGAAACTATTGAAGCTTTATTACACTAGATATTAAAACTCCTGCAACTGGAACCAGAATGGAAGCAGCTCAGGAGAGCACACACTGTTATACTGCGCCTGCTGGGAGGAACCAGCAGGCTGGGATTTACTGTATTCACTGTAGTACAGTGGCAGTACCGTAATATACCAACGTGTTACCAGTGGGGTTTACCACACTTTGTTCATTCCTATCTCTGTAAAACCCTCCAGCCAGCCATCAAATCCTCTGAGATATCTGCACTCCTCCAATTCCAGCTTTTTATCCCTGGCCAATTTCTGTCACTCCACAAAGGCTGCCCGGGTGTTAAGCTCTGGAATACCGTCCCTGAACCTCTTCACTTCTCTACTGCTTCCTCCATTTTTTTTTCATGGTATTTTGTTCCAACCATGTGTAAAAAACAGAAACATATACAACAACACATTCCGCAAACTCCTTCCCCTCCAGCAACTCCGGCACATCCGATACCCCAAAGATCACCAACATTGGATCCAGCTTGACCTCCACACCCACAATCTTAGACTATCTCCTTTTCCTTTGTTATCCTGTCTCCTATTCCTTTGTTATCCTGTCGCCTTTTTCTTTGCTAACCTGTCTCCTTTTTCTTTGCTAACCTGTCTCCTTTTTCTTTGTTATCCAACATCCCAATACCGCTTTCCACTATCCCTCCAGCTTCTTGCGACCCCAGAACATGTGCACATGGTTCGCCGGCCCTCACCCACACTTCTCGCACCCATTGGCCACCCCCTTGGAAGAACCCACTCATCCTCACCTGGGCCATATCTATCCTGTGCACCACCTTGAACTGAATCAAGCTCAAGCTCGCGCAAGAAGAAGTTGAATTCACCCTATGCATCGCCTCGCACCACAACCCCCAATTTATCACCCCCCCTCCCCCCAAACTCCTTCTACAATTTGTTCTTGGGACCTGAAACACAACCAGCCCCCCCCCCCCCCCACACTCACCCAACCACCCAAAAGTATCCCAAATCTAACCCTCTCGCGGCTCATCTGGGAGCAGCGGTTGTTCCAATGAGGTGTACTCTGGTAACCTGGGAAACGTCCTCCATTCCTTTTGCTAAAAGTCCCTCTCCTGCACATATCTAAATTCACTCCCCCTCGGCAGCTCAAACCTCTCCCTCAGCTCACCCTGACCGGCAAATTTCCCTTCCCGAGTAAAAGTCCCTCACCCTCGCCAGCCCCGCTTCCCTCCATTTCCCAGACATCCCATCTATCTCCCCTGGCTTAAACCTGTGGTTCCTGAACAGTGGTGTCCACACCGACATCCCTTCCAACTTAAAGTGACTCAGTAGGTGATTCCACACCCTGACCATCGACTGTACCACCAGGCTCCCTGTATACTTCCCCGGAGCTAGTGGCAGTGAAGCCGTCACCAATCCCCCTTTCTGTCTATGCCTCTGCATGAAGCTTCCCTGTCCATATAAATTCCAAAACACTGTTTCCAATTTCCGGAAGAAGGCGTTGGGGAGAAAGATGGGGAGGGTCTGGAAAACAAACAGGAACCTTGGCAGCACATTTAACTTTACCACCTGCACTCTCCCTCCAGTGTCAGGTGTAATGTACACCATCTCTTAAAATCCCCCCATATCTTCTCCAATAATGTTGTCAAATTCCACCTGCGCATCCTAGCATTCCGTTTCCCCTCGGTCTTTCCGGTCCTGGCGCCAGAGCAAAGAAAAATGGCGATCAGGTATACGATGGCAGTTGGCCTGCGCAAAGGTCACCCCGTAACCAAGAATGAGACCGCCCCAAGGCAGAGCCGTAGAAGAGGGCGCCTAACCAAGCACACCATGTTTGTCAGAGATCTGGGGCGAAATTCTCCGACCCCCAGCAGGGACGGAGAATCGCCTGGGGCCACCGAAAATCCCGCCCCCGCTGTGGCAGAGAGTCTCTGCCACCCGGGAAGTGGCGGTGGCGGGAATCTCACCACTCCGATCGGCGAGGCCCCTGCGGTGATTCTCCGGCCCGGATGGGCCGAAGTCCCGCCGCTGGAAGGCCTCTCCCGCCGCCAAGGTTTGAACCACCTCTGTAACGGCGGGATCAGTGGCGCGGGGGCGGGGGGGGCGATCAAACCCCGGGGAGTGCCCCCACGGTGGCCTGGCCCGTGATCGGGGCCCCCCGCTCAGACTCCGGGCCAGTGCCCTGGGTGCACTCTTTCTCATTCCGCGGCCGCCACGGCCTTCGCCATGCCGGAAGCGGAAGAGAACCCCACATCGCGCATGCGCCAGCAGTGACGTCAGCGGCCAACTGCCGCTGCCGTCACTGCCGGCGCATGCGCTGACCGGTGAAAGCCTTTCAGCCAGCCCTGCTGCCGGGGGCACCGGTTTTTTGCGCCAGTCTTCTGGTGGCAACCGCTCCGGCGCGGGGCTGGCCCCCAAAGGTGGGGAGAATTCCCCACCTTTGGGGAGGCCCGACCCCTGAGTGGTTGGCGCCACTCCCCTACTCCGGGACCCTCCGTCACGCCGGGTAGGGGAGAATCCAGCCCCTGATACGTGAGGTCTGTGGTTTTCCTCCCGTTGAAAGGCGTGCAATGGAATTGCTGAAGGTCTCTAAAGACAAACGGCACTCAAATGCATCAAAAAGCAAGTTGGCACTCACATCCGTGCAAAGAGGAAGCGGGAAGAACTCAGCAATGTGCTGGCAATGAGAAAGGCATCTGCGAAGAAAGATTAATCTGTACAAAGTTGCTACCATTAAAGTTATTTCATCGTAGCCCATTCCCTCGTCACCTGAATCCCCAAATATCTGAACCTTTCCTTAGCTACCTCTAATGGCAACATCCCCAAATTGGCCCCTTGCCCCGCCACATTCACGGGAAACAACTCGTTCTTACCGACGTTTAACTTATACCTGGAGAAGGCCCCAAACCTCTCCAATATTCCCATGATCCTACACATACTCTCCAGCAGGTCTGACACAAACAGCAACAGGTCATCTGCATACAGTGACACCCGGTGCTCCCCCTCACAATCCCCTGCCACTCCACTGACCCCCTAAGGGCCATCACCAAGGGCTCAATCGCCAGCGCGAACAACAATGGTGACAGCGGATACCCCTGTCTCATTCCCCTGTGCAATTGAAAACTCCGTGAACTTATCCCATCTGTACATACACTTGCCACTGGGCCTATATACAACAGACGCACTCATGCCACAAACTTCAGGCCAAACCCAAACCTACCCAAGATCTCAAATATGTACCTCCACTCTACCCGATCAAAAGCCTTTTCTGCATCCATAGATGTAATGACCACTGGCACCCGCCCCACTGATGGTGTCATAACCACATTTAACAGCCTCCTGATGTTACTGGTGAGCTGCCAGCCCTTCACAAAACCCGTTTGATCCTCAGCGACCGGCACATATCCCTCCATCCTCCAACCAAGCACTTTCACGTCTGTGTTCAGCAACGAAATGGCACCAGGCCCTGGGTCCTGGCCACCTCTCATGGCCTCCTCTCCCGCGTCACCTCCGCTCACCAGCATTACCCAGAGCTCTCACTCTAAGGCCCCCCCACACATAACCTCTGCTCCCTCCCCAATAGTTCCTCCTTAGCTTGTGCAACAGCCCACCTATCCATCTGAATGCCCCTCAGCCGGCAACCCCATCCAGCAGGCCTCACCATACACACCCCTTACCCGTAAAGGAAAAACACCCAAAATCGCAAACGCCCTCTCCAAAAAGAAAAAAAGGTGATTTCCCCCTTACAAACTTATAACCGCCATAAACAAACGCTCTCCGGCAACACACAATAGCCGTAACCTCCAACCTTTGTAGATACAGATCCTCCATCTCAAACCAACTCTTAGTTCTTACCCAGTTTATGGTCCCTTGTAAAGTCATTGGCCTCTTCTGGTGTTTCAAAATAATACCCCTGGCCTTCAAATGTGACCCACAGTTTTGCCGAGTTCAGCAACCAAAACTGAATCTTCCTTCTCTGCAACAGCGCCTTGGCCCTGTTAAATCCAGCACATCTCTTCGCCAACTCCGCACCAATGTACTGGTCTATTCGCACACGATTCTCCTCCAATTCACAGTCTCCCTTCTCCCTGGCTCATTGTAGGATCTGCTCCTTTTCCACAAACTTGGGCAACCGCACAATCACCACCCGCAGGAATGACTGGAGAACTGGTGGCCAATCTGATTGGATGGATGTTGTCCTAGGCGGCTCTATGCACAACTCTGAAAGTAGCAGGACAAGTTGAGAAAGCTATTTGAAAAAAAAAATGACTTTATTAAAAGAGGAGTAGAGTACAAAAGCAAGGAGCCAATCACTGAGTTGGAATTTTGCATTCAGTTTTGGGTACCGCACTTTGGGAAGGATGTTAAGGTCTTGCAGAGGGCACAGAAGAGATTTACTATTGTGGTACCAAGGCTGAGTCACTTCAATTGTGTTGACACACTGGAGAAGCAGGGGTCATTCTCAGAAAAGCTTAAGAGGAGATTTGATAGAGGTATTCATGATTTTGATAGAGTAAATGAGGAAAACCATTTCAAGTGACAGAAAGGTCAGTAACTAGAGGACACAGATTGAAGGTGAATGGCAAAAAAGCCAGAGGCGACATGAGGAAAACTATTTTTACTCCATGAATTGTTATACCTGGAATGCGTTGCCTTTCAGGGTGGTAGAAGTACATTAATAATAGCGTTAAAATATATATATATAATTGGATAAATATTTCCCCCTGAAGAGGGAAGATTTACAGGACCCTAAGGAATGGGAAAGTGGGATTAATTGAATTATTCTTTCAAAGAACTGCTACGGACATGATGGTTCTCCTTCCATGCCAGATCATTCTATGGTTCTATGATCATTCTGATGAAGCAATAATAATTAAATGTCATAGAATAGTTCTTAATTTTTCCTGAGTAACATTGAAAAGCAAAAGTTTACTGGATCCTTTATTTTGTCATGGGGACTATCAGTTTGATTCTGCGACACACATGAGTTTTTTTGCTGATGTCCACATGTGATTGAGAGCTGGTGACAAGGGTAAGGTCCATGCTTGATTAGACACTTGTATAACATTTGGTGCTTTGATAAAAGTGCTCATTTTTCCTACATCTCAACACCGCCCTGAAAATTTTGGCCACTTGCTTATCACAATTATTTAACTTCCACATTATGAGAACAAAGAACAAAGAAAATTACAGCACAGGAACAGGCCCTTCGGCCCTCCCAGCCTGCACCGATCCAGATCCTTTATCTAAACCTGTTGCCTATTTTCCAAGGTCTACTTCTCTCTGTTCCCCACCCGTTCATATATCGAATATATATATATATATATCATATTAATCAAACATCCGAGGTGGGATTCTCCTGTGCGGGGACCAAGTCCCCACGCCGGTGGGAAAACCGGTGCGAACCACTCCGGCGTCAACCGCCCCCAAAAGTGTAGAATTCTCCGCAATTCCGAGATCTAGGTGCATGCCGGAATGGTTGGTGCCGCGTCAGCCGGTGCCGAAAGGACTGCGCGAGTTAGAGCATGCGCTGAAGAGCCGGCGTGATCTCACGCACGCGCAGAACCGCCGGCATATTCTGGCGCATGCGCAGGGGATGTTTGCGCCGGCCATGGCGGAGCCCTATCGGGTCCGGTGTGGAAGGAAGGAATGCCCCCACTACACAGGCCCGCCCGCAGATTGGTGGGCCCCGATCACGGGCCAGGCCACCGTGGGGGCCCCTCCCGCGGTCAGACCCCCCCGCGCCCCCCCTCGCGGACCTCACCAGCCGACTTACCTGCTAGGTCCCGCCGTGTGGGACCATGTCTAATCCACACCGGCGGGACTGGCCAGAAACAGACAGCCGTTCAGCCCATTGGGGGCCGGAGAATTGCCAGGGGGAATTGTAAAAGGAATTGCCAACAGACCCCGACTAGCATGGCATGGTCCCCGCCCCCGACCGAAAACCGCCGCCGGGGCGGTGGGGCAGGATTCGCGCCATCCCCCAGGGATTCTCCGACTTGGCGGGTGGTCGGAGATTGGATTGGATGGATTGGATTGGATTTGTTTATTGTCACATGTACCGAGGTACAGTGAAAAGTATTTTTCTGCAAGCAGCTCAACAGATCATTCAGCACATGGGAAGAAAAGGGAATTAAACAGAATTCAAGAAAATACATGAGAATACATAATAGGGCAACACAAGATATACAATGTAACTACATAAGCATTGGCATCGGTTGAAGCATACATGGGTGTAGTGTTAATGAGGTCAGTCCATAAGAGGGTCATTTAGGAGTCTGCTGACAGTGGGGAAGAAGCTGTTTTTTAGTTATGTTCGTGCGTGTTCTCAGACTTCTGAATCTCCTGCCCGATGGAAGAAGTTGGAAAAGTGAGTAAGCCGGGTGGGAGGGATCCTTGATTATGCTGCCTGCTTTCCCCCGGCAGCGGGAGGTGTAGATGGACTCAATGGATGGGAGGCAGGTTCGTGTGATGGACTGGGCGGTGTTCACGACTCTCTGAAGTTCCTTGCGGTCCTGGGCCGAGCAGTTGCCATACCAGGCTGTGATGCAGCCCGAGAGGAAGCTCTCTATAGTGCATCTGTAAAAGTTGGTAAGGGTTAATGTGGACATGCCGAATTTCCTTAGTTTCCTGAGGAAGTATATGCGCTGTTGTGCTTTCTTGGTGATAGCGTTGACGTGAGTGGACCAGGATAGATTTTTGGTGATGTGCACCCCTAGGAATTTGAAACTGCTCACCATCTCTACCTCGGCTCCGTTGATGCTGACAGGGGTGTGTACAGTACTTTGCTTCCTGAAGTCGATGACCAGCTCTTTAGTTTTGCTGGCATTGAGGGAGAGATTGTTGTCGTTACACCACTCCGCTAGGTTCTCTATCTCCCTCCTGTATTCGGACTCGTCGTTATTCGAGATCCGGCCCACTATGGTCGTATCGTCAGCAAACTTGTAGATGGAGTTGGAACCAAGTTTTGCCATGCAGTCGTGTGTGTACAGGGAGTAGAGTAGGGGGCTAAGTACGCAGCCTTGCGGGGCACCGGTATTGAGGACTATTGTGGAGGAGGTGTTGGTGTTCATTCTTACTGACTGTGGTCTGTTGGTCAGAAAGTCAAGGATCCAGTTGCAGAGTGGAGAGCCAAGTCCTAGGTTTTGGAGCTTTGATATGAGCTTGGCTGGGATTATGGTGTTGAAGGCGGAGCTGTAGTCAATAAATAGGAGTCTGATGTAGGAGTCCTTGTTTTCGAGATGCTCTAGGGATGAGTGTAGGGCCAGGGAAATGGCGTCTCATGTGGACCGGTTGTGACGGTATGCGAATTGAAGTGGGTCAAGACGTTCCGGGAGTATGGAGGTGATGCGCTTCATGATCAGCCTCTCGAAGCACTTCAATACAACTGACGTCAGGGCCACCGGGCGGTAGTCATTGAGGCACGTTGCCTGGTTCTTCTTTGGTACCGGTATGATGGTGGTCTTCTTGAAGCAGGTGGGGACCTCAGAGTGGAGTAGGGATAGGTTAAAGATGTCTGTGAATACCTCTGCCAGCTGGTATGCGCAGGCTCTGAGTGCACGACCAGGGATCCCGTCCGGGCCCCTCGCCTTCCATGGGTTCACTTTCAGGAAGGCCGATCTGACTTCGGAAACTGTGATGGTGGGTATGGGTGAATTATGGGTTGCTGGGGCACTCGATAGCGGATTGTTGGTTACCTGCTCAAACCGAGCATAGAATGCATTAAGTTCATCGGGGAGGGGTGCGCTGCTGCCAGAGATACTGTTCGGCTTCGCTTTGTAGCC
The DNA here is from genome assembly GCF_902713615.1 of Scyliorhinus canicula. Taxonomy (NCBI): domain Eukaryota; kingdom Metazoa; phylum Chordata; class Chondrichthyes; order Carcharhiniformes; family Scyliorhinidae; genus Scyliorhinus; species Scyliorhinus canicula. Next base: position 64,640,290 of record NC_052151.1, on the reverse strand, counting down.
CGTTATGTTGTTTAGTCCTTGCCACAACCGCCGAGAGTCTGTCTGTGACTCTAGCTTAGTTTGATATTCTCTCTTGGCATCTCGGATGGCTTTGCGGAGGTCGTACCTGGATTTCTTGGATAGGACAGGGTCGTCTGCCTTGAATGCCTCAGATCTGTCCTTCAGTTGGGAGTCAATCTTGCGGTTGAGCCATGGTTTCCGGTTGGGGAACATACGTATTGCTTTCTTTGGCACGCAGTCGTCCACACATTTGCTGATGAAGTCTTTGACGGTGGTGACATACTCATTTAAGTTAGTCACTGAGTTCTTAAATATGGACCAGTCCACTGTCTCCCACTCCAGAACTCTATGGGAAAGCCTTTTTGTGAGCGCAAGCTTTAGATTTTTCAAAACCTCCAGTTTCTAATCTTCCTCTGTCAAAGTATACTCAGTTTCTACCCTGCGCCTATCTATAAAGCTATCTATCACCTCACTTTATCCAGCCCATGCTTACAGCAATTGATCGGTAACTCTTCGGAGTTGGTCTTGACTTTGTGCGATAATGTAAAACTGGTCACCATGAGTAGGCAAATTTTTTTTCCAAATGGGCAGAGATGTGAAGTGGGCTGCTGCTGACACTGTATCATCCATTTTACACAATCACACTGAGTCAAGATTGGCCTGTTTGAGTCAATATTTGTCTGAGAACTTAGCTGTAATTTCTGCACTGCCCAAAGTGCTTCTTAACACTTTGTAGTGTACTTATTAGCAGCAAGTTAGTTAACAAAATATGTTTGCCTGACAACTGTCACCAATGCAACCTTTGCACAAGTAGTTCCCTAGCTGGTTGAGAACAAAGCAAATAAGTTGGAAAGTGGTGTTAACTGTTTAGAACTGTTGATTTACACATCAATGTACTTTGTGATATCTTTAATGTATTCAGTTGATATCTTAAAAGCAGTCATTTGGAAATTAAATGCAGATGGGTTTGTTCATTAGCTGATTGTTGCTGCATTGAGGAATAGCCTGAACAATCCCCATATGAACCCAGCCTTTCTTGCTTGTAAATGACTACTATCAGCTGTCATGAATTATACTTCTTTACCACTTGTGGGAAAAGTCAGCCAAACTTAGAACTCAACTTCATTTTTGTTGCCATTGGGTGGGATTCCAGGAAGCTTAATTTAGCTCTTAGATTTCTATCGTTGGAATTCAAAGCTCTGCAGATCTCAAACCATTGAAACTTGACGGTACATGAAGACCACATAATAACCACTTGTTATCAGAGCATGAGATCGACAACTGAGAGAGCACTTTTCCTACTGATTTGGTAACATTGATTAGGAATGGGCTAGATAGGGGTTATAGTGCTTGGGTTGCAGTTCAGTGAAGTCATTACTTGATACACTTTGTCTAAAACAGGCAGAGTAATCAAGTATTCGTTTTGCTTATTGCATGAAATGATCCTCCAGAACACCCTATCCACCAAGATCGCAGATTAAAGATTTGCTTCCAGGCTTCTCTTCCATTCTATTCCCTGAAATTTGCTTTAATGGGAAATGCCTGTAGAGGAATTGAGTGAGTTCAATTCCCCCCATTCTATCTCTGTAGCCCAGTTTAGTTCCCTCAATTAGCCTATCTAATTTATTTTTGAAATCAATGGGTCCATGACATTACTACTCGTTTCATAAAAATATTCTTCCTCACCACACCCCTGTATCTCTAGACTGCAACTTTACCTAGTATACTCTAGTTCCTACTTGGGAGCGGGCTATTTTAGACCAGGTAGAGTGCAATGATACAGGAATTAATTAATAACATCATTTTAAAGGAATCGCCAGGTAATAGTGATCATAACGCGATAGAGTTTCATATTCAGTTTCATGGTGAGAAGCATGGGTCTCAGGATAGTTTCTGAAATTTAACTGAGGCAATTATAAGGGTGTGACAACAGTGTTGTCCAGATTGAACTGGGAAAATAGGTTAAAAGACGGGAGTAAAGAAGCAGTGGCAGACTTTAAGGAGGACTTTCAAAACTCTCAACGAAGATAGATTATATCAAGAAAGAAAGACTCTATGGCCTGAATTACACTTTCAGGGAGTGCCCAAATTTTGTGTGGATGGGAAGGGATGTGAAGTCCGCTCCCATTCGAGATCACGGTGTTAATGCTAGCTGGACAATGAACAACCATCCGGCATGAAATGAGTTCTGTGAGAGGGTGAGCGCTGCTGGGGTGGGTGAAAGGAGGGCAGGCAACAGGAATAGGGAGCTTGCAGGATGGCACTTCCCATGTGCTCCCTCATAGGGACAGTTGCTGCGGAGCTGTCTGAGGGAGTTGCTGAACTCAAAAAATAAATATCAACAGAAAAGTTATGCTGTGAGTGTCTTGGCAGCACAATAATACACTGACCTCAGTTTTACAATTTTGTTTGAGCCCTGCCTTTCAACCTGCCCTAGATCGAAGTGCCGCTTAAAGTAAAGGCCACCCTGCCAATCACCCTGCCCGCTAACTGTAAAAGCAGACGGGCAACATAATATCCCAGTCAATTGCTGTTTAATTCAATTAAATTGGCTCCTTGATTGTTGGTGGGCACAACCCTGACTTGCACACGCGCCAACCAAAATATAGCGTGAGGGCATGATGATGTCGGGATGTAGTCCCAATATCTTCTCATGTGGTTGTCCATGCTTTCAGATCGGTCTCACGCCCAGACAAGCAGCATAAAATTCTGGTCTATGGGAAGGATGTGCCCTTCATGGATAATTAAGGAAGTTGAGGACTTCCGGTGGCGGCGATGTCCGAGTGAGCCGCACATTCGGTGGGCTCTCACTCCGGCCGGCTGGAACAGCTGTTTCCCCGCGATAGTGGGACTACGGAGGCGGCAGAAAGGCTGCCTGGAACAGAGGAGGAGAGCGGGCTGCAGATGATGTAAGTGTGGGAGGCCAGCAGGTGAGGAAGAAGGAGAGAGAGAGAGAAGGAGGAAGCTGACCTGCAGGGTAAGATGGCGGACCCACGGACCTTCCTTCCTCCAGGACAAAGGGAAAAAGAAAAAGTTTGGAGTTGCTGAGGAGGGACAGCTTGGACCCACTTCAGATGCCCAGGAGGTAAAATTGAAGGAGCTGGGCGAAGGAAAGCGGCAGCGGAGGCGCTGAGGAGCGGGCTGCGGCATATGGAACAGCGGGATTCCAGAAGGCAGAAGAAGAAGGAGAAAAAAAAAAAAAGGGACAGAGACAAGGACCGGAAGAAAATTACCTGGGACCTAAGATGGCGGACACACGGAACCCGGACTCAGCAATCCAGCTGGCGCTGGATAACATGCTCCAGGTAATGAAGTCCAGTTTTGAAGCGCTGAAGCGGGACAGCTTGGACCCAATCCAGAAAGCGGTGGATCAGCTGAACCAGAGGCTGGACGCCCAGGATGTTAAAGTTAAGGAGCTGGGAGAAGCGGTGGAGGAGCAGGCGGATGCGCAAACGGTTGCAGCGCTAGAAGTGGACGGCCTGAAAGAGCGGCAGAGAAGACTGCTGGACAGAGTGGAGGAGCTGGAGAATAGAGTCCGCAGGAACAATCTGAGGATGGTCGGCCTCCCGGAGGGGGCGGAGGGGGCTGATGCTGCAGCGTTTGTAGCAGACCTGCTGAAGCAGCTGATGGGGGCCGAAGCCTTTCCGCGACCGCTGGAGCTGGAGGGGGCACACAGGGTGCAGGCAAGGCAGGGGCGGCTGGGCGGACCCCCCCGCCCGATGGTGATTAGGTTCCACAGGTTCGTGGACAAGGAGCGGGTGCTGCAGTGGGCAAAGAGCGCCAGGAGCAGCACGTGGAATAACAGTGTGCTCCGCATCTATCAGGACCTAAGCCAGGAGGTGGCTCGGCGGCGAGCAGCCTTTAAGAATGTCAAGGAGGTGCTGTTCAAGAAGCACGTGAAGTTTGGTCTGCTGTTCCCAGCTCGGCTATGGGTCACGCACCAGGGTCAACACCACTACTTTTCCGAGCCCGAAGAAGCGATGGATTTTGTGAGGGACCTGGGGCTGGTCCCGAAAGGAGGCCCCAAGGACGCGAGTTAGGGCCCGAGGATTTCTGTGGGGAGGAACGCCGAATGTGCCTGGACTGCTGCTCAACGGTTTGCTGGGCCAATGGGGCCAAGTGGAACATTTGAGACTCTTTCCTTTGTTCATGGACATTTATGTGCTTTTTCTCTTTTTTCTATGTTTTTTCCCTTTTTTTTTTTCTGTTTGGGCTTTTTGTGCAGCTCGCGGAAGACACTGGAGCCGGCTTGCCCCAGTGGGTGGGGAGGAGGGCGGGGAAACAAGGGGAATGGGACAGGAAGGCGCCGGAGTGTTGAGTCACCGGGCTAGCAGATTGGCTAGTCAAGGAAGTCAGATGGGGGGGAAAGCTATAGCCAGTAGATGGCAGGGGTGGGGGTATCGGGAGATGGGGTTAGGGGAGGGGGGGGTTGTTCTGCTGACGGGAGAGGGACTTGAAATAGGCACTGGAAAGGAGGTCGAGGGTGGAGGCAGCTATAGGGCGGGCCAGGAAGGGCGCGACGCACGGGTCAGGGGCCGGCCCGAGAAAGGCTATGGCTGACCGGCGGGGTGGGGGGGGTGGGATGTGCCCCCCGACCAGGCTGATCACCTGGAACGTCAAGGGACTGAATGGGCCGGTTAAGAGGGCGCGGGTGTTCGTGCACTTGCGGGCCCTGAGGGCGGACGTAATTATGTTGCAGGAGACACATCTGAAAGTGTCAGACCAGACCAGGCTAAGGAAGGGCTGGATTAGCCAGGTCTTCCACTCGGACTTGGACTCGAAGTCCAGAGGGGTGGCAATCATGATCAACAAGCGTGTGCAATTTGAGGCAGAGGGCATATCCGCAGACAGGGGGGGCAGATACCTGATGGTACGGGGCAGGCTGGAGGGGAGAAGAGTGGTGCTGGTGAATATATATGCCCCGAACTGGGATGACGTGGACTTCATTAAAAGAGTGCTGGGGAAGATCCCGGACTTGGATTCTCGCAGGCTAATAATGGGAGGGGACTTTAACATGGTCCTTGACCCGACTTTGGATCGGTCGTGTCCCAGAACGGGTAGACTCTCAGCAATGGCAAGGGAGCTGAAAGGGTTTATGGAGCAAATGGGGGCAGTGGACCCCTGGAGGGAGGGACAGCCAACAGGAAGGGGCTACTCGTTTTACTCGCACGTCCACAAAGTATATTCCAGGATAGATTTCTTTGTGCTAAGCAGGGACTGTAGGGGGGAGGTAAAGAACACGGAATACTCAGCAATTACCATTTCAGACCATGCCCCGCATTGGGTGGACCTGCAGTTAGGGGGAGCGAGTTATCAACGCCCGCAATGGAGGCTAGATGTGGGATTGCTGTCGGAGGAGGGGATCTGCGAGAGGCTTCGGAAATGTATAAAAAATTACCTGCAGGTGAATGACACTGGGGAGGTCTCAGCGGCGACCGTGTGGGAGGCGCTAAAGGCAGTAGTGCGGGGGGGAGCTGATTTCAATTGGGGCCCATAGAGCCAAGGCAGACCGGGCAGAGATGGATAGATTGGTCAGGGAAATGGGCCGGATAGATGAAGAGCACGCGGAGTCCCCGGGGGAGGTTTTACTCAGGGAGAGGCAGAGGCTACAGGCGGAACTGGGGGCACTATCCACGAGCAGGGCAGTGGAACAGCTTAGGAAGGCGAGGGGAGTGGTGTACGAGTATGGGGAAAAGGCTAGCAGACTGTTAGCGCAGCAACTTAGGAGGAGGGAGGCGGCCAGGGAAATAGGTAGAGTGAGGGACGAGGGGGGGCACAAAGTGGAGGATCCGGCAGAATTGAATAGGGTATTCCGGGACTTCTATCGTAAGCTGTATACTTCGGAGCCGCCAGAAGAACCGGAGGGGATGAAAAGGTTTCTGGATGGGTTAACATTCCCAACAGTTGGGGGGGGGGGGCGAGTGGAAGAGCTGGGGGCCCCGATTAGAGTAGAGGAGGTATTGGGGGGCCTAAAGGCCATGCAGTCGGGGAAGTCCCCGGGGCCGGATGGATACCCAGTAGAGTTTTATAGGAAGTTCTCGGAGCTGGTGGGCCCGGTCTTGGCGAGGGTTTTCAATGAGGCAAGGGACAGAGGGACCCTGCCGCCGACGATGTCTCAAGCCACCATATCTCTGATATTAAAGCGGGGTAAAGACCCGGAGGTGTGCGGGTCCTACAGGCCAATCTCCCTGATTAATGTAGATGCCAAGCTCCTGGCAAAGGTACTGGCGGGTAGAATAGAGGACTGTGTACCGGAGGTGATTGGGGAGGATCAAACGGGGTTCGTGAAAGGTAGGCAGCTGGCGGCCAATCTGAGGAGATTGCTCAATGTGATAATGATGCCCCCGGCGGGTAGAGAGGTGGATGTAGTGGTGGCTATGGACGCCGAGAAGGCCTTTGACCGGGTGGAGTGGGAATATCTATGGGAGGTGCTCGGACGGTTTGGGTTCGGGGAGGGATTGGTGGATTGGATCAAATTATTATATCAGGCCCCGAGGGCCAGCGTCAGGACCAACAGAGAAGTGTCGGAGTACTTTAGGTTGTACCGAGGGACCAGGCAGGGCTGCCCGCTCTCCCCGCTGCTGTTTGCGCTGGCCATAGAGCCGCTGGCGATTGCGCTGAGAGCCGCAGAGGGTTGGAAGGAGATGGTGAGGGGCGGGGTTGAACATAGGGTTTCTCTTTATGCAGACGACCTGCTCCTGTACGTGTCGGACCCAGTGGCCGGGATGGGAACTATACTGGGAATGCTGAGGGAGTTCGGCCAGTTCTCAGGATACAAATTAAATACGGTCAAGAGTGAAATGTTTGTGGTACAGGCAAGGAGCCAGGAGAACAGATTGAGAGGGCTACCGTTTAGGTTAGTTGAGGAAAATTTCCGGTATTTGGGAATCCAGGTGGCACGAGACTGGGGCAGGCTGCATAAGTTAAATTTGGCCAGGGTGGTGGAGCAAATGAAGGGAGAGTTTCGGAGATGGGATGCACTCCCGCTGTCGCTGACAGGGAGGGTGCAGACTGTAAAGATGACAATCCTCCCTCGATTTTTGTTTATTTTTCAGTGCCTCCCGATCTTTATCCCACAGTCCTTCTTCAAAAGAGTTAACGGGCTGATCATGAGCTTTGTCTGGGCGGGAAAGTCTCCGCGGGTGAAGAAGGCAATGTTGGAGAGGAACCGTAGCGAGGGGGGGCTGGTGTTGCCGAGTCTGGTCAATTATTACTGGGCTGCCAACATCGCTATGATAAGGAAGTGGATGGTGGGTACGGGGTCTATTTGGGAGCGGGTGGAGGCGGCTTTGTGCAGGGGCTCCAGTTTGGAAGCCCTGGTCACGGCTCCTCTACCGCTGCTGCCGGCCAAGTACACCACCAGCCCGGTAGTGGTGGCGACCCTGCGGATATGGGGCCAGTGGAGGAGGCATGTGGGGGAGATGGGGGCGTCTGTCTGGGCGCCAATCTGCGACAACCATCGGTTTGCCCCCGGCAGTATGGATGGGGGGCTCCGAGTATGGCGGCGAGCAGGGGCGGGAAGGGTGGGTGATATGTTCCTGGAAGGGAGCTTCGCGAGTTTGAGGAGCTTGGAGGAGAAATTTGGGTTGGTAAGGGGAAATGATTTTAGATACCTACAGCTGCGGGACTTTGTTCGTAGACAGGTCCCATCTTTCCCGCGCCTCCCGCCAATGGGGATCCTAGACAGAATAGTCTCTGGGAGGGACGAAGGGGAGGGTAGAGTCTCGGGTATTTATAAGGTGCTCATGAGGGAGGAAGGGTCCCAGACAGAGGAACTGAAACTTAAATGGGAGGAGGAGCTAGGCGGGGAAATGGAGGAAGGGCTGTGGGCAGAGGCCCTGAGTAGGGTAAACTCGACCGCGACATGTGCAAGGCTCGGGCTGATCCAATTTAAGGTCGTTCACCGGGCCCATATGACGGTGGCTCGGATGAGCAAATTTTTCGGGATAGAGGACAAATGCGCTAGGTGCGCGGGAGGACCAGCGAACCATGTGCACATGTTTTGGGCATGCCCCGAGCTGAGGGGGTACTGGGAGGGATTTGCGGGGGTCATGTCCCAGGTGCTAAAAACAAGGGTGATGATGAGTCCAGGGGTGGCAATTTTTGGGGTTTCGGAAGACCCGGGCGTCCAGGGGGAGAAAGCGGCCGATGTGCTGGCCTTTGCTTCCCTGATAGCCCGGCGACGAATATTATTGGCGTGGAGGGACTCAAAGCCCCCGAAGACTGAGTGGTGGCTTGCGGACATGTCAAGTTTCCTGGGGATGGAAAAAATTAAGTTCGCCTTGAGGGGATCTGTGCAGGGGTTCACCCGGAGGTGGCAACCATTTATTGACTTCTTTGCGGGAGAGTGAGCGTCAGCAGGGGGGTGGGGGGAGGGGGGGGGGTAGAGTAGAGTAGGAGGGAAAATATGGCGGGTAGTACGGGTGGGAGGGGAGCGGGCTTGTGCAATACGGTACGATGGAAGTATTGAAAGTACGTGGATGTTTGCACATTTTTGCCTTTTTTTGCTTCCTTTCTGATGATGTCTGTAACTGTTTATAAAGCCAAAAACTACCTCAATAAAATTGTTTATTAAAAAAAAATTAAGGAAGTTGAGTAGAGTATAAAATGTTTTGAAAAGTGTATAATTATATGAAGATTAGGGGTGGATGAGACGATTGGACAGATTAGAAACCAGCAAAGAATGACTATAAAAATTAAGGAGAAATTAGAGTATCCATGAAATTCCTACAGTGCAGAATGAGGCAATCTGGCCGATCAAGTTTTCACCAACCCTCCAAAAGAGCACCGTACCTAGGCCCATTCCCCCGCCTTATCCCTGAAAACCCATGCATTGATCATGGTCAATCCACCTAACCCGCACATCTTTGGATTGTGGGAGGAAACCGGAGCACCCAGAGGAAACTCATGCAGACACGGGGAGAATGTGCAAACTTCGCAGACAGTCAACAACAAGGACACCTATATCAGACTCCTTTATATTGACTACATCTCCGCCTTCGACACCATAATCGCAGCCAAGCTTGTATCAAAACTCCAAAACCTAGGACATGGCTCCTCCCTCTGCAACCGTTTCCTCAGCTTCCTGACACATAGACTGCAATCAGTAAGGATAAACAACAACACCTCCTCCTTGATAATCCTCAATACTGGGGCCCTGCAAGGCTGCGTACTTAGCCCCATACTGTACTCCTTATATACATGATTGTGCGGCAAAATTTGGCTCCAACTCCCATCTGTAAGTTTGCTGACAACATGACCATAGTGGATTGGGTCTCGAACAACGATGAGCGAGAATACAGGAGGGCGATCGAGAACCTAGTGGAGTGGTGTAACAACAACAATCTCTCCCTCAATGCCAGCAAAACTAAAGAGCTGGCCATTGACTTCAGGAAGCAAAGTATCGCACACACCCCTGTGTTGATTGGGAGTGGATGTTGAGGGAGTGTTTTAAAGCACCTCCCTCTTGTTAGCCACGAGAAGCTGAGCCGCGCGTTTGGGGAATTAATCGTCGAGACAGCCAGTAATGACGGGAGGTCCGTGGGGCTCTTTTTGGCACTAAGTGCCGTTGAATATGAGCCATGATCTCCCCAATGCAGCCCTCAAATACACTCTGCCATGAAGATGGCACAGAGGAGATGTGCCCCCCCCCCCCCCCGCCCCGCTTTCTGGAAATTGAGCAAGACTGGATGCTGGCGCAGTAGAGGAGAGGCAGGACTCTCTCTTCCCCCTGGTGGAAAGGAGGCTCAAGCCGTCCGTCCTGAACAGGGCCTGAGAGAAGATGGCAGAGGCAGTCAGTGTTTCCATCCTAACGAGGAGGACAGACACACAGTGCCGGAAGAAGATGAATGACCTCTTTAGGGCAGCTTGGGTGAGTCACCATCTCTGTTTCCCCAACATCACTCATCTCCCTCACATCACACCCCCATTCCCACAGAGATCAACCAAAGCCACCTGCCCGTATCTGCCATACGCCGCACATTCCACCAAACCCCAACACCTGTATTGTCCTCTTTGGCCCGATGTCTTGCACACACATGCCACCAGCTACAGACCCCCCCCTCCCCCCCCCCCCACCCCGTTTAACTCGCATCCATGCCTCTTACAATGTCCTTCATGTGTCCCCTAGGACAAGGCAGCCCATAATTGAAGGGAGCGAGAGAATACTGGATTGAGAAACCTGGAGCTCAGAGCGGAGACTCCTGTGGAGCTGGAGTTAGCTGGAGAGGTCCATAAGAGGACTGTCTCTGAGGCGGAGGTCGGCATGCATCAATCAAGTGAACCCCTAATGCAAAATGGTGTCGCTACAGCAAGAGAGTCATCCCTCCCATAGACTACTCCTTCCCAAGGAGCCTTGTGCCTTGTCTTTCGTCTTGCAGGATCACCATCAGACTAAGCCGGGCTGTCCGGGGTGCTCCGAATCCAGCCGCTAGCCCAGCTACATCCCCAGAACACCCCGGAGGACCACTCTGGGAAAGGCATTGACTTCTCAGCACTGCATTCACCTGCACCCTCCAGCATCACAGCAACTATTACCTTGAAGGGACATTTTAGCGATGAGGCTCTTGGTTCACCACCTGGTGTGCACGTCACACATGCTGCAGCACATCAGGTGGAGGGAGTTCACAGGGCTACCTGATTCCAAGATAGACCAGACAGGTATCAGACTTCCGAAAAGAATGATCCCATCACTGGTGGAGACGCAGATGGAGAGACAGGATCTACAGGAGGGGGGGGGGGGGGAGCCAGAAACTTTGCAATGCCAACAGGCGCAGATGGCGGTGTCCAACATCCCTCAGGTGAAGGAGATGGTGCCAACAATGGCTGGCACCCAGGTCAACACTGAATGTGCGGCGTCTGCAGTGGAAGCCTTGGGTCATGTATTGGGGCAATAAAAATCCAATCAAACAAGGCTCTTTCAATTAAATAAAAAGCAAATTTATTAACCACTAAACACGAGGGGGGAAAAATAATAAAAACGCAGTCACGCACACACGTATCAGGAATAAGGTAAGTAAGAGTTCAGTAGGGAATGTTAAAAGAAGCTAAGTGTCCTTTGATTTTATCTTGAGGGGTAGATTTTTGGAAGTTACAACCTATTTGGATTAGCTGGATTCGTGATGCGATCATGTGCAGAAGATATTGCGCCATTATGAGATCTAGGTTCGGCAATAGATTTCTAGTAAATTAGTTGTCTCCTGAACCATAGAAGCACAGAATCATAGAAATTACCATGCAGAAAGAGGCCATTTGGCCCATCAAGTTTTCATCGGCACTTGGAAAGAGCATCCTACCCAAGCCCACATCTCCACCCTATCCCCGCAACCCAATAACCCCAGCTGACCTTTTCTTTTTGGACACTAAACAGCATGGCCAATCCACCTAACCTGCACATCTTTGGACTGTGGGAGGAAACCGGAGCACCCGGAGGAAACCCACGCAGACAAGGTAAGAACGTGCAGACTCCACACAGACAGTGACCCAAGCCGGGAATCGAACCTGGAACCCAGGAGCTGTGAAGCAACTGTGCTAACCACTGTGCTACCGTGCTGCCCACCAGTTAATCTATTTGTTCCAAAAGAGGGAAAGAGAGAGCACGAGAGAATGACAGCTTTCAGACTGTCCCATCTGCTGAAAACTTTCCTGCAATCTCTCTGTGGTGTTTGCAGCCAGGCCAGTTATACTTCACCCATTGTGTATTTCCAAAGAGTTTTGGATGGGTCTGTCTGTACCAGTCATTGGACGATAACTTCCTCTGATTAGCAATCAGTGGCAGATTGCTATTCCATATTGACTTTCCTGCCCAAAAATTCTTCAGTGACTGTTTTGCTTGACTTTCTTGAGTCAAGCTGGGTGAGACTCAACTAGCGCAGGGGATCGTTGGGTCCAATGTGGAAGTGTAAAAGCATAGTGAAGGAGGATATGCCCCCACCTGGTCAGGTTGCATTGGTCATGTCGAGGGCGGGATGGGGAATCCAGTGCAGATGGGAGGGCGGAGCTTAATTGGGGGTGGGGGGGGGGGGGGGGGGTAGCGTGGACCCCTATAGGGGCCGAGGGTCTGGGGGTGTCACGTGTCAGTCTCGGTCTAGGTATTTAAAGCAGTTACACTGAAGTTAGGAGTCATTTATTTTTTTCTCACTCTTTCAGCATAACTATTAGCTTATCACTGGCAGTACCATCTAAAGTTCATGATTTAAATCGCTTTGTCAGATGGTTCCGGCGGATCTGATCACGGTATATAAAATACTAAAAGGTATTGATAAAGTAAACATCGACCAAATGTTCCCAGCGCAATCTAGAACGTGAGGTCACGGATATAGGTTGAGAGGTGGTAGATTTAGAACTGGGATGAGGAGGAACTACTTCTCGCAGAGGGTGGTGAATTTGTGGAACCTGCTGCCCCATAGTGCGGTGAAATCTGAGTCATTAACTGGTTTCAAGAAGGAGATAGATATATTTGTGATTTTAAAAACGGGTAAAAGTGATATGGGCAACAGGTAGGGAGGTGGATTTGAGACTAGGAAGAGATCAGCCACGATCTGATTGAAGGGTTGAAGGGCTGAATTGCATAGATCTGCTCCTAATTCCTATATTCCTGTATTGATCGTGTAACTTCATGTGTAAGGCAGGAAAGAAAGGGTCACTTGAGTTCTCAACTCCATTTTGTTTTAAACGTTTATACTTCTTAAATCCATATTGCATGAGCATGACAATATTGACTGGGACAAAGAGCAAGCAAATAAAATTGGATCAACATGCTTGGACTAGAAAGGAAAAGGACAGCCTTCCAGTAGTTGTGAACGTAGACTGGGTGGGCAGGTGATGCTGGGATGACTCGGGAACAAAAGGGGTGACTTGCCTAGATCGCAGGAGGTCCCCTTGAGGCATGGGTAGACACAGAGCTCAGCATTATCAATAAACATTTATTGTCATTGGTCCCTGGTCACCAGTTATTGCAACCCAATACTACCTATCGTTAAGTTATTGGGGATTTGGACTTGCTTATTATCACGTGTACCAGGGTACAGTGAAACGTATTGTTCTGCATACAGTTCAGACAGATCATTCTATACATGAAAAGAAAATACATAGAGCAAAAATAAAATACACAATGTAAATACATAGACAGAGGCATCGGGTGGCGCATACAGGTGTGTAGTACTACTCAGTAGAGAAGATCATAGAATCATAGAATTCACAGTGGAGAAGGAGGCCATTCGGCCCATAGAGTCTGCACCAGTCCTTGGAAAGAGCATCTTAGTTAAGCCCACGCTGCCACTTTATCCCCATAACCCAGTACCCCACCTAGCCTTCTTAGACACGAAGAGCAATTCAGCATGGCCAATCCACTTAACCTGCACACCTTTGGACTGTGGGAAGAAACCAGAGGACCCAGAGGAAACCCACACAGACACAGGGCGAAAGTGCAACCTCCACACAAATAATCGGCCGAAGCCGAAATTGAAACCGGGTCCCTGGAGCTGTGAGACAGCAATGCTAACCACTGTGCCACGGTGCCATCCTTAAGATGTTTGAAGTGATCAGATCGTCCATAAGAGGGTCATTTAGGAGACTGGTAACAGCGGGAAAGAAGCTGTTTTTGAATCTGTTCGTGTGTGTTCTCAGGCTTCTGTATCTCCTGCCCAATGGGAGAAGTTGGAAGAGTGAGTAAGCCGGGTGTGAGGGTCTTTGATTATGCTGCCCGCTTTCCCCAGGCAGCGGGAGGTGTAGATGGAGTCAATGGGTGGGAGGCAGGTTCGTGTGATGGACTGGGCTGTGTTCATGATGCTCTGTAGTTTCTTACAGTTTAGGGCCGAGCAGTTGCCATACTAGGCTATGATGCAGCCCGATAGGATGCTTTCTAAGGTGCGTTAGTAAAAGTTGGTAAGAGTCAATGTGGACATGGTGAATTTCCTTAGTTTCCTGAGAATATATAGATGCTGTTGTGCTTTCTTGGTTATAGCGTTGACGTGGGTGGACCAGGACAGATTGTTGGTGACAGGACAGGTTGCACACTGAGGAATTTGAAGCTGTCAGCCATCTCCACCGGGGGACTTGTAAAATGCAACCCTCCACTTCTGTTTACTACATTTAATAAAACACATTTTGGGGCAGAGAGAGTGAAACTCCCAGACCAGCAAAGGAACATGACCCAGCCTAGGAAACATCAGTATGTAGAGACTCAGTTTGGCGTTGACCGCTTACCTTAGGAACCAGACCAGTGTTTACTTCAGGGCTTCATAATCACACACTGACTGGAAAGGGACAAGAGGAATCTGCCACTGCAAACAACAAACAGCAACGAATCCACCTTCCCAAGCATCCAGTCTCTTCTCCAGTGGACAATGAAAGAAGATGAAATGAAAATCGCTTATTGTCACAAGTAGGCTTCAATGAAGTTACTGTGAAAAGCCCCTAGTCGCCACATTCCAGCGCCTGTTCTGGGAGGCTGGTACAGGAATTGAACCGTGCTGCTGGCCTGCCTTGGTCTGCTTTAAAAGCCAGCGATTTAGCCCAGTGTGCTAAATCAGCCCCTTACAGGCCTGCATTGTTTTCAAGTCTTCACTCTGAGGAAAAGCAAGTGTGACTGAAAGATTCTTGAACTTTTAAGATCGAAATGCATGCCACCTTTTGTAATGATAATGTTTTCGTGAGTGCGTGCATGTCTTTATGAGTGTACGAGTGGGTGTGGTTGTGTATATGTTTGGCTTTCTAACAATAAACATTGATCTCTCTTTTAAAGTTCAGAGAAAACTTGTCATTTGTCTTCCTGACAGTTAAAACCCTCAGGTGGTTCAAACACCTGTTTCAGATGGTTGAGATGTGCAGAGAGGGGGAGCCATTCCTATCATCACTCTCTCACCTGTAACAACATCAGTTAAATCAGCATTGATTAGAGATGGGAATGTGGACCTTCCAAGTCTTTATAGCAGTGGTGGACAACCTGCGACCCGGGGTCCACATGCGGTCCATCTGGGTTCTGTGTGCGGCCCACACGACATCTTGATCTCTGTTGCCCACATGCAGAGTTGCCGCATTCCGCTGGTTTCCATCCACACAGTATTTTTCCTACAAGTGTAACTGAAATGATATGCACATAAAGCAAGGGGACATGAAGTGAGGTAAATGCTGATTGCACACAACATTGACTGTGAGAGCCCTGTGCTCCATCTGCGTCCGATGAACTGTAAATATTTACTCTGCTTTTACCATTTAACATTGATGACAGTTCTATTAATATATAAACGATTCAGCATTTTCTGTAACTTCTTATGAAATCTTCGGCACACATTAAATATATTCAATCTTATTCAAAGGTCATAGTTAATGAACATGTCCGATTTCAATCATTCGGCCCACTGGGATGAAGGAAGGGTCGATCAGGTGGCCCACTCCCAAGCCTGTGTTGACCATCACTGTTTTAAGGTTTCGATCACGTTGGCTACACAAATCAGTTTGCAATTCCCAACACCTTACTTT
The DNA here is from genome assembly GCF_902713615.1 of Scyliorhinus canicula. Taxonomy (NCBI): domain Eukaryota; kingdom Metazoa; phylum Chordata; class Chondrichthyes; order Carcharhiniformes; family Scyliorhinidae; genus Scyliorhinus; species Scyliorhinus canicula. The sequence goes on along the minus strand of NC_052151.1, from coordinate 64,624,810 downwards.
TGACATTCAGTTCAATATTTGACCCTATGTGCCAACCAGCCAAACATTAATTCGTAAAGCAATTACATACAGCACTTGGACTAATGTACTGCCAACTAAAGATAAGCAGCAGCTACATGATAGAAATACTTACTGGGCTACGCGGCGGTGCAGTGGGTTAGCCCTGCTGCCTCATGGCGCCGAGGTCCTAGGTTTGATCCCGACTCTGGGTCACTGTCCGTGTGGAGTTTGCACATTCTCCCGGTGTTTGCATGGGTTTCACCCCCACAACCCAAAGATATGCAGGCTAAATTGCCCCTTAATTGGAAAAATGAATTGGGTACTCTAAATTTATTTTTAAAAATTATCGAAATACTTCTGAAATATAGCTGCCATTTGTTCATATGCAGCAGTCTAATTTGATCAACAAACAATGAAGAAACTGTGCAAATATTTGAGGAGATAAGTGCATGGTGATGTTTGCATTGTGTCTCGTCACAGATAAAGGGTAGTTCATGTTCGTTTTCAATGTTAATTACAGTAGAAAATGCTGAAAGCAACATCATTATTTTCCACTACTTTAGAAATAAACACAGATTTATTGCAGAGGGATATCTAACTTCAGGAAATTCTGATGTTTAATATTCTCAAATGAGAACTGTTTCATTGTCCCTTGGTCCCAATTATCTCAGTGAAGGTTTCAACACTTATCATGCTGAACAATAATTTCATAATATGAGCGGAATTGTGTCGTCCCAGCCTAGATTCAGATCAGGAGGTGGGCGGAATTTCTGCTCGTGGTGAGATTGGACAGCCGAATGCGATTACTTGGTACTTCACCAACAAACACAGTAAAGGAGCAAGGCCTGGCCAATTTTGCGAGGGGGGGCAGGAGGAAGTCACTGAACTCTCCCTCAGCTGATGGGATCAGACGCCCCGGAGCCATTTTCTAAGTGGCACCAAGACATTCAGCTAATGCCTACAACCCACAGCATCTGTCTTGCAGTCTACTAAATGAAAGACACAGCAGCAACAGCTTCATCATAAGGCCTGGATGGATCAGGGCCTGGTAATGGAAGTGTGAATGGGTTACCCAGGGGAATACATGCCAGTAAAGGAGTTAGGTACCAATCGAGCTGAAATTTATTCTCACCTTCTGCCTGCAAGAGGAAGTTCGCATAATACCGGAAAATGTGCAAAGGAGGCATGCATGACGTAAGGACGCTCACGGTACAGGAGGAGAAGAGCTAGGCAGTTGGGCAATTGTGGGGGATGATGCAGGAGTACAGAAAGGAGAGAATCAGGAGGCCTGAAGCCTGATGTTGACCCCTGAGCAGAAAGGAGAGGCACGTCTGAGAGAGATTGGAAAAGGAATTGAGAACAATGTGAAGCGAATTATTTGTGTTCTTTCATGCAGGTCCCCGGATGCTGGAGAGATGGCCCACTCCATCATTCATCACCCTGCCCTCAACTGCTGGGAAGAAGCTGTCAGTCTCAGTTCCCTTATGATGGAGGGAAGTTCATTGATGAAGCAGCTAAAGATGGTTGGGCCTTGGACACTAGCCTGAGGAACTCCTTAAGTAATGTCCTGGAGCTAATGTGATGCCTTTCTTCATAGAATCATTAAATGCAGAAGGAGGCCATTAGGCCCATCGAGTCTGCACTGACCCTCCGAAAGAGCACCCCACCTAGTCCCATGCCTCACCCTATCCCCAAAACCCCTTCTCCTCTCTAAGCTTTGGATCTAAGGGTCAATTTATCATGGCCAATCCACCTAACCTACACATCTTTGGACTGTGGGAAGAAACAGGAAAACCCCGGAGGAAACCCACACACACACAGGGAGAATGTGCATAATTCCCCATAGACAGTCACATCATTCCCCTGCACCCTCCACCATAACTGATACAGCCACTTTGGTGGGTAAGATTACATTGTCGGGGTCACAATCTGTTGAGCTCATCACAGTTGTGCTGGGACAGATGATGGAGGCTGAAACAGTTGAGGGGTCAGAGGGTTGGAGAACAGTTGAAGGCTGGGCTCAGTGTGAGCCTTAGTCTTTGGTCACTGCTGACTGGAGATGCAGTGTCAGGCATGTGAATATCTGGAAGGCCTGCCAGAGGCATTGTGCACACATACATGGATGATGGAGGTGCCCATCCAGGCCATGGGTTTTGTCACATCTCAGGTGAGCTTCCTCCATGGCGAGTTGGCTATTGTCATGGAAAGCCAGCTTCAGCAGAACAGTCAGTATTTGCTACATCTATGCTTGAACAAGACCCCATTGCTCTGGCCATTGGCCATTTACAGCATTGGCCTGGGGAGAGGGTGATGAGGCATGCTCCTGATGCCCCTCCTCCTCTGGTAGCTAGGAATGTGCCATTGTGCACCATGAGCGTGAAGGAGCACCAGTCTTCATCAAGGAGCTCATTGGGGGGCACCTGTGCCTGTCTGTAGTAGCAAGTCGTCTACATACTGGATCAGACCTTCGGGGCAGGAAAATTTAGCTAATCCATTTGCCAGCTGTCTGTGGAAAATGGAGAGGGAGTTGTGGAAACCTTGTGGAAGGCACGTCCACGTATACTGCTGTCCTTTAAATGTGAAGGCGAATTTGTACTGGCACGCTTTAGCCAATGGAATGGACCAGAAGCCATTACTAATGTCCAAAACCGTAAAGAATTGTGACTGAAGTCCCTGCTTGAGCATGGTCTCGGGACTTGTGGCTACAGTGGGGGCTGCTGCTGGGGTTACTTTGTTCAGTTCCCGGTAATCAATGGTCAGTCGCCATGATCCATCGGGTTTCCTGACAGGCCAAATCGGGGCATTATTAGTGGAGGCTACTGATCTCAGTACGCTCTGTTCTAACAAGGTGTCTCTTACTTTTGAGATTTCTCCCTCTGCTTCCTGGGGAAATCCGTACTGCTTCTGGGGTCTGGGGTCAGGACCTGTAATCTGCACAGAGCCAGCCATACTGCCACAGTCGTGCTTGTGCTGTGCAAATGCTGCTTTGTGTTCTTGCAGGACTCCCCTAACCTGTTTGGCTGCACTAATTGTCCTCGGATCAAACCAGTATTCTCCTATCGAGCTGATCCTATTTGCATATTCTCCTACTGTGAGCGTGGCGGGGGCTCTTGCTGCTTTTGCCATTCTCCAGACACATTTGTTGACTGGATCAAATGAAAGGTTGTGGGAGTTCATAAAATCGATTCCCAAAATGTGTTCTGCTGTGTGGGGCAGATCAACTAACACTATGGGGTGCTTGGTCGTTATATTGCCGATTTGTATGGATACAGGGGCTGTGATGTGTCCCTGCTGTAAGTGGCCTGTAAAGCCGCTGAGGGTGATGGTGTCTGTTGTGGGCCATGTGTCCCTCTGAAACATCATGGAGGAATTGAGTGTGGTGTGGGACCCTCCTGTGTCCCAAAGAAATTCAACGGGCTGACCCCGTACTTTGCCTGCTACGACCGGTCGGCCGGACTTATCCCAAAGGGTGTCACAGACCCAAGTTGGGGAGCCCGAACACCGTCAGTCTGTGCCGTTTATGTCTCCCTGGTCTGAACGGGCGCTAACACAATGAATAGGCTTTGCCCTATTCCTATTTAGGGTGCCTGTCTGTTGGGCTCTCTGTGGTTTCTGTGGGGTGTTGCACTCTCGGGCAAAGTATCCTAACTGACCACAGTTGTAACACTCCTACGATTTGGGTTGGGGTGGGCTGTTTCTACTCTCATTTATCCATGCGGGGTTCTGGTGCACTTTAACTGTATGCATATCTGCATCTGCCTGCTCTTCCTTGGGTTTCCTAAAATTGGTCTTGTTCTGAACGGATTGCTCCCAAGCGCGGGACAACCTTTTCAAAACCCATTTCTCATTGTGGGCCTCATCTGATGGGTCATAATTTGTGCAAGCTCTCTGTCCTGCCTCTGTGGCATGAGAGATCAAGATTCAAGTCCATTTTGCCATGTTATCTGGGGACAAATGGGCACGGGCTAATTCTCCAAAATCTGCAGTGAAATGAATCCACAAGCGTCCAGCAAACGCTGTGGGGTGCTCGGTCTTCTTTTGCTTACATCTATTCAGGCCTTCTACTGGGTCTCTTCTGTTATAGCCGATCGCATCAAGGATCGCTGTGTGCATCTCTGCTAGGGTGCTTCCTCCTACATTCTGTGGGTCGGGAAGGGCTGCTACGTCTGAAGGATCGAGGCTGAAAACTGTGAGCTTTACCTGCTCTCTCTCGTCCAGGCCGTACATGGTGGCCTGCTGTTTAACCTTCGCGAAGAATTGGTAGGGGTCTGAAGTGGGGAGGAACTGTGTGATTTCCTCGCACGCGTCCCGTAATTGGGTCACTGTTAAGGGGGTTGTATACAGGAAATCCGTGTCTCCTGCTGCGGCCCTGCGGTGCGTGGTTACCGGATTCATTGGGGTGTGTTCTGCCTGTTTGGTGGAGGGTTGGGGTGCTCTCCTTTTCTAGGGCTTCTCCTGCGCACATGCTCCATGTACGTATCTATGGGCTGTTTCGTTTAATTCCTGCCAATCTGGGCCATTTTCCTCATCTAGTTGGGATCCGAATGTGCTCTGAAAGCCATTCTGAACTGAAAGCAGGGATTGCAATTCTGCAATTTGCTTCCGGCACTTTGCGTGGTCTACGGAGCTCTGCCTTTGTTCCGTTGTGGAAGCATGGAGTGCTCGTACGGCTGCTTTTTAATCGCTGCACTGCTTCTGCAATGCCTCTACCTGCAGTTCTGTTTCTTGTCTTACCAAGACCGCATGTTGTGTGTCCTGGTAGGCCTTGTCATACTGGGTCTGGAAGCTGCTTAAGTGCGCCAGACAAGACTGGTGTGTCCTCTTGGCATCATCCACCTCTCTGTCTTTTGCTGCTAACTTCCCTCTTAATTCTCTGTTCTCTCTCTCTATCTCGCTCACATCTACCTTACTCGTTCTATCTCTCTCCTCTATCTCTCTACAGAGCAACCTCCTCTGTGCCTCGCAATTGTGCCAGACAGGACACGATTGCCATCGGCTTGCAAGCTTTTCCCAAGCTCTTCTTGTGAATCTCTGACAGGTTCTCCCACCAAGTATGTCCTATACTCCCGGGACCTGTTTCTTCATTCGCGCAAAATTCGCTCCAAAGGGGCCATCCTTTCCCTTTGAGGTACTTCCTAATTTCATCTTCCCAAACGGGACACTGTCCTACTCTGCTGGTCGCTGCGACCTCGAATTCCTGTGGGTTCATAAGGCGTTCCATTGTCTTCATTGCCATTTTTCCTATATCTGTGTTCTCTATTAAATTTGGAACGGGGGTGATAAAGCGGTGATGTAAACACGGGTACGGCTTACACTAATTTCCGGCCTACAAAACTCCCAACAGTTTTACGCAACAAAATCTCTCAGGTTTACCTTGTATCCCTGTTAGTACGCATGTATTAACACACTTCCGCATTCTGGAGGATTGATCAGTACTGCTTAAACTCTTGTGGTTCTTCTGTTTCCAATTGGATTTCTAATTCAAATTTTGGGTTCTCTCGGAGTGGGGGGCCACTTCTAAGTCGAGTCCCGGCGGAGTCGCCAGTAAATGTTGCTCGTTATGCTTTCCCTTAATTTGCTCTGTTTTAATTACCTTTGCGCAAGAGTAGCCAGGTATCTTTCTGATACCACCACAGGGTTCATAGCCAAGTACTGATCAATGACTTGATACACCAGTTAGTAAGTTTGAAACCAATACACATTTATTTACACACACTGTCAACTATTACTTATGCATAAACTATACTCGCTAAACTACAACTGCTACTAAAAGCCTATACTTAGCTTCGAGTGGCCCACTCAGTCAGAGGAACAATGGCCGTTGTCCGGTTCTGATACTGCTGGCTTCGAACTGGTATAGAATAGTAGCTAGGAGCGCCTATCTCGTAGCGGCGTTGACCTTAGACTTACTTGGCTGGTGCTTGGCGGGCCTCTCGTCGCTGAGAGCCAAAGGCCAAGGTGAGAGTTCTTCCAAGAGCTTCCAAGAGAGCGAACTGACCTTGGGGACTCTGCTTTATACCCCAAGGGGTTTCGCGCCCTTCTGGGCGGACCCCGGACTTGGTCCCAATTAATTGGACCATGTCCCAATTGTTCGTATTGATTTTCTCCAATACCGGAGTTGTTCAATCGTTCGGCGGGCTCTAGGTAACCGTTGGCCTGCCTTTGTTTTAGCTCACACTGGCGCCGGGGAGTCTGTCCTGGTCTCGATTGTTTCAATGTTTCTTTTTGTCCCCGGAGATAGCTCATTAAAATGCTAATGGCTATTGGTTTCAGTTCTGTCTGGGTTCTGCAAATCTTAATACACAGGAAACTATGCACCTGCTTGTTTTCTCTAGTGCTGTCCATTTTTCCCTGCACTCTTTGCGAATGTCCATTTTGGAATCGGGACGTGGCCACCCCAGGTGGCTACAGAAGGCAGCTCACCACTACCTCCTTAGGGCAACTAGGGATGGGAAATAAATGCTGGCCTAACCAGCGAGGCCCACATCCTGTAAATGAATAAATAGAATAAGAAATGCCTGCTGAGAATTAAGGACTCTCAGGTCTCCTCCACACGCCTCTCCATCATTCTGGTATCTGGTGCGGGATTCCTGACATAATGCCTGCCTGCTCTGACCTGCCCTTTCCACCCCACTTATTGGATGAGCAGTCTGACTCTGCTATGTCCATCACTGGCAAGGGCTCCCATCCTCCGCTGCGTGAGGTTGTGCAGCACATAACCATAATGCTCAAGAACCTTTGGGGTGTATATTGGAGTGCTCCACTGGAGTGTTGCAGCATTGGAGCCTCTCATGTAGTAACCCAATGGCCTGCTCTAGAGTGACCCTTGTGGGAATATGGGATTTGTTGTAATGCTCTTCAGCTGGGGCTCGATGGTTTCTGACTGGTATCATCAGCCAGGTCTTGTCGGGATAAGCCAGCTCGAATTCATTGCTGCTGGCGTCCAGGGGGTCTCGTATAGCTTTGGAAGCTGGGCAAAAATGTTTGCATTGTGAGAGCTCCATGGGAACTGAGCACACAACTGGAGGATATAACTCCTGTGAAGAATAATTACAGATGAAGAGAGTGGAAGCCGTTTCTGGTTATGAATGTTGCACACTGGTATCAGGGAGCTCTAATCACCACCTGGGTGCAGCCAAGAACTCCCTGTACACAGGGAAAGCCTGCAATTGCCCTGAAGCACACCAATTTCCCACTCTGGATTTCTGGATCCATTCTGTATCACATAAACTCTCCGGTCCTTTCTAAAAAGGCATTTGTCCATTCTTCAATGCACAGCTACCGGGGAGATGCTGCAGATATTCCTCTGGATCCCTGGAAGGAGCCGCTGCAGAGACGTGTAAAGCCAGTGGTACTGAGTGGCCTCCCAATCCAATGGTTCACAGGTTGTCTTGAAGGAGAGCACAGAAGCCAGACCTGGCCTTTCACTTGTGAATGATTGGTACTCAACCTGGTCTGGACAAAGGCAACCCTATTGTTGTTGTCAGAGTCACATTCAACCTTCCCTCAATCGCCCTTGGCCTCCCCTCATTTGAACCTGACCTTCTCTCTGTGACCTTTGACCTTGCTTCAGTGACCCTTGACTTGCCCCCAGTTGACGTCGACATCTCCTCAGTGACCCTTGACCTCCTGTCAGTGACCCACCACCTTCCCTATTTGTCAGTGGTACTTGTGAGCCTCCTCTTTCTTCTTCAGGAAAATCAGCGGGCCCGATTTAACAGAAAAATTTCTACTTTTCACTTTGGGCGAGATTGAGGTGTTTCTCGATGGCTGCGTTGGCAAGATCGTGACTCGCACTTAACGGCACTTAGTGCCGGAAATGAGCTACCACGAGTTTCTCACCATTACTGGCTGTCTCACTGTCAGATTCGCCAGATTTGCACCTCAGCATAAGACCATAAGACCATAAGACATAGGAGTGGAAGTAAGGCCATTCGGCCCATCGAGTCCACTCCGCCATTCAATCATGGCTGATGGGCATTTCAACTCCACCTACCAGCATTCTCCCCGTAGCCCTTAATTCCTCGCGACATCAAGAATTTATCTATCTCTGCCTTGAAGCCATTTAGCGTCCCGGCCTCCACTGCACTCCGCGGCAATGAATTCCACAGGCCCACCACTCTCTGGCTGAAGAAATGTCTCCGCATTTCTGTTCTGATTTTACCCCCTCTAATTCTAAGGCTGTGCCCACGGGTCCTCGTCTCCTCGCCTAACGGAAACAGTTTCTTTGCGTCCACCCTTTCTAAGCCATGTATTATCTTGTAAGTTTCTATTAGATCTCCCCTTAATCTTCTAAACTCCAATGAATACAATCCTAGGATCCTCAGCCGTTCATCATATGTTAGACCCGCCATTCCAGGGATCATCCGTGTGAATCTCCGCTGGACACGCTCCAGTGCCAGTATGTCCTTCCTGAGATGTAGGGCCCAAAACTGGACACAGTACTCCAAATGGGGCCTAACCAGAGCCTTATAAAGGCTCAGTAGCACATCGCTGCTTTTATATTCCAACCCTCTTGAGATAAATGACAACATTGCATTCGCTTTCTTAATCACAGATTCAACCAGCATGTTTACCTTTAGGGAATCCTCGACTAGCACTCCCAGATCCCTTTGTACTTTGGCTTTATGAATTTTCTCACCGTTTAGAAAGTAGCCTATGCTTGGATTCTTTTTTCCAAAGTGCAAGACCTCACATTTTCTCACGTTGAATTGCATCAGCCATTTCCTGCACCACTCTCCCAAACTGTCTAGATCCTTCTGCAGCCTCCCCACTTCCTCAGCACTACCTGCCTGACCACCTAACTTCGTATCATCGGCAAACTTCGCTAGAATGCCCCCAGTCCCTTCATCCAGATCATTAATATATATGGTGAACAGCTGCGGCCCCAATACTGAACCCTGTGGGACACCGCTGGTCACCGGCTGCCATTCCGAAAAAGAACCTTTTATCCCAACTCTCTGCCTTCTGTCAGACAGCCAATCCTCAACCTATGCCAGTAGCTCACCTCGAACACCATGGGCCCTCACCTTACTCAGAAGCCTCCTGTGTGGCACCTTATCAAAGGCCTTTTGGAAATCCAGATAGACCACATCCACTGGGTTTCCCTGGTCTAACCTACTTGTCACCTCCTCAAAGAATTCTAACAGGTTCATCAGGCACGACCTCCCCTTACTAAATCCATGTTAACTTGTTCTAATCCGACCCTGCTCTTCCAAGAATTTAGAAATCTCATCCTTAACGATCGATTCTAGAATTTTACCAACGACCGAGGTTAGGCTAATTGGCCTATAATTTTCCATCTTTTGTCTTGATCCTTTCTTGAACAAGGGGGTTACAACAGCGATCTTCCAATCGTCCGGGACTTTCCCTGACTCCAGTGATTTATGAAAGATCTCAACCAACGCTTCCGCTATTTCTTCAGCCACCTCCCTCAGAACTCTAGGATGTAGCCCATCGGGGCCAGGAGATTTGTCAATTTTAAGACCTTTTAGCTTTTTTAGCACCATCTCTTTTGTAATGGCAACCATACTCAACTCAGCCCCCGACCCTCTATAATTTTTGGGATATTACTCATGTCTTCCACTGTGAAGACAGACGCAAAGTACTTATTAAGTTCTCCAGCCATTTCCTCGTCTCCCATCACTAGCCTTCCGGAATCAGTTTGAATTGGCCCAATGTCTACTTTGGCCTGTCGTTTGTTTCTTATGTATTGAAAGAAACTTTTACTATCATTTCTTATATTACTGGCTAGCCTGCCTTCATATTTGATCCTCTCCTTCCTTATTTGTCTCTTTGTTAACCTCTGTTTGTTTTTGTAGCCTTCCCAATCTTCTGATTTCCCAGTGCTTTTGGCCACTTTATACGATCTCTCTTTTTCTTTCACACATTTCCTGACCTCCTTTGTCAGCCATGGCTGTCTAAACCCTCCCCGGATAATCTTTCTTTTCTTGGGGATGAACCTCTGTACAGTGTCCTCAATTATGCATTCAAACTCCTGCCATTTTTGCTCTGCTGTCTTCCCCACTAGGGTCTGCTTCCAGTCGATTTTCGCCAGTTCCTCTCTCATGCCCTCGTAATTACCTTTATTTAACTGTAACACCATTACATCCGATTTTGCCTTCTCTCTTTCAAACTGCAGACTGAACTCAACCATATTATGATCGCTGCTTCCTAAGTGTTCTCTTACTTTAAGATCTTTTATAAAGTCTGGTTCATTACATAGCACTAGGTCCAGAATAGCCTGCTCCCTTGTGGGCTCCATGACAAGCTGTTCCAAAAAGCCATCTTGTAAGCATTCCATGAATTCCTTTTCTTTGGATCCACTGGCTACGTTATTTACCCAATCCATCTGCATATTGAAGTCCCCCATGATCACCGTGACCTTGCCTTTCTGACATGCCTTTTCTATTTCCCGGTACATGTTGCGCCTCTGGTCCTGACCACTGTTAGGAGGTCTGTACATAACTCCCATTATGGTTTTTTTGCCTTTGTGGTTCCTCAATTCTACCCACACAGACTCCACATCATCCGACCCTATGTCGTTTAGTGCCATAGATTTAATTTTGTTCTTAACTAACAAGACAACCCCACCCCCTCGGCCCACCTCCCTGTCTTTTCGATAGGTTGTATATCCTTGGATGTTTAACTGCCAGTCCTGAACCCCCTGCAGCCATGTCTCTGTGATGCCTACCACATCATAATCATTCACGATGATCTGTGCCATTAGCTTGTCCACTTTGTTACAAATGCTACGAGCATTCAGGTAAAGTGCCTTAATGCTAACTTTCTTATCATTAAAGATATTGGAAGTCCTAAGATGTCCAAAGTTATCCTTCCTTTTTGTTGAATTCCTAGTCTGCCTCAAGCTTAAATCCACCTGCCTACATGTTATCCTCCTGCGTATCTTGCCTTTAACTCTATGCTCCCTGTCGCTTTCACTTTCCCTTCCCCCCAACTCAGAAGTTTAAAGTCCTACTGACCACCCTATTTATCCTCTTCGCTAGAACACTGGTTCCAGATCGGTTCAGGTGGAGACCGTCCCAACGGTACAGATCCCCCCGGTTCCAAAACTGATGCCAATGTCCCATGAAGTGGAATCCCTCTTTCCCACACCAATCCCTTAGCCACGTGTTTACTTCCCTAATTTTCTTGTCCCTATGCCAATTGGCACGTGGCTCGGGCAGTAATCCGGAGATTATGACCCTTGAGGACCTGTATTTCAGTTTTCTTCCTAGTGCTTGATAGTCCCCAAACAGGTCCTCCACCCTAGCTTTACCTATGTTGTTAGTCCCAACGTGGACCACAACAACTGGATCCTCCCCCTCCCGCTCCAATATCCTTTCAAGCCGGTCAGAGATGTCCCGCACTCTGGCACCGGGCAGGCAACACACCATGCGAGACTCCCGATCCGGCTTGCATAGGATACTATCTGTCCCCCTAATTATAGAATCCCCTATAACAATTACTTGTCTTTTTACTCCCCCCTCTTGAATGGCCTTCTGCACCATGGTACCGTGGTCAGCTGGCTCATCCTGTCCAGAGCCCTTTTCCTCATCCATACAGGGAGCAAGAGTCTCATACCTGTTGGACAAGGTCAAGGGCTGAGGCTCCTGCACTCCTGAACTCAGGTTCCCCCTGCCTGCCTCACTAACAGTCACACTCTGAAGTCCCTGATCACTTACTGAATGTGAATTACTTAATCTCCCAGCATCTCGCTGCTAACAAGAGGGAACTACTTTTCAACGCTCCCTCACCACTCACTCCAGTCAATACACAAGCATGACAGCGTGCAGACCTGCTCCTCGCTTTGGGGATGCTGACCTCACAAGGCTTTTCGACGCTGTGGATGCGAGATGGGACAATAAATCTAAATCCAAGGCTACGTCGGCAAAATACTGCAGTAAAGGCAGTCAAGGGCGATCAGAGTTCCATTGAAGTTTGGTGAGGCAGTATACAGGTTAGAAGATAAGAAGGTGTCTGGGAAGTCCTTGCTCTAGCTCTGAAAAGAAAACAATTGTTTTTTTTCTTTTTAATGTAATTCTGACACCTTCCATTATGATTCCTGAAGGTCTCTTAGCTTGTTATTATGTATAAGATTTTAATTCCGATACATTTTTTAAAAAGCATTCAAAATAAATTGTGGGGTTCCACAAGATACTGCCAGAATTCTCCGGTTGCCGAGATCCACTTTTCTCGCTGGCAGTGCACCCTCGCCAGTGGGTTTTACAGTGAGGTGAGATGGTTTCAATGGGAAATCCCATTGACAAGCGGTGGGAGGATAGAATTTCGCCGCCAGCGAACGGCGTGCTGTTGAGATACACGTGGCTGGGGACCGGAGAATCCAGCCGAAACAAACACTGGATCAAATATATCAGAGGTAAAGAATGCTTCAAAATTGCTGAGTACAAGAAAAGATGAGGTAACAACAGAACAGATAAAAGCCCTTGGAGAAGTGATAACAGAATTTTGTGGTCAAGTATATATCAAAGGACTCATTCCAAATGATTCGGAATGAGACATTCAGTTTTGTTAAGATACTTAAGAAATCTAAAACAATGATGTGCAATCATTTTTTAAAAATAAATTTACAGTTCCCAATTAAGGGGCAATTTAACGTGGCCAATCCGCTTACGCTGCACATCTTTGGGTCGTGGGGGCGAAACCCACGCAGACACGGGGAGAATGTGCAAACTCCTCACGGACAGTGACCCAGGGCCGGGATTCGAACCTGGGTCCTCAGCGCCATAGGCAGCAATGCTAACCACTGTGCCACCGTGCTGCCCGTGTGCAATCATTTTTGAACTATCAGCCTTTATGTGTGATCGCACTTAAGTGATCTTGAAAATCAAAATAGACAGAAATAATAATTCATTTGAAGCAGAAATTAATGAAACGCAGTATGGATTTAGATCTAAAGTAGAAGAAGAGATCAAATATTTAACCTGAGAACAATCTTTGATGTAGCTTCATAGAAACTCCACATGGACAGTGACCCAGGGCTGGGATTCGCACCCGGGTCCTCAGCGTCGCAGTCCCAGTGCTATCCACTGCGCCACATGCTGCCCTGACTGCCTTTTTCTTAACCAAGGTTTCCCCACCACTGTGGGTAACAGGGCACACAACTAGGCTCAACACATTTCCTGCACCTCTGTCTTCAGCCCTACATCTCCTCCCAGAATCACGATAGGGTCCCCCCCCCCCCCCCCCCCCCCCACCCCACCCCATCCTCACTTTCCATTCCACCAGCCTTTGCATTCAAAGGATCTTTGCCCGCCATATTCTCCAACTCCAGCATGATGCCACCGTGCTGGTTTAGCACAGGGTAAATCACTGGCTTTGAAAGCAGACCAAGGCAGGCCAGCAGCACAGTTCAATTCCCGTACCAGCCTCCCCGAACAGGCGCCGGAATGTGGCGACTAGGGGCCTTTCACAGTAACTTCATCTGAAGCCTACTTGTGACAATAAGCAATTTTCATTTCAATTCATTTTCCAAGAAACACATCCCCCCTAACCCCTCTTGTCAGCATTCTATAGGGACCGGTCCCTCCGTGACACACTGGTCCACTCTTCCATCACCCTCAACTCCTCAGCCCCTTCCCACAGTAGCTTCCCTTACAATTGAAGAAGGTGTAAAACCTGCCCCTTTACCTCCTCCCTCCTCACTGTTCAAGGCCCCAAACATCCCTTTCATGCGAAGCAACAGTTAACTGACACCTCCTTCAAATTGGTCTATTGTATTCGCTGCTCCTAATGTGATCCATTCTACATTGGGGAGACTAAATGCAGACTCGGTGACAGCTTTGCAGAACAAGTACACTCAGTCCGCATGCATGTTCCCAACCTTCCTGTTGCTTGTCATTTCCCCTCACTATCTTGCTCTCACGCCCACGTGTCCGTCCTTGGCCTGCTGGAATGTTCCAGTGATGCTAAACTGGAAGAGCAGTGTCGCATCTTCTGATTAGATAAGTTACAACCCTCCAGACTCAACGCAGCTTTAGACTGTGACCTTCCTCCTCCATCTCCACCTTTTTTATATCCCAAACATTCATAACCTTAGTGCAAACATCCCTTCCCAGCCCCAACAAGCCATTTGGCACTTGTTCTTAAGTTTTGCTTTCACTGAACTCTGATCTTTAATCACCCATTAACACATTCTGATCTTATCTTTATGCAATTATTAACACCTTCTCCTGCCATTAACGCTTCCTCTGCCTTGTGACCAACACAGTTCTATTGAAATCTCTCCTCTCCTCACTCCCGCCGATCATTGACCTACTCTCTTCCAGCTGCTCAATACCCTCTTATACAGTATATAATCCCAGGTTAAAGTCCAACAGGTTTGTTTCAAACACTAGCTCTTGGAGCACTGCTCCTTCCTCAGGTGAAGGAGCAGTGCTCCTTCCTCAGGTGAAGGAGCAGTGCTCCGAAAGCTAGTGTTTGAAACAAACCTGTTGGACTTTAACCTGATGTTGTAAGACTTCTTACTGTGCTCACCCCAGTCCAACGCTGGCATCTCCACATCACGGTATATAATCCCACACCGTTCTCCCTCTCCTTCGCTCTGAGAAGCATGTAGGTACAGCAAGAGGTTAGGAAGGCAAATGGTACATTGACTTTCATTGCACGGCAGCACGGTAGCATGGTGGTTAGCATAAATGCTTCACAGCTCCAGGGTCCCAGGTTCGATTCCTGGCTGGGTCACTGTCTGTGCGGAGTCTGCACGTCCTCCCCGTGTGTGCGTGGGTTTCCTCCGGGTGCTCCGGTTTCCTCCCACAGTCCAAAGATGTGCGGGTTAGGTGGATTGGCCATGCTAAATTGCCCGTAGTGTCCTAAAATGTAAGGTTAAGGGGGGGTTGTTGGGTTACTGGTATAGGGTGGATACGTGGGTTTGAGTAGGGTGATCATTGCTCGGCACAACATCGAGGGCCGAAGGGCATGTTCTGTGCTGTACTGTTTTATGAGAGCAGGAGAAAGGATCTCTTATTGCAGCTGTGCAGAGCTTAGGAAAGACCACATCTGGTGTATTCTGTGCAGTTTTGATTTCCTGATCTAAAATAGGATATACTTTTCATAGAGGGAATGCAGAGAGGATCCACCAGATTGATTCCTGGGAGGAATGGCAGGAATGTCGTATGAGGAACCACTTTTAAAAATAAGTGAGGAGGGCGAATGTCCAAAATTCAATGCCATTCAATTTTTCAAAAACAGGAGCAAAACAAAATCTAAAAGTTACACCCAGAAAATAAATGTCAATGTTTCAGCCTCTTCCTGAGGGCAAAGTGGTGGAGGAAGAGGAGCAGATTCAGAAATGGCCAAAGATGGCGCCGGAGCATGGAGACTCTGTACAAGCTCTCTCCCCCCCGTCCTTTTTCTTTCATCTACGATCAGCGTTCTGACCTACTAAAACTATTTTCCTCTTCTTATATAATTACTAACAATGTTCTTCTCTTCGTTTGGCCCCTTGTTCAATCACTGTTTGTTAATGCACCATTTGTCAATGCTCTCTGTTGATTATTTATTTTGTCTACTATGGGCAGCACGGTGGCACATTGGTTAGCACTGTGGCTTCACAGCGTCAGGGTCCGAGGTTCAATTCCCGGTTTGGGTCACTGTCTGTGCAGAGTCTGCACATTCTCATCGTGTCTGCGTGTGTTTCCTCCGGGTACTCCGGTTTCCTCCCACAGTCCAAAGACATGCAGGTTAGGTGGGTTGACCACGCTAAATTGCCCTCAGTGACCAAAAAGGTTAGGAGGGGTTATTGGGTTACGGGGATAAGGTTGAAGTGAAGGCTTAAATGGGTCGGTGCAGACTCGCTGGGCCGAATGACCTCCTTCTGCACTGTATGTTCTATGTTCTATGTACGTACTGTGTACGTTCCCTCGGCCACAGAAAAATACTTTTCACTGTACTCTGGTACGTGTGACAATAAATCAAATTAAAATCAAGGTTGGATGATAGACGTCATGGAGTGGTCGCAGATGAGCTACAGTGGATGTGTGAGGATGGTGCAAGATGGACAAGTATAACATGCCCTGACAGCAGATGTCTGGGTAGGAGTAACTACAAGCAGGATCAGATGTGGCACTGAAAAAAATGATCTTTTCGGAAGTTAATTTTAAAATTGCCTACAATGCACAATGGTATATGATTTCAGGTGTGAAATGAATAACTACATACAGGAAGGAGACACTTTGTGTGATTCACATAAGCCTGATGAAGCTGGTTGTTTTTTAAAATCAGCATGTTTCTGTTCTGATGTTGCAGCAGGCCTGTTATATTCCTCATAAAACATGATACGGGTCTCCACATGTGAAGAACGCATGAGTCATCCCTGTCATTCACAGCAGTAATAGTTTTTAATTATATCATGAAGTGGTGAATAGGTTTTCTGTTCAGGATTCGGGTCCTGGCACATGTTCGTTTTTGTCTATTCAGTGTAAAAAGGAGATTTTGCTGTATTTGTCATAATAAACATGAGAAATCTGTTGGCAGAGAAACAAATAGTGGTTCGATGAATCCTTGTGTCATAAGCACACATGAGAGTCAGCCTTGTCTGTTCCTTGACAATACAAAGAGGTCTAGTGTCTGGAAAGGTAATGAATAAAAGGCTATCGTTTGAAACAATGTCAAACCCAGTTGTCATACTTTAAACCTGGCTGGATAAAGTGAAAAAATATTTTGTATTTGTAATCAATCTCTTTCACGACTTACCTGAATACGCATATATATTGAGTAAACTTAAATACCAAAAGTAAATTCCACTGGATCAACGGATTGTTGCAACCATTTGCCATTCAGTGGAGGTAAAATGCAACTTTCTCTGCGTTCATTACTGGTCTACAAATTAGTTTGGTTGTGAAATAATTGTGTGGGAGCAGTGCAGCGGTGATGTCATTGGTCTGGTAATCCAGAGGCCCAGGTTAATGGTCTGGCAAAATGGCAGCTGGTGGGATTTGAATTCAATGAACGAATCTGGAATTGAAAGCTAGTCCCAGTAATAGTGACCCTGAAACTATATTGTGGTAAAGACATATCTGCTTTACTTGTGCCTTTCAGGGAAGGAAATCTGTCATCCTTATCTTGTCTGGCCCACATGTGACTCCAAATCCATAGCAATGTGGATAGTTGACTATCCTCCAAAATGGCCTCGGAGTTGAAGGACAATTAAGGATGGGCAACTTGCCAGTGAGAGAATACATTTAAAAATTGATGGGGCGGTGATAATGACGGGGCAGTGACAGCGATGGACCGCGGGTGGGATTCTCCGTTGCCCGACGCCGAAATTGGGAACGGCGATCGGGCGGAGAATGGCTCCCAACGCCGAAATTGTGGCAGGCACCGATTTGACGCCAGGTCGGAATGCTCCCACCCCCCCTCGAATCGTCGTCATCGAGGCGCGTGGCGCACAAAGACGCAGCCGTACTTGTATATCATTATCGGGGACCCCCACCATGCTCCGCCTTCAATGGGCCGCGTTCCCGACAGCACGGGCCACGTGTGGTTTGAACCTTCATGAGTCTGGCATGGCAGCTACGGAGAGAGAGAGGGCATATGGACAGCGTCCAGCACTGTCATACGTCACCGACAGCCGTGCCGCTGGCTGTGGGGCTTCTGCCAGGGCTGGCGGGGTGGGGGGTGGTAGTGGGGTTGGTCAGGAGGTGGACTATGGGGTTGGGATAGACGGCTACGCGGCCCAGCTCAACTGGCGTCAGCTTTCTGGGCGCGATCAGTGCCTGTGTGGGGGGTGTAAGTGCACACATGGCTGTAGCTACGCATGTCCAGCGTGGACCTGCCGATTCTCCCACCATTTTTCGCGAGTTCCACGCAGCACCAATGTAAGCCCCCGACTGGTGGTGGATGGCAGCGATTTTTCTGTCGTGGAACACCACAGATCCTCCGTTGGCATCAGCATTTAGACGCAAGAATGGAGAATCCAGCCCCATGACTTTGGGGCTTCACTTCCTTCCTGTTGATACTGCTTCCAAGTCAAGGATTGCCAGATCACATGGACTAGTATCTTTTATTATTCAAGAAAATTACAACTGATCTCTTTACAATTAATGCAGACTCTTAAATGCAATTACAGATTCCACAGACATTTGAACAAAATACATATTTTCCTTACTGAAACTTCAACCTAGACTGTGCACTTAAGCCATCTGGTAAGAGCTTCAACACCCACCGAACCTTCTGACTCAGAGGATCACTGATCCAAAGCTGACATTGACTTTGAAATACAATTCTATCAATTGGCTGGTCAATGGTCCAGGATGTTTATGCTGTGTTTAGCTTGGTTAAAGCAATTGCCATTCACCTAAATTTTGCAAAAAGGTAGAATTCACCACCATTTTTTACTCACTTTTGATGAAAGACTATTGAACTGAAACAAGCTCAGTTTCTCGCTCCACAATTACTGCAAAAGCTGCGAGCTTGCCCAACATTTTCTGTCCCTAGACTATTTTGTACTCCTATTGTGTCCTTCTTTGGATCAAAAGTATCAACATTTCTAATTCAGCCACAAGGAATTCCTAAGTCTGTTATAGTAATTTAGTCAGGCCAATAGAAAGATAATTACTCAGAGGCCTGTGATAGGGAGGAGAAAAACATATTTTTGATCTGTATATATATGTGTGTGTGTGCAGGTATGTGTGTGTGTGTGTGGGTGTGGGTGTGGCTGGGTGTGTGTGTGTGCGTGCAGGTGTGTGTTTGTGTGATGTGCCATCAATTATCACAAAGACGAGTTCTGGAACAAAACTGTGGCTTTAATAAGCTAAACGAGAACCTGCTGACAACTGATCCCGAACTGGGGCAGGGCCAGAGGTCGGCCACCTTTATGCAGAGCCTGAGGGGAGGAGCCACCGGCGGAGCCAGCAGGGACAACAAACAATATATACAATACAGTAACAGTGGTTTACCACAATATATACAATATAGTACCAGTGGTTTACCACAGTGTGCAGGTGTATGTGTGTTTGTGTGTGTGTTTGTAGGTGTGTGTGTGTGTAGGTGTGTCTCGGTATGGGTGGGTGTTTTGGTGTATGTGTAGGTGTCTCGGTGTGGGTGGGTGTGTGAAGTGTGTCTGGTTGTGGGTGTGTGAGTCTGGGTGTGTGTGTATTTGTGTGGGTGTGCTTGGGAGCAGATGTATCTGTGTGTAGGTGTGTATGGGTGTGTGTGGGTGTGTATGGGTGTGTCTGGGTGTAAGCGTATGTGTGGGTGTGGGTGTGGGTGTGTGTGTGTGAATCTGGGTGTGTGTGTATTTGTGTGGGTGTGCTTGGGAACAGATGTATCTGTGTGTGTGTGTGTATATGTGTGTGTCTGGGTGTAAGTGTGTGTGTGTGTCTGGGTGTAAGCGTATGTGTGGGTGTGTGTGGGTGTGTATGGGTCTATGTGTGGGTGTGTGTCTGGGTGTCTCTGGATATGAGTGTGGGTGTGTCTGGATGTGAGACGAGGGGTGTCTAAATGTGTGTCTGGGTGTGTATGTGGGGGTGGTGTCTGGATTTGTTGTGTGTGTGTGTTTACAGAAACTGAGTGAGGATTTGACAAGATAGGACTGACTCTATTGGATTTGTGATTGAAGAATCTGATGACCCACACTGTGAAGGCTCTGACATGATGTGGCTGAAATATTGAAGATCACCTGGTACCTGCGTATGTGTACCCAGCACCGCATCAATCCTTTCAGCAGAGAGTGAGGGAGAAACCCGAGCAAGTAAAAAACCGCTTGGCTGCTGTCTCGCAATGGTGAGCACATTAGATTGTGAAGCTGCTTACACTAACACCCAACATTCAACATTCATAGTTAAACCCTTAAATGTGTTTGTCTCAACTGCCCATCTGCCATTTTACAGGAGATGATAATCTGCTTGTTTTAAGTGGGTTAAAACTTGTGTTAAAGTAACAGACAGAAGGCTGCCACACAAATGAGTCAACCATTCATCGACTGATATCAATGACAGTCATATCTAGCCTTTTATAATTAAATCCATACATCACAGTGCCAAAGATCACAGATGCCTGCAAGCATCATTGGCAGCTCTATCACTCTTTCTCAGACCTCCACGGATTTTAATGCATAGATACAGATCTTTAGCCATTTCTAGATTGGCATTGGGCTCTTAAAAAAGTCAAACATCAATGTCACCATGTTACTGCAGCTGCAGGTTGCTGTCCTTTTATGTAGGGCAGTTAGGGAGGGAGGAGACCCACATGTTCCTCACCTCTTGCCTCTTTTATTTGGACCCCACAGATTGATGTGATTGAAGGCAAGAAGGCCAATTTTAACCGAGATTCTGCCCGGTTTCCGTATCCTGCTTTGACAAGCAGATCGGGTGACAGTAGTGTAATCGGGATATTTGACAGCAATTTTTACCAGAGTCTTTCTGACTTCTCTGCTGGGCTAACCTGCTGACAAGAATAGCAAGGAGAGGTAAGCGGTTTTGATTCCATTGTGGGAAGCCTTAGCCTTCATAGCGAGAGGATTTGAGTACAGGATTAGAGATGTTTTACTGCAATTTAATAGGGCATTAGTGAGGCCGCACCTGGAGTATTGTGTGCTGTTTTGGCATCCTTATCTGAGGAAGGATGTTCTTGCTATAGAGGGAGTGCTGTGAAGGTTAACCAAGCTGATTCCTGGGATGGTGGCACTGCCATATGAGGAGATTAGGATTATATTCACGAGAGTTTAGAAGAGTGAGAGGGATCTCATAGAAACTTAAATATTCTAACAGGATTAGACAGGGTAGATTCAGAAAAAGTGTTCCCGATGGTTGGGGAGTCCAGAACTAGGGGTCATAGTTTGAGGATAAGGGGTAAACCTTTTAGGACTGAGATGACGAGAAATTGCTTCACTCTGAGGGTGGTCAATTTGTGGAATTCGCTACCGCAGAAAGTAGTTGAGGCCAAAATGTTGTTAATTTCAAGAAGGAATTAGATATTGCTCTTGGGGCTAAAGGGATCAAGGGATAGGGTGGAGGTGTGGGCTTAGGTATGGTGCTCTTTCCAAGGGCCGGTGCAAACTCGATTTGCTGAATGGCCTTTTTCTGCACTGTAAATTCTATGATTCTATGATGATTCTATGATTCTATGATTTGAGGGGAAGGCGGGATCAGGGTATTGAACTTGATGATCAGCCAGGATCATAATGAATGGCGGACCAGACTCGAAAGGCCAAATGGCCTCCTCCTGCTTCTATTTCCTCGGTTTCTATAATTAATTAAAAATCTGTCTAACTCCTCCTTAAATTTATCTACTGTCCCAGCATCCACCACACTCTGGGGTAACGAATTCCACAGATTCACGCCTCTTTGGAAGAAATAGTTTCTCTTCATCTCTGTTTTAAATTTGCTACCTCTTATTTTGAAACTATGACCTCTTGTTTTAAAATGTCCCACAAGAGGAAGTATCCGCTCCACATCTACTTTATCCATACTTTATCATCTTATATGCCTCAATTTGATCTCCCCTCATTCATCTAAATTCTAGCGAGTATCAGCCTAGACTGTTTAATCTCCCCTCATACGACAAACTCCTCATCTCTGGAATCAATCTAGTGAGCCTCCCTCTGAACTGCCTCCAATCCCACTACATCTTTCCTTAAATAAGGGGACCAAAACTGTGCACAATACTCCAGGTGCGGTCTTACCAATGCCTTGTATAGTTGCAACAACACTACCTTGCCTTTATACTCAATTCCTTTTGATATAAATGCCAACATTCCATTAGCTTTCCTTATTACCTGCTGCACCTGCATGCTAGTTTTCTGTGACTAGGACACCCAGACCGGCCTGCACCGGAGCCCCCCTAAGTCTCTTCCCATTTAGATAATAAGTTGCCTTTCCATTTTTCCGACCAAAATGGATGACCTCGCATTTATCTGCGTTAAACTCCATCTGCTACGCTTTGGCTCACTCTCCTAACCTATCCATATCCATTTGTAAGATTCTTATTTCCTCATTGCAACCTACTATCCCATCTATTTTAGTGTCATCTGAAAATTTGGCTTTAGAATTTTCTATCTCTGTATTCAAGTCATTAATGTAGATTGTAAATAGTTGGGCCCAAGGACCTAACCCTCTGGCACTCCACTAGTTATATCTTGCCATTCATAAAAAGACCCAGTAATCCCAACTCCCTATCTTCTGTCCGTCAGCCTGTCTTCTATCCAAGTAATAAATTACCGTGAACCCCATGTGATCTCACCTTGTGAATTAAACTTCTGTGCAGCACCTTATCAAATGCCTTCCGGAAGTCCAGATATACTACATCTACAGGGTCCCCATTATCCATTTGGCTTGTTAACGTTCGGTCACTTGCAGCCCTTAAAATTCCCAGTTGAGTGTCAAAATCAGGCTCCATTGTTTCTACCTTCCTAGTTGCTTTGATACAACATGAGGACTGAGTTGAATGCCACTGGCTTCGAACATGTGGGCTGCAACCTGAAGCTAAGCCAGCCAGATTCATGCTGGTGGCTGGGAATGCCCAATATTTAGCTAGCAGCCTCAGCTAATTCCGGCAGTTTAACCATCAGGCTGGCACTGGCCAGGTGAGCACTTTTGCGGAACATTTTCCAGTTTTTGTACTTGGCCATATTGGGTCATTTGGGTGCAACACATATAGGAAAATTAGGCAAGAATAATTGCATGGCAGCAACGAGGAAAATTAATGGAAACTGCATCAAATATGCATCATTAAGGACAGATCAGGTAGATATAAAGGAGTAGAAAGCAAAATACTGTCGATGTTGAAAATCTGAAATAAAAAAGTAAAAGCTGAAAACACTCAGTCGGTCTGGCCAGCTCCGTGGATGGAGAAACAGTTACATTTCAGATCTATGACTGTTTTAGCATTGTCCTTTTAAGGGACCATACTTTATGGGTCACGTAACGGGCCGAGAGCATGTGTGGATACAGTAGGTGAACTATCAGGGGTTTAGGCATGGATCTGGCCATTGGGATTTGGTCAGAGTTAGCCTGGGTGTCATGGGAACATGACCTTTTCCCCTCAGGGACAAAACGTTCTGCCCTTGAGAGCTGACAGCCAATCAGATTGGCCAATCTGGCAGCAGCACCATAATTCAGTAGAGGCCACAACTGAGGCTATGAGGGAGAAGGGAGTTCCGACCATGGGCATTGGACTTTTATTCCAGAGTTTTTGGTCAGGTCATGATCAGGAACCCAATGGTAAGGGAAGTCAGGTTTGAGAGGCTGGGAGAAGGAGGCACAAAGGGTTGAACCACCCTGGAAACTCTTTTCTTCCTGCATTTTACTCAGAGTTTAGAAAGAAGCAGGTAGCCATTTTCCTCTGCCTTCCCCCCACTCACCTCATTGAGGCAGCAAAGGTGGAAAGAGGCCCTTAAATTGGCCACTCGAGAGCTCAATAGGCCTAAGGGTGTGTGGGCTGGCTGCTGTGTTACACCCCCAATGCAATATGGGGGACAGCTAGGGGTGGGAGCATTGGAAAATGGTGGGTTAGCCATGCCTTTTGCTTTATCCGACCTTGCCTCATATACATGAGCAGGGGATTGCAAAACTCCTCATGGAGCGAAAATGTGGTTGGAAGCGCATCTCAGGATCAATATGACACCAAGATTACTTTCAAACAAGCAAGTTATTTTTTAAAAATCGAATAATATAAGTTAAAAATTTCCTTTATCTTAGGTATCAGCTAATCCAGTACTTTTTCATTCCTTTCACAGCTGAATGCTTTGACTTTGAAATTTCCCTCCATGGGAGCAAGAAGCTGCTGATTCATATATTTCTGAGATACTGTTTCTCGGGTTTTTTCTGCAATGGTGGACAAATTATAATCAGCGACAAGAAGTCAACTGTGCGAGAATTGCCTGTCCAATATTTTCTGAACGCGCTTATCTTTATATTTGGAAAAATAACCTTGCAGCGACAAACTGCTGCCACCTTTCTGGGCTCAGGAGTTGTCATCAGCAAGACACACTCCAAGGGATGGCCGATACTCAAAAGTGTCCATGGGCATCAAGAGCTGACTCCTCATAATATCAGGTGCCCTGGCTTGATGCCAATTATGTGACTGATGTGAAGAATGCACGGAGGACGGACTGAGTAGACTGCCCACCCCTGGCAATGACCTTTGACCCTGATACATTATCTGGGGTCAGTGTGATTAAAGTAATGTTGGCCAGCTCCCACCTCCACTGGAAAGACCACCTGGGGAATGGGCAGGTGGGGGAAACAACTAGATGCAATGGACTGACACTATCAGAGTTGAGTAGCCACCAGTCTGAGGAACTGGCCTCAGGATTTATTCAGCTTGTAAATCTATGCCAAAGTACTACGATGGCCCATGCAGTCAATTGTCCAGTGATTGATTGCATAGTCCAGATAAATGTGAAGAGACCCTTCTGACGCCCTGAACCCGAGACCCCATTGCATTGGGCAAGATTCTCTGGCCTCCCGTGGCGTGTTTCTCAACAGCGGGAGAAGGTCCGCTATTGGTCAGCAGTGGGATGTTCTGGTCCCACTGCTCTAAATGGGATTTCCCATTGATCCCACTGCACACTCCCGGGAAACCCTCGGTGGGGGTGTGTCGTAAACAGGGCCGGAAGATCCCGCCAGTGGGAACAATCGAAAGATCGTGCCCAATGCCAACAGCCTCAGTGCCCAAAATTAATTTTGGAGAGTTCATCAAAGATACGTACTTTGATCTATTCTCACCATTTATAAATTTTTGGTAATATATTGGGCTGGATTCTTTGATTCAGGGGCTATGTCCCCACGCCGGCCTCTGTGAGACTAGGGGCTAGCAGGGAGGATGCGTAGAGCACCCGGCTCTAGCTGCTGATACACCTCGGCCGCGCTGTGCTACATGGTGCCGGCTGCCCCCGGACCCGGCCTGCGAAATAGTCCCCTCCTTCGGCTGGCCTGTGCACCCTGGACCAGCCACCCCCACAGTGCCCCCAGCCCCTGATAAAAGTCCCCCCTTGCCCGCGGATTGGCCCTCCCCTGACTGTGGAGGCGCTGGACTGAGTCCGCACTCACCACGCTGAGTTCCCGACGGGTGAGACCACACACAACCACGCCATCGGGAACTCAGTCGGTCAGGGGCCCCAGGCAATGTCCTGAGGCCATTGATACGGCGCGTGGCGTACTCTGCGGGTACACCGCTTTGGAGGGGGCGGAGCATCGCAAAATCCCTGATTTGGTCGGGACCTCAGATTCTCCAGCCGGTCGCCGAACGTGATTTCGGTGTTGGCGACCGGAGAATCCAACCCATTGGCTTTTGAAACATCCTGGGGGTGCCATGAACCAGAAACATAACTGGGCTAGTAATATAAATACTAGCAATATAAATACAAGAGTAGATCAGACACTGGGAACTCTGTGGAGACTAACTTACCTCCAATTCCCAAAAGCCTGTCCACAATCTACACGGCACAAATCAGGAGTGTAATAGAGTTCCTTCCACTTACTGGATGAGTGCAGCTCCAATAATGCTCAAGAAGCTCAACACCATCCAGGACAAAATAACCCATTTGATTGGCACCCCATTCATCTAAACATTTACTCCCTCCACCACCGTCACACAGTTGCAGAAGTGTGTACCATCTACAAGGTGCAATACAACTCGACTTATTTGTCAACGCCTTCCAAAATCCTCTAACACTGAGAAGAAGAAGGGTAGCAGATGCATGGGAACACCACCATCACCTCCAAGCTTTCCTCAACACTATCCTGACTTGGAGCTATGGGCATGATTTAATGGAAATGGAACAGAGTCTTGTTTTGGGGCGTTTAGCTATTAAACTGGAATCTGCTTCATCTCTGGGCCTGGGCGAGGAACGCTGCACTTTGGCTCATTTCCTGCACTAACGAGCTCAGCTCGCCAGTGCAGGAAGAGATCGGACCGCGACCCTCACTGCGGCCTCTGGACCCCCGCAATGCTCCAACTTATCAATTAGGGGATTTTTGAGCCCACTGCACTCCACCTCATAAGACCGGCACAATCCCTGGTACAGACAAGGTGCCAGCCTGGCACCCTGGCAGTGTCCCTGTTCGGGTACACAGAGGGGGAATTCAGAATGTCCAAATGATCTAACAGCACATCTTTCGGGACTTGTGGGAGGAAACCGGAGCACCCGGAGGAAACCCACACAGACACGGGGAGAACGTGCAGAGTCCACACAGACAGTGACCCAAACCAGGAATCAAACCTGGGACCCTGGTGCTGTGAAGAAACAGTGCCACTCACTGTGCTATTGTGCCGCCCATATTACCTTTTGCAACTTATGTACCAGAACACCCAGATGCCTCTGTACCTTTGAGTTCTGCAATGTCTCTTAATTTAAATAATAACTGCTTTCCCTTTTTAAAAAACTGACCAGGTTCAGGTGCAATACTGGCTTTACACCTTGCTCGATTTTAGTCTCTATCAAAGTGTAGTACTGGGCAGGGTGTAAATGCAGTGTTCCATGTGATCCTGTTTGTGTCCAGCCTGCAAATTAAAATTACTCCCTATTTAGTGCCGGTTAAAATGGGTGTCGCTCTGCTCGCCTCAAGGACACACTTCATCCTGCTTGTTTACTATGAGCGGGATTCTCCGGCTGCGTCTGGCCGGCAACCAGAGAATCCCGCTCGAGGTCAATGGAATACTCCATTGTACATGCCTCAAGGGCAGCCGGAAGCCCTGCACTCATTGGCAGTGGGTGGTCAACCTTCAGACCCCTGTGCCGATTTTGTCCCAAATCTATTAGGACTCACTGGGCAGGATTCTCCCACAATTGGCGAGATGGCCCGACGCCGGCGCCAAGAACAGCGTGAACAACTCCGGCGTCGGGCCAACCGGAAGTTGCGGAATCTACTGCACTTCCGGGGGTTAGGCTGGCACCGGAGGGGTTGGCGCCGCCCCAGCCGGCGCCGTGTTGGCGCATGCGCTGAACCGCCGGCGTGGCACCGCGCATGCGCATGGGGGGGTCTTCTCCGTGCCAGCCATGGCGGAGCTCTACAATGGCCACCGCGGAAGGAAGGAGTGCCGCCACGGCACAGGCCCGCCCCTAGATCGGTGGGCCCCGATTGGGCCCCCTCCCCCCCGAGGACTCCACTAGACGGCGTACCAGCCAGGTCCCGCCATGTGGGACCATGTTCATTTCACGTCGGCGGGACTGGCTAGAAACCGATGGCCGCTTGGCCCATTGGGGCCTGGAGAATTGCCGGGGGGGGGGGGATCACTTCCAACGTCCCCCCATTGCTGTGGCGCAAACCCCGCCCCGCCTGAAAACCAGCGCCGGAGAATACGGCAGCCGGCATCGGAGTGGCGGGGCAGGATTCACGCCCCCCCCCCCCCCCCACCCCGGGGATTCTCCGACCCGGCGGGGGGGTCGGAGAATCCCGCCCATGTGGGCTAACTGGACATTGGAAATAGCTACAAAAGTGTGTTGGCTTTCCTTGAACAAGCAAAGTCAGCTCAACTGTGCACAAGCATGTACAGTTAGTATACGTTTCACTGCAGCTCATCTGAACTTTTACCACTCTGATAATATTTGTGTTGAGAGTTTAAAGAAGCCTTTTTAATGAGCTGAATAAAACAATATTACATTTGATACAATGAACTTTCTAAATCATTTTGAAACATAAATTGCCTCAGTGCATTTCCCATCTGTATATTATCTTTCATTCTCGTCTGTTTACACAGAAACACTTTGCCCAAGTGAATAACCGCCAGAGCAACGAAATATCGACAATTTCGCTGTTATCAAAACTGTTGCAGGTTTGCAATGAGATTTAATCATTTGTCCTGGAGGTAATTTTTAATACTTTACTGGGAATTGTTCAATAGAAAAAGACATTGCGATGAAATGATTACTTCCACACCCGCTAACCTCTTGCTTTCTTTTTTCTCTGCTACTTATGGTTCAATGGACAAATTTCTGATGAACAATTGCTGATCTGAAATGTTGGGTGGAATTGTCCCATTTTGAGACGAAGTGCAGTGGTGGGTGGCTCTGGTGGCACCTGCCCTTCTGACCAGAATGACGGAAACCCGTGCCAGTTTCAGCGCTTGGGAGTACCACGCACTGGAGAGTTCCCCTTCTGGTGGGCTTGCAGCTGATTCGTCTGCCGACCCTCAGATGATTCAATATTTAAATACCAGTCCAGGGCACTCACATAACTCTCTCCAGCCCCCCTGTCTTCACCACACCATGCAAGATGTCAGAAACCCAGAAGGAAGAGGATAGCAACCTCATGAAGAAGTCTTTTCCTCGATGCAACCATCGTCCCGCTGAGCCCATCACCTGTTAGGCACTCATGCCCCATTTGGACCTCTACCCGTTGCATCTGGAGTCTTTCTGCATCCCCTTCCAGTAAACAATGTGGTATCCCCTTGACCCCACTATACATGAGATTTCCTGCAGCCTTGTCACACCTTGTCATGGTCCAGCTTCCCTCCCCATGGCCTTCCCTCTTTCCTCTTCTTCATCCGCCCTCTGCCTGCTATTGTGAGCTCTTGCTGTACGCCCTCTTTCCTTACACATCCCTCCTTTCCTTCTACATGCCACTGCCATGATGTCCAGGTGGCACTGCCAGCAAGGCAATGCTAGGCCCCAGGTGCCAAGGTGTCACGGTCAAGAGTCAGGGCCTGAGGGGGGCCAGGCCTATGAAAGGAAGGATGAGAGGGATATAAAGGATGGGGGGATGTAGGGCAGGTCTGTGGAGACCTCCGGAAGGTTAGGGGGTGAAGGGTTGGGTGTCCTGGAAGGGGGGAGGCCTGAAAGGGGATGTGGGGAAACCAAAAAAGCAGGACACGCAGCGACCCCATACTGGGGTGTCCTCACTTGGAGGTGTGTGGGGTAATGCCCATGTGCGTGGGGGGGGTGGGGGGGGGGGGGGGGTGGTGGCCTTGCCCGTGGCTGTGGTGGATGCTCAAGCTCACCAAGAGATCAGGGTACCTTTTCAAAATGGTGGCCCGAACTCTGAGGAGCCAGTCTGGCCAGGGAGTTCAGCTCCCTTGTGATGGGCTAGCCCCAGGGCCCGAAGAAGTGACTAAGTGTGGTTAGATAGCAATGGGGAACTCACCGACAGACCCACCTGAAATGAAGGACGAAACTTGCCAACCAAACCACCGCATGTTTTTCAGCAGGATTTTCTGGTCCTACCATGTCAACGGGATTTCCGATGAACTGCCGTCAGACATAAATCTTTTGGCCTCAATTACTTCCTGTGGTAACGAATTCCAAAGGCCCTCTCTGAGTGAATAAATATTTCCTCATCTCTGTCCTAAATGGTCCACCCCATATCCTCAGACTGTGACCCATGGTTCTGGTCACCCCAGCATTGGGAACATCTTTCTTGCATCGAATCCGGTTCGAATTTTATAGGTTTCTATGAGATCCCCCCACATTTTTCTGAACTCAAGTAAATACAATGCTAACCCATTCAATCTCTCCCCATAGACAGTCTTGCCACCCAATGAATCAGCGTGGAAAACCTTTGCTACACTCCCTCTGTAGCAAGAACATCCTTCCTCAGTTAAGGAGACCAAAACTATAAACAATATTCCAGGTGTAACCTCGCCAAGGCCCTGTATAATTGCAGCACGACACCCCTGCTCCTACACTCGAATCCTCTTGTTATGAAGGTCAACATACGATTTGCCTTCTTTACCGCCTGCTGCTCCTGTATGCTTACCTTCATCGACTTGTGCATGAGTACACCTAAATTGCACATTCCCTTCTCTTAATTTACGGCCATTTAGATAATAGTTTGCCTTCCAGTTTTTGCTTCCAAAGTGGACAACCTTACATTTATCCAGGTTATGCTGCATCTCACTCAACTTCTCCAAATTCACTGAAGGATCCCTGCATTCACCTCACAGCTCCCCCTTCCACCCAACTTTGTGTCATTTGCAAACTTGGAGATATTGGGCTGCATTCTCTGTAGCCCTGCGCTGAAATTTAGGCTGGCGCCAGTTTGATGCCGGTCAGTCATTCTCCACCCTCTCCAAAATCATCGTGACGCGTGCTGCGTGTATTCACAATGCGTTGGCACCTCATCGGCTGGCCCACCCGCAATGCTCCACTGAGTTCCCGGCAGCATAGGACACGAGTAGTCCACCAAATCTTCAACCCTGCGGTCCGGCTGTGGGCTATGTCCAGCACTGCCACTCTCGGCCGGGATCCGTGCCGATGGCCAGGGGGGGGGGGGGGGGGGGGGCTGTGGGGCCGCAGATGGCGGGTTGGGTCCACGCATGGCCTGCGCCATGTTTTATGGCGCGACCGCTGCAGGTCGACAGCCGTGCACATGCGCGGCCCTGGCCCCGGACGTTTTCCGGCCAATTTCAGCTCGGGAGGCAGGAGCTTCAGTTGGCACCAGTGCTAGCCCCTCAGCGGGTACCGGAATTAGTGAGGGGTTTGGGCTGATATTTTTAATGCGAACCTCCCACGGATTCTCCGTCTGGGCCGGCATTTAGTCGCAGGAGTGGAGAATCCAACCCATTAAATTTTGTTCCCTCATACAAATCATAGTTGGGTCCCAAGTGAGCAATTTTCTGACCAGCTGAGCATCAACAATATATCAATTATTAAATATGTTGCAGCTCTGCATTGAGGTCTCATCCGTTTCCCTGTAGCTATTTTGAATACTTATTCGGACATTTCATTGGTATTTTGGTCTTTCATATAAACATCCTTCCTGTCACCTCTCCAACTCATTACACAAATCATTGTTCATCTCAAAACATTTCACCACAAACAGGACCACACCCAATTCCTTTCTCATTTCTTTCCTCATTGCCTGGCCCTAACTCTTTCCATCAACCCCTCCCCACCGCTCACATCTACACTTTCCCTTGGTCTAAAAGTTTAATGGACTCAAATTCCTGGGCCACCGACTCGAGCGTGCATATGTGTCAGCATGTTTGTCTACCAACAGATCTGACATTGCCCTCTGAAGCAATATTGCTCTTTTTCTCTGTAGTCAAATCTTTCAAATACCAAAGAATTATCCAGGAAATAAGCACGGCCTCAAACTCCTCACCACAAACCACCTCGTTAAACTTTACAATTAGAATGCAAATCAACCCCACCCCATTAACACACGGGGCAGGATTCTCTCATCTGGGACTAAGGGCAAAATTCTCCGCACCCGCGGAAAGTCGTAAAACCGTCGTAAAAATCGGGAGCGTTTTACGACGGTCGCGAAGGCTTCATTTCCCGACGGATTCACTTCCTGGAAATGGGCTAGTAGCGCGGCCGCGTCAATTACGTGCGTGATGACGACGGAACACGACGACGACACGATCACGCCCACGTGACGCCGCCCGACGCCGTAAAAAGGCACGGGCGACCACAGAATCTGTCAGGCAGGATGTCGGAGCCGAGGAGAGCTGCTCCTCGCTTTGTTGATGCTGACGTCGAGGCGCTGCTTGATGCCGTGGAGCAGAGGAGGGGCATCATCCGCCCGCGGAGAGGGCATCGCCAACCTGCCAGCGCGGTACGCCAGGCCTGGCGTGACGTGACTGCTGCCGTCAGTGCTGTGGGGCAGACCCCTCGCTCAGCTGAGCAATGTAGGAAGAAGCTACACGACCTCACCAGGTCTGCCAGGGTAAGTGCCATGAGGGTGCCCCCTGGTCACAACCATCCCTCCCCCTTAACTTAAGCACCCCCCCCCCCCCCCCGGGCACGGGAGGGAGGAGGGGGAAGAGGGATTGGGGCAGAGTTATTTGAGGATGGTTCACAAGGTTGTCGCAGACCCAGCGCTCTGGCCCCGAGGAGAGATGCAATCGTCTTATGACAACTTGCCCCCCCCCAAACTGTGCCAGTATCTGAACGGACTGCTGATACCTACCGTTTTGTAATGATCTACCTATGTTCCCTCCCCCAACAGGCCAAGGCCGCTCACAACCACCGTGAGCGGCACAAGACTGGAGGGGGTTCGCCCAACCTGCACCCCCTCAGCACCTTTGAACAGAGGGCCCTGGACCTTGTTGGGGGGTCTGCCAGCCGCGATATCGCGCTATGCGAGGTTGGCGGAACTGCAGCAAGTGAGACAACCCTCCCTGACAAACACTCACCCCTCCCCCATCCTCTGTCCCTTCACACACCCTGCCCACTGGGACACCTCCCCCATCCTCTGTCCCTTCACACACCCTGCCCACTGGGACACCTCCCCCATCCTCTGTCCCTTCACAAACCCTGCCCACTGGGACCGTCCAGCGGCCTGCCGAGCAAATCGAAATAACCCGTCTCATTCTCTTCCCTAGGACGTGATGCCGAACGACCAGGGCCGTCTGCCTCCAGACAGACACAGGAATCTGCGCCACCTCACCCGGGGCCTCACAACAGAGGGTGCCCGATCAGCGGGCAGCCCCATCCGCCCCAACCCAATCTGCGGACCAGGACGCACAGAGGGTTCGAAGTCCACTACCACCAGAAATGGCCAGGGACAACCCTCCTGTCGCTGAGCAGCCCCACACCCTGGAGGAGGCCCTAAACATTGAGAGCGTCGGGCTTGCGGCACTGCTTTCTCCCACCACATCCATCATCCCAGAGACACACACCCCGGCAGGCCTATTTAGTGATGAGTCTCCTGGGGCACAGTCTGGTTGGCACATCACAGCTGAGCAGGTACAGCAGGTGGAGGTCGGAGCAACAGAGGGCCCGGACTCGCGGAGGCCAGACCAGGCCCAGGATGCAGCTGGCTCCCAGACGTTTTCTGAGTTCCTGGAGTTTATCAACCCACCCGCACAGCCGATGCCTCAGGAAACCCAGGGAAACAATGGCGGGAGGAGGGCTGCCTTCCTGGCTCTGCAGACGCTGTTAGAGGAGTCGAACCGCGTCCAAGAGCAGGGAGTGGTGCCGCTCATGGCAGAGACCCAGTCCGACACCGCACGGGTGGCATCCACGGTGGAGGCAATGGGTCAGGTTATGCAAGACGTTGGGGTTAATGTGCACGCGTCATCCTCGGCCCTGGACAAGGTTGCCCTCTCACAGGCAGCAATGTGCCAGAGCCAAAACGACATTGCCGGCGCCCTGCGGGCCATGGCCGAGTCTCAGCAGGTCATGGCCCAGTCGCAGCACGCCATGGCACAGTCCCAGCAGTCGATAGCACAGTCCCAGCAGTCGGTCGCGGAGACCATCAACCGCCTGACACATGTGCTGGATGGCGTCGTGCACACACAGGTTGAGGTCGCACAGTCCCTGGCGGGAATGTTTAACTCCCTGGACTCCGTCTCTGCAAACCTTCGGATCCTGGTCGATACCGTTGCAGGCCTCCAGGACTGGCAGCGCCAGGTGTTGGTGGTGCGACGGGGCACTTCCCCGCTCGCACCTCTGTCCCAAAGTGAGGCCCGGGGGCCACCGGGCTCCCCGAGGGAGGAGGAGGTTTCGGGGCCCGTCCCATTAACTCCATCACGGGACGTCCCGGAATTCTCGGCCTCCCCCCGTCCCATCCCTGGTGCATCGGGTGGGCAGCAGGCAGAGCAGGGTGGCACAATGTCACCCGAGACGCCCGCAGAGCAGCCTGGCCCATCAAGGCCTGGTCGCCCCAGGAAACGCTTGGCCAAGGAGAAACGAGTCGAGGGGGGCGATTCGCAGCAATCCTCCTCCACTCCTGCTGTATCATCTGGGGAGTCACGTAGACGTGGTGTTAGGGCCCGTAAGGCAACTAAGATAGACACTGAGTAAGTTGGCACGGGTGAAGGGCACAGTTTAGTTGTAGGGGCTAGGGCACCTGTAAATAATTGTTAATATTAAACGCACTGTTCCACCTTACTTGTAATACCGTGTGATTGTTCCACAGCCACAGGAATCGTGATGGTGACCGAGTGTCGCTGGGGGTGACAGGTGGTGAAACCTCGGTGCCGGGTGTGCAGTCCCTGCCCCTACCCCCTCCCACAGCTAGCCCACGCGGGCACGTGATGGAGTGTCAGTGACGAACTCAGCGGCCACCAAGGTGGATGGTTCAGCTATTGCCATGGGTCAGACTCTCTCTAACGATTCTGAGCTCACAGCTCTTCGCAGAGCGGGCTGTCATCATTCCACATGGCACTGATCACACCCGCTGACACAGCCATCAATGTTGTGCCATTCCGTCTGTACCCAGTGATAAGCGTCATGTCGAAGTGGAGCAGTGTACACTGAGGGGGGGGGGGGGGGGGGGGGGGGGTTGTGGTGATGGCAGTTGTGTGGTGACCCTCTGCATGACTAGCGATGCAGGTGGTGGTTTGGTGTTCATCGGGGACGTCACATGCGATGCGTGAACCGTGCTGCCACCAGGGCGTCGCGTGCCCGCCGTCCTTGCCGGTTCCGTCGTGCCGCCTCCTGGACATCACCAGCACCTGGGTCGTGTCTGCGTTCTGCGCCCGCCACTCCGCCACCCTCCTCCTCCTCCTCCTCCCTCGCCTCCTCCTCCTCCTCCTCCTCTGTGCTGGCACCACTGCCACTAGCTTCTCCCTCCGCCTCCTGCAGCAGGTCATCTCCCCTCTGCATCGCGATGTTGTGCAGCGCACAGCAGACCACTACAATGCGAGCGACCCTGTCGGCCTGGTACTGCAGGGCCCCTCCGGAGCGGTCCAGGCACCTGAATCTCATCTTCAGGAGGCCAAGGCAGCGCTCCACCACACCCCTGGTTGCTGCATGGGCCTCGTTGTATCGTGTTTCCGCATTGGTCTGAGGCCTCTGTATAGGCGTCATCAGCCAAGACCTCAGCGGATAACCCCTGTCGCCGAGCAACCAGCCCCTCAGCCGGGGGGGACGTCCCTCAAACATCGCAGGGATGAACGACTGCGCTAGTATGTAGGAGTCATGCACACTCCCTGGGAACCTTGCACAGACGTTCATGAACCTCATGTGGGGGTCGCATACCACCTGGACATTAATGGAGTATGTCCCCCTTCTGTTTGTGAACACTTCCTTGTCCACAGCAGGCGGGCGCAAGGGGACGTGAACACAGTCGATTGACCCCTGAACCCTCGGTATCCCGGCCACACTGGCAAATCCACGGGCTCGTGAGTCTTGACTTGCTTGGTCCTCGGGAAAGGTGATGTAGCGGTCCGCGATGGCATAGAGGGCGTCGGTTACATCCCGGATGCACCTGTGCACCGATGACTGGGAGATCCCGGAGACGTCCTCGCTCGGAGACTGGAAGGAGCCGGTAGCATAGAAGTTCAGAGCGACCGTCACCTTGATGGCAACCGGGATCGCGTGTCCTCCCCCCGTTCCACGTGGGGCGAGGTGCGACAGGAGTTCGCAGATATGTATCACCGTCTGCCTACTCAGCCGGAGTCTTCTCCTGCAGGTGATGTCCGGCATTGTCAGGAAAGAGACCCGGACACGGTACACCCTTTGGCTTTGGTCGTCGCCTCTGGCGCCGTGGCTGCACCCTCACTCTCTCCTCTTCCTCTTCCTCCTCCTCCTCCCCCCCATGCTGCTCGAGGACTGGCAACTCCTCGGCCCTTCCCTCTGCTGCTGCAGCTGGCCCTGCATCCACTGCGGGTTGTGGCTGTGGATGCTGCTGCATCGCCAAATCCAGTAGAGCGGCCCCAACCACTGCGCAGAACATAGCCGTTCTGTTCCCATGCATTGTGCTAACCTACAGAAGGGTGGTGGGGGCAGAGAAACGGGACATGTTAGACGGAGGTTAGTCGACACCTCGGCAGCCGCCTGCCACGGGATACCTGTGTGTCCCGGTGGCCTGGTCGCGCTGCTGACACGCGGTCAGCCTAACCCCTGGTCACTTTCTGCATCCAACGGCCAGTAAACTATGGCCTCCTCACCGATGCGTCAGTGGCCTGTGGCCGTAAGCCACAGGGCAACCAGCGGCCGTGTCCTCGTGACCGGCACACCATGGCATGGTGGCAGACATTTTGTTACGGGGTTGGACGGCTCACTCTCTACCTAACCCCCCCCCCCCTCCGTCGCCCCCCACTGCCTCCCCCGTCGCCCCCCACTGCCTCCCCCGTCGCCCCCCACTGCCTCCCCCGTCTCCCCCACTGCCTCCCCCGTCTCCCCCACTGCCTCCCCTGTCGCCCCCCACTGCCTCCCCCGTCTCCCCCACTGCCTCCCCCGTCGCCCCCCACTGCCTCCCCTGTCGCCCCCCACTGCCTCCCCCGTCTCCCTCACTGCCTCCCCCGTCGCCCCCCACTGCCTCCCCCGTCGCCCCCCACTGCCTCCCCCGTCGCCCCCCACTGCCTCCCCCGTCTCCCCAACTGCCTCCCCCGTCGCCCCCCACTGCCTCCCCCGTCTCCCCCACTGCCTCCCCGTCTCCCCCACTGCCTCCCCCGTCGCCCCCCACTGCCTCCCCCGTTGCCCCCCACTGCCTACCCCGTCTCCCCCACTGCCTCCCCCGTCGCCCCCCCACTGCCTCCCCGTCTCCCCAACTGCCTCCCCCGTCGCCCCCCACTGCCTCCCCCGTCTCCCCCACTCCCCCCGCTCTGGACCCCCTCCCGTTCTCAGGGATGCCTTCCCCGTTGTGGCCAGACTCGAGCGGTGCGCTGAGCGGTGCGCTGAGCGGTGCGCTGAACGGTGCGCTGAGCGGTGCGCTGAGCGGTGCGCTGAGTGGTCCCCTGACCTCCTCCAAGCTGTCGTCAGCCAGGCCGACTGGTTGACGAATTTAAAAAGCAGGTGTGTTTCACGACGTGCAAACAGGGCACCATGACGTCGGGACTTCGGCCCATCCGGGCCGATGAATAGCGGGGGGGGGCTATCAGTGGCGATTCTGGTCGTGTCAGGGGCGGGAAGGAGGCGTTTGTCGGGAATGGCGACTCCGACATTTTGCGGGGTTCGGAGAATAGCGGGAGGGCGTCGGAACAGCGTCGCCGTAAAAATTTCCGACGCCCGCTATTCTCCGACCCATCGTGAGTCCGGAGAATCGCGCCCTAAATTCCTTGTCAGGGGCTGGAACAGGAAAAATTTTCCTTCTGCAGAGGCCAATGGGAAACCATGCCATATCTTCCTGCCCGACCTCATTAATTATGCACCCGAGGGGTGGGGAGGGGGAGGGCTTACCGCCATATTTTGTGGTGGGTCGGGTTTAGACATGAGTCCCGCCATCATGTATGGGCACCTAACATCACTAACCTATCTCTGAACAAAGAAGATGGACCTCCTGAAAAAGAAGATGGATCTCCAGGATCACTCCAATGTTCGAGGACGGACCTCCTCAATAACACGGAATCTGTAAGGTCCACCTGTAGATGCCCCCACGCACACCCACACCCATCCAGTGCTGTGATTTACCAGGGCCCAGAGTCACCAGCGGCCTCCATCCCGAAATCCCGAGGGAGCCCCAAGCATTGTTGGGTGAGTCCACGTTGCCATGTTGTTCCAGACTTTTTTTGGACTCACATGTTTCCCGCTGGCGTCACGGAGAATCGGGCGTGTGTGGAAGATTCAACTCGGGCCTTCAGCCACGTCCCATTAGCAGGTGCAAATCAGTTTCATACCAACCTCCAGCGGGTTTTCTGATCCACAATGGCGGGCACCAGTAGAAGGCCCTGTGGCCCTGCCAAGGTGCCTGGATGGCACTGTCAAGCCAGCAGGAGCACTGCCTGGGTGCCAGGGTGGCAGTGCAAGGGTACCCACGTGCCAGGGCAAGGGTACCCACGTGCCAGGGCAAGGGTACCCACGTGCCAGGGCAAGGGTACCCACGTGCCAGGGCAAGGGTACCCACGTGCCAGGGTGACACTGCCAAGGGTCAGGGGACAAGAGGGATCATACACATGAAATGAGGGTGTAGGGGGTGTTTGAAGTTTGGGAGAGTGCAGAGCAGGTATGTAGAGGCCTCCGGAGTTTGGGTGGGTAATGTGTGGGGGTCCTGAAAGGGAGGGGGTGCTATAAGGGGGCTTTGGGGGCCTGAAGAGGGGGACCCCCAGGAATCCCATAGCCGAGTGTCCTCACCTGGGGTGTGTGGGATCCATATTTGTGGGGGATGACATTGACCATGGGTGGAGGACTCACAAGCTCACTTAGAGATCAGGGCACCTTTTCAAAATGGCAACCTGAGCTCTAATTTCAGCTCCGAAGTGATTAAGAAAATTCTAAGGGCTGGATTCTCTGTCTTTGAGAGGGCCGGTGTGGAAACAGTGGCATTTTACAACAGAACGAACAGAGCAGCAGCTGCACCGATTCAGCTACTTCAAATGGGCTAGCACC
The DNA here is from genome assembly GCF_902713615.1 of Scyliorhinus canicula. Lineage (NCBI taxonomy): Eukaryota > Metazoa > Chordata > Chondrichthyes > Carcharhiniformes > Scyliorhinidae > Scyliorhinus > Scyliorhinus canicula. Next base: position 64,586,694 of record NC_052151.1, on the reverse strand, counting down.
ATTGCCACATGGAACTCAATCAATTCCATAGAAAACGGTGCTGGATTCGCCGGGTCTGTGATTGGCGTGCATGAGGCTTACATTCCGCAGCCGCACTTAACCTATCCATCGGCCACATGCACCATCCCAGCTAGCCAGATGACTGGAAGGAGAGCACGCCAATCAGAGTGGCCAGGGTGAGTTGGTCGTTCCGTCCCCGGCACTAACCCCCCCTCTGCGCACACCCGCAGCTCAGCCCCTCCCCTTCGGGGGACGGCCGAACCCCCACCCTGCCCGCCCACTCCCCACCCGGGTGCCCTGTCCAGTGAGACCACCATCTGCCCAACTCCTGGGCTGCATGCCTGGGAATGTCCCCATGACATATGTGTGAGAATCCCCTCATACCCCCCTCAACCCACCCATACCCTCCTCACCCCCTCAACCCACCCCTCATCCCCCTCAACCCACCTCTTAAACCCCCAGACCACCCTCATCCCCCATGCCCCCTCACCCGCCTCAACCCACCCCTCACTCCCCCATAACCCCCTCACCCCCTCAACCCACCCCATACCCCCCTCACCCCCTCAACCCACCCCATACCCCCTCATCCCCTCAACCCACCCCTCACTCCCCTCAACCCACCGCTCACCCCCTCAACCCACCCCTCACCCCCTCAACCCACCCCTCACCTCCCTCACCCCCTCAACCCACCCCTCACCCCCTCAACCCACCCCTCACCCCCCTCAACCTACCCCTCACCCCCTCAACTCTCCCCTTCCCTCCTCATCCCACCACTCACCCCTTCAACCCACCCCTCACCCCTCAACCTACCCCTCGCCCCCTCAACCCACCCACTCAACCCACCCCTCACCCCCTCAACCCACCCCTCACCCCCCTCAACCAACCCCTCTCAACCTATTCCTCACCCCCTCAACTCACCCCTCAGCCCCTCAACCCACCCCTCACCCCCCTCAACACACTCCCCTCAAACCACCCCCACCCCCCTCAACCCACTCCCTCACCCCACCCCCCTCAACCCACCCCCTCAACCTACCCCTCACCCCCCTCACCCCTCAACCCATCCCTCACCTCCCTCAACCCACCTCCCTCAACCCATCTCTCACCTCCCTCAACTCATCCCCTCTCAACCCACCCCTCACCACCCTCAACCCACCCCTCACATCCCTCAACCCACCCCCTCAAACCACCCCCCTCAACCCACCCCTCACCCCCCTCAACCCACCCTCCTCAACCCCTTCCCCCAAGCCCCCGGCCCGTTGTCTAATCATAGATAACCTCCTGTGTCTTACAGGACCTGCCGGAGATGGGGCCGGTCCATCCGGGGCACCTCTCACCCCCAGCCTGTGCCAGAGCCGGTGTCCCCCCAGACAGCCGGAACACCAGCCCCCCGCCCGAGATTCAGCGCACCCCGGAGCTCGGGTCGGTGGAGGACCCGGGTTTTCCATCACAGCTGTCTCCAAGACCCTCCACCATCTCAGAGATTATCAACTTGGTTGGTCACATTAGTGAATAGGCTCCTGGGACACTATCTGGTGCACACCACACATCGCACCCGGTACAGAAGTGTGGAGGTAGCAGCAGCCGAGGGGCCGGGCGGTCGGAGGGAGGCCAAGCCCCAGGACCCAGATGCCGCCCAGACTTCTGGAACATCCAGTCCCAGCCACAGTGCAGGTGCAGTCAGAGACCCAGGGGCACAAGACGGGATGACGGCGTTGGCAAAAGGAGAATCCCACCCTAAGTGTGGGCTAAACCAGTGAGAAACTCCCCAGGGCCCAAAAAAGTGACTAAGCATTATTGAATATTGGTGGGGAACTCGCCAGCAGAGCCGGCCGGAAACTCCCTGAAAAACCTGCAACAAATTAACTTAGAAATTGTTTGGGAGAATCGGGCACATCTGTTACAGACCAGGAGCTGGATTACGAAATCAGCCAGAGCATCTCCTCCCTAGAACGCATGACCTAGGAGCAGGAGTGGGCAATTTAGCCCCCCGAGCCTAACACCCTCAATGTGACCATAGATGATCCCATCCTGGCCTCAACTCCACCGGCCTGCCCGTTCTCCATAACCCTTCAACCCATTACTAATTAAAAATATGTCCAACTCCTTAAATTTACTCACTTTCCCAGCATCCACTGCGAATTCCACAGATTCAGAACCCTTTGGGAGAAGTAGTTTTTCCTCAAATCAGTTTTAAATTTGCTGTCTCTTATTCTAAGAGGAAGCATCAGCTCCACGTCTACTTCACCCATACCTTTTAGCATCCTGTATACCTCAATTAGATTTCCCCTCATTCTTCTAAACTCTAGAGAGTATAGGCCTAAACTGTTCAATCTCTCTTCATACGACAAACCCCTCATCTCTGGAATCAATCTAGTGAACCTCCCTCTGAACTACCTCCAATGCCACTACATCTTTCCTCAAATAAGGGGACCAAAACTGTGCACAATACTCCAGGTGCGGTCTTACCAATGCCTTGTATAGTTGCAACAACACTACCTTGCCTTTATACTCAATTCCTTTTGCTATAAATGCCAACATTCCATTAACTTTCCTTATTACCTGCTGCACCTGCATGCTAGTTTTCTGTGACTCATGCACGAGGACACCCAGATCGAGAACCCCAAAGTATCTCCCCATTTAGATAAGTTGCCTTTCCATTTTTTCAACCAAAACGCATGACCTCACATTTATCCACATTAAACTTCATCTGCCACATTTTGACCCACTCTCCTAACCTATTTATATCCATTTGTAAGGTTCCGATTTCCTCATTGTAACTTACCGTCCTACCTATTTTGTGTCATCTGCAAATTTGGCTATGGACCCTCTATCTCTGTATCCAAGTCGTCATTATAGATTGTAAATAGCTGGGGCCCAAGGACCGAACCCTGTACACCGCACTAGTTACATCTTGCCATCCAGAAAAAGACCCATTTATCCCGACTCTGTCTCCTGTCCGTCAGCCAGTCTTCTATCCAAGCTAATAAGTTACCCCAAATCCCATGTGATCTCACCTTGTGAATTAACCTTCTGTGCGGCACCTTATCTAATGCCTTCTGGAAGTCCAGATATACTACATCTACAGGATCCCCATTATCCACTTTGCCTGTTACATCTTCGAAGAACTCAAGCAAATTAGTCATACATGATTTGCTCTTCATAAAACCATGCTAATGTTGAAAATAATGATGAGAGCGCACAGTCACGGTTACCCTCATGATTGATTAAGGGGTTCCAATTTTATTGTTTGCCATTGGGGATGCAGCGAATGATTCTACATGATTTAATTTTTTTCAATTGGTTTATGGACATCAAATCCATAGAATTCCTACAGTGCAGAAGGAAGTCATTCAGCTCATTGTGTCTGCACTGAATATCTGAAAGATCTCCCGACCTAAGTCCACTTCCCTGTCCTATCCCAAACGTAAAATAAAGTTATGTGTTTTTGATGCCACTATTTAAGAAGAGAATCTCATTGATGAAAAAAAAAACATTTAATACATTGAATTCCCTGCAACTTAACTCTCAAAAATAAACAGTCCTATTATTCAGCTATTTGGAACCGTCAATAAAATTACCCCCATAACAGGCCCCCCACTATGATAATGTTAGGTTGTAAATTCAGTCATGGGGCAAAATCCAAAGATGTGCGGGTCAGGTGCTAAATTGCCCCTTAGTGTCCAAAGATGTGCAGATTAGGTGGGGTAATGGGGATAGGGTAGGAGAGTGAACCTAGGTCGGTGCAGACTCGATGGGCCCAATGGCCTACTTCTGCACTGCAGGGATTCTGTGAAACCATGCAATGAAAGCCCTCAGGTTTATCTCAAGTACTGATTATTGTTTTTAGCAAACTCCACACTTAAAATAAAATGCAAAATCCAGCAGAGTTATATCTTTTGGCAGCTTTGACAATGGGCTTCGACAGTTCCAAGGACTTTTGATAGTTCCAATGGGTTTGACAGTTATTTGACAGTTCTTTGACTACTTTGACAGTACTTTGAAAGTTTGGACAGTCTCAATGAGTTTATGTACTTTTTACACACATTGATGTCTACTTTTAATAATCCCACAGAGCACCTGACCTGTTCCAAAGAGTGTCCTTTCTATGGGAAGTTGTCTCTGCAAACCACACCTTTCCATTTAGAACCATCCCTCCTCATACTCCGTCCCTATGAAAATGGTGGAGGCAAGGATCAGGAGCAGGGCCTCCGGTTCGGGTCACAGCCAGTGTTTCTCAGTAGACGGAGAATCTGTGAAAAATCAGACCTTAAAGTAAGGTCTTCGTGGATTGTTTTAAATCCAAATTTTGAGGTGAGCCTCTTCCTATTCACCTTCCATGCCCTGCACTCATGATCTGGTAGATACAGCTCCTTAAGAAGAAAGAAACAGGGTGCAGTTCTCCGCACTCACGACGGTGCGGAGAATAGCGGGCGTCATAAATTTTTACGGACACGCTGGTCTGACGCCCTCCCGCTATTCTCCCCCCCCACCACGCCCGCCTCCCGACACGAATCGCTGCCCGCCGTTTTTTTACGGCGAGCAGCGATTCTCAGCTGGCCAATGGGCCGAATTCCAAGGCCTTTATGACCGTTTTTATGAACGTCAAACACACTTGGTCTGACCGTTCGTAAAAACGGCCGTAAAGTCCCGATCTGGGGAACCATGGCACCGATTGGTACGGCAGTACCACGGCCGTGCCAAGGGTGCCATGGGCCCGCGATCGGTGCCCACTCTTTATCCTTCCGTCGCCCCGCTGTATCCATTCGCGGGGCGGCTGAGGGGCATACCGGCACGCGCATGCGCGGGTCTCACGCAAATGCGTGATGATGTCATCCGCGCATACGCGGGTTGGAGTCGTCCAATCCGCGCATGCGCGGCTGACGTCATGTGACGCGTCAGCCGTCGCAAACTCTGGCTAGCGGGCTTAACAAAATTAGTTAAGCCCCGACCGGGGACCAGAATCGGTTCCCGGTCGGGGGGGCGGAGGCTGGCGTCAAACCCGCCCATTTTTGACGCCAGCCTCACGATTTCTCCCGGGTGCGGAGAATCACGCTCACAATGTTTACTAACACACCACTGACTTTGTGACCTTTAATAATTGGACAGGAGTGATTCTCTTTTTAACAATTTTTGATCATTAAGAAGGAAAAAAACTGCATTTATATTGAGCCTTTCGTGACCACAGATGTCACAATGTACTTTGGGCCAATTAAGCAATTTTGAAGTGTAACTACTGTTAATATGTAGGAACCGCAGCAGCCATTTTGCACACACCGAGCTGCCATTAAACAGCAATGTGATAATTAGCAAATGACCTGTCTTTGCGATGTTGATCGAGGGAGAAACATGGGTCAGACTGGAGCTCACTTTAACACCTCATCTGAAGGACAGCATCTCCAACAGTTGTACCCTCTTTTTTTGCAAATATATACTGTCACGACACCCTGGGCTCGTGTGCAGTCAATTCCAGCTCCACTTGAACCGGAGCCGCAACACAAGTGAAATTAGGGCCCATAACTTCCGAGTATCATGGAAAACCACAGCCCACTGATACTGGAAGAGAACTGTCCGCACTTATTTGCGCGCAAAAACCGCTACAAAATTCCCAGCCTCAGCGGCAGCCTCGGGCATCCGGCTTGACAGTCTGTGCAGACTCCAGCGCGCCGAAGTGTTGATGTAACCACACCTCCTTGTGCGGCAGCAGCTACAGGAATGCCCATCGAGGGCAGGTTTAAACTGCAGATTCATATTGAAGACAACAGGCAACCAGTGTTTAACTTGTTTAACAAGTTTAGGGCCTCACGGTAGCATGGTGGTTAGCATCAATGCTTCACAGCTCCAGGGTCCCAGGTTCGATTCCCGGCTGGGTCACTGTCTGTGTGGAGTCTGCACGTCCTCCCCATGTGTGCGTGGGTTTCCTCCGGGTGCTCCGGTTTCCTCCCACAGTCCAAAGATGTGCGGGTTAGGTGGATTGGCCATGCTAAATTGCCCGTAGTGTAAGGTTAATGGGGGGATTGTTGGGTTACGGGTATACGGGTTACGTGGGTTTAAGTAGGGTGATCATTGCTCGGCACAACATCGAGGGCCGAAGGGCCTGTACTGTTCTATGTTCTAAGTGTTTTAAAGGTATGTCGAAGTTATTGTCACAGTTATTCCTTTTTCTTTTATATAGGCATTGAAATTGTTTTTGGTTCTTTGAAAGCAATTTTGATTTTTTTATGATTGAAGGTGATTATTATTCATAAGTGAACATAGGTTTTGTTATTTGTTTTAATGCTGTGAAACTGTTTAAATCTGCACTATATTATTATATATCTTTATATGTGGCATGCTTGAAAGGGTTTGTACTTTTAATTGAGATTATGGTCATAAGATTTTCAAAGTGCCCCAGACTCTTAAATCTGTGTTAATAAAATCATAGAATCGCTACAGTGCAAAAGAAAGCCATTTGACCCATTGAGTCTGCACCGACCCACTAAAAGAGCACCCTACCCAGGCTCACCCGCCCCCCCCCTCCCCCATCCTATGTCCGTAACGCCACCTAACCTTTGGACGCTAAGGGGCAATCTAGCAAGGTCAATCCACCAAGCCTGCACATCTTTGGACTGTGTAAGAAAACCGGAGCACTGGGAGGAAACCCACCCAGACAGGAGCAGAACGTGCAAATATCACACAGTCACCCAAGGTCCCTGGTATTGTGAGGCAGCAATGCCAACCAGGGTGTCACTGTGTTACCTGTATTATTATGTTTCTGCCTTGCTTACTTCAATTATCTTATTCATTTATAAATATCTCATAATTAAATGTTTTCATGTTTCAGTAAGACATTTCCAGAAGCTTGCAAAGTTTAATGGATAACATTTATTCAGAAAATAATGTTAGGAACACAGAAGTTTGATACCATGTTGACATAACTTTTGCAGCAGCTGGTTGACATTTCCTTTGATAGCATTTTAAAAATAAATTTAGAGTACCCAATTAGTTTTTTCCAACTAAGGGGCAATTTAGCATGGCCAATTCACCTACCCTACACATCTTTGGGTTGTGGGGTGATGCACGATCAATTGCACAAAGACTAGAGTTGAATACAACTGAGGCCTTATTGCTCTAAGATGTGTGGCCTCCCACAGCAGCTGGCGAAATGGCTGCAGCTTGGAGGACACACATATTTATACTCCACCTACTGGGCGGAGCCAGCAGGCAGGGACTAGCGACGTACCTGTAGTACAGGTCCTACCATACATCACTTAATATAGGTGCAGCAGTGGTTTACCACATTCACCCCCTGTTAAAATTGAGTCCGGCGGGGGGTGGTGGAGAACTATATACAACAAATGAGTTATACATTTACAATATTGGGGAGCAAAAAAAAATCTTTTGAAGTCCAGTGGACCAGTTAGAGATTTAACTGGTCCGGGGCCTTGATGTGCCGCTGGGAGCGACGCAGTGGTGGCGGTGATCTCGATGCTGGTCTGATCTTTGGTGACTTGGGGAGTGTGCCAAAATCCTCTTCATCCTCGGGCATGGGCATGGGGAGGACGGATGGTCCTGGGGGTTTGCTGCTGGGAGAGCTGGGGGAGGGGAGGGTGGCCAGGCCGGAGGGGTGTGTGTGTCGGGAACTTGCTGGTGCCAGGTCCCTGAGGGTATCCTGGCGGCCATCGGGGTACGCCATGTAGGCATACTGGGGGTTTGCATGGAGCAATTGCACCCTCTCCACCAACGGGTCCGCCTTGTGGAGTCGGACATGCCTACGGAGCAGGACTGGTCCTGGAGCTGCAAGCCAAGTCGGGAGTGACACCCCAGATGTGGACTTCCTGGGGAAGGCAGAAAGACATTCATGGGGTGTGTTGTTAGTGGTGGTGTACAGTAGAGACTGAATGGAGTGCAGTGCATCAGGGAGGACCTCCTGCCAGTGGGAGGCCGGGAGGTTCCTGGACCATAGGGCCGGCTGGACGGCCCTCCAAACCGTCCCGCTCTCCCTCGCTACCTGTCCGTTTCCCCGGGGGTTACAGCTTGTCATCCTGCTGGAGGCAGTATCCCTGCTGAGCAGGAACTGACGCAGCTCATCGCTCATGAATGAGGATCCCCTGTCACTGTGGATGTAGGCGGGGAAACCGAACAGAGCGAAGATTGTGTTGAGGGCTTTGATGACGGTGGCAGACGTCATGTTGGGGCATGGAATGGCGAAGGGGAATCTGGAGTACTCATCGACCACACTGAGAAATACGTGTTACGGTCGATGGAGGGGAGGGGCCCTTTGAAATCCACGCTGAGGTGCTCAAAGGGACTGGAGGCCTTCACCAGACGCGCATGGTCCAGCCGGTAGAAGTGGGAAGATGGCGGCACCCACTGGCTGCGCGTGGTCTGAGGGGGAGAAGATGGCGGCACCTACTGGCCGCGCGTGGTCTGAGGGGGAGAAGATGGCGGCGCCCATTGTCCGTAAACGAAGGGGGTGGGGGCGACTGCGCGGGCCTGGCACACCGCAGCGAAGCCCCTTCTTACCACAAGCCTTACAAAAGGCAGCGCGGGCCGGGCAGCGTTGGCGGGGGTGTTTCTGCTGGCCGCAAAAGTAACATTGGGGACCCCCGGGGTTCGCTGGCTGGCGCGTGGCACAGGCATATTGGCTGGATAAGGCCCCCGCTAGGGCGGTTGTCTGTGGGGTCCACGATGCATAGGAGGGGTGGGCTGCGCGGCTGGGGGTGCAGGCCTGACTGTTGCGCGAGGTGACCGTCATAGAGAGCGCTAGCTTCTTTGTCTCTGCGAGATCGAGCGTGGCCCCTTCTAACAATCGCTGGTGCATGAGGTCCGACCCAATCCACGTAACAAAAGCGTCCCGCATAAGGAGGCTTAAATGTTCCGTGGCCATAACCGCCTGACAGTCACAGTCCCAGACTAGTGGGATTAGTGCCCACCAGAAGTCTTCTGTGGACTCACCAGGGGGGTTGAGAGCGAGTGGCGAGTACGTGCTTGGCGAAGAGTGTGTTCAACTTCTGAGCGTAATTTTCTTGAGAAGCGTCATGGCTTCGGCATAGTTTGGCGCGTCCTGGATCAGCGGAGAGACGCTGGAGCTCAACCTCGAGTACAGTATCTGTATTTTCTGAGCCTCCGGAACAGGGCTTGGCGCCAAGTTGATGAACGCCTCGAAACAAGCTAGCCAGCGCTGAAAGTCCTTTTGGTGTCGCTTGAATGCGGATCCAGCTGCAGGCGATCCGGCTTGACACAGAGGTCCATCTTTTGAGCAATAAATTGATGCATGATCAATTGCACAAAGACAAGAGTTGAATACAACAAAGGCTTTATTGCTCTAAGATGTGTGGCCTCCCAACAGCAGCTGGCGAAATGGCAGCAGCATGGAGGACACACACATTTATACTCCGCCTCCTGGGCTGAGCCATCAGGCAGGGACTACCTCTGTACCTGTAGTACAGGTCCAACCATACATCACCTAATATAGGTGCAACAGTGGTTTACCACATGGAGGTGAGACCCAGGCAGACACGGGGAGAATGTGCAAACTCCACAGGGACAGTGACCCAGGGCCGGGATTGAACCCGGGACCTCAGCGCCGTAGATACCAGTGCTAACCACTAGGCCACCGTGCCACTCCCCTTTTCATAGCTACCACAACTTTTCCAAACACTTTGCAATAAAATATATCTTTTCACTTTAACACAGTGATTAACAAAGCGTATTTTTTTTACTTGGACATAACGGTTCTGTTGACTTTCGGTAAATGGGGAGGAGGGAGGGAGGAGAGGGAGGGGGCAGGGGAAGAAGTAAGGGTTCAATGTCCAAATGTAGAAGCTGACAGGTGAACCCGAACAGTTGTAGGATTCTGAAATCCAATATAACTTCGACTCGGGGTCCGACTAAGTACAAGACCATTCTGGGTACAAACCTGATTCAACAATTATTGAATTAGCAAAATGACAGCACGTAACCAGATAATGGAGGCAGCCCCTTCACAATGGAATATTGAATCTCTGTCAGCTGGGGCTCTCTCTCTCTCCAAATTCTTCTTTCTTCTAACTTCTATTTTCTTTTTGCTTCCGGTATCACTGAAAATCAGGCGTATCTAACCCTTTCCAAATCACTGCCACAGTGATATCCCTGAACTATGATTGCTCCATGTAGTGCATGAATAGAACATAGAACATACAGTGCAGAAGGAGGCCATTTGGCCCATCGAGTCTGCACTGACCCACTTAAGCCCTCAATTCCACCCTATCCCCATACCCATTAACCCCGCCTAACCTTTATGGTCACGGAGGGCAATATATCATGGCCAAGCCACCTAACGTGCACGTCTTTGGACTGTGAGAGGAAACCAGAGCACCCAGAGGAAACCCACGCAGACGTGGGGAGAACGTGCAGACTCCGCACAGACAGTGACCCAGCGGGGAATCAAAGCTGGGACCCTGGCGCTGTGAAGCCACAGTGCTATCCACTTGTGATACCCTGCTGCCCACGGTAGAATAGATTCTGGTTGTCTAGGTGAGGCATGTACACTGCATTGTCATCTCCTGGTGACAATTCTTTCAGGATGAGAAGCACAATTAGCTCATTGTCTCAGATTCAGTGTATTTAATGTGAATTCTGAATTAAATCAGACACAAACATTGTCTGTAAATGTTGCTGTTTAAATCAGTTTTTCAATGTCTGTTTGCTTTTCCATGGTCTCCTGTTGGGTGATATATTTTACTGTAGCTGTTGCGTTTAGGGTGGCTATGTTACTTTAAGGACAGATTGCAAAGCTATTTATAATTTTAAACAAAACAAAATCAACCTAATACTGAAGATTATGCAGTGGGTAACACTTAAAAATCTGTACGAAGTGTGCGTAATGGCGCCAGAATGTGGCAACTAGGGGCTTTTCACAGTAACTTCATTTGAAGCCTACTTGTGACAATAAGCGATTTTCAATTCATTTCATTTTCATGATGAGCATTTGGAAGGTGGGCTGGGTAAAATATTCTTCCACATTCAATTATAATTGGTACAGTCACAGAGATTAAAGTCAAAAGGGTGGATCGTTCCAAAATTAATCATCCACTAACAGAAGTTAAACCTCATACAAAAGTACATGCACATCGTTTGCTCCTCATAGAGTCATACAGGCTTGTCCAGGCCGCCCATACTTTTTTACCACTAAGCTAGTCCCAATTGCCTGCATTTGGCTCATAACCCTCTATACCTAGCTTTATCATATAACTGTCTAAATGCTTTTTAAGAGACAAATTTGTACCCATCTCTACTACTGCTTCTGGCAGCTCGTTCCAGACATTCACCACCCACTGTATGAAATTATTGCCCCTCTAGACCTTTTTTTAATCTCTCTCCTCTTACTTTAAACCTATGCTCTCTAGTTTTAGACTCCCCTATCTTTGGGAAAAGATGTTGACTATCTACCTCGTCTCTGCCCCTCATTATTTTATAGACCTCTATAAGTTCACCCCTAAGCCCCCTACATTCCAGGGGAAAAAGTCCCGGTCTATCCAGTCTCTCTTTATAACTCAAACCATCAAGTCCTGGTAGCATCCTCGTAAATCTTTTCTGTGCTCTTTCTAGTTTAATAATATCCTTCCTGTAATAGGGTGACCAAAACTGTACAGAGTATTCCAAGTGTGACGTTACTAATGTCTTGTACAACTTCAACAAGACGTCCCAACTCTTGTATTCAATATTCTGACCAATCAAACCTAGCATGCTGGATGCCTCCTTCACCACCCTGTCCACCTGTGACTCCAGCTTCAAGGAGCTATGAACCTGTATTTCTGTATCTCTTTGTTTTGTAACTCTCCCCATCTCCCTACCATTAACTGACTAGGTCCTGCCCTGCTTTGATCTACCAAAATGCATCACCTCACATTTATCTAAATTAAACCTCCATCTGCCATTCACCGGCCCACTGACCCAATTGATCAAGATCACGTTGCAATCCTAGATAACCTTCTTCACAATCCACTATGCCACCAATCTTGGTGTCATCTGCAAACTTACTAACCATGCCTCCTACATTCTCATCCAAATGATTAATATAAATAACAAATAACAGTGGACCCAGCACCGATCCCTGAGGGGCATCGTTGGTCACGGCCTCCAGTTTGAAAAACAACCCTCTACAACACCCTTTGTCTTCTGTTGTCAAGCCAATTTTGTATCCAATTGGCTACCTCACCCTGGATACCGTGAGATTTAACCTTATGCAACAACCTATCATGCGGTACCTTGTCAAAGGCCTTGCTAAAGTCCATGTAGACAACGCCGACCGCACTGCCCTCATCTATCTTCATGGTTATCCCTTCAAAAAACTCAATCAAATTGGTGATGATGTGTTGGGTAAGCTGGGTCTGCGAGGACTGCGTTTACTGCAGTAGTGAGAGAGACAGGCTTCCAACACTTGAAGAAATGCAACTCGATTTTATTGAACTCTTAACTATCATACATACTTAAACTGTGGGTTGACACTATGCTGAGTTAATTGGAGACCTGAGGCTAACCTGACCAGACTATCTTACTGCCACATGGTGTATGTTCTAGCTGTTGCTCACGGGCTCTGACTGTCTCAGAGGCTGGATCCCAAGAGAGCGGGAAAACTAGTGCCCTCTGGCTTCATAGTGTTCATGTCCTGTCTGGTGATTGGCTGCTGTGTTCTGTGTGTTCATTGGTCATCCTGTGTGTCAATCAATGCCTGTCTGTGCACCATCATATACTTGTGTGTATATTATGACAGGTGAGACATGATCTTCCACTCACAAAGCCATGCTGACTGTCCCTAATCAGTCCTTGCCTCTCTAAATGCCTGTAGATCCTGTCTCTCAGAATACCTTGTAACAATTTACCTACCACAGACGTTAGGCTCACCAGTCTGTAATTCCCAGGCTTTTCCCTTCGGCCCTTCTTAAACAAAGGAACAACATTTGCTACCCTCCAATCTTCAGGCACCTCACCTGTTGCTGTCGACGATTCAAATATCTCTGAGGGGACCTGCAATTTCCTCCCTAGCCTCCCACAACATTCTGGGATACATTTCATCAGGTCCTGGAGATTTATCTTCCTTGATGCATTTTAAGACTTCCAGCACCTCCTTCTCTGTAATATGTACATTCCTCAAGACATCACTATTTATTTCCCCAAGTTCCCTAACATCCATGCCTTTGTCAACAGTAAATACTGAGGAGAAATATTCATTTAGGATCGCACTCATCTCTTGTGGATCCGCACATAGATGACCTTGTAGATCCTTAAGAGGCCCTACTCTCTCCCTAGTTACTCTTTTGCCCTTTATGTATTTGAAGAAGCTCTTTGGATTCTCCTTTGCCTTATCTGCCAAAGCAATCTCATGTCTCCTTTTTGCCCTCCTGACTTCTCTCTTAACTCTACTCCAACAACCTCTGTACTCTTCAAGGGATCCTCGTGATCCCAGCTGCTAATACATGTCGTTTGCCACCTTCTTCTTTTTGACCAGGGCCTCAATATCTGAGTCATCCAGGGTTCCCAACTTCTACCAGCCTTGCCCTTTACTCTAAAAGGAATGTGCTTACCCTGAACCTTGGTCATCAAACTTTTGAAAGCCTCCCACTTACCAGCCGGCACTTTACCTGCCAACAGTCTCCCCCAGTCAACTTTTGAAAGATCCTGTCTAATACCATCAAATCTGGCCTTGCCCCAATTTAGAATTTTAACTTTTGGGCCAAACTTATCATTCTCCATAGCTATCTTAGAACTAACAAAATTATGGTCACTGGTCCCAAAATGATCCCTCACTAACACTTCTGTCACCTGCCCTTCCTTATTTCCCAAGAGTAGGTCAAGTTTTGCCCCCTCTTGAATCAGGCCATCCAAATACTGAATGAGAAATTCCTCTTGAATACATTCAGTAAATTTCTCTCCATCCAAGCCCCTAATGCTGTGGCTGTCCCAGTCAATGGTGAAAATTCAATGTTCTGTATCATAACTAAGTTGAATTGCTAACTCCTGCACTGCCTTTGATTAATAAGGGGATGCCTTGATTAATAAGGGTGTCTGTAAGACCATAAGACATAGGAGCAGAATTAGGCCACTCGACCCACTAGGCTCCACCATTCAATCATGGCTGATATTTTCTCATCCCCATTCTCCTGCCTTCTCCCCATAACCCCTGATACCCTTATTAATCAAGAACATATCTATCTCTGTCTTAAAGACACTCAGTGATTTGGCCTCCACAGCCTTCTGCGGCAAAGAGATCCACAGATTCACCACCCACTGGCTGAAGAAATTCCTCCCCATCTCTGTTTTAAAGGATTGTCCCGTTAGTCTGAGATGGTGTCCTCTGGTTCTAGTTTTTCCTACAAATGGAAACATCCTCACCCCATTCTCTCCAGGCCTTGCTGCGGCTGTGTCAGGGGTTATGGGAGAAGGCAGGAGAATGGGGAGGAGGAACACATCAGCCAAGATCGAAAGACCTCATTCTGCTCCTATATCTTATGGTCTGATGCCCATGCATCACCTGGAGCGTGGGCTTGCACGCCTGCACAGGAGAGTTCCTGGCTTGGGTCACTGCCTGTGTGGAATCTGCACGTTCTCCCCTTGTCTGCGTGGGTTTCCTCCCACAAGTCCCGGAAGACGTGCTGATGGGTGATTCGGAAATTCTGAATTCTCCCTCCGTGTACCCTAACAGGCGCCGGAATGTGGCGACGAGGGGCTTTTCACATTGACTTCATTACAGTGTTAACATAAGTCTACTTGTGACCTTAATAGAGATTATTATTATTATCCTCCTCCAATTCTGATGACAAGTCATCAACTGGGCGGATGCTGAGTCCATGTTTAACGGAAACATTGTGCCCTGCATAACACACTACAACTGTCATCTCCACTCTTCAGGCAGTGCGGCAATTAGAGGCCATCTTCAGGTCTTCCTTCAACATTTCACAAAGGTGTCCCATTGCTCCCTTGCAGTCTCCTGGCACATATCTCCTCAGGCATCATTTCATGTCCTTTCCTTGTACACTCTATGGGGTGGGTACTTGATTCACCTCCTCGCCAGTCAGATATATAACTTGACTCCAGGGCGCTGGATTTAACGCACAAAAAACAAAGGCTCGTTTTGGGCGCTCATCGTGGGGTGTTTCTCGGTGCCTGCAGTGACGAGAACGATCCTGCTATCTGACGGGATTCTGCTGTTTTTCCTGGGCCTCCAACCGGAATGTCCTGACAAGGCCACACTTACCTCATTTTCTGCTCATCAGCGCAGGAAGGTGACCTGCGGATCGGGTGACATTGTTAAATGCTGCCTTGATATTTCAAGCCTCATCTACTCCTCCACTGTGGCCTCTGGAACACCCCCATTACCCTAACGTACCTCTCAGGGTATCCTCGAGCCCACCTCACCCCTCATAAGAGCATGGCAACCCCCCCCTCCCGGCCTGATTCCTGGCACAGACAACCTGGCACTGTCATGGTGCCAGGCTGGCAGTGCCAATGTGCCCAGCTGCCAAGATTAGTGCCAGGACTAGTGCCAGTGTGGAATCCTGCCTCCAATGGCCTGGGAGACACCCCGGGTGCCGGTTCGTCTGGTCCATGTTTGTATGGACCAGGGCTAAATGGCGCATGGCGAGGTCTCCCAGGCGAGGTTGTTAGTTCCCAGGCCTCGGCGGAATCAGGCACAAACATATTGAAGTGAACCTAACTGCTCACTTGAATATGTTAATCTGGATTTCGCTCTGCGAGGGCAAGATCCAGATCGTGATGTCTTGCGAGATCGCATTAGATCTCACAAGGTGTTCTGAGCATTGCAAATCTCATGAAAGTAACAGCCTCATCACACCACCAAGTCTGGCGCCACAAGGCCATTAAATCGGGCCCCCGATTTTGAATGTGCACTGGATTCTGCAATACCTGTCAGAGAGATATTTCACATTAGCTTACAGGAGGCTTCTATACGTTAACGAAGGAGTTAACCTTTACTAAGGCTAGTAAGTATTAACATTACATCAGGGGAATATGAAATAATACCGCTTAAGATACATTGCAAAGGCAGCACGGTGACGCAGTGGGTTAGCCCTGTTGCTTCACGGCGCCGAGGTCCCAGGTTCGATCCCGGCTCTGGGTCACTGTCCGTGTGGAGTTTACACATTCTCCCCGTGTTTGCGTGGGTTTCGCCCCCACAACCCAAAGATGTGCAGGGTAGGTGGATTGGCCACACTAAATTGCCCCTTAATTGTAAAAATTTATTGGGTACTCTAAATTTATTTTTAAAGATTTTGTTTAAAAAGATACATTGCAAAATCCAACTGTACATTAGCCCTCCATGAGCTGGATGGAAGATTAACGTCCTTGAAGGAGCCAAGAGCACCAGTATCAAGGCCATGATCATCCAAAACCAACTCTGCTGGGCCGGCCATGTGCTTTGAATGTCAGAGTTCCGACTGCCAAAACAAATCTTCTCCCGGCTCAATGAAGGATCCCAAACAACAGGACAAAGGAAGCGCTTCAAAGAAACCCTGAAGGCTTATCTCAAGAAATGCAACATAGACACAAATGCCTGGGAGAACCTTGCTCAGAAGAGACCTACTTGGAGGAACCTCCTAATTGAAAGGGCACAATTCTTTGAGGACACCAGAAGGCAAGAGGAGGCCCTGAAAAGGAGCCTGAGAAAGGAATATCAGTGATTGAGAATCTAGGGACCAATCCCACCTCCTGGAAACACATGCCAAGTGTGCAGTCGAAGATGCGGCTCTAGGATTGGGCTCATCAGCCACGCAAGGACCCACAAATCCTGCGACCAGTAACACAGAGATTCTTAGGTGGATAATTGTACTCATTAGCGAGTGATCGCCGAAAATTACATACACTCCAAAACCAATCTATCCATTATAGTTTCTTTAATGGAATTAACATACTCATGACAAACCAACATTTGAAAAAAATCTTTCTTTTACTTTGTGACTCCCAACTGACTTTATACAATAAAGTATTTTTAATGGAATTAACCATTAATTGGGCCCACGGACCCAGTCCACAAAATAGTGCCCCCCCCCCCCTTTGGCTGGCTGGTGCCCCCTGGACCACTCCCCCGCAGTGCCCCCAGCCCCTGATGAAGTCCCCCCCCCCGCCTCTGGATTGGCCCTCCCCCGACTGTCCGCAGTCGCCATGCCAAGTTCCCGACGGATGAGACCACACACGACCGACGCCATTGCGAACTCGGCCGGTCAGGGGCGGAGCATCGAGGGGCAGGTCTCAGGCAATGACCTGAGGCTGCTTTGGAGGGGATGGGGCATCGTGAAAGCGACACCACCTCCAATTTGGTCGGGAACTTTGATTTTCTAGCCAATTGCCGAACGCGATTTCGCCATCGCCAACCGGAGAATCCGGCCCAGGGTTCCCAATTTCCCCTCCTCTGCTCGATTCTGGACCGAGCAAAAAAAGGGCAAATAAAAAAGTGTAAAAACGTACCTAGCAACCACCTCATCTCTATCCAAACCTTCTTTGCAGGAGCACATTCCACAAGGAGGGGGCCTCTTCCACCCTACAATCACCTCGAGGGCAGCGTGCATATGGGGTGAGAGTCCGCGCATGTACAAAGGATCTGACAGGGAGGGCCTGTCTCACCACCAGCTAAGCTAGGCCTTGGTGCTTATTTGTAAGTTCTGGTGATGAGACATTCAGCTAAATGTTCTTGACAGTCAGCTCAAGGAACCATCCAACATGATCCATCATCTCCTTTTCCTGAAGGCCCTCTAGGATGTTACATGCAAACCACTGCCTGTTTGACTTGTGGTCAAACATGTTTCTCTGCACAAATTTTCCACGAGGGACAGATGGTACAGTACATTCCAACTACTTGGAGCATTCCGTTGCAATGTGGCCAGACCCATCCTTCGCAACACCGAGGATTGGTAAAACCTCAGCACATAGTGACACTTGGTACTCGTGATCTATGCACAGCTTGATGCAGCCGCACACAAAGGTAGCCATCAGGATTAAGACAATGTTGGGCACATTTTATACCCCTTCATCTCGAGGTTTGTACATCGTGTCCCTTTGGGCACGGTTCATTTTTGGGCCCCAGATAAAGCAGGAAATGGCTCGGATAATCGCCACCACGCAGGAGTGTGGAATGGGCCAGACCTGCGCCATGTACAGCAACACCAAGAGTGCCTCACACCTGATGATCAGGTTCTTACCTGCAGTGGAGAGGGAGCATCACTCCCACATACCCTGTTTTGGCTCATTATACCTACTCGCTCCTTCCAGTTTCTAACGCTTCCCCTGGTCCCTCCGAACCATATCCTACGACCTTCGAGCAGTCTTACCTGTTAGTGAAGGGGTAAGGAATCGGTCAGTCTAGTTACCAAGGAACATGGTCACCTGTATGCAGTGTACCGATGGGAGCGGTAGGTGCATGCCTGGAGAGATGGGCCAAGGGTTCAGAGGTCGAGCGCATTGCGGAAGAAAGGGACAGAGGCATCATACTGGTTGTGGTGAAGGGTTTTTAATGTTTCACTGGTGTCCAACAATGCCCTACTCTCCTCGTGGTGCCCCACTTTCCCTCCAACCACATCCCCTGTCACCCCTTACCCACACCCCCCCCCCCCTTCCTCCCTTCCTCCCCCAGTGCCCTCTTAGTGATCCTCGACGTGCTTAGCCTTCCTTGCTCTATTGCTACATCTAGGTGTTTCCCGGAATGTACATCAGAGGTGGAGGCAGCCTGCTGCTTGCCACGTCCCATGGCCCCCTGGCAGGTGTCCTCTGGGGGCTCTGAGGCTGGAGAGCCCCGATGCATTTGTCGGCGGCACCTGCACAGCCGTGCCGCCCTGTCGCGTGTGCTGACTGCGAGACGCCGCCTCATCAGAGGGGTGGAACTCGGGGTAGCTGGTGGCCACCGTCGCTACTCCATGGGACGGGTCCAGGTTGGCACCCAGTCCCCCCTCCTCCCGGTCGGTGCCCATAGGACCCTGGGCTTCATCTCAGGATGGCGGGGCAGTTGGTTCAAGCCCTGGCTGCCTCTGCATCATCTGTTTCTGTCAGCCCTGGTGGCTTCCCAATGGCTGCAGCACAGTGTCGATACCCTCGGCGATCTCCTCAGTGATTAGGACATGCTCTCCAGCGCCTCGGCAATGTCCTGCGACTGGGACAAGCTCCACAGTTCCTCGGCCATTCCCATCTGAGACTGGGACATGTCCCGCAGAACCTCATCTAGGTCAGCCTGGTGCCTGGTCACATCCCTCAGCAAGTCAGACATTCTGCCGAGAACCTCAGTCATGACCATCACCGACTGACGCTATAATGTGTCGATTGTGGCATCCTCGGAGCTCCCCTCCAAGGAAGCAGGGGAGGGGACCACCCCAGATGGGCCGCGCATTGGCTGGAGGACCCATGGGAGAATGGACATGTGGTCAGTGGGAGGGTTGGGTCAGTCAGTATGACAATAATAACTCACATTTTACAGGTCCTCCAGGTGGGGCCTGGTGGATCCTCACCTCTACGGTGTGTACCAACCTCTGCATTGGTGATCGCTCTGTCCTCAGCCACCCCCGTTACCTCCAGGGCCCATTTCTCGAAGGTCGTGAGGATTCTTATGTCCGACTCCTCCCCCCCCCCCCCCCCCCCCTCCCCCCCCCCCCCCCCCCCCCCCCCCCCCGCCAGTCTGGGCCTTCTCCCGACGATGCTGGGAGAGCTTCTCCTGAGGAGACACAGAGAGGGTATCATTAATCGCACAGTGGTGGGAGGTAGTGGTGAAGGAAGGCTGGGGTGCGGGGGAGGGGGTGTGTGGGTATGGGGGGGGGGGTGGTTGAAGGGAGAGGGGAGTAAAGGGAGGCGGGTGAAGGGAGGGTTTAGGGGCACATGGAGGGTTGGGGGGTGGATGCTCGCACGGGGGCGGCAAGGTCTCGGGGTGGCTGGGTGGTGGTGTTAACACACCCATGCTGCCCAGATTGGGTCCTTGACCTACTTGTGGCACTGGAGGCCAGTCCTCCTGGTCACATTGCCCGGGCTGATTGCCGCTGCCACTTCATTCCAGCTGGCACTTGCTGCCCTGTGGCTCACCCTCCGGGACACTTGGGGTAACAGGACATCCCTCCTGGTCTCCACCGCATCTAGAAGCCTCCCCAGGTCTGCATGTCCAAACCGTCGGGCAGGGTATCTCGGCGCCATGGCTGCGGGTTGGCTGTGCAAGTGCTGTTCGGCCTTAACAGGGACCTGGCGATCATGGTCTCAGTGAATCAGCTAGTGAGCCTTCATTTGCCGTGTGAAGCCCATGGGGCCTCGTTAAGCAAACCAATTATCGTTGTATCACGTCGCCAAGTTGAGTGCTCGCGGCAGTTCCCGCGTGCTACCACACCATGGGGCGGCATGGTGGAGCAGTGGTTAGCACTGCTGCCTTATGGTGTTGAGGATCCGGGTTTGCCCCTGGCCCCGGGTCACTGTCTGTGTGGAATTCATTCTCCCCTATGTCTACATGGGTTTCACCCCCAGAACCCAAAGATGAGGGAAGGTGAATTGACAACACTAAATTCCCCCTTAATTGGAAACAAGGAATTGGGTACTCTCATCACTGGATTGGTTAACCAGAGACCCAGTGTAATGCTCTGGGACCCAGGTTCAAATCCCGCCACTGCAGATGCTGAAATTTGAATTTAAATAAACATCTGGAATTAAATGTCTAGTGATGACCATGAAACCATTGCCGATTGTCGTAAAAACCCATCTGACTCACTCATGTTCTTTAGAGAAGGAAATCTGCCATGCTTACCTGGTCAGGCCTACATGTGACTCCAGACCCACAGCAATGTGGTTGACTCTTAACTGCCCCCTCAAGGGCAATTAGGGATGGGCAACAAAATGCTGGAACAACCTGAGATGCCCACGTCACATGAAGAAATAAAAAAATTTTTTTTTTCAAATGATCAATTAAAAAATGAGGAATCTTTCCGGAGAATGGCGCCCGTTGCCTTTGGCCGTTCCAGCCCTTTGATCGGCTCCAGCATGCCCATCGCGTTTGTAAACCCTCTCACTTTGGATAGGCTGAGGAAACTGTCCTGAGTCTCCCCTTTGGGATTATCTCATCCAAGGGATGTCACTTCCTCTGTTGCAACAATCTCTCCCACACATCTGCCTCCAGAGCCCTTCAGTGGGATTTGAACCCAGAACTCTCTAATTCAGGCCAGAGTGCTACCAACTGATGCACATTAAAATCTGACCCATGACAGCATTTATATCAACTTTAAACGCTGTTTTTTTTTTGGGCAGGGCTTTATAGAAATTATTTCCATTTTACAGTCACTGTGACTCATAATGATTCCAAGTTGAACTGTATCATTATAAAAGAGTGTGTGAGTCTGCAGATTGATATGCACACACACAACTCACCAGGGTGTCTTCAGGGACACCATCCTATTGTTGGCGTCAAAACGTTAAATGACCTGTCTAAAGCAAGTTATTTGGACAATGACCTTTTTTCTTCAACTTGCCAGAGAACAAACTTGCATTTTCAGCTTTAAATGTCAGTTCTTGGAAGGGAATTTGGAGAGGATTAAAAACAAGGGCTACAAGGGGCTGGTTTAGCACACTGGGCTAAATAGCTGGCTTTTAAAGCAGACCAAGGGAGCACTGTTCAATTCCTGTACCAGCCTCCCTGAACAGGCGCCAGAATGTGGCGACTAGGGGCTTGTCACAGTAACTTCATTTGAAGCCTACTTGTGACAATAAGCGATTTTCATTTTTCATTTTCTTGCTGTCTAGAACAGCACTGCCCTTGTTTTCTATACCTCTTTAATTTATTGGGCATGGCCAATGCTGCTGAAAAATTAATTATGTTAGCCCAGGGTAGATTTTTCAACTTGTAGACCATATGTAATACTAACATTGTGGATCGGCCACCAGCAGAAAAACTGCCTGATTTTCATATCCAAGCAATGAGAATGACGATTAGGTGATTAACATAATAAGCTGCCAGTGTTCCAACCTAGCAATGAAAATCTGACTTATAAACTATTATCCCTGTTGCATGTTTAAACAGCAAAGACTCGTCTGCAATCTCCAAGCATAAACTGAACTTTGGAAACAAAGGTTCACTTCTTGTGGAATAAAAACAGAAAATGCTGGAAAAGCTCAGCAAGTCTGGCAGCAGCTGTGGAGACAAAAAGAGAGCTAATGTCGTGATGGAAGGTCATTCACCCAAAATGTTAGTTCATCTTTCCACAGCTGCTGCCTGACCTGCTGATAGTTTCCTGTTTTGATTTATTCCTCCAATGGTTAGGTGTTGGAAACTAAAACAGAAAATACTGGGCAATCTCAGCAGGCCTGACAGCATCTGTGGAGAGAGAAGGGAACTGACGTTCAGAGACTTGTTGACTCTTTGGCAAAGCTTGTTGTAAACTGTTGGGCTATGTACTGTTAACTCAAAATAAATTCATAATGGAAAATCCCAGGCCTCAGTTGAATCTGTCAAGAGTGGTGACTTCTACCCATAGACCCTTCCTTCCTTGGTCCACGCAGAGATATCCTGATTCTGCCATTTGTGTCCATGTGATTTGAAACTATCAATTCAGGAACCTGCAAAGACGCATTACAACTAAAGAAAGGACTTAGCTTTTTTTTGTCATTTACATAAGATCTTCTCCAGAGTTTGATATTTCATCCTTTCAGCTATTAAAGATGCAATAAACCAAATAAAACTGAAACCTTCCTCTCAATCATCATTAACATATTCTAAGTATATTTTCACACCAGAAAGTAGTTACAGGTTTGCTATTGCATTTACATTCTCTCGTTGATGCCCACTCTGGGGACTATGCGTTGCTGTTTGGCCCCAAGGTGTGAAAATCAGTTTGCAGACAATGGTTAGTGATGACTGACAGCACAGTAGCATAGTGGTTAGCACATTTGCTTCACAGCTCCAGGGTCCCAAGTTCGATTCCCGGCTTGGGTCACTGTCTGTGCGGAGTCTGCACGTTCTCCCTGTGTTTGCGTGGGTTTCCTCCAGGTGCTCCGGTTTCCTCCCACAGTCCAAAAATGTGCAGGTTAGGTGGACTGGCCATGGTAAATTGCCCTTAGTGTCCAAAAAGGGATAGGTGGGGTTACGGGGATAGGGTGAAGGTGTGGGGATAGGGTGGAGCTATGGGCTTAGATAGGGTGCTCTTTTCAAGGGCCGGTGCAGACTCGATGGACGAATGGCCTCCTTCGGCATTGTAAATTCTATGAGTATGAGACTGATCTTTAATGCTGCAGGGGCTGGGTGGAATTGAGGTGGTATAAAAATGATGGGGAATGGCTGACCATCCCTTTCTACAAAGAATAAAGAACAAAGAACAAGTCCTTCCGCCCTCCAAGCCTGTGCCGACCATGGTACCTGCCTACATTAAAACCATCTGCACTTACAAAGTCCGTATCCTTCCTTTCCCACCCTATTCATATATCAGCATGTTTCATATATTTACCACCCTCTGTGCAAACATTTGCCTTGCACATCTGTTCAAAACTTTTCCCCACCCACTTTAAACCTATGTTCCCTAATACTTGACTCTCCTACCCTAGGAAAGAGCATCTGACTAACCACTCTGTTCAAGCCACTCATAATCTTGTAGACCTCTATCAGGTCGCCTCTCAATCTCCTTCATTCCAGTGAGAACAGACTGAGTTTATCTAACCTATCCTCATAGATAATGCCCTCCATAGCAGGCAACATCCTAGTAAATCGCTTCTGTACCCTTTCCAAAGCATCTACATCCTTCTGGTAATGTGGCGACCAGAATTGTACACAAAATTCCAAATGAGGCATAACTAAGGCCCTGTACAGCTGCAACATGACTTGCCAATTTTTATATTCAATGCCCCGACCGATGAAGGCCAGCATGCTGTATGCTTTCTTGACCACCTTATCCACATGCGTTGCCACTTTCAGTGATCGGTAGACATCCACGCCCAGATCGCTCTGCCTGTAAGTACTCGCAAGAGTTCTACCATTTATTGTGGAATTCCTACATGCATTAGACCTTCTAAAGTGCATTACCTCACACTTGTCCGGATTAAACTCCATCTGCTATTTCTCCCCCCAAGACTCCAACCAGTTTATATCCTGCTCTATCCTCTGGCAATCCTCCTCACTATCCGCAACTCTACCAATTTTTGTGTCGCATGTGAACTTACTAATCAGACCAACTACATTTTCTTCCAAACCATTTATATAAGAACAACAACGGCCCCAGAACTGATCCCTGTGGAACGCTGCTAGTCACACCCTTCCATTCAGAAAAGCACCCTTCTATTGCTACTCTCTGTCTTCTGTGCCCAAGCCAGTTCTGTATGCAACTTGCCAGCTCTCCTCGGATCCCATGTGACTTCACCTTTTGTACCAGTCTACCATGAGGTACCTGGTTAAAGGCTTTACTGAAGTCCATGTGTACAACATCTACTGCCTTTCCCTCACCTATCATCTTTGTCACTTCCTCATAAAACTCGATCAAATTAGTGAGATACAACCTACCCTTCACAAAATCATGCTACCCATCACTAATAAGTCCATTTGTTTCCAAATGTGAGTAAATTCTATCTCTAAGAATCTTTTCTAATAGTTTCCCTATCACTGACGTTAGGCTCACCGACCTATCATTTCCTGGATTATCCCTGCTGCCCTTCTCAAACAATGGAACAACATTGGCTACCCTCCAGTCCTCTGGAACTTCACCTGCAGGCAATGAGGATACAAAGATTAATGTCAAGGCCCCAGCAATTTCCTCCCTTGCCTCCCGCAGTATTCTGGGGTAGATCCCATCAGGCCCGGGGGACTTATCTACATTAATGCTTTTTACGATGCCCAACGCCTCCTCTTTATTAATATCAACATGACTCAGAATATCTGCACACTCTACCCTATACTCCTCATACACCAAGTCCATCTCTTTGGTGAATACTGAGGCATAGTATTCATTTAGTATCTCTCCCATTTCCTGTGGTTCCACACATAGATTCCCTCCAATATCCTTGAATGGACCAATCTTTTCTCTGGCTACCCTCTTGCTCTTAACATATGTATAAAACGCCTTGGGATTTTCCTTAATCCTGTTTGCCAATGACATTTCATGACCCCTTTTAGCCTTCCTAACTCCTACCTTAAGTTCCTTACTACTTGCTTTATATTGTTCACAGGCTTCATCTGCCCTAAGCCTTTTAGACCTGATGAATGCTTCCTTTTCCTTGTTGACAAGATTCATAATATCTCTCATCATCCAGGGTTTCATATACTTGCCACCTTATATTTTGTCCTCACAGGTGCATGCTGGTCCTGAATTCTAATCAACTGACACTGGAAAGGCTCCCATATACCGGATGTTGATTTTCCCTCAAACAGCTTCATCCAGTCAACACTCTCCAGATCCTGTCTAATGCTGTTGTAATTAGCCTAGCCCCAGTCTAACACCTTCACCTGAGGACCACTCGTCCTTTTCCATAAGCAGTTTAAAACTTACAGAATTATGATCACTGTTCCCGAAATGATCTCCTGCTGAAACTTCAATCACCTGGCCAGGCTCATTTTCCAGCAATAGGTCTAATATGGCCCCTTCCTGAGTTGGGCTATTTACATATTGTTTCAAGAAACCCTCCTGGCCGCTCCTTACAAATTCTGCTCCATCCATGCCTCCAGCAGTAAGTGTGTCCTGATGGCCTATCTTTGGACAGCTGAAGTGTCAGCCTGAGGCAGTCAGGGTCATCTCATATACATTAGATCCCTATTGCGATTTGAGTTCTCATCCTTTGAAGCAGAAAGCATTGATTCATCTAAGGGCAGTCTTGATAGGTGACAGAGATGAGCATCGAGGGTCAGAGGGGTAGAATGGGGAAAAGTAATTAAAGTGTGAGGAGGCTCATGTGTCAGCATAGACAGGTTGATACAAATGTGCTGAATCGTGCTATAAAGCTACTTCCTGGTATGTGTGTGTTATAAATAATCTATATCGACAAAAACATATTTTGTTGCAGGAACCTTGGGAGATATATGGGTTAGCTTAGATGGGCTTTTTAGTGATGTCATAGAATTTACAGTGCAGACGGAGGCCATTCGGCCCATTGAGTTTGCACTGGCCCCTACAAAGAGCAACCCACTCAAGCCCACGTATCTACCCTATCCCCACAACCCAGCAGCCCCTAGATAACCTTTTTGGACACTAAGGGCAATTTAGCATGGCCAATCCACCTAACCTGCACATCTTTGGACTGTGGAAGGAAACCGGAGCACCCGGAGGAAACTCACGCACACACGGGGAGAATGTGCAGACTCTGCACAGACAGTGATCCAGTCAAGAATCGAACCTCGGACCCTGGAGCTGTGAAGCAATTGCGCTGACCACTATGCTACCATGCTGCCCGCTTTTGGTTGGTATGAACCAGTTTGGGCCGAAGGACCTATCTCCGTGCCGTAGATTCTATGATATATACTTTAGTACCTATCATTCCAAAGGGTGAACAGCTATTTAATTAACAGCTCATTTTGTGATTATTCCCTAGCAGCATATTTGACAACCTTGGGAACCTGTTTCATATCATGCCAGAAGGATAAATCTCAATATCAATTTTAAAGCAGACAATTCTGTATCTTGCTGTTGAATAAATTCTGCTTTAACACAATGCTGGAAGATGCTAATAAAGCTAATCTAAATATTAATGCTAATCACAAGTAAAACTTGTCTTAATGATGTGCATTCTAGCTCCTCGGGTGTACAGTAATTGTTAAATACCAGCCAACATTCTTATTCATTCTAATTATTCTTACAAGTTCCAGGCTTCATGTGGACATAAAAAAAATCACAGACTGAATACCATGAACATAAAGATGACTTACTGTAGAACTTATAATGATATTAACTACTCCATTCAAACAAAATATTGGACATATCGCTAAAATAAATTCTTGGCTATGCAGATTAAGAAGCATGATGGAATATGACCAGAATGAATGTGTTTTTGAGCACTTCATTCCAGGAGTACACATATTACTAAATAATAATGCTATTAATTCAATATGCTAAGTGGCATAAAGTGCAGTAGTATTCCCTTCATGCTCAGAATACATGCTGTTCAGCAAAACTGATCTGGAAGAGTGACAGACCTCTTTGATTTCTTTCAGACTCTTACTTCCACAACACTCAATTCAACTGAACAATATCATTTACTGGATGAATAACAGCCCCGGCTACAGAGACCTCCAGTTATTTGGGTTCAGCCAAATCCAGCAGGGACCTCTTTTCTTTCTTTCCTCCCCTTTTCCCAAACCTAATCAAACCTGCTGAGCCAGAGCCAAGCACATTGCCTCAACTGTATAATCTGCATTTTCCCCAGTGTAGGCACAACCATGTCAACAAGCCTTATTTACCAACTCCCCCATCCTACGATCAAAACGCACAACTACTTTGCAAATTGTGTGTGTGTGTGTGAAATTTCGGAAAAATAAAACAACTTGGCCTGAGATTTGGAAAGGTGCCAAGGACACCAGGTTGACAAGTTATTCTAATTTGAATTGAAGGCTGAGCAGGTCACGCAACGTTCTGCTTAATTGTGACACTTGTAATTGATACAATTGGGAATGTTCATCATCCGCCATCAGGGATCTCGGCAAATGTAAAAACACACTCTGGAGCAGTGATTATTAAAATGGATGTTGTATGGAACAAAATAGCAAAAAAACGCACATCTCCCACCTGAGATTACAGCTGAACTGGGACAATAGCTCTGAAAATTAGCTTAGGCTGGGATATTGAGTGGTAATCGTACTTGAGATTCAGAAAGGGTCTTCCAGCCGTGCAAACCGACTTAGAATTGATTTACTTCCGAAGATGAGGAATGACCTGTTTGCCATTATTCGTGCTTTAATAATGTTGGGATGTATAAAATGTGTACCATGTGTCGGGAATGCCCTGGTGTTCAGTTGGACGGCTACAGGGAAATTTTAGAAACTAAGGGCCCATGGGATCAATCACGATGATTTTGTTTTGCAGTACTGCTGCGGGTGTTTCAATCATTTGTTTCTCTTCCTCCTCCGACTGCACCCTGCTCCCATAACAGAGGTAACCCAATGGCAGCAGAAGAGCATTCAATAACCTTGAACCTGGGAATGGAATGGACTCAGGGTGCAGGCGTGGGATAGACCAATGTTCAGCCCGTCTTGCAATCTAAAAGGAAATTCTGACCCACAAGCTATTGATAAGAAAAGCTTAACCATGTAATTCCATTAGGTATGAAATGGCTATTCCTTGTTTACATTGCTGAACAGCTACAGTATATCAGGTGAAAAGCATTCTCAGCTAAAAACAGCTCCAGGCAGCTGAGTTTGACCCAATAATCCAGCAGGGATTCCTTTACTCGTATTCTTCCTCCTTCCAAAACCTAACGATGTGGAACTCATTTTATCCACCTTGAGACAATAATGGTTGAGTGAAATCTGTCAAAGCACGAATTAAAAATTGTGGTGCCAAGATTAAATCGTTCATTGGTTGACCCTCTCAATGATTATGCCTTTGATGAAAAGAGCAGTGTGTGAATGCGGTTTGTTTTTAAAGTTTGGGAATCCACCGCTTGTCTGTTGGAAAATAACCCAGGTGTACCCAGAGCAATAAGCCGACCAAACAAGCTGTTTTGACTTCTTTAAATACTAAAGCCTTGTTATGGGAATCTATTTTTCTTCTTGTAAAGCCTAGTTGTTGTTGTTTGTTGACATGTTTCCTAGATGCACAATAGAGCAAATAAAAGATGGTGGGCGGGATTTTCCGCCACCCCCAATGTTATGAGGTGGCAGAGGCGGCTTGCCATTGGCCAGCGACAGGATCTTCCGGTCACGCCTCAACCAACAGGGTTTCCCATTGTTCACACCCCCCACTGACGGGGAATCTGCAGCAGGTAGTCGTCGCCGGTGGAACTGGAGGATCCCGCCAGTGTGAACGTGCGGAAAATCCCACCCGGTGTCTGGACTAGCCATGAATTATTGTGTCTATCTGCAACTTAATAAATGCAATCAAGCATAAATTATCAAACTTCAAAACATTTAATTAAAGAGAATTAGACCAGCACAAATGTAGAAACAATGTAAAAATATAAACACAAACTCTCAAGGCTATGGGCCATACTATGTTATTCCATTGCGTTTGGTTTTGTTTCATATTAAATATTTAAAACACGCGGTGGCACAGTAGTTAGCACTGCTGCCTCACGGTGCTGAGGATCCCAGGTTCGATCTCAGCCCCGCGTCACTGTCCGTGTGGAGTTTGCACATTCTCTCCGTGTCTCTGTGAGTCTCACCCCCACAAACCAAAGATGTGCAGGGTAGGTGGATTGGCCACGCTAAAATTGCCTCTCAATTGGAAAAAAGAATTAGGCACTTCAAACTTTAAAAATATATTAAATATTTAAATATCGCGACTCAGCAAGTGAAATTAACAAATGGACCATGATGAAATTTAGTGGGAGCAGAGCCACAGCACACATCTGCTCCCTTTTACCATCTGTTTGCCATGGAAAATAACTGTTTGACAATCATTGCAGTTAGTCATTTTTTAACTTTGCATCATTCTTCTACAATCTATCTTTTTTTATTTCTCTCCTCTCATGTTCTCTCCTTTGCTCATTGTTTCCTGACGGTAGTCGTTCCTGCCGAAATATATCTACTCGTGTACTGGGAGTTCTCTGGTGCTTCACACAAGGAGCCATTCTTTGCCTGTGTGCCTAGATAGTGAGTATCAGCATGCTCTTCAGTCAATCATTGAAACCAAATTTTCACATTCCCAGCAGGGTTACAGGGTGGCAGTCAGCAGCAGAACCCACGACAGGGATCTTGTTATGAAAGGATTCATGAGCTCATTGCTCAGTTTGATTTCAGAATCCATTCACGTCCTGATCCTGTTACATTCTTAACCAGAAATGGAAGCTACGGTTGAATGCCAGAGGAGAAGTGAGAGTAACTGCCCCTAACATCAAACCATCGATTGGCTGCACCATACCTAACAAAATTGAGGTCATTGGGGGTCAATGGGCAAACTTTCCACTGATTTGAGTCATGGCTGACACAAAGAAAGATGGCCATGACTCAAAGGGTTAACCACTATAGCCTTCAGAACCCTACTGACAATTTCCTCCGAACAATGTCTTGGTGGAACAATCAACTGCAGCTGCCTCATTAACGACCTTCCCTTCTTCACAAGGACAGGAGTTCACTAGATGATTGCACTGTGTTTATTTCCATTCACAGCTTCTCCAGTAATAAAACCACCCATGCCAGTCTAAACAGTAAGAAGTCTTGCAACACCAGGTTAAAGTCCAACAGGTTTGTTTCAGATCACTAGCTTTCGGAGCACTGCTCCTTCCTCAGGTGAATAAAGTCTAAACAGGACTATGACAACTTCGTGGCTTGAGCTGTCAAGTAGCAGGTAGAATTCATGGCAAATAAATGCCAAGCATTGACCCTTTCCAAAGAGTAAAGGAAAAATCACTTTGGCCTATCTTTGCTGGTAGAACCTATGCCAGACTTCCACAGTTAACATAACAGTGACATCTTTGACAAGGATCTTAATTTGACCAATCATACAAACACCATAATTAAAAGAACAGGACAGAGGTTGAGTACTTCTGTCCTCCCATTACGTGTCTACCATCTATAATGCTGAAGTTAGGAGGTGTGATGGAACCATTGCTATTCCCCTGAGATAAATATCAATATGGACTATTTGCACCAAATATCCACAGTGTAACTTATGTCCAAGGACAAGTGCAGCAAGGTCATGGGAACACACCATCGGCGAGTTTATGCTATTTGAAGATTCCATGGTCAAAACTTGGAATTCCTTTTAAAAAAAATTTTTAAGAGTACCCAATTTTTAAAAATTCCAATTAAGGGACAATTTAGTGTGGCCAATCCACCTAACCTGCACATCTTTGGGTTGTGGGGGTGAAACCCACGAAGACATGGGGAGAATGTGCAAACTCCACATGGAAAGTGACCCAAGGCCGGGATTCGAACGCGGGTCCTCAGCGGCGCAGTCTCAGTGCTAACCACTGCGCCACATGCCACCCTCAAAACTTGGAATTCCTAACCAATAAACTTGCGATGTCACCTTGAGTGCTGCTGTGGTTTAAATAAAAGCCCACCACCATTTTTATGGGGCAACTGGAAAAGTGGAAGGCCTGCAGCTGTGTCAGTGCCATCCACATCCGAAGAACATTTCAAAACCGAGAGCAAATTCTTTGTCAGGTGTGTGGATTTAGGGTTATGGAACAAAAGTGGACAAGTGGAATTAAAATACAGACAGGCCATTACTTGAAATGAAAATCGCTTATTGTCACGAGTAGGCTTCAAATGAAGTTACTGTGAAAAGCCCCTAGTTGCCACATTCCGGTGCCTGTTCGGGGAGGCTGGTACGGGAATCGAACCGTGCTGTTGGCCTGCCCTGATTGAATGGCAGAATATGGTCAAGGGGGTGAATGGTTTAATCCTGTTCCAATATTTCCAACAGGAAAAAATACCATAGAATCATTGAATAATCACAGCACAAGAAAGAAACTATTCGGCCCATTGAGCCCGTGCTGGCTCTCTACATGAGCAATTTTGCTTGTCCCACGCTCCTGTCCTGCCCTGTAGCCTTGCATTCTTTTCTCTTCGGGATTTATCCAATTGCTTTTTGAATGCCTTGGTTAAATCTGCATCCACCACACTCTCAGCCAATGCATTCCAGATGTTAACCACTCGCTGTGTAGAAAGCTTTTCCTCAAATTCCCTTTGGTTCTTTTGTC
Source organism: Scyliorhinus canicula (assembly GCF_902713615.1). Taxonomy (NCBI): domain Eukaryota; kingdom Metazoa; phylum Chordata; class Chondrichthyes; order Carcharhiniformes; family Scyliorhinidae; genus Scyliorhinus; species Scyliorhinus canicula. The sequence continues at coordinate 64,554,939 of NC_052151.1, read as the reverse complement.
AATCATCTTAAATCTGAGTGTTCTCGTTCTCGACCCTTCCACCAAAGGGAATCATTTCTCTCTATTTACTCTGTCTGGACCCCTCATGACTTGGAACACCTCTAGCAAATTTCCTCCCAACCTTCACTTTTCTAAGGGCAATAACTCCAACTTCTCCATCTGTCCACGTAACTGAAGCCCCTCATGCCAAGACGATTCTTGTGACCCTTATTCCATACGCTCGCAGAAGTCTTCACGTGCTTCTGAAAGTGTGGCACCCAGAATCCTACACAATATTCCAGTTGAGGTTAGACCAGTGTTGTATAAAGGTTTGGCATAGCTTCTTTGTTTTTGTATCCTACGCTTCTATCTAGAAAGTCCAAGTTTTGCACGCCTTTTTAATCACTTTCTCAGCCTGCCCTGCCACCTTCAATGATTTGTGCACAATCACCCCCAAGTTTCTCTGTATTGTACATCCCTTTAGAAATGAACCCTGCAATTTTAGCAACTGTTTCTTTGTTCTTTCCAGTAAAATGTATCAATTCGCACTTCTCAGCATTGAATTTCCTCTGCCATTTTTCGACCCATGCCACCCACCTACGTCTTCTTGAAGTCTATCATTATCATCACCCTCACAGGTTTCAATACTTACAAGTATTGTATCTGGTCATTTGAAAGTTCTGCCTCGCACACCCAAATAAGTCGTTCAAAATACATCAAGAAAATCCGTGGTCTTAGTGCTGACCCATTGGCAGTCCCACTTTATGCCTTTCCCAAGTCCAAGAAAACAAGCATTCACCACTACTCTCTTTTTCCTGCCATTCCGTCAACTTTATGGCTTGAAGTTTTAGAGTGGCAGCCGCGAGATTTCCAACTGCCCTGTTGCCATTTTACGCACCAATGAGGATTGATTGGCATTAGGTGGGACTTTTGCTCCTCATTCATGAGAATTAAAACCATAAGACGTAGGAGCAGAAGTAGGCCATTCAGCCCATCGAGTCTGCTCTGGCAGTCAGTGAGATCGTGGCAGATCTGAAATAATCCTCAACTCCATTTTCCCGCCTTATCCCCATAACCCTTGGTTATAAACATCATCTATGTCAGACTTGATCAATGACCCAGCCTCTATAGCTCTTTGCGGTAAAGAATTCCACAGATTCACTACCCTCTGAGAGAAGAAATTCCTCCTCCTCTCTGTCGTAAATGGGTGACCCCTTACTCTGAGATTATGCCCTCTGGTCCTAGACTCTCCCACAGAGGAAGCAACCTCTCAGCGGCTACCTTGTCAAGCCCCCTGAGAATCCTATATGTCTCAATAAGGTCACTTCTCATTCTTCTAAACTGCAATGAGTACAGGCACTACCTACTTTTTTTTTTTGAAATGTTTTTTATTGAGTTTTCATATTTTATATCCAACAAATTACAAATTATTAGGAAAAAAAAAGCACGCAAAAATTAACATGTATATTTACAGGTAAGCATCTTCATAATAACAACTGTGGCCGCCCCTAACCTCTCCTCACAAGAAAATCCCACCATATCGGGGATCAACATAGTGAACCTTCTCTGGACTGCCTCCAATGCCAGTATATCTTTCCTTAGATAAGGGAACCAAAACTGTTCACAGTATTCAGATTCTGGTCCAACTAATGTCTTGGATTGTTTTACCAGCACTTCCCTATTTTTATATTCCATTCCCTTTGAAATAAAGGCCAACATTCCATTTGACTTCCCTATTATCTCCTGAACTTGCATGCTATCTGTTTGTGATCTGTGCACAAATTTGGTGGGGCGGAGGGTTGGGGGGTGGGGGGGGGGGGGTGCACTATCTGTAACTAAGGACAATGGAATTTCCAAATGTTCACCATTAAACAGCTAACACCTGATACATGTGCAGCCTCTGTCACATTATTCTGCACAGGCCTGCCCACCCCCAGTTGCCCTCCGTTCCCCTCACTGCCTGCCCACCAGGCACAATGGTCCTAGATCAGTGGTCCACGATACACATCCCATTCAGGCGATGGGTGTGAGCGTGCTGTCAGCAGAATGAGTTAGACTTGGCATAAACTGAGGAGCACCAGAGCTAACCTCACAGCGAGTGACCATCACTCTCCTACCTTGTATAATGCTGGCAGGGCTGACACAGGCCCGTTACCCTGGAATGATGTAACACAGACCCTGGGAGGGTGGAACAGGGGAGTCGGGGGTGTGGTGCTTTGCGGGAGGGTCGAGGAGGTGGAGAGGAAGGAGGGAAAAGGTTGGGGAGGAGGGAAACAGGAGTGGGCTTGGTCAATGGGAAGAGGGGTGAATGGGAGGAGTTGGGAAGGGGAGGGCTGAGCTGACGGACAAAACCTCGTCCTATGAGAAGCAGGCAAGGATGCAGGCCTCCCTGGCCCTATTGGCATGCCCTCCTGGTATCCTCACCACTACCTGTTCTGCATCCTCCAGTGGCTCCTGTTGGTCCTCCCTGGGCTTGCCTCCAGTCCCTCCTGGTTCAGCCCCTCCTCATCCTCCTCAGATGAGACTGCATGACACTACATGTCACTCCGCATGTTGCCCCACTGCTGCGGCAGGTTGTGGAGGGCACAACAGACTACCACAAAGTGGGAGGCCCTCAGGGGACCCTCTTGAGGGTGTACTGCAGTGTACTATAGATTACCTTCTGGACTTATCCGTCCCCCTGCAGCCACCAGCAGGAGCAACCTGCAGCTATGAGGTGCTCCATAACCAGCAAGGCCAATTCCTTATTAGTATTAGCCTTCAGCTGAACAGCTAGAGGCTGCTCACAGTTAAAGAGAGTTAAAGTGACCTTCAGCATATATCCAAGAACAGGGCTCTGTCCTGGAAGTCTTTTGTAGGACAGAACAGCTGTAGTTGCCCAGTTCTGGTATACACAATATTGGGGATGGCTTGCAGGCCCCACAGAATCTACGCCCCTCAGCCCCACAGCTCAGGGTTCACCTCCGATGTATGATGTTCATCCCCCCCGTACCAGCCCCCCCCCCCCCCCAGCCCTCGCCAACCCCCCCCCCCCCCCCCCCCCCCCCCCTCACCACCAGAGTTCCCACGACCCCTTACCTCCCACCGAGCACTGGGGTAGCAGCTCTCCAATATCCCTGGGCTGCATGCCGGGGATTGGAAATGGCTACTCACCTCCTCGGCTCCCCTCAGCAGTCATTACTCCAGCTCCCTGTATTTAAAAAGGAGTGCTAAACGGCGCCCTCATGACCTCTCGTTGGTGAGTTCCCGGGAGGCCGTTAGATTGGACTTACATCTCACTAATGAGGTAAAGATTAGTGTTAATTGGTGTCTCGCCGCGTCTGGGCGGAATCTGGAACCCACAACCGGGAGCAGGCTGGATGGATTGCGAATCGATTCGTGCCCGGCGCGGATCCCGATTTTGGTCTCTCCTGCTATTTAACGTTGTGCATGGACCCGCGCCGGGCGTAACTTGGCCGTTAAATCGCACCTCATAACTTTGTTCTGTGGTGATCTGATGCCTGAATTCCGGCCTCGGTTTCCTCCATCAACCTTCAAAGCTTCTCTAATGTGGCAAGTGCGCTTGGTATCTCCTCAGGGATGTGACTGCTCAGATAGTTCCATGTGTTAAAAGGGGTCTCCACAGGATCTGGAGCATCTGCCAGATCATATGAACATTCAAACATACATGGTTGAGGTCCCAGGTGGGAAAATTATAAATGTGCTAAACCCGGAAGAACTTTGTGGCCACTTTCTCGCAGGAGTATAAAACTTTATAGGTTTTTTAAACTTATGGAGAATATTAAGGTGCAATGGTGTCAACAGACAGGGGCAATGTCTCACTCCAGCCAAGCACTTCACAGCAAGTTATACCCTGCAGCTGGCCGTTCTTTGTCCATTAATTTTAATAGCTGAATAACTATGAGCTGGGGCAGTGCCATTTCCTACTGCACTGGAGTGGAAAATTCCCCATGAATTTTGGCTGGGATTCCAGCAGTTCACATGATGCTGTTCTGTTCTTATACAAGCAGGGTTGTGCAAAAATTATTCAGTGGTGCAGTTATTGTAGAAGGAGGTGACAGTTGACAAACATAATGGCCCCGAAAGCAAATGGCGATTTGGGCGCAAGATATTGCGGGACTCGGAATTGAGAATCTCGCCGGCGTGATCTCTTTTTCCGATCTTCCCCTCCCCCCTCCGGTGACGTAACCAGATTTCTTCCCAGGAAGGTCGGGAATCACATTTCAATGCTATTTTATATAATTAGCAGGCTTCCCCGCCATATCGTCCCCTCCCACATTTGGAAGTCCCCCCCACGCCAAAGTGATATAAAGACGAGGTTTACAACTGCTTTTTAAAACATGAACCAGGCAAAGGGAACCCACGGGGGTGGGCGCACAAACTGGGTATAGCCCCCGGGGGGAGAGCGACATGCCAAGGCATTACCCTGGCACTGCTCCCCGAGAGAGCAGGGCCAGGGGGCCCAATGGGGAGCTCCTATGGGGGTTGGGCCCCCGTTATCTTTTGGTGGGGGGGGGGGGGGGTTCTCCTTCTGCGTGTGTGTGGGGTTCCCCTCATGAGTGTGGGGGAGGGGCTGAGTGGGATGTTCCTGATGTACCTCAGGGGTCTACCCTGTCCGTGTCGGGGAGGGGGGTGGGGGGGGGGGGGGGTCTCCAGTTTATCTCTCAGAGATCGAAATGCCCTTTAAAAAGGGCCACGCCTCCAGATTATTTCTGCCCAGAGTGTTTAATTATTTTGAGAGACAAGCTGGCTGTGCAGCCTGTGAGCTGAACTCTGGTTTACTCACCTCAGTCAGCACTATGTACAGAGAATGGAAAATTCCACCCAAAGGGCCTTTTAAAAAGACTGAATATTTAGGAGACTTGTAGGTAAATGAAACAATTAAACCATATTAGTCACTGATTCTGAATTCATGCATTTGAGCTGAAGAAACTGGAGCTGAATCGTCGCTTGACCGTGATAAATCTTTTCTGATTCACTGCATTGAAACCCTTTCATTTTAAAAGAACAACTGAATGACAGTGTTGGAGCTGTAATCTTGCCAGTTTCCACCAAGGTGGAACTGAAGGCAGGGCTGAGAGAAAATTTGGAGAGTGAGGTGATGGTAAGAACACCGATGCATTCCTGCCTCTGGGCAACCTTTGCCAGAGGTGAGTGGACAAGGGCAATGGCTGTCTGCCCAGCAGCAGTGGGTAATCAGTTAGGCCAATGAGGTGCCTAAAGGGTGCAACAGCGAGGTCTTTGCCAGGATCGACCTGACATCAAAGCTCCATCAAATGCTGCAGCTGTATGGTGGCATCAGAATCACAAATCCACCCGCTATCTTAATTGAATGGTGAGTGCAGAGGCAACCAATCAGGAAGCTGTGTCTAGGAGGGTTGGGTAGGATGGCATGCTGCCTGTGGGCTTGGAACCCAGAAACGGTCACGGCTCCTGAAAATATTTCATCCACAGAAGGTTGTGCCCAGAGTAATACATCCTGATTTCTGCCTGGCACAGTATCATCACAAGGACAGCTGCTGAATGTAAAAGGAGCCAGATGAGCATATAATGAGCTCACAGTGGGGAAGGTTACCTCTGTGAGTCAAGTGCAACAACATTGTAAAGTTGTTGATAAAAAAGGAAGGATTGACAATTTTGCTACACACGACACCCAGAGAAAATCACCTCCCAATCTGTTTAATGGCAGCTTCGAATTATTTGTTGTGATAAACTAATTGATCAGTTTGGTTAAACAAGCAGTATGTTGCCAGCTTCTCAGCTCAAAATGCAACTGAATAAAATCCACGATTGTAAGTTCAATTCCATTTGCTGCTGCCTCTTTCGCACTGGAAGTTCATCCCCATTACTTTATTTGATACTTTTCACATATTTATTGGCATCCTGCTGACATGCCTTCGATTCAGGTTGGCAGTGGGAAGACAACTTACGTGCCTGATTTTTCGCTCATGCATCTCAGGAAGCAGATTCATCTTCCGATCAGTCAACTTGGCCAAGATCCTGAGTTCCCCAGCTCTCCAGGTAAGGAACCATAGAATCCCTACAGTGCAGAAGGAAGCCATTCAGCCCATCAAGACTGCGCCGACCCACTGAAAGAACACCCTAATCTAGGCCCACTCCCCTGCCTATCCCCATAACACCACCTAACCTACCCATCTCTAGACACTTTTAAAAAATATCTTTTTATTGGCATTTCCCATATTTATTAACAGTTGTATATATACACATCACATTTTTCTCACCTGAGCTAATTTCCTTTATTATACAGAGAGGTTTAGTTTGTCCTTCGTTGAACTGACTCAATGTGCATTTTGCTGCCCTTTGGATCGGTCTATGACTCCTCCCCCTTCCCCGGGGTTTCGGGTTCTGGTCAGGTGCGCTCTGTGCACCACTTTGAGCTGCATTAGGCTTAGCCTTGTGCAGGAGGAGATGGAGCTCACTCTGCTCAGTGGTTTGCTCCAGAGTCCCCATCCTACCTCTGTCCCCAGTTTGCTCTCCCATTTTTGTCTGGTCTCGTCCAATGGAATCCGGGCTCTGTCCAGTAGCTGTCCGCATATTTTCCTGCATAGCCCCCCCTTCACGTTGCTTGTGCCTATCAGATCCTTTAGTAGTGTGGTTTCTGGGGCCCCGGGATATCCTACTGTCTCTTTGCGGAGGAAATTTTTTACTGAGAAGAGTCTCATTTCCTGTCCTTTTGCTAGATTCCACTTCCTCGTCAGTTCGCCTAGTGTCACCAGTCTGTGCCCTATAGAGAAGTCCCCGACCGTCAGTGTGCCCCCGTCCCACCTCCATCTTTTGAAAGTGGTATCCAGCATGGCTGGGGGGAATCTGTGATTGCCGCAGGTGGACGTGGGGGACATTTTGGTGATCCCAAAGTGTTGTCTCAGGTAGATCCATGTAATCAGCATGGCCGCTACCACTGGGCTCATTGTGTATCTTCTTGAGGGGGGTGGGAGTGCTGCTGTGGCCAGGGCCCGGAGGGTCGTTCCTTTACAGATGTCTCCTCCATTTGTACCCAGTCTGTGCCGGGTTCCTCTCATTCTTTCTGTCGAGTGGTAGTATTTCAGGTTTGGTAAAGCCAAGCCCCCTTTGATTTTCCTTCTTTGCAGTGTCGCTTTGGGAATTCCCGGGCTCTTACCTCCCAACACTAACGCCATGATTAGTCTGTCCACATTTTGGAAAAAGGCCTTGGGATGAAGATCGGGATGGATCTAAACAGGAAGAGGAACCTTGGCAGTATGTTCACCTTGATCGTCTGCACTCTTCCCACCAGGGAGAGTGGGAGTGAGCCCCCCCCCCCCCCCCCCCCCGTTGAAGGTCTTTTCTTATTTCCTCCACCAGGCTGGTCAGGTTCCACTAGTGGATCTGTGTCCAGCCTCTGGCTATTTGGATCCCCAGGTAACGGAATCTGTTCTGGGCTGTTTTGAACCGGAGCCCCTCCAGCTCTCTCCCTCTCTCCCTCCCCGTTTGGGTTCACTGGGAATGTCTCGCTTTTGCCCAGGTTACGTTTGTAGCCCGAGAAGGTTCCAAACTCTTTCAGTATTTGCAGCATTGCCTTCAGTTCCCCCTGTGGCTTTGAGACATAGAGGAGCAGGCCATCTGCGTAGAGTGAGACTCTGTGCTCTCTGTCTCCTCTCCGGATTCCCTTCCAGCTTTTGGAGTCCCGCAGGGCTATCGCCAGGGGTTTGATCGTGAGCGCGAACAAGAGTGGGGACAGGGGGCAGCCCTGCCTTGTTCCTCTCTGTAGCTGGAAGTATTCAGAGCTGGTGGTGTTAGTTCGGACACTCGCTTTGGGAGCGTTGTACAGGAGCCTCACCCAGGCGGTCAATCCCGCTCCTAGCCCAAACTGTTCCAGTACCTCGAGGAGGTAGCTCCATTCGACTCTGTTGAAGGCCTTTTCTGCGTCCAGGGAGATGATCATCTCTGGTGTTGTCTGCCTGGGGGGGGGGGGGGGGGTCATTATTACGTTCAGCAGCCTTTTGGCCAGGACCTTTGCGAGTATTTTCGCATCCAGGTTCAGCAGTGAAATGGGTCTGAATGCTTCACATTCCATCAGGTCTATATTTTTTGGGGGTATCGGTGAAATTGTGGCAGCATGGGGGGGAAGGTTTCCCTGGCCGGTGAGTCCTCGGAGATATCCCTTGTGTGGGGCCAGGACTGGTGCAAATGTTTTGTAGAAGTCCGCCGGGAACCCGTCGGGTCCCGGTGCCTTCCCCGTCTGCATGGAGCTGATGCTCTCCATGATTTCGCCCAGGTCTATTGGTGCTTCCAGCTCCCCCGTCTGTCATTCCCCACAACTGGTAGTTCCAGTCCGTCTGGGAACTATTTCATCCCCGCACCCCGTTGGGGGGCTCGGCGGCGTCCAGTCCCCGGTATAAGGTCTCAAATGCCCGATTGCATCCCTGGACACTTAAGGGGCAATTTATCATGTTCAATCCACCTAACCTGCACATCTTTAGACTGTGGGAGGAAACCGGAGCACCCAGAGGAAACCCACTCAGACATGGGGAGAATGTGCGGACTCCGCACAGTCACTCAAGGTTGGAATCGAATGTGGGTCCCATGGACATAATTTTAAAGATCTCTTTGATACTGTACATCATGCTGTACTAATGGGCAGCCCTTATTCTTATCACTCATTTCATTTCTAACATGGGGCGGGATTCTCCCAAATCCCCGCAATGGCTCGACGCCGGCGTAAAAAACAGAGCGAACTACTCCGGTGTCGGTCCGACTGGAAGTTGCGGAATTCTCCTCACTTATGGGTGCTAGGCCGGCACCGGAGGGATTGGTGACGCGCCAGCCGGCGCCAAAGGGCCGGCATGAGTTAGCGCATGTGCAGAACCGCGCATGCGCAGGTCAGCCGGTGTGTTCTAGCACATGCACAGGGGGGGGTGTCTTCTCCATGTAAAACATGTATGACTCTAAATCTGCTGAAAATAAACCAGATATTAAATAGAAATATTAAGGGCGGGATTCTCCGACCCCCCCGCCGGGTCGGAGAATCCCCGTGGGGGTGGCGTCAATCTTCTCCACGCCGGCCATGGCAGAGCCCTACAGGGGTTGGCGCAGAAGGAAGGAGTGCCCCCATGGCTTAGGGCCCTGATCGCGAGCCGCCCCCGGGGTCTAATCCCCCAGCACCCCCCCGAGAACCGCACCAGTCGGCCTACCAGCCAGGTCCCACCGTGTGGGACCATGTCCAATTCATGCCGGCAGGACTGGCAAGAAACTGTTGGCCGCTCGGCCCGGAGAATTGCCGAGGGGGGGTGGAGCTGCCAACGGCCCCTGACCGGCGTGGCGTGATCCCTGTCCCCGCCCGAAAACCAGCACCGGAGAATACGGCAGCCGGTGGCGGAGCGGCGGGGCGGGATTGACGCCACCCCCACGGGGATTCTCCGACCCGGCGGGGGGGTCGGAGAATCCAGCCCTTAATATTTCTATTTAATATCTGGTTTATTTTCAGCAGATTTAGAGTCATACATGTTTAACAACATTTTCAATGAATACAATAACTGTTACAGTAAAGCTCCAATTCAGTGGCTGATGGTTTGACATAGCGTGCCAGGAGTCAATGACAACGTTATAATGGAAGTATTTGCCACAGGGGACTACAAAATGTTCAAACACTGGGAAAAAAATTTCCACTGTGCATTTCTATGAAAGCAGTTTTATTTCGCCGACACCCTCTTCACAGAGGAAATGGTCCCATGTTAGTAAATTTTCAGTTCCCACCCTCCGTGGGAATTGTCATGGGTGGGGCAGAAAATTTGGAAGACCATTTAAAGGTCCATTGACCTCCGGCAGGAAATCCCAGTCCCTGGGCAGAACCGGGAAATCCCACCCCTAGTGTGAGCAACCGGCATCATTATTCGGTATGAAATAGTGGTCAACCTGAGGACTTTGAGTGATGGTCGTTTTGCTGCTTAGCAATAATTCAATTTTACTGCATTGCAAGGGTTTAATTACCCCACCTGATTAACCTTTCCACTGTACTATTCACGCATACGAAAGGTTTGAAAAATATATTTAACATTTAATTATATGCCATGAAACTCTAATCAGTAGTGTTGGTGTTGAGCACTTAGGTGTTGTTTGGTGTCCCCCAGCATGAGGGCAAAATTGGACGTGAGTCCACCAAATACCATATCGGCAAAAATGTTAATGCAAGCACAGTGGAAGTCACTATCCCAGTTAACCCCCTCTCTTAACCGTGCATTGCTGAACATGCATTGTGCAGCAGAAAGGACCAGCACTGGCTCAACTTAAAGGGATCATCAACAATTCCACTTGTTGATTTCTTCTGGATGTTGCTTTGAGTCTGCAGGTGTTTGCTGCTTTCTATTTTTGTTTTGAGTATAAAGGTCTACATGGCGTGGTGTGCCAGCTGTTCGTGGAGCTTTTGCTGACTTCAAGGCTTCAGCGCAAACCAGTTGCTCCCAGACAAGGGGGACGCAGGAGCCATTTCCCGTGACAGGATAAGGCAAAATGGCAAGGATAGTAATTCCTTTTGCTTTGAGGTATGTATCCACACCTATCACCATCATCACTAACATCTAGACATAGTCCCAAAGGACCAGAGGCAGCTCGCATTAGAGAGAGGCAATTTTAGCAACTCGTAGCTTGAGAGGCAAGGCAACGGGCAGTGGCTCCATGAAAAACAGAGCTGCTGTTGGGATTGAACATATGTGGCTGCTATCATTTTGCATCACACTCTAACCACTGCGTCAACTGACCTACCAACCCCTTTTATCCACAGCAATCACCCACAGATAAACCACCACTTTTCTTTTATTTCTTCATGGGATGTGGGAGTTGCTGGCTGGGTCAGCATTTATTGCCCATCCCTGAGGGGCATCCTTGAGGCAAGAGTCAACTACATTGCTCTGGTTCTGGAGTCACATGTAGGGCAGGCCAGGTAAGGATTTCCTTCCCTAAAGGGATTCATGAACCAAATGGGTTTTTACAACAATTGACAATGGATTTATGTGGTCTTTTAGACTTTTAATTCCAGGTTTTTATTGAATTCAAATTTCACCATCTGCCATGGTGGGATTCGAATCCTGGTCCCCAAAGCATTACCCCGGGTCAGTCGATTATGAGTCCAGTGACAAGAGCACTACGCCATCGCCTCCCCTGTAGTAGATGTTATCTGCAGATCAGCCTGTAGCTGATGGAGGATGTAGCAAAGATTCAATCCGCTGTAACGGACAGGTATTTCTGCAGGGATCTGAAACATAGGCTCTGAGGCATTTATTGCTTTCTCCTGAATTTATCTTTGTCATATCATGCAGTTTTATTGGAGTCCCTATAGGATTTCCACCTTCACCCATTATATGGTACTAGTTGAAAGGCAACAGTAACCAGGAATAATGAGGATTGTTACTAGAAGGAACAAACAATAGATATGTTTGCTATTCAGCACCCTAAATATCCGAGATTCTTCTGATCCCATGCCACAGTTTCGGAAGCCACAGCCACAGTAGATTGAACATTAGAAACATTAAACAAATTCTGTTTGTGCTGATTTTCTAAAGTTCTGTAGATCTTCTTCCGTAGTCACATTGGAGAGGCATAGGAGCACCTGCAGGGATTCACGTGCTCTCTCCTGCCCTCACTCCCACCTGCACAAATCCAGAGAAGGAATAATTTACACAACCTTCAAGCCTCTAATCAGGATCTGCCAGGTCCACACTGCACTTTCCCTATAAATCCAAAAATAGGTTCACAACACATGGGGAGTCTTCGCCCTTAGTGTACAGGCCCAATTTCATGATGCATTCTGGTCCGTGGCGAGACTCTGCCCAGGAGGGGAGCTTCAAAATTGCCCTTGGGAGTTTCCACACAACTAAATTGAGAATATTTGGTTTATTCCCCCTTTTTTTTTCCTTCCTTGGGATGGAATGTAATAATTTTCAGCCTCCAGTCTTTTGGCACAATTTCCATGTATTGTGGCAATCTTTTTAAAAATATATTTTTATTGCCGTTTTTCATTTCACCAAATAACACAACAAAACCACAGGAATGGTATAGCTCAGCACAATAAACAGTCTCAATGTATATAGATACAGAGGGGAGCAAGAGAACAGCAATCATTACAATCATTCGACTCAAATTGGTGCCTCTATAAGCACCACCAGAGTACACGGGACAGCCATGATAAACGTGGTAAAATGGTGCACACCTTCCCACCTGCCGATTACTCGTGATGACTACAAGTGTTGAGATAAATGTTACGCGCCATGTTCGGGTAAGCACCAGAACATATCTCCCTGACCTCCAGCAACAGCAGGGGCACCAATGACATACTGTAACCCCCTCCCTCCAGATGTCAGACTCATCTGTACCCCTGCAGGAGCCAATCACTGATTCTTAAACCCCACCAGAACAAAAATAGAAAAATACAAAGAAAATACTCGAGAACCCCAGTTCAAGAAGGGCATTTTAGATATACCACACAGTGCCACATAATCCCAACCTCAGGCACAGTACAGAATGATCACCATTCCCCATATTGAAACAGAGAGGACCAGCAGCTGTAAATTCGGATTATGGTTAGTGTAGTTAGCGCTTCCCAACACATCGGGAGAGCTACAAGGGACCACCCAGCCGGCCCTGAACCTTACTAACCACTCACTGGGCAGCACACCAACTCACCAACCAAAACTAGCACTATAACAGCACGTTACTCACCCAGATGAAGAGCAGACGCCCCCCCAAAGTGGAATGCCTGAGTAAACCCTAGAACATTAGACACAGAATGGCATTCTATCCCTTGCAAGAAGGATATTAAGGGACAGGGCAGTGCTGCCTCAACAGAGACAAAAGCACTGCCTCCCCATGGAAGACCCAAGCACAATGAGGAGGATATTCAGGAAACCAATATATAAGACGAACCGGAGGAGGGCGCTTAACTCCCCATCAAGCCGGCCCTTGAACCGAAGAAGGACTCTGACAACACAGAGACACAGCATACAGAATCTCACTTCAACAAGTCGAACAGAGATAAACGACCACACTCAGATGTGCGCCTGCCCTCATTTCCCCCTACCCCAATAGCCCTAAAAATGCCAACCACACAAAAGGATCTGAAGGAACCCAGTCCTCTCCAGGATGCATGGCCCGCACAGGTCTTCGAAGGAGGCAAGTACAGATTCTCAAAATTCAAAGCAACAGCAAAAATGGCAAAATGAAAACTCAATACAATTAATTCTAACTGGAGGCTATCCTCAATCCACCTAGCCACTAGCCACCACCTCATCAACCATCCACCCTTCACCCCACTGTGGCTGCACTCACCTTCTATGTAAACGAGATAAAGAGTGTTTAAAATACACTCCTCCTCATAAATGCAAAGATTACAGCACATTAAAAAAAGGATAGGTCTGTGCACAAACCACATATAATTTTACCGAGTCCATATGGTTTTTCCTAAAACACGATACCAAACAAACTTCGCCCTCGAGCTCAAACATTATACACCCTTGTCAGGAGAAAAGACAACAAAATTAAATCAACAGCATAATCACAAGGGAATAAACTCCAGGATTACTGATGAGCTTCAGGATAATAACCCCATTTATGTCACTTGGAAAGGCCATGACAGGATCGCTGAAAAACACTCAAAATATCTCCAAGGTTCCATTGAACAAAGCGTCCTCACCTCCGCCACATTGCCGCCCCGATGCCCAGGTGACCAGAAACCCAGGGTGGGACGATGACTCGACATGATCAGGCACTTCCAACCCCTCACAACAAACATCGCGGACAGAACAGCAAAAGACCAATGGTCAGGGCCTCCACCCGGCCCCAGGCCTCGCAATCAAATACAATGTGTTCTGTAGAACCTTCTCTCAAGGATACTACTTAGTTCATCAAATTGAGCACCAAAATTCTGCGCCACCCGAACCAAGATCATCATCCATCTTTCGCAATGGGGGTCATCATCCCATGCAGGCAGCTCCACCAGGGTATAGACCCACTCACCAGCAAAATAGCCATTGCATGCTGGGCCCACCCCAGCCATCTACACCACCCAATCAAATGAGGGTTCTCTCTGATTCATCTCCAACCAGGATTATCCAGCAACATAGTGTAAGACGTAAATCCCCCCAAAAAAGATAACATTCAAATAAAATAAAGGATTAAAAGATAAGTGGAGGCAGAGTTTGTGAAAACGTAGATGCGCCCGCACTCACATCATGTGACTCCCTTGTAACTACTGCCTATTAATCCTCCTTCAGTTCTTTGTGGTGCTTGCTATCTGGGTGACTCTTCTGCTTTTGGTCTCATTCAATTCTTTTAGTAAGATATTTCCTTTTTAAAATTGAGGTGAAATACTTCTTAAACATCTCTGCCATTTCTTCAAACCAAATTCCAAGACCTTTTCTGTCCTCATCTTTTGCCTACCCTTCTAATCAACCATTGTTAATTTTATTCAGGTATACCATCCATCTCCTTGTTCTTCGCCTTTTTTGTTTCCATTCTTCTTTGTCAAGTATTTTGTACTTCCTTTCCCGATTATCTCCTTATGCCCCTTATTTTCATCTGTTTTTCTCTGAAGAACAACTTACTCTGTAGCCGCCCCGCAAATTGACAGGATCTAAGTCACAAAGTTACTTTGTAAATCCTTCATCCTTCATCTGACAAAGGGAACTGAAGTCAAGAGGCCCTCCTGAAATGTGATACTTGAGGCTAAAATCTTTTACAATGCACAATGAACTCTTTTCTTGAAAATTGAGTATTGTGGTAATAACAAAATTTTGAAAATGAATGCTCATTATGTAATGAGTGTAATGTGACCTTGAAGATCCGATTATCCATTTACTGACATTTGACAGGCTTTTGCTGTACTGGCTCCTGTTCCAGTCAACACGATTGTACACCAAAATCAGGGCTAACAGCCAGTTGCACAAGAACTGCATGGATGAAAATGTAGTGATTTCAGATGAACATATTTACACCCTTTATTATGGAAGATGTAGGGTGGGATTCTCCCACAATTTGCGGGATGGCCTGATGCCAGCGCCAAGAGCGGCAAGAACCACTCCAGCGTCGGGCCACCCGGAAGTTGCGGAATCCTCCGCACTTCCGGGAGCTAGGCCGGCACTGAAGGGCCACAGTGGTCCCGCGCATGCGCAGAACCGCTAGCCTGTTCTGGTGCATGCGCAGACCGGCTGCCGTGTTTCCTGTGCATGCGCAGGGTGGTCTTATCTGTGCCGGCCATGGCGGAGCCCTACAGAGGCCGGTGTAGAAGGAAAGAGAGCCCCCACGGCACAGTCCCACCCGCAGATCGGTAGGCCCCGATCACGGGCCAGGCCACCGTGAGGCCCCTCCCAGGGCCGTATCCCCCTGCATCCCCCCAAGGACCCCACTAGATGGCCAACAAGCCAGGACCCGCCGTGATTGACCATGTCCATTTCATGTCGGCGGGACTGGCCAAAAACAGGTGGCCGCTCAGCCTATCGGGGCCCGGAGAATTGCTGGGGGGGCTGCTGCCAACGGCCTCCAACCGGCGCAGTGTAAACCCCGTCCGTAAACCGGCGGCGGAGAATACAGCAGCCAGCATCAGCATGACGGTGCGGGATTCACGCCGTCCCCCCTGGGAATTCTCCGACCCGGTGGTGGGGGGTTGGAGAATCCCGCCCATAGTTCCGGCACCAATCTAAGGTCTGCTCTTACTGTAAGATGAACCTAACATTGATAAATGGAATAGTGAATGGTGACAGATATTGCACTTCCATGAACATTAGACACTGGATAAGGGTAGGAATGAGACTCAGTATGAGACAGAAGCTAGCGTATTTACAGATGGGACATATCCTTCAGAAGAAACAAAAGTAGAAAACTGCGGATGCTGGAAATCTGAAATTGAAGCAGAAAAGATTTTATTTTTTTCCTCCCTTTTCCGTCGCTTTCTCATTTGCTCAAAAACTGTTAACATTTCTAACTTCTTGCAGTACTCAGTCATCAACCTGAACTTTCTCTCAGTTCTCTCTCTGTCTCTGAGAAAGATGCCACCTAATCTGTTGAGTGTTTCCAGCAGTTTCTATTTTATGTCCTTCAGAAGACTTTGTGAAACATTGATCTGATGCAATCAGAATCTGATTCAGCAACAGACAAAACAAGCTGATTTCTAACGCACCTTTAATGCAAGAAAATGGCCCAAGGCGTCTCATTGAAGCAGAGCCAGACAAAGGTTAACACAAGCTAAAACAAAAAGGGAGATATTAAGAGCAGTGATTCCGGTACTAAACTTTGTTTAATTTCCTATAAATGCTCCAGCTTGCAGTTTCTTACTGCAATATGTTAACCTTGGTTTTATCCAATAACTTGTCTTCAAATAGCTTCGCTGAATTACAAATGCCATTGAATGTTAAGCAAAAATAAAACTATCAGAACCATTTTGCTATCGCAGTCAAATTTGATTTCAGTCCCAATTACATTGGCAACAGTATTCACTGAATCATTCTAGGTTTTCATTAAAAAAGGATACAGTTTTTCTCAGATAAATATTATTAAAATGTAGGTATGAATTAACAATTATGCAAACAGAATTGTGAATGGACTACTTACTGCTTTTTTGTTTAGCACCATACAGATGATGCTCTCTAAATTGGAATCAAGGAAGATAAAGTTGGATAAAAATAGTTTTGGTTTATTAAGACCTTGTTAAGTCTAATCGTGCATAACTTATTTAGAGCATGTTGGGGCGCGGAGCGGGTGTGGTGATATGCATCACTGTAAATACACAAGGGGTTAATGTAAATACACTACGACTAAGTAAACTCTAGAGGGAGCACCATGACCTGCATATACAGCTAATGAACACATAGAATAGGACACGACCAATGGGCAGTCAAGACACCCAAAGGTGACACTACATCAAGGGGGCATTACACAACCCATATATGCTCTGTCTCTTTCCACAGACCCATAACTAGAGAGTAGGACAGGGGCAGATCAGAAGCATCACACCCACCACGTGACTTAGAGCAGACTGGTTAGTTAGACTGAGTTACTATAGCAAGATCAGCAGGAGAGTCGAACTCATAGAGAACTGTGCTAATGGTTCAACAAATCACATTGAACTTACTTCAAAGTCTGGAGTATTTTTTGGTCAAAGCTACATCGAGTTGCAGCCTGTGTTATCCCAGAGTACGTAACACATCAGTGGGAACTGGAGATAGAACATAAAGAAAAAGTGAAACCTCCTGGACTCCAATCCAGATCCGGTATGAATCAGCAAAATGAAGGACAAGTTTTCAGATTCAAATTGGACACTAACAGTATTAAATAGGATATGGCAGTTTTAGGGTGAGCAGCCCAGGAGGAACCAATCATTACCAAGTGCACTCAACGCAGTAGGAGTTTGAGTAGCTGCCGAAAGAACATAGGAGGTACACTATTCACGGCACACAAGTTGCCCTATGCAGGGGACCGATGATGGTCAGGTATGATGAATGAAGCAGGGATCTGTGACTGAGGCTGTCACCTGTTCATGGAAAACCTGCAGCTATTTCAATTATTTGTACTAGCAGCAATGCCACCCTAAATCTTTATGCAATTGGCTTCTTTCAGGAAGGGATGACCAACATATGACCCAGCAGCCAAACCTGGCCCATCATCTTCCTTTATCCACCTGGAGAAGACCTTGCCAGTATATTTTACCTTTGTGTGCAGGGGCATTCGTCAATTTAGTTCAACCTCAGCTCCAAAACTCTCGTAGCTTGGAAGACTAAAAAATGGTGCATGCAAAGTGGTGGGACAGGGTTGTCAGACAGGCAATTGCAGTCTGTTGACTGATTATTTGGAAAATTAAAGTGGCAGCTCAAGGTTTATCAGACTGTGAGTTACATACCAGCTAATTCATTAGGAGCAGACAGCTGGGATCTTGATGGACAGCTGGGAAGTGAACTTCCATTGAACCCTAATGTTTGACCTACCTCCTAACTTCATGCACTGATGATTCCTGCAGGTTATGTCTCACAAAAATGTATTTTATGCAAATGCATAAAACTCTATTTGCTATTTGTTCATGATCCAACAGCTTTTGCTTCACACGACAAGCATCAACCTCATATTGAACCTCTTCCTCTCTGTCAGCTCGTGCACATGGAAAGTTTTATTTGGATTTGTTCCAACTTAAAAGGGGAACTGGCGCTGAAAGGCTTTTATGGTCTAGATACAGAGGAAGTCTTGAGAGGCAATTAAAGTTCCCCCATCTCACTGGTGTGCTAATGAGAACTGTGAGCGTGCATAATGACTGAATTAAAATGACCCGATTCGCCACATGCAGAGCTCTATTTGAGAAAGGCCTTCTTGCATTACCAGCCTTACTCTGACCTCCATGGTGCAGTACCAGGAGCCAATTAGTGATAACTCTGGCCTTGTGCACTTTATGATATGGTCTGTACTGCAATGTCTGACTGGCTACTGATGCAGGGAAAGCATTGCTTTGCGATATACAGTACCAATTTCCTACAAGTTCCCTATTGTCAGGAAATTTATAACCTGCTGTGAAGGAATTTCAGCCTAATCAGTGCAGCTGTTGAAAATGAACTGCTGCCAATTCCTTCCTGACAATGGGAACGAATCTGAAGCAAGGTCACAGATAAGATTGTCTTTTCAGGCTTTTGTTCTGTATTGTGAAAATAGCTACATGGTTATTTATTCTACCTACGTTTTGTGTTCCTTTGCAGTTACTGTATTTGGTTGTGAATAAAAACATCAATACCTTTCAAACACGCAAGCAATTTTTAAAAACAAATTGATGGATGAGATTGGATCATGAAAATGCATCATAAATTAAATGAGCCAGCAGCTTAACTGCAGTATTGAGGATACACCTTGGAGAATTTGGAGCTAACATGAGGCCTCAAGCCTATATATCTTTATTATAATACTGCCTTCTTTCTTGAAGGCAGCGACTGTTGCTGAGATACAGTGATTGAAGGCAACGACTGTTGCTGAGATACAGTGCTTGAAGGCAGCGACTGTTGCTGAGATACAGTGCTTGAAGGCAGCGACTGTTGCTGAGATAGTGCTTGAAGGCAGCGACTGTTGCTGAGATACAGTGCTTGAAGGCAGCGACTGTTGCTGAGATAGTGCTTGAAGGCAGCGACTGTTGCTGAG
Source organism: Scyliorhinus canicula (assembly GCF_902713615.1). Taxonomy (NCBI): domain Eukaryota; kingdom Metazoa; phylum Chordata; class Chondrichthyes; order Carcharhiniformes; family Scyliorhinidae; genus Scyliorhinus; species Scyliorhinus canicula. Next base: position 64,535,829 of record NC_052151.1, on the reverse strand, counting down.
ATACAGTGCTTGAAGGCAGTGACTGTTGCTGAGATACAGTGCTTGAAGGCAGCGACTGTTGCTGAGATACAGTGCTTGAAGGCAGCATCTGTTGCTGAGATACAGTGCTTGAAGGCAGCGACTGTTGCTGAGATACAGTGCTTGAAGGCAGCGACTTGCTGAGATACAGTGCTTGAAGGCAGCGACTGTTGCTGAGATACAGTGCTTGAAGGCAGCGACTGTTGCTGAGATACAGTGCTTGAAGGCAGCGACTGTTGCTGAGATAGTGCTTGAAGGCAGCGACTTGCTGAGATACAGTGCTTGAAGGCAGCGACTGTTGCTGAGATACAGTGCTTGAAGGCAGCGACTTGCTGAGATGCAGTGCTTGAAGGCAGCGACTGTTGCTGAGATACAGTGCTTGAAGGCAGCGACTGTTGCTGAGATACAGTGCTTGAAGGCAGCGACTGTTGCTGAGATACAGTGCTTCAAGGCAGCGACTGTTGCTGAGATACAGTGCTTGAAGGCAGCCACTGTTGCTGAGATCCAGTGCTTGAAGGCAGCCACTGTTGCTGAGATACAGTGCTTGAAGGCAGCCACTGTTGCTGAGATACAGTGCTTGAAGGCAGCCACTGTTGCTGAGATCCAGTGCTTGAAGGCAGCCACTGTTGCTGAGATACAGTGCTTGAAGGCAGCCACTGTTGCTGAGATCCAGTGCTTGAAGGCAGCCACTGTTGCTGAGATACAGTGGTTGAAGGCAGTGACTGTTGCTGAGATACAGTGCTTGAAGGCAGCCACTGTTGCTGAGATACAGTGCTTGCGCACTGGCAGCCTTCTGATTCCTCAAGCAATTGGCCATTCTTTGTTGTGGGTGAGCGGAGGCAACATGGACCTGGAATTCCCATAGGATTGCTCCACTGGCACCAAAGTGAGGGTTGCTGTGGATTCAATTTTTTGTTGTGGGAGGATGGGGTTCCCAAATGTGTGCTAAATTTTCAGCGCAAAACCTGAGGAAACCCGACAAAAACAGTGGGAGATGATTGGGGAGGGGGTTGAGGTTCAACTCCTTAATTGAGCCCTGGTGGAGAGCTAGGCCCAGAACTAGTCCCAAATTACTGAGATGGAGGAATCATCGGCAAAGTCGTCCAGGCACGGCCACCCTGAACAGCCGCTAGGAATGGGAGAGCAGTGTCAACTGGGCAACCTCTGAGGTGTGTGATCCTTTTCTCCCGATTCTCCTCCACAGACCCCGTCGGGGGATATTACTTTACTGTAATGAATGAAAGAAATTGGAATATATATTTTATTTTATATCTGATGCAGCAATATTTTGAAAGAATCTAGGTTAAAAAATCCAGACTCTGTGGCTAGAAAGGGTGCAATTAAGATGTTGTAAAATTGAGATCCCCATTCATTCCAACCATGTATGTGTTTACAAAGTTGGCTTAATGGAATATTGTTATGATTACAGGAGATTCCCTGGAGAGTAGATCATTTGAGACATTCAGGGGGATTCTCCATTTCTGAGACTAAGTGTTGACACCGAAGCAGAATTCGTGGAGCTAGACAACAGCAAAACTGGCGCTGCACCTGGACCGATTCAGTTACTGTTAAGGGGCTAGCACCAGCACCACGTGGAACACAATCGATCCCTATGAGAAACGGTGCAAGATTCACCAGTTTCATGATTGACACTCAGGAGGCTGACAAGTGCAGCTGCGTATACACATTTCACGCGCCACAAACATCATCCCAACCAACAAGGTGACAGCAAGATGCACAGCCGCACGCTTCACAGATGCTGAGCTGGAGACCCTCCAGGACGTGGTGGAGAAGAGACAGACGACCCTGTACCTCAGCCCGTGAATGAGGTTGCCAGCTGCCGCCATTCGCCGTGCCTGGGCGCAGGTGGCAGAGGTGGTCAGAGCCGTGGGTAACACCGTCCGGACTGGACAGCAGTGCCAGAAAAACTGCTCAACATCCGCAGGGCAGCCAGGCTGAGTAGGCAACACCGTGCCCCTCGCACCAACCCACGTCCCACATACCCGTAACCCTAACCCTCCACCCAGAGAATGGGTAAACCCCCACCCTGCACCACATGCCAGCACCCATATCGGCTGCCATGGCCTGGTGCCCTGGTCACTGAGGCCACCAGTTCCTCACTCCCTGGGCATGCATGAGCCGGAATGTTTAACACTGTCATTTTCTGATTGCACCTCCCACCCACCCACCTCTCAGGAGAAGGCCGCCCATAACCGGCAGGAGTGGGAGAAGACTGGAGGGGGAGTGCCGGACCTGCAGCCACTAACCGTGGCAGAGCAGAGGGCCCTGAGCATGGTCAGTGACCCGGATGAAAGGGAGGACACTGTGGTGGAGTTCGGCCACGGGCGAGGAAGTGAGACCCTGCTGTGTTGCGGCTCCCCCGGACACGCATGTCAAACCCCCCAACACCAGCCCCGCACCCACTTCCCCACCACCCCCACCCTCACACCCACAGCAGCACCTTCATACTACCCTCACCCCCGCCCCTACACCCACCCACCATGCTCACCCCCCATCACGCTCATCCCCACACCACCCTCATCCCAACCCTCACCCCCATCATCCTCACCCTCACCCCAACACCATCCTCACCCCCACCACCCACACTCTGTCCCAGTCCACGACCTAATCTTGCGTCTTGCCTTGTGTTTTACAGGACCTGTTGGATGGGGTGGGTCCATCGATGGCCTGGCCCCCAGCCAGTGCCACAGCCGGAGCCCCACTCTGAGCCCAGCATTGACTCTGAGAGCAACTCGGATGACACCCGAGGTAAGAACACCCGAGGGGGTGGATGGTTGGAGAGCGAGTTGACCCCAGGAACTAGCTGCCACCCAGATGGGTTTCAGGTCTCTGGAACGGACAGTCCCATCAATTGTGGAGATACAGTTGCAAGCCAGGTACTGCATGAAGGGTTGTCAGCGAGCATCCTGTACCTGTCGGTGCAGCTGGAGGAGTCCAACCGCTTGCAGGAGTAGAAGTTGTTGCAGACCATGCGTCACCCAGGCCAACACTCACTGATGGCGTCCATGGTGGAGGCATTGGGGGTGACGGTGTTGGCTCCGGATTAGCATGTCCAAGGCCTGGGGCATTTTGTGCAGGCGCTGGCTGAGGCCCAGGAAAGGGCTGCCCTCTCACAGACAGCCATGTGCCAGAGCCACCTGGACATTGCAGCGGCGCTCCTCAGCATGGCCCACTCAGAGCAGGCCATGGCTGGGAATGTGGCTGGCCAGCGTGGCGCAGACAAAGAGAGAGGTAGCTGAGTCCCAGAGGGAGATGGCGCAGTCACTAGCTGATGTGTCACAGGCCCAGAAGGTGGTGGCACAGTCAATGGTTGATGTGGTGGAGTCCCAGACAGAGATGGTCCACTGCCTGTGCTCCATGGCCATGAACCACAGCATCTCGGACTCCCCCCCCCCCCCCCCCCACCTCCTGTCCCTGGCATATGTGGTGGGGAGCGGGCAAAACAGGGCTGCACGATGCCACCTGGGGCACCCACGTAGCAGCCAGGCCCATCCAGGCCCTGGTAGCCCCAGGAGACGGCCACCAACGGGGACCCAGGACACAGGGCGGAAATCACAGCAGGCTGCCTCCACTCCTGCTATGGGGCGGGACAATGGCTGGGCGTTGTGGATGGTCTGGGCTCCCCACCACCGTCCCATCCCCCCCAACCGTCCCCACCACCGTCACTCCAGGGATTCATTGGTACTGTGTGCATTGGAATGGCCAGCTCGCATGCAGGGATGAACCAGGTGGACGGTGGAAAGTGCTACCGTGGGCAGGAGTCAGACATTGTCAAATGATGCGGAGCACCAGAGCTCATCGCAGAGTGGCTTGTCATCATCCTCCATCCCATGAATCAGACCTGCTGTTTTTTTCAATACCAGGGCCCCTAGTCCGTAGTGCGGCAGGTATGTATCATGAAGGGGGTTGCAGATGAGGGTGTGGCCAGGGGAGGGGGGGGAGTTGTGTGGGGGTGGAATGCAGTGTCCGTGCCCCTGGCCAGACTCCACCCCCTTACCCCACAGTTGGAGGGGGTGGGATCTGAAGGCGATCAGAGCGTCCCGTGTGCATTGACCCTGGTGCACACGTCATGGGGCCTACCTTGCCTGTCTGGACTCCATGTCCTTCCCATCCTCCCCCTCCCCCGCATCCTCCTCGTCAGATGACGCTTAGCATTCTTCCTCCTCCTCCAGCACATCGCCCCTCTGCTGAGTGATATTGTGGAGGGTCACAGCAGACCGCCACCCTGCGGGCAACCCTCTCAGCATCATACTGGAGGGCCCTTCAGAGCGGTCCAGGCACCTGAACTGCATCTTCATGAGGCCGAAGCATCATTCGATCACGCTCCTGCTTGCTGGATGAGCGTCCTTGTAGCGGGTCTCCGCGTCGATCTGTAGCCTCGAGATAGGTGTCATCACCCATGACCGCAGCGGATAGCCCCTGGTACCCAGGAACCATCCCCCAACCTGTCAGGAATCGTCGAGTGTGCCACAATTAAGGCATTGTGCACATTGGCCGTGTATCGAGCGCAGAAGTGAATGATGGGCAACTGATGGTCACATATCGCCAGCATGTTTATCGAGTGGCACCCCTTTCAGTTTGTGTAGAGCGGCTTGTCATCTGCAGGTGCTTGTGGGGAGACACGTATCCCATTAATCACCCCCTGGACCAGGGCAACCCATCGATGGCGGCGAACCCCGCTGCGCGGGCATCCTGGTGGGGTCGGTCCACATTGAAATGGATGTATTGAGGCGCCTGGATATATAGGGCCTAAGTGATGGCACGGATGCATCTGTGCACCGAAGTCTATGAGATCCCGGACAGATCCCCACTCGGCATCTGCAAGGACATTATTCCTTGGGAAACTCCATCCATCTTGGACCCCACTTGACAATTGAGCAAACATAATTTGCCCAGTTTATCCTGCCTCCCCCCAAATTAAGTGTACCCACACACTACGATTCCCGCCGCTGGAGGGAATGGAAAATTCTGAAGGCACAGTCTCCAATGCTACGGTGAAGGAGGATAGAGAGCGGGAGAGCTCTCCTAATTTATTTGAAATTGTTGAATGGGATGTTTTATTAGCAGATGTTGCTATCCCATATCATGCATATAATGCAATATTGTTTGCCTCAGAAAGCATATTGGTTAAAATGGAGGGAAATTATATCAAACAGATTGAAATAAAAGCCAGGGCGACTGACAGGCCAACTACCACCCTCAAAATAGGAGGGCAGAGTAAAGGAGGAAACCTTTGTGGAGAAAACCACCTCACTGATCGCATTAGAGTTTGACCCAGCCAGCCATCAAGCCATGGGTGCCAAGAGGTTTCCAGATTCAGCAGCCACTATGCTGAGATGGTGGTCAGGAAAAAATATTTTGCTTCAATACCATTGAGTTAGGCACCGAATAACCTATGGAGAGTCTTGGTTCTGATCACAGTCCATTTATCCCCGCTGGAAGTGTACACATGTGTACATCACAAGGCCAGGATTAGTCTCAGATGGCAAACCAAGAGGGGTGAGCTGCCAGAACTCTGTGGCTCACAAATAAGTATTTACCATTTGGGTGGTGTACTGGAAGGCTCCAGTTGCCTGTGAAATTATATACTGGTAAGGGAAAAACAAAGGAAAGAAATGGGGCTGGATTCTCCAATTTGGAGACGATGTCCCCATGCCGGCGTGGGAACGGTGGAGTATTACACCAGGAAAACTGGCGCTAAATGGCCACCAGTTCCTCATTTTGCTGGGGGCCAGCAGGAAGGCAATGCAGAGCACCCAGCTCTAGCTGTCGATACGGCCTGGAGAATTGCCGGGTCCACGGCAATGCCGTGCTTTATGGCAGAGGCTGCTCGCGGATCCGGCCCACAACATAGTCCCTGCCTTCAGCTGGCTCGCGGGCCCCGGACCACCCCACCCCGAATAATGTCCCCCTTGCCTGCGGATCGGCCCTCCCCCGACTGTGGCGGTGCTGGACTGATTTCGCAGCCGCCATGCTGAGTTCCCGGTGGTTGAGACCACACGTGTCCCACGCTGTCGGGAACTCGGCCAGTCAGGGCAGAGCATCGTGAAAGCGGCCCTTCCCCGATTTCGTCAGGAATTTGGGTTCTCCGGCCATTCGCCGAACACGACCGGAGAATCCAGCCCAACATCTTTGTAAAGACATCATACGACATGCATAAATACACAATGTAAATACATAGGTACAGGCATTGGGTGAGCATACAGAGTGTGGTACTACACAGTAGTGAAGATGTGTGAATAGATCAGTTGGGTCCAAAAGGGGGTCATTCAGGAGTCTGGTAACTACGGGGAAGAAGGTGTTTTTGAACCTGTTTACATAGAACATACAATGCAGAAGGAGGCCATTTGGCCCATCGAGTCTGCACCGACCCACCCAAGCCCTCACCTCCACCCTATCCCTGCAACCCAACAACCCCTCCCAACCTTTTGTTTTGGTCACTAAGGGCAATTTATCATGGCCAATCCACCTAAGCTGCACGTCTTTGTACTGTGGGAGGAAACCGGAGCACCCGGAGGAAACCCACATAGACACGGGGAGAACGTGCAGACTCCTCACAGGCAGTGACCCAACGGGGAATCGAACCTGGGACCCTGGCGCTGTGAAGCCACAGTGCGATCCACTTGTGCTACCGTGCTGCTGTTAGTGCGTGTTCTCAGACTTTTGTATCTCCTGCCCGATGGGAGAGGTTGGAAGAGTGAGTAAGCCGGGTGGGAGTGGTCTTTGATTATGCTGCCCACTTTCCCCAGGCAGTGGGAGGTGTAGACAGGGTCAATGAATGGGAGGTGGGTTTGCGTGATGGACTGGGCTGTGTTCACGACTCTCTGTACATCCCATGAACAAATAAAAAAAGGATCATGCAGGTAGAAGAAGGTGAGTAAAACTTGGAACATATCATAATCGACTAAGAGGCCTACTGGAGGTTTGGCACTGAAACGCAAGTGGCAACAATCACTACATTCCATCGAGCTTACATTTCAAGGAAATCTGAGTATGGCTTCATTGATCATGTCAGGTGCATTCACAGCCCAGTTAAACAAACAAGAGGTTCTGTACCTGGAATCTTCATGGCAGTTTGGAGCAGAACATACTGTACAGTGAAACAATGCCGTGCAGCATGAGATGATGGGACAGCAGGTTGCATTGTCTGATTTTTGTATCAATAAAGGACAGTACATACTACGCTGCAGGGACATAGCTGTTGCATGAGCCAGCTTGTTCTGTGCAGCATTGCCATAGGGTGCGCAGAAATAGTCAGTTTTGCTATGAAACTGCGTTAAGGTTGGACTAAAAAGGATTTGCATTAGATTTCTTTTAGCTGAATAGCTGTTGGCAGAGATCCAGTAAAATAATTTAACTTTTTGAAAGAATATGTGTCCTGGTAGTTAGCCCTTCACTTTAGCTGTGGCAACATTCAGGTTTGACACTGTTAGTTGCTGTTTGATTAAGGTGTGTAGTCAGCACCCACAGAACTGTACACACAGCTCTTGAGAGTTAATGGATGGAAAGTCATATGAGGCACGTTGACTTCCACACACAGGTTTGCAAACAAGACAGTATTGTCAATAGCATTCATTCGCTGGATGCACTATGTGCTCTCAATCGTCCTGTTGTTGCACTCTGCGGCTGCTCTATTATTGATATCGATTCAGTATGGAGCACTGAAAGTAGTTATTTCTAACATTTTATCCTCAACCTATATCATGTTGAAAGTGTCACATTTTTGTCTTGACTTTGTGGATTCTCTATTTGTATTTTTTGTCTTGGGTTGAAATTCTTTCGAGAAAAGATGACCTGCAAATGGCTTTTGCAACGGCATATTGCACTGGGAAATTAACTGGCCTCTATTCTTTTTGTTATGCTTGTAGGGTATCCGAAGAAAGTCAACATTATTGATTACCAAAGCATCCATTTAAGAAAATAATCAAACAAGTGACAGCAACAGTTATCGTTTATAATTGGATGGAACTGGCTCTTCATTGATCAAATAGGGGTCTCAATCTCACAGATTACTTTCTCAAAGAACTTTAGGCTGTATAAAAGTTAAAAATCTTCAATATACTAAATAGGTTTGATTCTAGTCAGTTTGACAAGTAGAGTCAAGACAATACTCTGTAAGAATATAGAAGCAACTTTTAAAAAGGCTATAGGGTTTTTTAAAATTTGGAGTACCCAGTTATCTTTTTCCAATTAGGGGGAAATTTAGCGTGGCCAATCCACCTAACCTGCACATCTTTGGGTTGTGGGGGTGAAACCCACGCAGACACGGGGATAATGTGCAAACTCCAGACAGACAGGGATCCGGGGCCGGGATCAAACCCGGTCCTCAGCGCTGTAGGCAGCAGTGCTAACCACTGTGCCACCGTGCTGCCCCACTTCTAGCCTCAGAACATTCCTGGAGATCCATCTTTATTTTCAGGAGATACACCTTCTTTCTTCAATAGTGGGTCAGTGGTGTTGGGGGCATTTTCAATATGGCACCTGGATAGGACAGCAGACTACCAGCCATCAGGCCTGCCCGTCACGGAACATAGTGCAAAAGAACCGGGTTGCATAATTAATCAGGTTGGGACTGAAGGGTTTGGCGGACTTTTCCGTCAGCCTCCCAGTGGGACACACTCCACCGCAGCGTGGGATTTAGTCCCCAGATGGGAGAATTCCGCCCTGTAACTGGCCCTGATCAGGCAGGTGCTTTAATTTCCAAGGAGTGATTGCCTCTTGTTCATTCGAAAAAAATGCAAAGGAAATCATTTGCGGGAACTCAACTGAATAGTTTTTCTGTTGAACTCTTTCATGACATGGTTCCAAGTTGCTGTTATTTGGACTACCTTCAAAAACTCTTTGTTACTTCCAGATGCTGTGTATGACTGTATCTATGACTAAACCTGTTTCAGTCAACGACAAAAAGTGTCTGGTGCAGCTGATATTAATCATCTTCTGAAGTGATAGTAAAAATCCAAAGGAAATAAACTGGGCTTTTTGCCCTGGCCACAATATTCCAGGCTAGTCGGTACACAAAGGTTTCATTTCAGTTCCTATGAAACGCAGTTTACCTTTGGGAACTGACTATTCTGTTGGGCAAAAGAACCAAAATATGGAGAAGCCCAAATAGTAACCAAGTATTGTATGCTTAGATTTTGAAATGCAACGTTTATTTTAAAAGGATTAATGCCTCTATTAAGATACTGAGCAGAACAACCCCACATGAACCTGCCAAGCATTTGTCAACTAATATTGCCTTTAATAAAGTTTTGCCTTTAGAAATAGAACACATCTGGGTGTTGATGTGACAGGTATTCAAGATGACTTGCAATCTTCATTTGATGAAGGATTAATAATCAGGTCCCAACTAGCAAATGTCCAATCCTGAAATAGCATCTTTCAGTTAGATTTGGCACTCCAAACATAGGCCATCCATCAATCCAGTTGACAACCATCAGGATGCAAGTGGATGAGTCTGGCAGAGGTTCAGCTGAAAATGCAAAAGGACCACAGAGAGACCCTCAAAATGCATGTGGACGTTTAGGAGTGGGCGCATATGGCTTCACTGCGGATCATTTTACACAATTATTTTGTCAGATACACAAATCAGTACAATATATTGTCGTGTATGATTTTCACTGAATTATACTCTGGATATGGATGTGGGAGGCACAGTGGTTAGCACTGCTGCCTCACAACACCGGGGATTAGGGTTCAATTGTGGCTTTGGGTGAATATCTCACCTAATCTTGTGTGGGTTTCTTCCAGGTGCTCCGGCTTTCCCCTACAGTTCAAAGTTGTGCAGTTTAGGTAGACTGGCCATGCTAAGAAATTGCCTCTTAGTGTCCAAAGATTGGCCAAAGATGTGCTAGTTAGGTGGGATTACAGGGATAGGACAGGGTTGTGGGCTGAGGTAGGGTGCTCTTTCAGAGGGTTGGTGCAGACTTGATGGACCGAATGGACTCCTTCTGCATTGTAAGGATTCTATGGCTCTATTCTCTGAATGTGGTGCTGCAATGGTTATGATACCTGTAGTTGTGAAATCAGAATCCAAGCATTGCAAGTTGTGAAACAAAATTTAATAAGTCCCTTGTATTGTGGCTGGCACCAGAAAATGACATGAAAGGCCCACAGATTGTGAGGATTGGATTGGATTGGATTGGACTTGTTTATTGTCACGTGTACCGAGGTACAGTGAAAAGTATTTTTCTGCAAGCAGCTCAACAGATCATTCAGTACATGGGAAGAAAAGGGAATTAAACAGAATTCAAGAAAATACATGAGAATACATAATAGGGCAACACAATATATACAATGTACTACATAAGCATTGGCATCGGATGAAGCAGACATGGGTGTAGTGTTAATGAGGTCAGTCCATAAGAGGGTCATTTAGGAGTCTGGTGACAGTGGGGAAGAAGCTGTTTTTGAGTCTGTTCGTCCGTGTTCTCAGACTTCTGAATCTCCTGCCCGATGGAAGAAGTTGGAAAAGTGAGTAAGCCGGGTGGGAGGGATCCTTGATTATGCTGCCTGCTTTCCCCCGGCAGCGGGAGGTGTAGATGGAATCAATGGATGGGAGGCAGGTTCGTGTGATGGACTGGGCGGTATTCACGACTCTCTGAAGTTCCTTGCGGTCCTGGACCGAGCAGTTGCCATACCAGGCTGTGATGCAGCCCGAGAGGATGCTCTCTATAGTGCATCTGTAAAAGTTGGTAAGGGTTAATGTGGACATGCCGAATTTCCTTAGTTTCCTGAGGAAGTAGAGGCGCTGTTGTGCTTTCTTGGTGATAGCGTCGACATGAGTGGACCAGGATAGATTTTTGGTGATGTGCACCCCTAGGAATTTGAAACTGCTAACCATCTCCACCTCGGCTCCGTTGATGCTGACAGGGGTGTGTACAGTACTTTGCTTCCTGAAGTCGATGACCAGCTCTTTAGTTTTGCTGGCATTAAGGGAGAGATTGTTGTCGCTGCACCACTCCACTAGGTTCTCTATCTAGGAAGAGCAAACTGCTCTTTCATTCGCATCCTCCAGAGAAAAGTGGCTGCAACTGCCTAACTGGTGCGGGCTACAAATAACCATTGAGTAAAATCTCTCAGCTCTGTTCAGCTAGGGCATCCTTTGCATTGGGAAAGTGGTTTGAAATGGTTGCCTGAGAAAATATAGCATTCTGATTTACATGATTCAAGTGTGGACATCAGATGAGCCGACTCGATGGGGCAAATGGCCTACTTCTGCTCCCACATCTGATGGTCTTATGTGACAGGTATATACTGGGGTGGCTGGGAAAGGTGTGACAGCATAAAAGCTTCATGGTGATAAAAGCAAATTACTGCAGATGCGGGAATCTGAAACAAAAACGGAAAATACTGGACAATCTCTGGCGTCTGTGGAGAGAGAAGGGAGATAACGTTTCGAGTCTGGATACTCTTTGTCAAAGCAGGAGAGAATTGGAAATAGGGTCAAATTTATACTGCAGTGGTGGTGGGGGGGGGGGGGGGTAGATGGAGCGGTGGGGCTGGATAGGGCGCCAGTAATCTATCATCATTAAATCATAGAATTTACAGTGCAGAAGGAGGCCATTTGGCTCATCGTGCCTGCACCGGCCCTTGGAAAGAGCACCCTACCCAAGCCCACACCTCCACTCTATCCACGTAACCCAGTAACCCCACCAACCTTTTTGGTCACTAAGGGCAATTCAGCGTCGTCAATCCACCTAACCTGCACATCTTTGGACTGTGGGAGGAAACCGGAGCACCCGGAGGAAACCCATGCAGACACGGGGAGGATGTGCAGACTCCGCACAGACAGTGACCCAAGCCGGAAATCGAACCCGGGCCCCTGGAGCTGTGAAGCAACTGTGCTAACCACCGTGCTACCGTGCCGCCCTCGACCATACTTGATCCTAATGTCTGCTGAAGGTGACACAGTTCAATGGCAACTCGTGTTGTGAAGCAGAGGCAACAACGGCAGGTCACATCTGACATTGGATACAATAACACTGGATACTGCAAAGGCTATGGGCTCTGAAAATATTCCAGTAATAGTACTGAAGACTTGTCTCCAGAACTTGCTGCACCCCCAGAAAAGCTGTTCCAGTACAGCCACAGTACCAGCATATACTCGGCAATGTGAAAAATTGTACAGGTTTGCCCTCTACATAAGAAACAGGACACATCTAACCCAGCCAATTACCGCTCCATCAATCTACGCTTGATCACCAACAAAGTGGTGGAAAATGTTATTAACAGTACTATCAAGCGGCACTTACTCAGCAATAACCTGCTCTCTGACGCTCAGTTTGGGTTCTGCCAGGGTCACTCAGCTCCTGACCTCATCACAGTCTTGGTCCAATCATTGACAAAAGAGCTGAACACCAATGGTGAGAGTGACTACCCTTGAAAGCAAAGCAGCATTTGACCGAGTTTGGCAGCAAGTAGCCTGAGCAAAATTGGAGTCAATGGGAATCGAAGGAAAACACAACGTTAGTTGGAGTCATACATAGCACCAAGTAAGATGATTTTGGTTGTTAGAAGTCAATCACCTCAGCCCTGGGTCATCACTGCAGGCTTTCATCAGGGTAATGTCCCAGGTTCAACCTTCAGCTATTTAATCAATGACAGAAGTGAGGATGTTGTGACTCCTTGGATAAGGAAGCAGTGCATGTCCATGTGCAGAAAGACATGGACAATATTCAGGCTATGGCTGCCAAATGGCAAGTAAATTCATACCTCACAAATACCAAGCAATGACCATCTCCATCAAGGGTGGCACAGTGGTTCGCACTGCTGCCTCACAGAACCAGGGACCTGGGTTCGATTCCGGCCTCGGATGATTGGCTGTGTGGAGCTTACACATTTTCTCAGTGTCTGTGTGGGTTTCCTCTGGGTGCTCTGATTTCCTTCACAGTCCAAAGATGTACAGCTTAGGTGGATTGGCCGTGCTAAATTGCCCCTTGGTGTCCAAAATGTGCAGGTTAGGTGGGGTTACAGGGATAGGATGGAGGAGTGGGCCCAGGTAGCGTGCTCTTTCAGAGGGTTTGTGCAGATTCGATGGGCTGAATGGCCGCCTTCTCCACTGTAGAAATTCTATGGTTCTGTGGTCCTGGGATGCCCATCCATTTATTTGTTCTGGGCAAGGCTTGCGGTGCGAGTGAAGATTTGCAAGAGGTGAATTATGCAATGCAACATTATTATTTACATCTCACACTGAGGCTGAGCATTGCTGGTAGCAGGAACTCCTGTTTCGCCCAAAGTACTCTCGTGAAAGCTTCAGCATCTCAACAACTTGGACACATGCAATCAGGCACTCAATTGTCTGACTCGGGTCTGCTGCAGTTTCTCTGAAAGCATCTTTATACTGCTTTGTTCCAAATTTCAGTTTATTCTTAATGGGTTGTTCACCTGGAGCTGTACATTTAACTCACACCAGCACTGTGTTGACCTGCCATGGACTCTCCTAAGAAGCTTTCTGCAGCAGATTCAGTTGTGAGATTCTGGCTTGTTTGTGTCTCTCGCCCTCTCGTCCTTATTGCAAATCAGTCTTCAGTTCTTTATGCAGTCCTGTTGCTTGCTTGCCAGCAGCTACAAAATGGAGGAATTTCTCCTCCATACTTTTGCACCCAAAGCACAGACCGACAGGGCTCGTGACGTCAGTGCACGTGCCGGGCACATGACCTGCTCTCTGTCACTGCTCCTCATCACTGCATTTAAAGGTCAGTTGCGGCCGAAATTCTCTTTTTTTAAAAATAAATTTAGAGTTCCCAATTAACTTTTTCCAATTAAGGGGCAATTTAGCGTGGCCAATCCACCTAGCCTGCACATCTTTGGGCTGTGGGGGCGAAACCCACGCAAACACGGGAGAATGTGCAAACTCCACAGGGATAGTGACCTAGAGTCGGGACAGAACCTGGGACCTCAGCGCCGTGAGGCAGCAGTGCTAACCACTGCGCCACCGTGCTGCCTGGCATTCTCAACTTAAAATCCAGTCTTGGCTGGCATTCTGATAAGCCGGTCGCGGCAATTGGGCGCTTCACCTGTGACCAGGAATGCTACAACCGATCATTCCGCGACCCTCCCGACACACACATGACCCACTCATGGGTCGCAACGCTGAGTTGAAAGACCCTTGGTGGAATTTTCTGTTCCTGAGACTGAGAAGTGTTGAGGCCGGGGCAGGATTCACGGAGTTCTACGACAGAAAAACTGGCACCACACCAGGAACGATTCAGCGATGGTTATGGGGTTCACACTAGCGCCACGTGGAACACAATTGTATTCAATGTGAAAAGGAAACAGATTCTCCGGATTCACAGCCAACATGATGGCACTGGTTATGCTGGAGCGCGCCCATCCCATTGATGGGTCGGCTGGGGCCAGAGGCCATCAAAAGTGTGCCCTGGGGATGGGCAGGGGGGCACTCATATGACCCATGGCCCTTAGTTCACACTGGGCTGTCAACAGTGTGCGCAGCTGCATGGCTTCCTTGCAGATTGCGGCAATGGTGTTCCATGCCCGTCTACCCTGACCCTACAGACCACCTTTTGGCCCTGGCAGATGCCCCCTAGCCAGTGGCATAACTATCAGCACACTGTGGCGATGTTGGACACTTTCCGTACCCCCTCTCTCCCTCAGCAGCGACTCTGCCTGTTTCACAATTTTTGAAAGCACAAGTGAACCGTGCCAACAGGTATTTGCCCTGGTGGAGGAGGAGAATTGTGGAGGCCCCAGAGAATACCGGGTCAGGCCCGCTAATGATGTACCAGTGAAGTTTACTGTACGTGAGGAGTGGAGCACATTGACGCCACTGTTGAGGCACCGGAGAATTGCGATGTGGCGCCCGCCACAATTTCGGCATCAAACCCGATTTTCCCCCAATCACAGTTCGCGATTCCAGTGTCCGCTGATGGAGAATCCCACCCCCTATTTTAGGATGTAAACTATTTCATTTATTGTGTTAATCTACATTATTTCTGACAGTTTTCCATGCACAGCAGGGATAGAAAAAGAAATCGCTTCCATGACAAGACCCTTAAGAAACGTAATAGTGCTTTTTACCCAACTGCGTATTTCTGAATAATATTGGTATTTGGATGACTGGGATCCTCCTTTTTGTGACTGCTGAAACATTTTCACCCTTTGCTATTGATAGGCACGTATGCTATGTGGTGAATGAACTGGTTGAAACAATGAAATTGTTGCGGTGACAAATATTTTCTCAACAATATTGATTTGCATTGCCAGATGTGCTTCACTGTATTTACCTCACCTGAGGCTGTGGATAGGTGTTGCAACCATGCCTTCAAACTATTCCGAGCCTCAAGTTCCATTTTCTGACATATGAAAACAATAAACATAACATCCTATTATATCAACAAATTCTGACCAAAACAAAGTACACAGAGATCAACAGATGCTGTGCTTACAGTTGACAGTACACAAGGCTTCAAACTGACAAAAGCGCGGGTTTCCTCCGGGTGCTCCGGTTTCCTCCCACAAGTCCTGAAAGATGCGCTGTTAGGTAATTTGGACATTCTGAATTCTCTCTCCGTGTACCCAAATAGGCGCCGGAATGTGGCGACTAGGGACTTTGCACAGTGCCTTCATTGCAGTGTTAATGTAAACCTACTTGTGACAGTAAAGGTTATTAAAAAAATTTTTTTTAAATCTGTAGCAGATCCTTGGAACCTTTCATGGACTTTCCAGGTCTATAGACTTTAGTTTGAAAATAATTAGCATGGATTGGAAATGGTCATTTGGCTCATGGTACCTGTTCTTTCCATAACCCAATCTCTGTAATAGAATCTCCTCACCTATTGAAACTTCTGACGGTAAGTTCTGCAGAGACTCTGTGATCCTGTCAGGTAACCAAGCAGAACTGCAGGATATTCAAACATCCTCATTGAGCCACCATCTGACCCTGACCAGGCAGCATTCCCTGCCTTTGTTCCAGCAGCACGGTAACCATAATGCCCTGTGAGTAACTGATCATTTCAGTCTCTGCCTACGTTATTTACCTCCATACTGTACACGGACATACTAAATAGGAGCAGAAGTACGCAATTGGCCCCTCGAGCCTGCTACACCCTGCAATAATAACATGGCTGGTATGTTTAAGTTCCACATTCCCATCTACCTTCAATAACCTTTGATTCCCTTTCCCAACAAGAATCTACCTACCTCGGCCTGAAAAATATCCGGTAACTTCACTTCCACCGTCTTCTAAGGCAGAGAATTCCAAAGTAGCACAAACCTTTGAGAGAAACAAATTTTCCTCATCTCTCCTCATCTCATTAACCAACCTAATCCCAGCAATTAGATTGCTGGACTCACCCACAAGAGGAAACATCCTTTGCATGTCCATCTTGTCAATATGGGCAGCATGTTGCCACAATGGTTAGCACTGTTGCCTCACAGCTCCAGGATCCCAGGTTCAATTCCGGCCTTGGGTGACTATCTGTGTGGAGTTTGCATTTTCTCCCCGTGCGCTTTCTCCCCGTGTCTGCGTGGGTTTCATCTGGGTGCTCTGGTTTCCTCCCACAGACCAAAAATATGCAGGTTAGGTGAATTGGCCAATCTAATATTGCCTAAAACGTTAGGTGAGGTTATGGGGATAGGAGCGGGGGATTGGGCCTAGGTGAATGAATGAAAATCGCTTATTGTCACGAGTAGGCTTCAATGAAGTTACTGTGAAAAGCCCCTAGTCGCCACATTCCGGCGCCTGTTCGGGGAGGCTGGTACGGGAATTGAACCGTGCTGCTGGCCTGCCTTGGTCTGTTTTAAAAGCCAGCGATTTAGCCCAGTGTGCTAAACCAGCTAAACCAGGTTGGGTGCTCTGTCAGAACAAGGGCCAGTGCAGATTCGATGGGCCAAATGATCTCCTTCTGCACTGTTGGGATTCTATTATTCTACGATACCGTTCAGGATCTTATACACTTTCATCAAGTCATCCCTCACTCTTCTAAGCTGCAGTGGGAACAAGCCCAGCCTTTTGAACCTATGCTCATAAGACAAACCACTCATTCCGGGTATCAATCTAGTGAACATCCTCTGAACTGCCTCCAACGCATTCACATCCTGACATAAATAAGGAGACCAAAACTGCAATCAGAATTTGAAATTTGGTCTCAGCAATGCCATGTACAGCTGAAGTACAACGGCCTTACTTTTATAAAAATAAAACACTGCAGATGCTGGAAATGTGAAATAAAACCAGAAAATAGTGGTTAAACTCAGCAGGTCTGGCAGCATCCGTGGAGAGAGAAACAGAGTTAACGTTTTGAGTCTGAATGCCCCTTCTTCAAAAGAAGGGCATATGGACTTGCAATGTTATTACTGTTTACTTTAACTCTGTTTCGCTCGCCACAGATGCTGCTGAGTTTACCAAGCATTCTCTGCCCTCTCGTAATAAAGGGTAGCATTCTATTAGTCTTCTTCAGTACATGCTGGACCTGCATACTATTTATAGTCCTGGTTTACCGCCAGAGATAACATTGGATTCTAGTTGACGCTTCATCAAGTTGTACTGTAGTTAACTTTAACTTCACATGATTCTCAAGGAGTCTTGCATTCATTGTATCGACTCTTTCAAAAGTCCTTGGTGCTAAATTCTCAGTCAATGCCAATGATCCATAGGGCAAGCAAGGTAAACTCAATCATCCAATGATTGGTGCTTGATGTTGAAAACATCCCATGCAATGATAGATTATTTCCTGGTCCATCACTCCCAAAACATAGGGACATAGGTCAGTGTGGAGTTTGCACTTTCTCCCTGTGTCAGCATGTGTTTCCTCCGGGTGCTCCTGTTTCCTCCCACAGTCCAAAGATGTGCAGGTTAGGTGCATTGGCCATGTTAAATTGGCTCCTTAGTGTCCAAAGGTTAGGTGGGGTTACAGGGATAGGGCGGGGGATTGGGCCTAGGTAGGGTGGTCTTCCAGAGGGTCGGTGCAGACCCGATGGGCCGAATGGCCTCCTTCTGCACTGTAGGTATTCTAAGAGTAACTGCACTCTTAATAATCGGGATGTGGCAATCAGACTCAATACATTTGACAGATGTCAATGATTCATCCTTGAAGAGATAAAACAATTGTACAAGCTGCTGATGAGTGAGTCATGTAACGAGTTTGTCCATCCTTTGGGCATATTCTCCACCTCCTCCATCAAAATCCATGATTCTAAATAGCATCAAGGAAAATTCTTCCATATAGATTAAAGTGATTGTTTATCTGGGGAATAATGCCCAATCCTGCTTTAGTTCTGATTGCACACCCCAGATGAGGTTGGCTGGACTTTCAAAGGGAATATATCTTTCTCACGTAATTTATTCCGATCTGACTCTATCATCATTTTAATTCAGTGTTTTTCAACAGAATTTGCTGACTATTTGCCAGCATGGCTATAGTAACTTTGCATTTGCCACATACACTAATCTTAATTTTAAAAATGCCGTATACAGCTAAATGTATTAATTTTATGCAAAGTCCATCTACTATTATTCAGTACATAACTTTGCAGTCTTTCTCTTTTGTCAAAGTTTAGAATTTGGACATGTGTTTTTTATAATCAAAGAACATCTTGATGCAGCTTCTAGTTTTGTGCCCAGATGTTGTGAACCGTACTTTGAAAGCTGAGAATGCTGACTTCTACAGTGAGACGCACCAGATGTGTCCCTGCCCTCCACCTGAAAATGGTGAAATGCTTTGTGGTCGGGTGCCCTGTTGGATTTTCCCAGTATTTGCTGGGCTTGCTTTTTGATGATGACCTGGCGTGGTTATTCCAGTTGCTTGAACCGATCAGGATGATAGCTTCCCTTTCCATAGAGTTTGATGTTTCCATGAAGCTAAATTCTGGCTCTTTCCCCTGTGCCATCCACTATTTTAACAGATAACAATTAAGCAGTAACCAAGAAAGTCGCATATACAATGATTAAAAACCATTGTTTTTTATCTTATCATGTTACCAACAGTTCACCAAAATAGTTAAGTGCCCAGTTTACATGGTGAGAATAAGTTCACACGTATGTCTAATACTTTTTTTCTGTTTGTTAATCAATTAGCTACACCTGGGGCAGCACAGAGCACAGTGGCTAGCACAGCTGCCTGACAGCACCATGCACCCGGGTCCGATTCCAGTCTCGGATGACATGCCTGTGTGGAGTCTGCGCATTCTCCCTGTGGCAGTGTGAGTTTCCTCCGGGTGCTCCGGTTTCCTCCCACAAGTCACGAAAGACGTGCTTGTTAGGTGAATTGGACACTCTGAATTCTCTCTCTGGCTCCTTCACGTGCAAGAAGTTTGTCCAGGAACGGTAGGGAAATAGGCCGGCAGCAGCAGCAACCGGGGGGGGGGGGGGGGGGGGGGGGGGAGGTTTGGATCGGGGGGAGGGAGAACTGTGTACACGGGTTTTGTGGGATGTGGCGTGTGTTATCTCTTTCCCTTTTGTTGTTGGGTGTTCTTTTGTTTTTTGTTTTTTTGTTTGTAGTTGCTTTTGAAGTTGGGTGGGTATTGTTCTTGGGGTGTTACCGTGGTTGTTTTGTTAATAGAGTTGAGTTGTTTATATTTTGTAAAAATTTCAATAAAAATTATTTTAAAAAAAAAGAAGTTTGTCCAGTTGCAGCTCCTGTTAGACCGCATGACGGCTCTGGAGCTGCGGATGGGCTCACTTTGGAGCATCCGCGATGCTGAGGACGTCATGGATAGCACGTTTAGCAAGTTGGTCACACCGCAGGTGAAGGTTACTGAGGGAGATAGAAAATGGGTGACCAAAAGACAGAGCAAGAATAGGAAGGCAGTGCAGGTGTCCCCTGTGGTCATCTCCCTGCAAAACAGATATACCGTTTTGGATACTGTTGAGGTAGATGGCTCACCAGGGGAAGGCAGCAGCAGCAAGGTTCATGGCACCATGGCTGGCTCTGCTGCACAGCAGGGCAGGAAGAAAAATGGCAGGGCTAAAGTGATAGACTCAATTGGAAGGGGAATAGACAGGCGGTTCTGCGGACACAATCGAGACTCCAGGATGGTATGTTACCCCACTGGTGCAAGGGTCTAGGATGTCTCGGAGCGACTGCAGGACATTCTGGGGGGGGGGGGGGGGGGGGGGAGAGTGAACAGCCAGCTGTCATGGTGCACATAGGCGCCAACAATATAGGTTAAAAAACGGGATGAGGTCCTACAAGCGGAATTCAGGGAGTTAGGAGTTAAACTAAAAAGTAGGACCTCAAAGGTAGTAATCTCAGGATTGCTACCTGTGCCACGAGCTAGTCAGAGTAGGAATGTCAGGATAGATAGGATGAATGTGTGGCTCAAGAAATGGTGCAAGAGGGAGGGATTCATATTACTGGGGCATTCTGGGGGAGGTGGGACCAGTACAAACCGGACGGTCTGCACCTGGGCAGGGCTGGAACTGATGTCCCGATAGTAAAACAGGGACAGAAACAAAAGGCAGAAAGGGGGAAAGTGTAAGGCAGAGGAGCCATAGTCAAAAATCAAAAAGGGCGACAGTACAAGGTACAGTGACTGAGGGAAGCTCAGTGAATAGACCCAGTAATACTAAAAGGAATAAAATGGGAAGTAAAAACATAAATGGTAAGCGAAGCGGCAGGTTGTTACATGAAGATATGGGTTCAACGACAAGGAAAATTAGGAGAAAAGTTAAGAGGAAATATAACTTAGGAGAGGTTACTGATCGAGGTGTAAAAGCCAACATAAGTCTACTTTACTTGAATGCTCGTAGTGTTCGGAATAAGGTAAATGAGTTGATGGCACAAATCATCGTGAATGACTATGATTTAGTGGCCATCACTGAAACATGGTTAAAGGATGGTCACAACTGGGAGTTAAATATCAAGCTATTCGGAAGGACAGAGTGGATGGTAAGGGAGGTGGTGTAGCTCTGTTATTTAAGGATGACATCCGGGCAATAGTAAGGGATGACATCGGTGCTATGGAGGATAAGGTTGAATCCATTTGGGTGGAAATCAGGAATAGTAAGGTTAAAAAGTAATTCATAGGAGTAGTCTATAGGCAACCAAATAGTAACATTATGGTGGGGCAGGCAATAAACAAAGAAATAACTGATGCATGTAGAAATGGTACAGCAGTTATCATGGGGGATTTAAATCTACATGTCAATTGGTTTAACTAGGTCAGTCAAGGCAGCCTTGAGGAGGAGTTTGTAGAATGTATCCACATTAGTTTCCGAGAACAGTATGTAATGGAACCTACAAGGGAACAAGCGGTCCCAGATCTGGTCCTGTATAATGAGACAGGATTGATTCACGACCTCATAGCTAGGGATCCTCTCAGAAGGAGCGATCACAATATGGTGGAATTTAAAATACAGATGGAGGGTGAGAAGGTAAAATCAAACACTCGTGTTTTGTGCTTAAACAAAGGAGATTACAATGGGATGAGAGAAGAACTAGCTAAGGTAGACTGGGAGCAAAGACTTTATGGTGAAACAGTTGAGGAACAGTGGCGAACCTTCCATATGATTTTTTACAGTGCTCAGCAAAGGTTGATACCAACAAAAAGGAAGGACGGTAGAAAGAGGGAAAATCGACCGTGGATATCGAAGGAAATAAGGGACAGTATCAAGTTGAAGGAAAAAGCATACAAAGTGGCAAAGATTAGTGGGAGACTAGAGGACTGGGAAATGTTTAGGGGGCAAAAGAAAGCTCCTAAAAAAGCTATGAAGAAGAGTAAGATAGATTATGAGAGTAAATTTGCTCAGAATATAAAAACAGATAGTAAAAGTTTCTACAAATATATAAAACAAAAAAGAGTGGCTAAGGTAAATATTGGTCCTTTCGATGATGAGAAGGGAGATTTAATAATGGGAGATGATGAAATGGCTGAGGAACTGAACAGGTTTTTTGGGTCGGACTTCACAGTGGAAGACACAAATTACATGCCAGTGACTGATAGAAATGAAGCTATGACAGGTGAGGACCTTGAGATGATTGTTATCACTAAGGAGGTAGTAATGGGCAAGCTAATGGGGCTAAAGGTAGACAAGTCTCCTGGCCCTGATGGAATGCATCCCAGAGTGCTGTAAAAGATGGCTAGGGAAATTGCAAATGCACTAGTAATAATTTACCAAAATTCACTAGACTCTGGGGTGGTCCCGGCGGATTGGAAATTAGCAAACGTGACACCACTGTTTAAAAAAGGAGGTAGGCAGAAAGCGGGTAATTATAGGCCAGTGAGCTTAACTTCGGTAGTAGGGAAGATGCTGGAATCTATCATCAAGGAAGAAATAGCGAGGCATCTGGATAGAAATTGTCCCATTGGGCAGACGCAGCATGGGTTCATAAAGGGCAGGTCGTGCCTAACAAATTTAGTGAAATTGTTTGAGGACATTACCAGAGCGGTAGATAACGGGGAGCCAATGGATGTGGTACATCTTGATTTCCAGAAAGCCTTTGACAAGGTGCCACACAAAAGGTTGCTGCATAAGATAAAGATGCATGGCATTCAGGGTAAAGTAGTAGCATGGATAGAGGATTGGTTAATTAATAGAAAGCAAAAGTGGGATTAATGGGTATTTCTCTAGTTGACAATCAGTAGCTAGTGGTGTCCCTCAGGGATCAGTGTTGGGCCCACAATTGTTCACAATTTACATAGATGATTTGGAGTTGGGGACCAAGGGCAATGTATCCAAGTTTGCAGACAACACTAAGATGAGCGGTAAAGCAAAAAGTGCAGAGGATACCGGAAGTCTGCAGAGGGATTTCGGCAGATGAAGTGAATGGGCTAGGGTCTGGCAGATGGAATACAACGTTGACAAACGTGAGGTTATCCATTTTGGTAGGAATAACAGCAAAAGGGATTATTATTTAATTGATAAAATATTAAAACATGCTGCTGTGCAGATAGACCTGGGTGTGCTAGTGCATGAGTCGCAAAAAGTTGGTTTACAGGTGCAACAGGTGATTAAGAAAGCAAATGGAATTTTGTCCTTCATTGCTAGAGGGATGGAGTTTAAGACTAGGGAGGTTATGCTGCAATTGTGTGAGGTGTTAGTGAGGCCACACCTGGAGTATTGTGTTCAGTTTTGGTCTACTTACCTGAGAAAGGACATACTGGCGCTGGAGGGTGTGCAGAGGAGATTCACTAGGTTAATCCCAGAGCTGAAGGGGTTGGATTACAAGGAGAAGTTGAGTAGACTGGGACTGTACTCGTTGGAATTTAGAAGGATGAGGGGGGATCTTATAGAAACATATAAAATTATGAAGGGAATAGATAGGATTGATGCGGGCAGGTTGTTTCCACTGGTGGGTGAAAGCAGAACTAGGGGGCATAGCCTCAAAATAAGGGGAAGTAGATTTAGGACTGAGTTTAGGAGGAACTTCTTCACCGAAAGGGTTGTGAATCTATGGAATTCTTTGCCCAGTGAAGCAGTTGAGGCTCCTTCATTAAATGTTTTAAAGATAAAGATAGATAGTTTTTTGAAGAATAAAGGGATTAAGGGTTATGGTGTTCAGGCCGGAAAATGGAGCTGAGTCCACAAAAGATCAGCCATGATCTCATTGAATGGTGGAGCAGGCTCGAGGGGCCAGATGGCCTACTCCTGCTCCTAGTTCTTATGTTCTTATGTGTACCCAAAGAGGTGCCGGAGTGTGATGACTAGTGTGATCAGAGTAACTTAATTGCAATGTTAATGTAAGCCTACTTGTGACTATAATAAAGATTATTATTATTATGGCCTCCTTCTGCACTGTAGGGATTATACGATCCTATATGACCCCCCAAAACTACCTTAATATGTGTTTTCATTCATGCTTGATATTCAACTCCATTTACGGAAGGCTTACATAGTTACCGTGAATATTGAATGTGACACCTTGATATTGATGCAAAGGCAATTGCCAGGAGGGGTGTGGGATGGGTGGGGGGTGCGGGGTAAGCAGTTTGATGACCTCACCAGGTTAGCGAAAAGATGTACATTTGTTGATCACCGTGCTGTTGTGTGAAATGCCCATCTCAGCATCCATCCTTCATTTTCTATGTTCTTCATCACTACCTCCTGTGTCCAGCCACTTCTACTCACCACAGACCTGATAATAATAATAATCTTTATTATTCTCACAAGTAGGCTGTCACTGCAATGAAGTTACTGTGAAAATCCCCTAATCGCCACATTCCGGCACCTGTTCGGGTACAGAGGGAGAAATCAGAATGTCTAAATCACCTAACAGCACGTCTTTCAGGACTTGTGGGAGGAAATCGGAGCACCACGCAGACACGAGGAGAAGGTGCAGATTCCTCATAGACAGTGACACAAGCCGGGAATAGAATCCAGGGCCCTGGCACTGTGAAGCTACAGTGCTAACCACTGTGCTACCGTACTGATATAATGGGATCCTTCTAACTCAGTCACCTCACAGAATTCACTCCATCCCTGAGTGAATAAACAATTTTATCTCCCCCCTAGATCAGATTTCTCATTCCTTGCAGGTAACGGCAAAGTAAAACACAAGTGAGAGGGACAGAACGGGAGGTGATAAGTCACAAATTATTCAGCTCACAGTTGCAAAGGAGGATGCCATGGGGATAAGTGGGACATCTGCATCCCACTTAATCAATGATGGAGAGATTGGAAACTGGCAGATGTCTGGTGACAGTATTAAAAATATCTTTGACAACACTTTGACTTTACTTTGCCAATGACAGAATCATGAGAAGTCTGAGCACAATCATTACCAAGATTGTTATTTTGTCTTGACAAATTCATATGCTTTTCTTTTATCTTCTATAGCCTCATGTGTGCAGCAAGATTTATTCAAGAGTTAGAAGAGGGTGATTCCTCAGAGATGCTCAGTCCTCTGAGAGTGCACAGGTACAGAACATACAGATATGTACCATCGCATGTACTTGCACTTTGGTGGCTCCAGTTAGGGAGCTGGCTGGGATTTCACCCAGTGAATCACAATTCACAAGTTAGCATGTGGAGACACTGGTGGCAAAGACAGCTATG
This sequence comes from Scyliorhinus canicula, assembly GCF_902713615.1. NCBI lineage: Eukaryota > Metazoa > Chordata > Chondrichthyes > Carcharhiniformes > Scyliorhinidae > Scyliorhinus > Scyliorhinus canicula. The sequence goes on along the minus strand of NC_052151.1, from coordinate 64,510,835 downwards.
GAGAATCCCCATCAAGAAGTGAATCTTCTCCAAACTCTGCTAAGTTGCAAACAGGGCCATCACAGAGAAGTTGAATGAAATGAAATGAAATGAAAATGAAATGGAATGAAAATCGCTTATTGTCACGAGTAGGCTTCAATGAAGTTACTGTGAAAAGCCCCTAGTCGCCACATTCCAGCGCCTGTCCGGGGAGGCTGGTACGGGAATCGAACCGTGCTGCTGGCCTGCTTGGTCTGCTTTAAAAGCCAGCTATTTAGCTCAGTGAGCTAAACCAGCCCCTAAACCTAAACCAGAATGATAGGGATACATAATAGATTTTGTCAGGTATTGACAAATACTGGAAAGACTGCCATCCAACTTGAATACTGTAGTAATAAATTGGGTAATGTGTGACCACTAAGTCCAGTAGGACCAAGTTTTCCTTCTTACAGGAGACTGCAGGACTCTGCAACCATCTGCTGTCACTACCTGAACCTGTGGAAACATTGCACTTGAGATAAATGAAAGAAACTGAGCCTTTGTCAGTGACTTCCTGGTGCAGATAATGCTTCCATAGCCTCCGGGTCTCTGTTGCTCCCATGTCTGCTATTCTCTATGCTCTCCTTTGTGATAAAGTGCACCTCTCTCTTGTGCACCATAGCACGACATTGCTATAATTGTCTTCCTTGTCTGATGTCCTCTCAAAGTTAACCATGACAACGCCCACCCTGATTTTGTCCATTTGAAAGCTCCCAAACATCTTTAAAAATCTCTGTTGGTGAAGCAACTGTACACATTGAGGCTGTTAGTGGGGAATCTGAAACTCTAAAAACCGCCATAGATTGTTGCTCAATCTCGCCTTCAATTGACTGGCATATTTCCCCAGCCTTAGAAAATCTGTGCTTGAGGTGTCAATATCCAATTGTCTGTTCAATTTGATTCAAAACCACTTCATTGCCATGTGGTAATGAGGTAAGTGGTTGTGCTAATTACCATTCCTTCTGCCTTAATAGCTGTGCTGACTCTGGTGAGCAGCTTAGTCAAGTCACCACCAAACTCACCTCTGTTAAACATGCATGTCTGAAGCAGTTTGTGGCTATGCTTAAAATTCCTACAACCCACAGTCACTGCACTTGGAGGTTAGAATTCTTCCCTGGATCTTTAGCCTCATTTGGGAACAGGCTGCAACATGCATAACTTATTTAGGAACTGTTACTTTATCTTCAGGTTACAAAATACTAAATAGTAAGTCAGAATACAATGCATTAAATATTTAGAGAGTATGTTTATTATACCACAGCACCAATAGAATAAGAGGGAAAAAGGCTAAAGATTACAAAATGAGTATTTTAAAATTTAAGTTGGCTTTCAATAAAGATTTGAAACTTTGTTTTTCAGACAAACACAGGCTTGGTGATATTCCCTTCAATCCTAACTTTGCCCAATTTTGGTCTCATTTGAGTTCTCTCGCTGCAGTTATATTAGTAAAAATCACTGGCATTGGAACAGATCAGGCAGCATCGATGAAGTAGGCTGCTCCTATTGGATGCTCAGGGTGGCATTTTCCAGCCCTTCCCACCGGCAGAATCTTCCAGTCCTGCCAAAAGGCGACCCGCCCCACGCAGCAGGTTCCCCGGTGGTGGAATGGGTGAGCCTCACAAAACTCCATAGACATTTGCGGGACCAGAAGATCCCGCTGGTGGCCAATGGAAAGCCGGCTCAGCTGTGGGAAAACATGCCTCGGGAGTCTGGAAAATCCCACCTTCTGGTTTCTAGTGGCATTCAGTAGCCTGCTTCACCCTGTGTAATCCAAATCATAAAATCCCAGTTAACCTACCATGAATTTTGACAGAAAATAGAATGCTCTGTTGGTGCAATCTGTCTCAGCCAGCACGTGCTAAAATCTACTTGTTGATACAGCTCTAGTGATCCTATAAAATAAACTTTCTGGGCTGGTGTGTTGGTGGGGGTGGAGGGGACAGTGGGTAGGGATGGTGGTGGTGTTGGCAAATAGATCTCTCTCCATGCTTCATAATATTCAGCAGTTTGTAGAAACCTTTCTCAGTCCTCGTGCCATAATTGAGCTGACAAAGCATAAAATTGCATTCAAACATCTTCTTCTGTTAGTAATATTAAGCCAAGATTAGTAATGAGCTGGTGCCATTTTACAGATATATGACCAAAATTATACTGATGATACTGCTGTCTAAGGTTGATCAAGATTCTTTCAGTCCTGATTTCCTCTGACCAATAGTGCAAATTAAGATCCAATTAAGCTTTGGTCACGCCCTCTGACCGATAGAGATACATTCATTCCTGGAATTGCTTCAAGCCACTGAAGTGGTGTAGCGGTATTGTCACTCAACTAGTATTTCAGAAGTCTAGGCTAATGCTCTGGAGATATGGGTTCAAATCCCAACATAGAAGCTGGTGAAATTTAAATTGAATTAATAAAACTGGATCAATAATGGTGACCGTGACACCCATCAATGAGTGTTGTAAGTACCCATTTGGTTCACCAATGTTCTTGAATCCAAATCTTACAGCCCCTGAAGGAAATCTGCCACCCTTGATTGGTCTGGCCTACATGTGACTACAGACCCATGGCAATCTGGCTCATGCTTAACAGCCATTTTGCTCTGAAATGGACTGGCACGTCACTTGGTTCAGGGGCAATTAGGGTTGGACACCCACAAACCTGAGTTTTACTGGGTATCAGATTGTCCTTATTTCCTCAGTTAAGTGTTGGTAAAGAATCTTTATAGTCTGTCTCACTCTGCTACCCTGAGAAACACCCATAATTCCAGTATTTATTTATACCAAGCCCAAATGATTTGGCCTTGCAGCTCATCAGGATTCAAAGGATAGTAAGGTTGGAAACCTATTTGAATATATAGCTTAGTTAATCAGAGATGTGTATTTTCTATGTGATCTTGTAGCTGATGAGATAACAATTGAGCACATTCGGAAAATTTAAAAAAAAACTATTAATGGGTACAGCAAGGCACTTGAATTTGGAAATAATTATGACTTAGACAATGAATGTAGAAAAGTAAAATATGGACGTGTTGTTTATCTGTAAGAAAGTTGTGTTCTGTTTCTTTTTTTCACGCTTTTCATTCCTGTTATTTAGGAGGCTGATTGAGAGCTATTATTATAATTGCGCTGATCTGCCTAATGTCCTGTGCAGCTTCACTACAGTATAGGAAATTTACTAATGCAGCTATGTGAAACAGTGAGCATCCATTTTCTGCTCAGCCATGAAAAGGGTGCCCAAAGAGAATGCTAAATACTCAAGGAGCAGATGATTCCAACCACAGTCCTGACGAATAAGCCTGATTTCTGAGTCCAGGAGGTTAGGAGCTTTGCATGTCCATGTAGGTACAGAAGAAGAATTTATGACTCCCCTTCGTTAGAATGAGATCCCTGGAAAATATGCTAGGGATGTTGGGACTTAGTGCTGGATAGCTGACGATGAATCATATCAGACACAACTGTTCCACATGGAGAGTTTTAAAATGTTTTTCCTTTGGTTCTAATTAAGGGGCAATTTAGCATGTACATCTTTAGGTTGGGGGGGGGGGGGTGAGACCCATGCAGACACAGGAAGAATGTGCAAACTCCACACGGACCAGTGACCCGGGGCTGGGATCAATCACGGGACCTCAGCACCGTGAGGTAGCAGTGCTAACCACTGCGCCACCATGCTGCCCTTCACATGGAGAGTTGTGAATGTTTTGAATGATCTTCCTAAAGAGGTGGTCAAAGTTGTTGCTATCAGTAATTTTAAGGAGCTGAACAGTTATTTGGTTAAAAAAAAGTGATTTGAGGACTATAGAGAGGACTATACTTTCTGTTTTTTATCGTGTCACTCGTTAAACAGACCAAATTATCAATTCCTGTCCTGTGTGATCAATGTTCCCATGACTCATTGGAGGTCTTGAAAAGAGAAATGTGTGAAGTAAGATATCCCTCTTCAAGGCAGAAAGCTGCAACCTAAAAATAGAGGTTCAAACTGTTCGGGAAGAAATTACTTCACAAGTTAACACCATGAGCCAGATCTGGGAATAAATAAAGAAAATACATTCTATTGGACCAGAGATGCCAAGATAAGCATTCATGCAAGCCATGGTCCCAATATAATTGTTCATTTGTTACAGCCACAGTGAGAAATCCAGTGGGGTATGGGTGTCACTGGCTAGACCCAGTATTTATTGCCCTTCTCTAGTTTTCCCTTGAGAAAGTGATGGTGACCCACCTTCTTGAACCTTTGCAGTCCATGTAGTGTAGGAATACCCACAGTGCTTTCAGGAACACTCCATGTTCAGCTTGTTGCTATATCTCTTTGTTTCACAGAACAGCAGCAAAAATTAGCATTTATGTAGAATCTTTAACACAGTACAATATTCCACGATGCTTCACAGTAGTGCTATCAAACAAAGTTTAGCGCAAAGCGACATAAGGAGACATTAGTGCAGGTGATGAAACATTTTATCAAAAAGGTAGATTTTAAGGAATGCCTTGTGGTGTTCTTTGCGTTTCTGTTATCAGGATGGATGTTTTAGTGTTCACAAAGATCACAGAAGCTAAGTACATCAATGAAGCTAACTTTTATTTACGCTACTTATTAAAGCTCGATCACAGGGGCAGCATGGTGGCACAGTGGTTAACACTGCAGTCTCACGGCGCCAAAGTCCCACGTTCAATCCCGGTTCTGGGTCACTGTCCGTGTGGAGTTTGCACATTCTCCCCGTGTTTGTGTGGGTTTCCCTCCCACAACCCAAATATGTGCAGGTTAGGTGAATTAGCCACGCTAAATTGCCCCTTAATCGGAAAAATGAATTGGGTACTCTAAATTTATTTTTAAGAAAAGAAAGATTGAAATAGATAAATGGGGGAAAAATGGATAATACTAAGGCAACAGAATATTATTCTCCAGCGCTAATGTCCAACAGTATTATTTAATAGTCTGATAACAAATGTTATCAGAAGCCTATCAAAGCCTGTCATTTCTGTTTTAGACACAAGTCCACCATGAGGGATGGACAAAATGAAATGAAGGTTAGAGGCCCAGAACTTGATGGCACAGGATCTCAAAAAGCCGCCATGGAGCAAGAGGACCATATCGCGACACTCGAGGCTGAGGTGGCGATACTGATAAAGACCCAGAAAGGGTTGAAGGACAAGGTTGACAAACATGAAAACCAGTTGCGCCAACAAAACATGAGGATTGAGGGGATGCCGGCGGGAACAGAAGGGAGACACCCCACAGAATACATGGCAGAGATGCTCGGGAAGCTGGTCGGAAAGGATGGCTTCGCCAAGCTCCCAGGGTTAGACCGTGCCCACAGGTCGCTCCAGCAGCAGCTCAGGGCAGGAGATACAACTGAAATGAAATGAAAACCGCTTATTGTCACGAGTAGGCCTCAATGAAGTTACTGTGAAAAGCCCCTAGTCGCCACATTCCAGCGCCTGTCCGGGGACGCTGGTATGGGAATCGAACCGTGCTGCTGGCCTGCTTGGTCTGCTTTAAAAGCCAGTGCGCTAAACCAGCCCCTACTGCGGCCCCTAATCGTGAAGTTCCACAGGTACCATGATAAAGAGTGGACCCTGAGGTGGCCAAAGAGCGCGAGGGGATGCAAGTGGGAGGACATTCCATTGGCTTGTACCAGGACATTGGTGCTGACCTGGCCAAGCACCAGGCAGAATTCAAAAGGGCAAAATCTGCACTGTGCAAAAGTGGGGTGCAGTTTGGCATGCTCTACCCTGCCAAACGGTGGGTCATGTACCATATTTTGATGTCCCGGAGGAGGTCAACAAGTTTGTCCAGAAAAATGGACTGGACAGGGCAGCAAGAGAAGGCAATGGCCAGAATGTGTGCTGTAAGGAGCTGAGAGGGATGGTGGCGGCCACCTGCAGGGGTGTGGAGGAGAGGGGCAGGAGGGGAGAGGCAGACAGGTTAAATCAGGCAATCCATCTGTTATGGGAGCTGCTACACTAACGAACAAGCTAGAGTACGGAGGTAGAGTGAGAAAGGAGCTTGCAGCACACTTCACAAGAGGGAAGGAGTGCCTGGCAGGAGAGAGGGGGGAAAACAGAATTAATGGGGGAAAAAAATGTGTGATAAAGAGAGGACCGTGGGTGTAGGGATAGGGACAAGCCACGGGAGGAGGGGTGACATAGATGGTGATAAGGAGGGGGGTGTGCAAGGGTAGAGTACAGGGGAAAAGCAGAGGGGGAGTAGGGGAATAGGGTGGGGGAGGGCCAATCGCTGGTTGCAACAGATTGCACGTGGAAATGGCAAAGACAAGGAAGTAGCCAGTGGCCATTTAATGTGCAACCAAAATGGGGAGGTCTCAAACTCCATGTTTTGGGAGGTACTGAAGAGGTACTGAAGGAAGGTACATGGAAGAAATCTTAGTTTATAGGGCACTTAGGGACAGGAAAGAAAGGGCAGACAGGCAGCAGCTGATCGACTCCATACTGGATCGACAATTCTCCATGGCCACAACCATGGAACTACTGCCGGAGAGATAAAAGCTGGAGATGGAATTTGACCTGCTGTCCACAGGGAAGGCAGTCCACCAACTCTATCAGGCATGGGGGCCCTTCTATGAACATGTAGACAAGGCCAGCCGCATGCTTGCACACCAGTTAAGAAAACTAATTGCCACGAAAGAGATGGCGCAAGTCAGGGACAGAAATTGTTAGATAGTGGCAGACCCGAACAAGGTGAACAAGGCCTTTGCAAACTTTTACCGAGGCCTGTATACCTCCAGAAGGGGAAATGGGAGATGAAGCAATTCTTCGACAGACTGGACATACCGGGTATGGGGGAGAACAGGAAACAAGGGCTGGAAGCACCATTGGGGCTGAAAGAAATTGTGGAGTGTGATGTGTTGGGTATACTGGGTCTGCGAGGACTGATCACGGGCTCTGGCTGTCTCAGAGGCTACATCCCAAGAGTGCGGGAAAACTAGTGCCCTCTGGCTTTATAGTGGCCGTGTCCTGTCTGGTGATTGGCTGCTTTGTTCTGTGTGTTGATTGGTCATTCAGTGTGTCAGTCAGTGTCTGTCTATGCACAATCATATACTTGTGTGTATATTATGACATCTCCCTCTTTTGAAAAAAATGTATAAATAGTGTGGTATGTGAATGTGCCTGACTATATACAGAGTATGTGAGCATGATCCTGACTATAATCAAAAATCCTGCATGTAACAAAACATGGAATATAAATAACAGTATGTACAAATGAGCAAATGAAGAACCAAGGTAACGAAACAATCAATTCGTAAATTCAGTCTCTGTGGTGGGCGACGAATTCTGGTTGACTGTAAGGATGGCACACCACTCGTCATCTGGATCAATGCTCATCACTGGGAAGGGCTCGGCTTTTTTTTGGGAAGCATCGTATGCTTGGTAATGATGCCCACCCGGAATGGGAATTTGAGATCCTGGACGTCGGGGTCTGGAACCATGTCGGAGTCGGAATCTGTAACTGGTTGTTGAACGGACTGGACATTGCTGCGCTACTGCTGGGAGTGACGGGAGGCAGGTGTTTGAACAGACCTACACAGGGCTGCATAGTGCCCAAGCATGCCACACTGGAGACGGCGTCGAGATTTTGCGGGACATTGCCGCTTTAAGTGGGAGGAGCCACAATTGTTGCACATCATGACGTCAGGACGCTCTGCGCCACCGCGCATGAGCGGTGCAGTCATACGTTGTGCGCACCAGCGCAGTTCAGTCTTCGACCTCCCTTCGGTCATTGCGCACATGCACAGGAGCCCAGGAAAAGAGCGTGAAATGGCTGCCCTCATCCAGACTCTGGCCCTGGAGCTGTTTTACGGCCAGCACCCGCTCCGCATCGTGGGGGCCTTGCCGTGCCGTCTCTGCCGCTTGAATGTGCAAGTACCGGTTAGTAGCGTGCTCATTCAGTATGCAGGTTTTGATGGCTATAGCGAGGGTGAGCTGTTTCACTTTAAGGAGCTGCTGGCGTAGGGGGTCCGAGTGCACTCCGAAAACAATCTGCTCGCGGATCATGGAGTCGGAGGTGGAGCCGTATTTACAGGATTGCGCGAGGATGCGAAGATGGGTTAGGAAAGATTGAAAAGGTTCATCCTTACCCTGCAGACGCTGTTGAAACACGTAGCGTTCAAAACTCTTGTTGACTTCGATGTCACAGTGCCTGTCGAACTTCAGCAGGACTGTTTTGAACTTGGACTTGTCCTCACCTTCAGCAAATGTGAGGGAGTTAAAAATGTGGATGGCGTGGTCCCCGGCCGTGAAGAGAAAGAGAGCAATCTTTCTGGCATCTGAGGCGGCTTCAAGGTCGGTGGCTTCGAGGTACAGCTGAAACTTCTGCTTAAATATCTTCCAGTTGGCACCGAGGTTGCTGGTGATGCGGAGCGGCGGGGGAGGGCGGACGCTGTCCATGCTACCGGATGGCTGATCGCTGGTCAAAGGCAGACTATCTCAGCGTAGGTCCGTCAAACTCTAACATCACACACTGGTACCATGATGTGTTGGGTATGCTGGGTCTGTGAGGACTGCATTTACCAGAGCATTGAGAGAGACAGGCTACCAACACTTGTACAAGTACAACTCTATTTTATTGAACTATGAGCTGTTAAATATACTTGCACTGTGCGTTAACACTATGTTGAGTTGACTGGAGACCTGAGGCTAACCTGACCAGACTATCCTGCTAGCATATAGTGGATGTTCGTGCTACTGATTAAGGGCTCTGGCTGTCTCAGAGGCTGCATCCCAAGAGAGCGGGAAAACTAGTGCCCTCTGGCTTTATAGTGACTGTGTCCTGTCTGGTGATTGGCTGCTGTGTTCTGTGTGTTGATTGGTCATTCAGTGTGTCAGTCAGTGTCTGTCTATGCACCATCATATACTTGTGTGTATATTATGACAGAGTGTATTAATTCCATGCAGTCAGGGAAAGCGCTGGACTGGATGGGTTCCAGGCAGACTTTTACAAAATATTTGCAGCAGCGCTGGCCCTGCACTTGCAGGATATGTTAAATGATTCACTGTCTAAGGGGGTCCTGCCGCCCATGCTCCCCCTGGCCTCAATCTTATTGATCCCCAAAAGGACAAAGACCCGACAGAGTGTGGATTGTGCAGACCTATCTTTTTCTTAAACGCTGATGCAAAAATTCTGGTGAAAGCTCTGGCGAGGCGCCTGGAGAGCTTCCTGCCAGATGTGATCGCAGAAGATCAGACCGGGTTTGTCATGGGCTGACAGCTAATTGTGTACATCAGGCGCTTGCTGAATGTAATAATGACCCAATCCAGGGCGAGGACACCAGAGAGGTGATTGTTTCTCTGGACACCAAAAAAGCCTCCGATCGAGTAGAATGGAGGTACCTCATTGGGGTTCTTGAATGGTTTGGATTTGGAGCAGGGTTCACCGCATGGGTGAAGCTCCTGTACAGCATTCCTACGGCAAGTACAGATGAATGCCATCAGCTCTGAGTACTTTCGGCTACATAGGGGCACGAGGTATGGATGCCCATTATCTCCCCTTCTGTTTGCACTGACAATCGAGCCACAGACCATCGCCCTTAGATTGGCAGAGTGGTGGATGGGTATTTGTAGGGGGGGGGTCGGGGGAAGAAAGCAGAGTTTCGCTGATGACCTACTCCTCTGTATTTCAAACCCCTTGGCCAGCATGGGAACAATAACAGGATTCCTCAGCAAGTTCAGTGTCTTCTCCGGTTACAAACTCAGTCTGAGGAGAACCAAAAACTTCCCAGTGAATCCCCGATAGGGAGCAGCAGAGCTGGAAGGACACAAACAGGGACCAGGCGGAATGGTACTTGTGGGGTCTCTCAGGTGATCGGAGGCTCCTGGGTGGGCGGACTCCTTGCAGGATGGCATCTGGCACTACTGGTGCCATCTGGGCACTTTGACACTGTCAGCCTGGCACCCTGAAGGTGTCACCTGGGCACCCTGACAGTGTCACCAAGGGCACTGCCAGAGTAATGAGATGGCACTGCCAGGATGGCAGGTGCACTGCCAGCATTCCAGGCTGGAATTGTGCCCATGCCAGGAATAAGACCCAAGCGTACCCTTCCCATATGCGGTCAGGCGTGGGAACGCTAAAACCACCCAAGAAGTGAGTCCAGGGATTGCATTGGGGGGTCAAGAGATAATGGCGCCCCTACCTTTTCCTGCACTGAGGGGCTCTAGTCATCGGAGTTCCTCAAAGCAGGAAATTACATTAACTGTGGCTCGGGGAGCATTCCTTGCCGGGGCATGTAAAAAAGACAAGTGTGCTGTTAGCGCCGGGAACGATCCCGCTAATCGCTGCCCGAACGGAATCAGTTTTAGTTTGGTTAGATTGGGCCCGTATTTTAGCGAGTTCAGCAGTGATAGCCAAACAGCTTTTGTTCCGAGTTAAGATACAGGCAGCATTAATCTCAAGTCAATGGACGGTAGAATGTGGGAGACCAGTCAGGAGTGTGTTGGTCTGGTCGCATTTAGAGGTAAGGAAGGCATGAATGAGAGTTTCAGCACCAGATGAGCTGAGGCAAGGATGACGTTGAGTGATGTCACAAAGGGGGAAAGATGCGCTCATAGTGGTAGCACAAATGTCAGGTCAGAATATAAGGGCAGAAGTAGTGGCACAACCAGTCAGGAACTTGGTAAAACCGTGCAACAGGCAATCTAGCTGCCCTAGCACCAATACAGGTTGAAGCAGTGAGAGGGTGATGTCAGTGATTGGAAGAGGACACACTCATTGAGTAAAGCACAATACACTATTGAAGACCAGCAAATAGAACTTCCCAGGGAGCAAGAGGAACATCCATTCCAGCTGTGGATCTATATTGTTTTCTTGGAACAAGGGAAAGAATTGTTTTGGAACAGATATTGCCTTCAGGAGGGAACTCAGGTTCTCAAACATCTGCCAATGAATGTACCGAAGGACAATTCTGACATGTTTGCAGTCTTACAGCAGAGATATATCCAGTAGAACAATATTTACATCCACATGGCATATGCCCTTATAAGTTAATCAATTTCATCCAGGTCTACGGTATATTGGATCTTCCGAGAGAATTTCCATCATTGTTTTTCTGCAGCACCAATGCAAGAAGCCAGAATTGCTTCATCAGAAGAATTATTGCTCAAGCGAAATAAATATAAGTAACAATCCTGCTTTAAGACAAGTTTCAAAGTAGGCCAGGGCGATTTTCAAATAGGTGTGTCTATGGGTGAGATTCTTTGGCCTCCCATGGCATGCTTCTTGGCAGTGGAAGGTGGCAGGATCTTCTGGTCCTCCTCTGTCCACAGGAGCTTCTGTTGAATCCACCCCATGCTGCTGGGAAACCCACAGCAGGGGTGTGCCATCGGCAAGACTAGAAGATCCTGCTGGTGTGAAGTGGAAAGATCTCTCCCTTTGTCGCATATCGGTGAACAGATCGCTGTGGGTGGAACCTTGTCTGAAGTGGAAGAGAGTCTAGCATGGGAGCTCATTACCATAATTGGCACTTGTCAATAGAGGACCTGAAATTAGGCCTTCTCTTTGATACTGGACACAGAGCCATCAGGCTTCTGGTGTAGGATGACTGAAAATCTACCTGTCAGAACGTCTTTTCCACTTTTTTCGATCCAACATCCTTGAAGATTTAAAGATGCGTAAATTGTCAAAAGAACCAATGTGAAGTGATCATATCTGTGTTTTGTGGGGCAAGCTAAATTAAGATTTTTGTTTTGCAATACTCAGCAAGTTGAGGAAACCAGTGGTAAGAATGGAAGGTTTTTCCTACCTGGGCATCCATTGTGTGCGTGGGTTTCCTCCGGGTGCTCCGGTTTCCTCCCACAGTCCAAAGATGTGCGGGTTAGGTGGATTGGCCATGCTAAATTGCCCATAGTGTAAGGTTAATGGGGGGATTGTTGGGTTACGTGGGTTAAGTCGGGTGAGCATTGCTCGGCACAACATCGAGGGCTGAAGGGCCTGTTCTGTGCTGTACTGTTCTATGTTCTATGAAATCTCAAGTCAGCCGCAAAGTGAAGCTCCTTTAATGCTAGTTAAGCAGTAGGCATCAACCATCAACTTTGCCCCAATCTTCCAACTCACTGCATTATCCATTTTTAAAATCAATGTAATTTATTTTTCTGTATGATAACCTGACAGAATACCCTGTGATGAAATGTCAATTATAGAATAGAACAGTACAGCACAGAACAGGCCCTTCAGCCCTCGATGTTGTGCCGAGCAATGATCACCCTACTCAAACCCACGTATCCACCCTATACCCGTAACCCAACAACCCCCCCCCCCCCCCAACCTTACTTTTGTAGGACACTACGGGCAATTTAGCATGGCCAATCCACCTAACCCGCACATCTTTGGACTGTGGGAGGAAACCGGAGCACCCGGAGGAAACCCATGCACACACGGGGAGGACGTGCAGACTCCGCACAGACAGTGACCCAGCCAGGAACCGAACCTGGGACCCTGGAGCTGTGAAGCATTTATGCTAACCACCATGCTACCGTGCTGCCCATTATGTGTGCCTAATTTTGGTAAAATATTCAGGGGAGCAGATGTTGCACTCAATTCTCATTCCCGTTCTCTGTAATGCTAAGTTGCCTGAATTTGCAGTCATCTCTGATGAAGCTTAGGCAGAACCTATGCTCGCCAATTAGTCGAGCATGCGCATGTGTAATTACTAACTCATGAGGCACTGTAGCATAGAGTATGGTATTGCTACTGTACTAGAAATCCAGAAGCTGAGTTAATGAACCAGAGCCATGAGTTCAAATCTCAAATCCGGGGAATTTAAATTCAATTAATTAAATAAATTGGGATTCAAAAAACTAATATCAGTAATGGTGACTATAAAATTATTGGATTGTTTTCATGTACCAGATACAAGTCAGGAGTGTGATGGAATACTCTCCATTTGTCTGGATGAGTGCATCTCCAACAACACTTACAAAGCTCGACACCATCCAGGACTGACCAAACTGCTTGATTGACAGGACATACTGCAGCAACTCTCCAAATCTCCTTCAACATCTCCTTCCAAACTGGTGACCTCTACTACCTAGAAGGACAAGGGCAGCACCACCATCTCGGCAAGTTCTCCTCCAAGTGGCACACCACCCTGACTTGGAACTGTATTGATATTCCTTTAATGGCATTGGGGGCTGGATTCTCCACTGGCGGAATTCTCCATTGCGTCGGCAGTTCACCAATGCCCGGGGATTTCCCGACGGCGTGGGACTGCCCACAATGGGAAACCCCATTGGCCAGCTGGCAGGATGGAGAATCCCGCTGCTGGCGGGGGTGCACCGGGCCAGAAAACTGGTGGGGCGGGATGGGGAATAAATATTTGCATTGCCACTGACACACACATATCCCATGGAGGTTTATATTAAAAATATCAGCCAATTTCTTCCAAGATTAGGATGTACCTTCCCAAGAATCGTAAATTCAATTCTGAACCTTACTATAGTGACTTAATCAGGAACTGGTTGAATCATGCCAGATCTGAAGATTTTCGCTTAATCTTAGAACATAGAACATAGAACAGTACAGGCCCTTCGGCCCTCAATGTTGTGCCGAGCCATGATCACCCTACTTAAACCCACGTATCCACCCTATACCCGTAACCCAACAACCCCCCCCCAACCTTACTTTTATTAGTACACTACGGGCAATTTAGCATGGCCAATCCACCTAACCCGCACATCTTTGGACTGTGGGAGGAAACCAGAGCACCCGGAGGAAACCCACGCACACAGGGGGAGGACGTGCAGACTCCACACAGACAGTGACCCAGCCGGGAATCGAACCTGGGACCCTGGAGCTGTGAAGCATTTATGCTAACCACCATGCTACCCTGCTGCCCCTTGTGATTACAATTTACATTACTATGCACGCTAAACTTCCAGTAAAATTGCGCAGTGTTCCAAAATAACTGTGCATGCTCACTTTTAAATCTCCAGTTGACCATCATAGAATACTTTATTATTTGAGAGAGTGTAAACAGGCTGAGCAGTATTATAATAATTGTCTCTAGTTATTCCAGAAAGAGGAAGTGAGGCTGCGAGAGTACAAATTAGGTTCAGTGTGAAAGAGAGTTCATAGAAACAGAGTATACCTGACCTTCTGATGTGTTTGTAATTGGAAAAAAGAGGCTGACTTATATTACAGTTGTCATACTTTAGTCACATAGGATATATTCTGGTAAAACTATCTCTTTGCTCAAAGAAATGCTATGCTCATCCCAGCACTATATTTCTCAAAGCCTGGAACAATAGAGAAATTCTGCTAGACGAAGGGACCATTTAGAATACGTCGCTGACAGATTACAGATGGTGTTTGAGCGAATCTAATAGCATTTCCCAGAATTTTCCACTAATGGTATTCTTGTTGTGGCGTCCCTTTGCCAGCTCGTTGTTGTTTTTGCTCGCGCGCGTTCACCTCAGAGGCTCACAAGATGCCCCGCAGGAGGCTGAGGAGCTGGATCCTTGGTTAGAGCACAGCATGATGAGATAAGCAGTACAGGTCTCAAGAAAGCCTGAACTGCCTTCATTTGCATTGCCTACTAAAAGTGAGGCGATAAAACCACTTTACTGGCACATCCTCGAATGCATAGTGATTTCACTTCATAATGAACTCTGCGCTGTGACTTAACAGACTGCCAGATTGAGACTGAAGAGTGGAATGAGAGACTGATGCAATACAGCGGTGAGGCGGCAAAAAAAAAATCACCTGGGCTTCAGGGAGTCCCACCGTTACCAACTGCTGAGCACTTCCCCTTTATTTCACAGATGACTGTTAGCGTGGAGAATGGAGAAAAGCAGATGTACTGACTAAGCAGATTTAACAAGCTGCTGGACCTGGAGTGGCTGTTTCATTGCAGGCTTCTGAAGATGAGAACCAAGACAATAGGTGGATTTTCTGTCACCAAATGCTCCGCATTTCAGTTTTTAAAAAAACGGGTAAGAAGATTTAATGTTTCGATTCATGTTTATTATGCCACAGCTCCCCTGAAAGAGCAATTATCTCAATGTCACAGCTTTAATCTGACAGCCAAGATACTGGATCAGAATAACCGGGTTAAATATAAATGTCAAAGGATAGAGTTACAAAAGCCACTAGTTTCAAGTGTCTTTTGAAATTAAGGATCTGCTTTTTTTTAAAAAATAAACCTCCCTGACAGTTTGCAGTATTCCTATTTGGAACTAGGTTTTGTACAAATTGATTTGTGCAAATCATTTTCCTCGAAAAAGCTCCCATATTACAACTTCTGAATGTTAGAAACTCTTCATTTTGAGTAACTTATTTACTATGATCTTAAGGTCATAATTAAGTTGCAGCTTTCGTGATAACTTGATAACCCCAATGCTGCTGTTCACTGCAGCAAAAAAATAAACTGATACATAACTGTATTTGAATATTGACCTCTGTAGTGTAAATTGTTTTAGTGCATAATTTAAAAGAAACAATATTAAAACAGAGCAGAGCCTGACCTAGCACACTGTTGCGTTCAGTGTCGTTTATTTCTGCATGCCCTTCTTTAATGTTAGAGACATTCAATGATCTTTTAGGCTTATGTGATTGAGTTTCAGGCTAATGCATGGATATCATTGTAAGAATTGATGTGCATTTTTTTTAAAGAAGCAATTGTATGAATGCCTGCAGGGTTTCTCTTCATATTCATAAACTATGAATTAGCTGCACTCAAACCTATGAATGAAATATTCAAATGGTTTGTTCCAGGGGAAGAACTTTCATGTCTTTGCTAGTCTACTCTTCATATTTCAGATGAAAGCATCACTGTCACTTACATCTGTTTCCATGAATGAATGCTGTAAAGACATATCAGAGTGATGTCCAATCCAATTATAGTTGGTCACTGTGGGTCTGCCTTGTTGTTTTTGACTTGAACCCTCATTGTAATGTCAAATAGCACTGGAGGAGTAAGAAGACTGTCCATGCATAATCAATAAATCACCTAGTGCTGTGCGGCACCAGTAATAATAGAAAATCATATCTATTAACAGACATGCTTTTCTATATTGGCACAAGCATTTGAGAGCAAAGATGGAGATGAGGGCCCTGTTGTTTGTTCTTTCTCTTCCCATAGTGAGGTTTTCCCTGAAGCAGGTCACTAGCTTGTCATCAGAGATTTTCAACTTGAGGGGGGTGTCAGTCTGCACCAAGTATGGTTGACCAGAAGTCTCACCCACCTGTCATTGGTGTGCTGGACAGATCTTGATACTCAACCTGTTAGCCGCGTCATGAACACACCTTCCTTGGGACCCGAACCCAGAGTTTTGAGCTCAGAGGCAGGGATACTGCCCAATGCACCACAAAACCTCCCCCTAACAGATCTATTATTTGAGGCGGGATTCTCCGGTCCCCCATCTGTGTGTTTCCTGATAGCGCACCGTTCGCTGCCAGCCGGTTTCTCTCTTCCCACCACTCAACAATGGGATTTCCAGGGCAGCACGGTGGCCTAGTGGTTAGCACAACCGCCTCACGGCGCTGAGGTCCCAGGTTCGATCCCAGCTCTGGGTCACTGTCCGTGTGGAGTTTGCACATTCTCCCTGTGTCTGCGTGGGTTTCGCCCCCACAACCCAAAAATGTGCAGAGTAGGTGGATTGGCCACGCTAAATTGCCCCTTAATTGGAAAAAATAATTGGGTAATCTAAAATTTATTTTAAAAAAACAATGGGATTTTCCATTGAAGCCTCCCCACACCGTCGGGAAACCAGCAGGAAAAGAGAACCCCAACCTCTGGAGAATTCTTGCCCATGTCTTAGTTGGCTTTGTAACATTTATAAATACTTGTAATAATCCAGGTAATGTTTCATTATTTTTATGATTATATATTGCTACATCTTTAATAAAGAATTTTACATTGTTCTATAGCTGTGCTTTATAATAGAATAGTTCACATCCCTAATAAGTATCACCCTGATTAAACAAAGAACAAAGAACAATACAGCGCAGGAACTGGCCCTACGGCCCTCCAAGCCTGTACCGGTCATGATACCAACCTTTGCCAAAGCCCTCAGCACTTCCTTGTGCCGTATCCCTCTATACCCACCCTATCCATGTGTTTGTCTAGATGTCTTTTGAATGCTGTTAATGTATCTGCTTCCACAACCTCCCTGGCAATGCCTTCCAGGCACTCACCACCCTCTGTATAAAAAAACCTGCCTCGCACATCTCCTCTAGACTTCACCTCATGGACCTTAAACCTATGCCCCCTGGTGACTGACCCCTCCACCCTGGGAAAGAGTGCCTGCCCATCTACTTTATCCATGCCCCTCATAATCTTGTAGACATCTGTCAGGTCGCCCCTCAATCTCAATCTTTCAAATGAAAATAGTCCGAGTCTATTCAGCCTCTCCACATAGCTAACACCCTCCAGACCAGGCAACATTCTGGTAAACCTCCTCTACATCGTCTCCAAAGCTTCCACATCCTTCTGGTAGTATGGTGACCAGAATTATGCGCAATATTCCAAGTGCAGCCTTACCAAGGATCTATACAACTGTAGCATGACTTGCCAGTTTTTATACTCTATGCCCCATCCAATGAAGGCAAGCATTCTGTATGCTTTCTTGACTACCTTGTCCACTTGTGTTGCAACCTTCAAAGATCTGTGGACCTGCAATGCCCAGATCTCTCTGACTTCCTATATTCCTGAGAGTTTTACCATTTACGGTATATTTCCCCTCTATGTTAGACCTACCAAAATGCATTACCTCACATTTGTCCAGATTAAACTCCATTCGCCATTTCTCTGCCCAAGTCTCCAACCTATCTATGTCCTGCTGTATCTCTGACAATCCTCAACACTATCTGCCACTCCACCAACCTTGGTGTCATCCGCAAACTTACTAATCAGACCAGCTACATTTTCCTCCAAATCATTTATGTATACCACAAACAACAGAGGTCCCAGCGCCGAACCATGTGGAACGCCACTAATCACAACCTTCCATTCAGAAAACACCCTTCTAGTGCTACCCTTTGCCTTCTGTGACCAAGCCAGGTCTGTATCCATCTTACCACCTCACTTTGATCCCGTGTGACTTCACCTTGTCAAAGGACTTCACTGAAGTCCATGTAAACAACATCTACCGCCCTCCCCTCAATCATCTTTATCACCTCCTTTAAAAACTCAATCAAGTTAGTGTGGTACGACCTACCCTTTACAAAACCACGCTGTCTATCGCTAATGAGTCCATTTGTTTCCAAACGGGTATAAATCCTGCCCTGAGAATTCTCTCCAATAATTTACCTACCACCGACGTGAGGTTCACCGTTATATTTGGCTCGTAGGAATATTAAGGCATGCGTTTTGTAGTATGGCCACATTTTTTCTAAAGACTGAGCTGGTCAACAGCAGCTAGAAAGAACACCTCAACCCCTCTGATGTTCAGGAATGAAAGCTTATCTTTAAATTTAAAGATTTAATGTATTCATTGATTACAAATAATAAACAAAATATCACAATCCTCTATGCTGTCAGGCAACCTGAACCAGCATCTTTCCACTAGCTAAACGCGCTGTGTTTTTATATTAAAAACCCAATCTCATATTAAATCTTGGAAAGGAAAAAAGGTGAATAATCTCCAAGGGGACCTATCACTTGCAATCAAGGTGAGAATCTGGAAGTAATTAGAAAGATAGGATGACAGAAACAGCCCATCGAGCCTCCTCTACCATTCACTGAGATCCTGGCTGATCTTCAACAACACTTCATATACCTCTCTTTACCCTAGATTCCTTAATACCTTTGGTGAACAACAATCTATAAATCTCAGGTTTTAAATCTAGAATTGATTTGGCATCATTAGCCATCGGTGGAGGAGAATTTCAAACTCTTTGAGTGTGAAGTGTTTTCTAATTTCATTCCTGGAAGGTGGCTCCAATGTTTATACAATGCCCCTCAGCACCAGCTTCCCCAACCAGCAACAATAGTTTTTCCAACGCTTTCTGTTCCCCTTATCAATGTAAAAGCTTCAATCAAATCACCCCTCGACCGTCTAAACTTCAGGGAATACAACCCCAGTTTGTGTAATCGCTCATCATACTTTAACCTTTGGAGTCCACATAATGTGCAATCTAACCAAGGCCAATAAGTCCTTCCCATAGTATGGTTCTCAGAATCATTCATTGTACTCTAGGGGGTTGCGTTCCCAAATCTGGATGACTGACGACCAACATGTATTCCTCTGGATGAGTTTTCAGTTCGCACTCAGTGCACAGAGAACCTGGGGACGTGGTTTGCGGCATCAGTCTGGTGGGGTGGTCAGGCCGGTTCCGCAGAGATAGGGGTGCCATCTTTAAAGGGCATGCCGATCGGCGCTGAAATTAAATTTGCATAACATCTTTAATAGAGTCAGATGTCTCAAACTCCTGCACAAAAGCTTTACCAGACCAAATGTGACCGGGCCACATAAGGAAATATTAGGTGAGGTTAAGTTTTACGATGTGTCTTATTAGAGGAAAGCGAGGTAGAAAGATGAAGGTTTAAGGGGGGAATTCCAGAATTTAGGATCTAGGCAGCTGCATCTCTTGAGGAGATGCAAGAAGCCACAATAGGAAGACTGCAGTGATTGGGCGGCACGGTAGCACAGTGGTTAGCACAGTTGCTTTACAGCTCCAGTGAGTCAGGTTCGATTCCCGGCTTGGGTCACTGTCTCTGCGGAGTTTGCACGTTCTCCCTGTGTGTGCGTGGGTTTCCTCCGGGTGCTCCGGTTTCCTCCCACAGTCCAAAGATGTGCAGGTTAGGTAGATTGACCATGCTAAATTGCCCTTAGTGTCCAAAAAGGTTGGGTGGGGTTACTATTGTGGGCACTCACCCGCTTTAAAGCCATATCCCCCTTTTCCTCATAGGCACTGGGGCTCTCCCTCTCCCCCTTCCACACATAAGGGGAACTCACCCCCCCATGAAGGAGGGTTGCTCATTTGCCAGATCCCCTTTGGCACTGCCCCCTTCATGTTACTCCTTGGCACTACCCTGGCACTGCCAGGGGGCACTGTGAGGGTGCTGGGAGCATTGCACAGACTTGTCCCTCAGCCTCCAGGAATGTCCGTGTCCCCGGTGTGGTCATCATGACTTGTTTTTGCTTTTGATAAACGGCAGCACGGTAGCATGGTGGTTAGCATCAATGCTTCACAGCTCCAGGGTCCCAGGTTCGATTCCCGGCTGGGGCACTGTCTGTGCGGAGTCTGCACGTCCTCCCCGTGTGTGCGTGGGTTTCCTCCGGGTGCTCCGGTTTCCTCCCACAGTCCAAAGATGTGCAGGTTAGGTGGATTGGCCAGGCTAAATTGCCCTTAGTGTCCTAAAAAATAATGTTAATGGGGGTTGTTGGGTTACTGGTATAGGGTGGATACGTGGGCTTGAGTAGGGTGATCATTGCTCGGCACAACATTGAGGGCCGAAAGGCCTGTTCTGTGCTGTACTGTTCTAAAGTAGTGATTTGTGCCTGCATGACATCACACCGGCAAGGAAGAGGATGGATTGCGGAAGGATGCTACAGCACAAAGCCCTTTAATTATATTGAAGTATATTTACATTTATGGAAATTAGATTTATGCTCCATTTGGGGCGTGAATTTGATTATGTCACTTTTGGGGGTGGGGAGGATATCAAGATTAGATCTCGCTGGTGCAAATCCCATTTGAATTATAGAATTTACAGTGCAGGAGGCCATTCGGACCATCGAGTCTGCACTGTCTCTTTGAAAGAGCACCCTATCTAAACCCGCACCTCCACCCTATCCCCATAACCCAGTAACCCCACCCAACACTAATGGCAATTTTGGACACTTAAGAGCAATTTAGCATGGCCAATCCAGCTAACCTTTTGGCCCTCTTGCGAGATTTAGCAGCTATTGTGGGATTTGCGCCTGTGTTGAACGGGGTCACTAAATCATGCCCATCATCTGCACCCCTTGTGGATCTGGCTTTTTATTAGACTGCTACACTGTTTGATGCTTGCTAGGCCACCAGATAAATATCCTGCCTGCACTTCAGTTTTCAGTTCCATTGAGCTCAGTGTGTCAGTCATTTCCATAACCTCCCAAGGTAAATATCGACTCAACGTTCCCAACAGTTTTCTTGGAAGCAATGGTTAAAACCAATCAACACATTTCATTCCTTCATTGCTCATTTTCACTAGAATCGAGAGCACAATAATAGTTTTTTGTCTCTTTTGGTAGCAAATGTTTCCGAAGCTGAAGGACACATATGGAATATATTTTTCAGGGTATGATTTTCCTGACCTATTCCTGTGGCTGAATATTATTGGAACTAAGTCAGAAATCTGCTCTGTTCCAGCTGGGGAACGATTCAAAAGCCAGTGCTTGGACACAGTTCAAAACAACTGCCCCTTGTAAAAGAATTGAAGACTGTCTCACACATTGTAATTGGAACCAGCTTTTCATGTCTTCCATTCATCTCCTTTTCCAGCTTGACACCGTAGCATGACAACCTTTTCATTTAACTGTTTTCTTCTTATCCTTCTGAATCCTTACACCATGCAACGGTATACCACAAGGAACTGGCCCCAAGTAGGATGGCAGCAGTTGCTCTGAGCATGATTTCGGACTAATCTTTTTCGCCTTTCCTGTGAGGAAAGGTCTGACTCCATTTAACACACTGTATCGTGCAACAGCAGTTCAACCAGAGCCAAGTTTTGAAACATGTCCACAGCCACTAATAGGGTAGACCAGCCACTAATAGGGTAACCTATTGGTTAGCACTGCTGCCTCACAGTGCCAAAGACTGGTTTAATTTTGGCCTCGGGTGACTGTCGAGTTTGCACTTTCTCCCCGTGTCTGCGTGGATTTCCCGAGGTGCTCCGGCTTCCTTCCACAATCCAAATATGTGCTAAATTGACTCTTAGTGTCCAAAGATGCGTAGGTTGGATGGGGTTATGGGGATAGGGCGAAGGAGTGGGCTGAGGTAGGGTGCTCTTTCAGAAGGTCATTGCAGATTCGATGGGCTGAATGGCTGCACTGTAGGAATTCTATGTTCTAACTGTGTGGCATAATATATTTGCACTCCAATGCACTCAGCAATCATACCACTATCTTATGCATTTCTATATTTTCACTATCAAAATTGGAGCTGTGTCATTCTGCGCACAGATGCAACAATTCGTTCATATGGTTATATTGATATTTTCTGTAGATAGTGAAATTTGAATTCAATAAAAATCTGGCTTTAAAAGTCTAATGATGACCATGACACCATTGCTGATTGTCATAAAAACCCATCTGGTTCACTAATGTCCTTCAGGGAAGGAAATCTGCCATCCTTACCTGATCTGGCCTACATGTGACTCCACATGTGGTTGACTTTTAATTGCCCCCTCAAGGGCAATTAGGGATGGGCAATAAATGCTGATCCAACCATATTTTCACAATACATTTGCATGTATAACTGGCAAAATATACAATGGGTGACAGGTTTTCTTCATTCATTGGATTTGTTGCTGTCTGGACCAGCATTTAATGCCCATCCCTCATTGCCCTTGAGGGGGCAGTTAAAAGTCAACCTCATGTGGAGACGCATGCAGGCCAGACCAGTGGTTAGCATTGTTGCCTATGGCGCTGAGGACCTGGGTTTGAATCCCAGCCCTGGGTCACTGTCCGTGTGGAGTTTGCACATTCTCCCCATGTCTGCGTAGGTTTTGCCCCCACAACCCAAAAGATGTGCAGGTTAGGTTGATTGGCCATGCTAAATTGCCCCTTAATTGGAAAAAGTAATTGGGTACTCTAAATTTATTTAAAAAAAATATAGGCCAGACCAGGTAAGGATGGCAGATTTCCTTCCCTGAAGGACATTAGTGAATCAGATGGGTTTTTATGACAATCAACACTGCAGTGGTGTGATTTGAACTTGGGTTCACCAAGCATTATCCTGAGTTGCTGGTTCACTAGTCCAGTGACAATACCACTATGCCACCATCTCCCCCAAAGTGACTTGGGCTTAATTGGCAAGGTGTATAACAGCCAGTGTGTACAATGGACAGCTGATATTTTTACCACTTTTTTGACACCACCAGTTTTAATGGTGATAATATTCTTCAACAATGCGTTCAGCTGGCTACTGTTTATTATGCATTCACAAAATAGTATTGGGATGAATATCATAATTGCTTGCTTTCCATGGAAGTCTGACGCACAATGCTTTACAATAAAGTGAAACCTGCAAGCATCTTTCGTGTGATTTATGGATGAAATGTCCAGTGCGGGAAACAATTAAGGGGCAATTTAGTGTGGCCAATCCATCTACCCTGCATATATTTGGGTTGTGCGGGTCACACCCATGCAGACACGGGGAGAACTCTACATGGATACTGACCCAGGACCGGGATTGAATCTAGGTCCTTGGCGCCATGAAACAGCAGCGCTAACCACTGCTTCGCCATGCCGCCCAGTGCGGGAAAACATGAGGTGAGAGGGCTCTTACCTTATTGAAATTGATCGTTCTCCAATAAAGTATTCTTGCTCTATGGCCTGAATTTTCACTGAGCTATGATGAGTTGGAAACCTTTTAAAAATGACAGGCGGGTCCCATTTCCGGGATTCCTGATCCCATTCCTGGGCTGTTTGGTTTTCAGGAGTACACGGTAGGGGCTCATGCCCATCAAAAGCGCACATCTGGCGGTCTGGACCTGGCTGGTTCCACTGCGGACATTGGCATATCTTACTCCACAGTTTTGATAGAGTTGGGCCAGATTTTAAAGAGTCATGGTTCACAACCCCTCAGGGCAATTGTGAACCCTTGTCTGCAGGAGGGTGCCTTTTAAAAGATAGGTTCAAAAGATGCCCTTCGTGTCACGCTATGCCTGCCCATTCACTCCCCATGACCTTGCATATTCCCATGCCAAGTTCTGCCCTTCCACCCACATCCAATGCCCCTCCTGTCCCCAAAAGCCATGTTTTGTCCTTCCAACAATGCCCCCTGACCCTTATGACCCAATGTCATTCTCTACCCCTCTCCTCACTCGCATATCCCCTCATATCCCCAATGACATTGTACAGCATGTCCATGCCCATTGACCCAGTATGTACTGAATATAACCAATGAACTCTATTTTAATGGTAGGATGTGTAAAAAGAAACCTTTTAAAAAAGTAATTCATTCAAATCTTCCCAAAATGTTAAGAAAGTAATTTCGCTGAGAAGGCAATAGAAGTGTCAATTATTCAGACCTTTGAAGTATCAATTTAAAAAAAATCACAAAACCTTGAAACCACGTAACCTTGCATAAATAAACATTGCGAAATTGACTGGAGAGATAAGAGAGCCTAAATTGCCAATTAAACAATGTTTTCTCTGGGGCTCAGCTATTTCAACATGTGTAATGGATGTCTTGGCTGGGAGCCCAGGCAACATTGACTCTTATAGAAGCACCTGCATCCCAACAAAAACATCGACAGTTCAGGCTCTCTGACTTTTCCCTGTCAATTTCACAATGTTTGTTGACATAAGTTAAGTGGTTTCAAGGATTTGTGTTTTTGCTATTGATACTTTAAAGGATTTGGATGATTCACTTTGCAGCCCAGTCGGCAGAAACGTACTTCAGGACTCAGCCAAATCGGTCTGCGTTGATGCTACTGAGCCACTATTGCGGATGGTCATTCAAGTCCCCCACCCAGAGTATATTTTGTGCCCTTGCCACAATCATTGCTTTCTGCAAATTGTGTTCAACATGGAGGAGCATGGAATCATCGCCTAAGAGAGGGCAGTAAGTGGTATTCGGCAGGAGTTTCCTTGTTCATGTCTAATCTGATATCATGTGACTTCATGGGTCCACAGTCAATGTTGAGGACTCCCAGGGAAACTCTATCCCATCTGCATGTCACTGTGCCACCACCTCTAGCAGTGACTGGGACATTGGTTGCAAGGTGTGAGTCAGTGATTATTATTACAAGTTGAGCATCCCTTATTCAAATTGCTTGGGGGCAAGAGTGTCTCGGATTCCGGAATATTTTGAATTTTGGAATACCTGTATAGGTATAGTTGTGAAACGTCGCAGAGGTAAGGGATCTCAGGTGAGCACCATGTTGCATGATTTTGGCACTGGGAAAAAAGTGAGGATTTCAGAGCTTTCTGAATTTTGAAATTTTGAATAAGGGGTTCTCAACCTGTACCATGTCAGGCTACTGCTTGCTTTGTCTGTGAAACAGCTCCCTCAATTTTGGTACAGGGCTGTGTGTGCCGTTTTCATATGTGATGCCTAAGTTGATGCCAGATGGTCCATCCAGTTTTATTCGTTTCCAGTTTTTCTCTCGTGTCTTAGTGCACCTGAGTGCTTTGCTGGGCCATTTCAGAGGGCAGTCAGGAGTGAACCATATTGTTGCGGGTCGAGAATCACATGTAGGCCTAGAGTAACAAGCAGGAGTTAAATCTACTTAAATGTATTCTAGTTGTGATTACCTTGCAAAAGTATTAATATAATTTGGCTAGGTTATGATAGATAGTTCAAAGGTAAGCATTCCTGTTTCTCTTGGCTTCTTACTCGGGTAAGTAGAAACATTTTATTTACCGTTTTGTTGACAACCTCCAGTAGTCCCTCTGAATACTGTTTGACATGGTCACAAGTAATACAAAAGCCTAAATCTTATTGCTTGTGATATTAGTAGACACATGTTTAACCTGTTATTTTGCCTGCTCTTTGAATGCAGCTGCTTGTGGACTGTTACCTCTGCTAAAGCAGGGGGAAGGGAGAAATGACATGCATTAAGTATCATTCACCAATTGCTAGCAATGATTTCTTGGTTGTTGTAACCAAGTATGCATACGTGAGCCAAAATAATTGTCAGGTGGGTACTTCTGCCTTTGTGTGAATTGTGGTTTGTTCAAGTCTGACAAGACTGGGGCATCATAATCTGAAACCATTCCCCCAACATGTCTGACAAGATCCTTTTTGCTGAGTTTATAAGTAAAGAAGTAGATGGTGTTGCTTTTGTCATGACAAGGCTGAAATTTCCCTCTGTTTACTGGATAGACAAACCGTAAGCCTCTTCTTTCCAAACATGTTATTGAGCTGGCAATGATATTAGCCTTATTTGGAAACAGGGCCAAGTTCACCCTGCCGTAGGTAAAGCACCTGCTGAGATTCACAACTTGACTGTTTGAAACAAGTTACTTTTGTCATCTGCACTTTCAGGAGCTGAATGTGGTCAGAAACAACTCGATAGCATCGCATTGCCACTTGGACTCCCAGTTCCTGCCTAATTCCAAATGTTTAATTCAGATTAGAAAAAAATGGCGACTAGAACAGAGTAGCAGAGAAGTCTTAGGTTAAAACAAACCCGGTCAAATCCACCGAATCTAGTTGTTCTGTCATCCATTACCTTGATTGCATCGCTGTGTAGCAGTCAGCTTTGGTGCGTGCCCATTGGCTGCTCAGCATGCAGGTCACGTTATTTGGATGCATTTGAAAGTAGAAACAGCCTGAGCTGTTTGCTGCTGTTCTGACTTGATTATCAATAAACACCTCATATACCATTGTATTGGGAAGTAGTTGATCTTAGAAACTCAGACAGGTATTAGGGTAGTCATCCCGGCAGTTCTTGGGTTTCATTAGGTTGGAACTGAGGATGTTTACTAATGTTTAGTACCATTCACAACTCATCAGGTGGTCAAGCTTTCCCTGTCCTCATGTCGAAAGAACTGGACACCATTCAGACTTGGGATGATAAACAGAAAATAAGATTTGCACCACTTAAGTGCCAGACGATGACCATCTTGAACAAAAGAGAATCCAACCACCTCCCCTTAACATTCAATGGCATAGCCATTATTGAATCCCCCACCATCAATGTGCTGGGGGTTACTGTGAACAGCAACTGAACTGACAAAGCCAGATAAATACTGTGGCTACAAGGGCAGGTCAGAGACTGGAAATTATGTGGAGAGTAACTTGCCTCCTGACTCCCCAAAGCCTGTCCACCATCTACAAGGCACAAGGTCAGGAGTGTGATGGAATAGTCTCCACTTGCCTGGATGTGTGCAGCTCCAACAAGACTCAAGAAGCTCAACACCATCCAGGACAAAGCAGCCACATGATCAGCAATCCACCCAACAATTTAAACAACAGTACATCTTACGTGTGATACATACTGCTGCTGATGACAATGTACATCATTCACAAGATGCACTGCAGCAACTCAACAAGGCTATTTAAACAACACCTTCCAAACCTGCAATCTCTCCCACTTAGAAGGGTAAGGACAGCAGATACATGGACCATCACCGCCTGCAAGTTTTCCTCAAAGCCACACACCATTCTGACTTGGCATTATATTGCAGTTTCATAACTGGCACTTCATCAAAATCCTGGAACTCCCTCCCTAACAACACTGTGGGTGTACCTACACCACATGGGTTGCAGCAGTTGAAAGGGCGGCTCACCACCACCTTCTCAAGAACAATTAGGGATGGGCAATAAATGCTGGTCTAGCCAGCAATGCCCACATCCCGTGAGAGAATAAAGAAAGGTCTTGGAAGTATCTTTGTAATTTTGAGCTATTACAGGCAAGTGAATCAAAAATGGTGTCTTGGAGAAAAGAATGATTACAGCACAGAAGGAAGCCATTGTGCCAGTGTTGATTCTCTGAAGGAACAATTCACTTAGTGCCACCCCTCTACATTTCCATGTTCTGCAAATTGAGCCTTGTGCTTCATTTTCCATTATTTGCACTGTTTCACCATCTCACCCATAGAGTATGACAAAAATGAGTAACGTGAGTGTTTCATGATAGGGTTCACTGACAATTAACGCAGGGAGCAACAGAATTAGAAGAGAAACAGCACATCATCCCCAGCCCTCAGCTGCCACCTGCTTTCTATAATCCTTCCCCATTTCCAGCAACCTTGACAAAGAATTGATCTGCACTTCAGCAAATTACTCAAAGGTCCTGGGGCGGGATTCTCCCGTACCCGATGGGGCGGGGGGATTCCCGGCGGGACGGAGTGGAGTGAACCACTCCGGCGTCGGCCCGCCCAAAGGTGCGGAATCCTCCGCACCTTCAGGGGCTAGACCAGTGCCGGAGTGGCTGGCATGGAAGGCCTTTGGCGCCACGCCAGCCGGGGCTGAAGGAACTCCGCCGGCCGGCACAGGTTCGCACATGCGCGGGAATGTCAGCGGCGTTCACCTATGCGTCGGCCATCGAGGAGGAAAAGAGTGCCCCCACGGCACAGGCCTTCCCGCGGACTGATGGGCCCCGATCACGGGCCAGGCCACCGTGGGGGCTCCCCCGGGGCCATATGAAATGAAAATCGCTTATTGTCACGAGTATCCTTCAATGAAGTTACTGTGAAAAGCCCCTAGTCGCCACATTCCGGCGCCTGTCCGGGGAGGCTGGTACGGCATATCGCCCCCCCCCCCCCCCCCCCCCCCCCCCCCCCACACAAGGACCCTGGAGCCCGCCCACGCTACCAGGTCCCAGGTCCTGCTGGTAAGGAACCTAGTCTGACCTACGCCGGCAGGACTGGCAAAGAACCAGCGGGACTTCGGCCCATCGCGGAGTCAGAGAATCGCCGGGAGGCCGCTGCGAGCGGCTGCTGACCGCCGCAATTCCCGCTCCCACCGAATCTCTGGTGGCGGAGAATTCAGCGGACGGCGGGGGCGGGATTCACACCCCCCCCCCCCGGCGATTCTCTGACCCGGCGGGGGGGTGGAGAATCCCGCCCGTGATTTTTATTATCTCGCATCCAAAAAGAATGGAACATGTTGGATCTTAAAATATTGGTAGCATGCTCAGTTCTGTGCTTAATACCTCTGGAGAGTAGGGCAGGTAGGTGGGTGTCTTGGAGTCAATTTGGTCAGGAGTATTCCTCAAGGAACTGTAAGAAAAAAGTGGGACTTGGCTGCCCCAACCATGCCCATGGCCACTATAGTATGTTGCCGAGCTGCCTCTCTGATGCCCTCTCTGCTCTGTTGGGGAGGTGCAAATAGAATTAATTTCTGAATGGTTGTTTCAGTGAATGCATATGGTTGGTTTCTCCCATGGCAATACACAACCAAAGGAAACTAAGGACTGAGGAACATTGTGACCTGCCTTTTGGAACTTGTAAACTTGATTTTGAGCATGTTTGAATGATTTGGAAGATTGCGCCGTTTGTGCATATTGTAGTCAGATACACAGTGAGTCAGCAAAGTGCACCACTGAAAAAAATGGTACGGTAGGCACAGGGGTATTTGTACAGCTTTCTTCTTTATGTCCTGTCGGTGTTGACAAAGCATTTATTTCCCATCCCTCTTTGCATTTCAGAGGACGCTAATGTGCTTTTAGCCACATATTGGGAGATGGTGGGGTAATGGAGTAATCCATAAACCCAGATTAACGTGCTAGGTTCAAATCTTATATGGCAACTGGCGGAATTTAATTCAATTTCTGCAATCTTGAATTAAAAACTAGTCTCAGTAATGGAACTGTTGTCAATTCAAAAACCTCATCTGGTTCACTACCGTCCTTCGGGGAAGGACATCTGATGGTCTACATGTGACTCCAGTGTGTTTGACTCCTGCTTGTCAAGCCAGTCAGTGCAAGGGTAATTAGGGACGGTGACAAATACTTAGCCTTGCCAGTGTCATGCAGATCCTATTACATAATTAAATAAATAGGCCAGGCAAGCAAAGCCCTTCCTTAAATGCCATTAGTGAACCAAATGCTTTTTAATGACAGTCTGGTCGTTTCATGGCACCCATTACTGTTGTAAACTTTTTATTCCAGATTTTATTTCATTAATTGTATTTAAATTCTGCAGCTGCCTTTGAAGAATTTGAACACATGCCCCTGGATCATTAGCCCAGCCCTCTGCATTAGTAGCAATCCAGTTAGGAAATTGACTGCTCTTTGAAGCAGCAGCATATATGAAATAGGTACTGGGTAAGCATCTTTCATCACATAATAGAACGCCAACACTGGCAGGATTAGCCCCTGAGAAGATTTATTGGGTTTAATGATATTGGTCTTGGCAATGTCTTGTTCTTGCTTTCCTGTTTCTCTGTTTGATGACTGCCAGGTTTAGAAAGTGTGGAATGTCCCCTCGCATCTCTGTTGTCTGCGCACTATGAATTTTTAGTAAGAAGTTCTGTTGGTTATTTTAAATTACCATGACCTATCATTGTGCTTGATACACATCCTGAGTATTGGAAGCTGAGGTGATGAGATGTCAGAGTTATTGCAATGCCCTGAGGGTCTAAATTGTGCCAAGAGTGCAAATAGCACCTCAGCCCTCTCAATACAGGCCCGTTAGTCATAGCAACTGTCCTATTTCCATGTGAATTACTTATTTATTTATTGATGTATTCTGTGACATCCTAGTAGATTTGCAGGTATGGAAAGCATGCTTTTTGAGCACTGCTGCCTCTTTGGGGAAATTTTAACTCAAAGTAGATTTTGCGCAGGTGGGGGGGGGAGGGGGGGGGGGGGTGATTGTCGGCCCGCTCCCCCAATGGCTCCAATTTAAGGCCCAGACTGTTCTGACATCTGGGCTATATTTACATCCCATGAGCCAGACTCAGGCAAACATCATTAACCCTTTGGAACATGCTACCACAGCGAGTAGTTGAAGGGAATGCCATAGATGCATTTAAGCAGGCATTAGCTAAAGGGAGAAATTAATATGTTGGTGGGTTTAAAATGGGAGGAGTCTTGTTCGGAGAATAAGCAGCCGCCTGGGCCTGTTAAGCTGTAAGACCTGCTTCAGTGCTGTAAACATTGTACGACTATGTAGTCCTGAGACAAAGACAATCGAACCCGAGAGTTCAAAGCTTGTGTTCATTCTTCGTACCTTGTCTTCTGCCAAAGATTACAGCAAAATGTGTTGTAAAGATAAATGCGTTCAGCATAGATTTCACACTCTGTTGATTCAGCATCATTGGCTTTTATGACTTGATGAACTGACCTTATTACAGACCTGTATCACATTATTGCAAAGTGCCTTGCAAAGTAGCAGGTAACATTTTATTGGTTGCAGACTAATCATAGAATATTTCCATGTTCGCAAAATTCCTTTCTTAGTGGAGATCACGATGGCAGAAAAATAATGAGTCCCAATAACTGAGACACTTTTCGTGATTAACTGTTCTACTCACTTGAACTTCGGTCGTCATTTTGTATCATTTTTATGACTGCTGCAGACAGACATACAAGGTCAGGCAGTCAAAATTCATTTTAAATTGGCAGTACTGAAGAAAAAAGATATCTACGTACAGATGGAGGGAAAGTCATAGGAAAACTGACAACCGAGAACAACATAGGCTAGGATCTTATGAGATCACAAGGAACGGGCTGGGAGGCAATCAGGTGGAAAGGCAGGGGTTGGCATACCTGTCACCTTCCTGCTGCTGCTCACATTTTGCAGGCAGTGGGTGGGTCCATCACTATGTGTGGAGATTGCCGGACATATCTAGGTGGCTTCCTTGCAGACTTGGGGCCGATCCTTTCTGATTGAGCACTGTAACCTACAGGAGGCTACTAAAGTGATTATGGGCATTCTGGGCAGAAGACCTCTTCTGCCACCCTCTCCCATCTCACCAATGAGCAGAAACACCCTCCAAACCTACTGGGACCTGCCTGATTGGCATTGGCAACACTGATACCCACTTAACATGGTACCAGGATGCCACTTCGGGCTGTTTTGGCATTCCACCGTTCCCATAGGCACTGCTGGAAATGAAGGACTGCCAGCCCTCTGATTGACCAGTGACCCTTGGAGGTGGGATATCAAGGCAGGAAGCAAGATATGGCAGAATCAAGGATACCAGTCTTCAGCCAATTCGATTCACTCCATGTGATAGCAAGAAATGGCTGAAAGCTCTGGATACAGCAAAGACTATGGACTCTGACAATATTCTGACAATGGTTTTGAAGACTTATGTTCAGAACTAGCTATAACCTTATCCAAACTATTCTAGTAGAGCTACAACAGCTATGAAAAATGCCCAGGTATGTCCTGTCCATGAAAAGCCGAGCAACAGAGGTAAAGTAACACAGAGGGCCAGATTCAGTGTGGGTCAGAGAGAGAGGATAGGAATTGTAAGCTTTGTGATAAGAAATACTATAAGGCTATTGGGGACAATTGTTGACTGAATAATTAGTTCTAGAACTTAGTAAAGTGATCAGTTCAGCAGAGGTGCTATTGGGAGCAAAAACATAACATCCTGGACAATTGCAACAGACAGCATCTGTGGAGAGAGAAGGGAACTAATGTTTTGAGTCCGGATGACTCTTTGTCAAAGTTTAGGGAACTCATTTTAGTTTGTCCTGCAGTTGAAGAACCAGGTAAAATAATAATAATAGCTTATTGTCACAAGTAGGCTTCCATGAAGTTACTGTGAAAAACCCCTATTCTGGTACCTGTTCAGGGAGGCTGGTATGGGAATTGAACCCGCACTGCTGGTCTTGGTCTGCATTACAAGCCAGCTGTCTTAGTTCACTGTGCTAAACCAGCCCTGAGTGAGTATGGAATTCAGTTTCTTGGTGTCGCAGGGAGAGATATGATTTGGGGAAGAAACATCAAACAAATGTTCAAGAATCCTCCTGAAGGAAACTGCTTGCAACTATGCCAATTGAGAAGCCTTTATGACAAGCTGGTGTTAACTCTTTACTGCTTTATGTGTCTGTAAAGATATTGCTGGAGTAAAAGAATGGTGTGAATTTAAAGTATGGTCTTGGCATTGAGATCTTTCCAATCTGATGTGATAGAGTTCATATTTTTGTTTAATAAATATTTTTTTCTATATGTTAAAAGTTCATCAGCAGACTCCTGTGAATTTATTCAGTAACTTTCAAACAAAGAACGAAGAACAAAGAAAAGTACAGCACAGCAGCAGGCCCTTCGGCCCTCCAAGCCTGTGCCGACCATGCTGCCCGTCTAAATTAAAATCTTCTACACTTCCGGGATCCGTGTCCCTCTATTCCCATCCTATTCATGTATTTGTCAAGATGCCCCTTAAATGTCCCTACTTCCATCACCTCCTCCGGCAGCGAGTTCCAGGCACCCACTACCCTCTGTGTAAAAAACTTGCCTCGTACATCTCCTCTAAACCTTGCCCCTTGCACCTTAAACCTATGCCGCTTAGTAATTGACCCCTCTACCCTGGGAAAAAGACTCTGCCTATTCACTCTGTCTATGCCCCTCATAATTTTGTAGGCCTCTATCAGGTCGCCCCTCAACCTCCTTTGTTCCGGTGAGAACAAACCGTGTTTATTCAACCTCTCCTCATAGCTAATGCCCTCCATACCAGGCAATATCCTGGTAAATCTCTTCTGCACCCTCTCTAAAGCCTCCGCATCCTTCTGGTAGTGTAGTGACCAGGATTGAACACTATACTCCAAATGTGGCCTAACTAAGGTTCTATACAGCTGCAACATGACTTGCCAATTCTTATACTCAATGCCCCGGCCAATGAAGGCAAGCATGCCGTATGCCTTCTTGCTTACCTTCTCCACCTGTGTTGCCCCCTTCAGTGACCTGTGGTCCTGTACACCAAGATCACTCTGACTGACAATACTCTTGAGGGTTCTACCGTTCACTGTATATTCCTTACCTGTATTAGACCTTCCAAAATGCATTACCTCACATTTGTCTGGATTAAACTCCATCTGCCATCTCACCGCCCAAGTCTCCAAACGATCTAAATCCTGCTGTATCCTCTGACAGTCCTCATCGCTATCCGTAATTCCACCAACTTACTAATCAGTCCAGTTACATTTTCCTCCAAATCATTGATATATACTACGAACAGCAAAGGCCCCAGCACTGATCCCTGAGGAACGTCGCTAGTCACATCCCTCCCATCAGCAAAGCACCCTTCCATTGCTACTCTCTGCCTTCTGTGACCAAGCCAGTTCTGTATTCATCTTTTCTCCATGGTTTATGAAAAAAATAAGTCAGGGGGTGGGATTCTCTAGCTTGGGATGGAAAATCGGGATCCTCAGACCCGCCGCCAGCTGGGAACGGGAATAATGTCCATGATGCATGTCAGCAGGAGCAGGAAAATAAATGCAAATGGGCGTTAATGACCCATCTCTATCTATTTTGTGGGCCCAGGTCCCTATGCTCCACTTATGGTTTTGACCAGTGTGGACCTGACGTGGTGGACTTTGTGGTGGGTCAAGGAGGCAACGGTTGCCTCCTTCATCCACTGCGAGGTCCACCGCATCAGGGCCACGCTGGTAGAGACCATCCAAGCCCATCCGAGGGCCAACCCCCCACCCAACATTGCAGTACCTGCCCATGCCTCCTCTACCAGATGCCCCCAATGCCCCTCACAGGGACCCCTGTAATAGGGAGACCCCCTACAGGGAGCTCTGTAATAGGGAGAAACCCCACAGAGACCCTGTAATATGAGGGTACCCCACAAGGACCCCCTGCCTAAATGGACTCCTGTCTGGAAGCTAGAGGGCAGTCCAGACAGGGGCAGTGGAAAGCATGGGTGATGTAATGTTTACCTTGCAGCTCCACGTGCCCAGTCCTCCAAGGAGAGCAGCTGTGCCTGCATCTGGTTCCCACAGACCCATTCACTACAAGCCATTCATATCGTTATGTGGTATATGACTGTCAGTTTCTACATGGTTCAGTGGCCTAAATAGTGAAACCACAATGTTTGCAAACATTGAACACATCAAAGAGATGTAAGTGCATTCCAAGCACTGAGTGCATTCCAATTGTTGAAAGATGTGGTTTCACTGCACTCTCATCTCTTTGTTGGTTTCAATGTTTACAAACATTGAAGGGATATGAGTGGATTAAAGCTGCAGAAGGTTTGTAGAAGCTGTAATTCACCTGTACTGGTAAGCTATGAATGGCTTGTTGCTAATGAATTTGTGTGAACCAGAAGCAGGCACAGCGGCTCTCCTTCGAGGAACAGACACTTGGAGCTGCAAGGTAAGTGTTACAGCTATAATACTTCTCACTGCCCCTGTCTGGACTGATCTCTAGCTTCCAAACAGGGGTCCCTGGTTGGGGGAGAGGGGGATGATTCTGTGTGTAGGGAAGTCGGGGGCTCTGTGGAGGGGGTCCCTTTAGGCAGGGTGTCTCTGTGGGGGAGGACAGAAGTGACCTTTGTCTACACGATTAACTTTGCCCAGCAATATCTAGTCCACACAAGGCCATGCGGGAGCCTATTGTGCCCTCTTACTAGATGTTGTATTTTCTGAGTCTGATGCAACTATTTATCCCTGTTTACTCTTTAGGTTGAAGTAAGCTGAGGCTCAGTCAGGCTGCCTTGCAATCAGTCATTATATTGTTACTGTTCTTTTTTTGGATAGGTCAGAAGATGGAAGAAGAGTGACAAAATAAACTCTGATGAAAAACTGCCAACAACGACAGACGATCCAGAGTCCTGTGCATCTCAGATGGGCAAAGTTCCGAAATTAGCAGCTCAGCCATCCATAATGGAATGTCATTGTTGCCAAATGAACATAACCCATAAATCTGATGGACCGTTGGAAACCAGGAAGAGCTCCAAGGTATAGCAGTTGAAGTTGTACAAATTTAATTTAAAGAGCAATTGTCTTTCTCAAAAATGTAAAACTTTATTTTGTTTGGGAAAGAAGAGCCCATAATGTTTTCATCATGACGTTAATTGCAAGTGATGCCATGGCATGGGGCTTTACACAACCACCAGATGTCCACATTCAATTTACATTCAATCAAGTGTGGAAACTGTTGCAATGCAGGAAATGTAGTAACCAGTTTGTGCACGGACCCCCCTCCCCCAACCACCACAACCACAAACAGCAATATGATAATTTCCTCATACTCTGCTTTTGTGGTGTTGATTGAGGGATGAATATTGGCCAGGACATCAGGGATAACTTTCCTGCTCTTCTTCAAAATAACGCCACGGGGCCCTTTATTCCCACCCAATCGGGCAGCTGGGGCATTGGTTTCAGCGCCGGCCCTAGGGTTGCTGGCGCCCCGGGCAAGCTGAACTTCGGCGCCCTTGGGGGGGGGGGGCCGAGGGGCGGGGGCGGACCCGAGGGGGGGCGGACCCGAGGGGGGGGCGGGGGAGGGCGGACCCGAGGGGGGGCGGGGGAGGGCGGACCCGAGGGGGGGGCGGACCCGAGGGGGGGCGGGGGGGAGCGGACTGAGCGGGGGGGCGGACCGAGCGGGGCGGACCGGGGGGGGCGGACCGAGCGGGGGCGCCTTGGGGGAGGGCGGCCACCGCGCATGCGCTGGTTGGCACCGGCCCAACTGCGCATGCGCGGGACCCGAGTCTCTGGCGCCCCCGGCACATGGCGCCCCGGGCAACTGCCCGAGTTGCCGGTGCCTTGAGCCGGCCCTGATTGGTTTAACATCTCATCTGAAAGATGGCACCTCCAAAAGTGCAGTGCTCCTAGAGTGCTGCACTGGGATGTTACCTTTAATTTTTGTACTGAAGCCCTGAAGTGGGACTTGGATCCCAAACCTCACCACTCTAAGGGAAGAGTACCACCAGTTGAGCCATGACTGAACGTTATAGTATTGGCATTTAACTATCGGCCCAGATTATGGGAGTGAATTTCCATGAATGCCATTTTTCCAGGATCTTTTGTTGAGGTTACAAAGGACAAGTTGGAGAACCCTCAGAGAAATTTAACCCTTGCCTGGTGAATTTCTGGAAGGGTTATAGAAAACATAACCTTCAGACTCAGAGGTGATAGAGTTACCCTAAAGCATTAATCTGACCTTGAAGCAAACAAGGAAATGTTATCCAAATATTTTTAAATGTAATTCAAGTAATAGTCCGAGCAAACAAGGCTCAACAGATTGCCAAAGACCATTAACAGAATGGTCATCTGAATATATTAACTGATAGTTCTTCACATATTTCAATTCTGACCATAACATCACAGGGGAGGCTGTGGTGCAGTGGTATTATCACAGGGATAGCAGTCCAGAGATCCAGGGCAATGCTCTGGGGATCCAAGTTCAAATCCCATCAAAGCAGATGGTGACATCTGACTTCAATAAAGATCTGTACTTAAAAGTCTAATGATGACCATAAAACCATTGTTGATTGGTTGTAAAAAAACTGATTTGGGTCACTCATGCTTGTGACCTCAATGCCCTAGCAAGCCAATCAGTTCAAGGGCAATAAATTCTGGCTCATATAGTGCAGAAGGAACCATTTGGCCCATTGAGTCTGCACCGACTCACTTCCACCATAACCCCATCTAACCTTTTTGGCCAATCTACCTAACCTGCATGTCTTTGGACTGCAGGAGGAGGAAACCGGAGCACCCGAGGAAACCCACACAGACATGCGGAGAACGTGCAGACTCCGCATAGACAGTGACCCAGCAGGGAATTGAACCTGGGACCCTGAAGCCACAGTGCTAGCCACATGTGCTACTATGCTGCCCACATCTTCTGAGTTAATTTAAAAAAAGTGTATCAATGGGGACAGCCACACTGGGCTATTATCAGGAATGTGGAATCGGGGATTGTCTGTTGAAAAGTGGTGCAAGTCAATCCCCTCCAAGCTGGTCCATGTTCTTTCTCAGATATTAATTTGCCATTACATTTAATCCGATAGGCCACCATTGTGTCCCAATGGTATGTCTCTGGCTATTAAATCAGATTGATTTTGACCATTGAGGAATGGGCACATTTGTTTTACTTCAACTTCAATGATTTAAAATGCTGAAGTTAGGCTGGGCCTCTCAAGAATAATTTGATTTATGTCCAACGAACTCTGCTAATAAAGTATAATATTCTTTGGAAAGAGGGAAATGGTCATTTGAGAATTCATTATGCAGATGCAGGCTGGAGAATCCTAAAGTGGGCTTTGCTTGGGATTTACCAATGTGAGCAGCAAAAAGCTTCTGTGTATTTTTGACAGATTTCACCAGCACCAGAGGAACGATTGTTCATTTCTTGTGTGCACAACTTGTCACAATAGAATGGAGAATCTAAAAAAGCATTTACCAGTTAAAATAAGAAAGGATTAGAACAAAGGACAAAAAAACAAAGAAAAGTACAGCACAGGAACAGGCCCTTCGGCCCTCCAAGCCTGTGCTGACCATGCCGTCTAAACTAAAATCTTCTACACTTCCTGGGTCCGTATCCCTCCGTTACCATCCTATTCGTGTATTTGTCAAGATGCCCCTTAAATGCCACTATCAATTGAAAAAGGGCAACACAGTGTCGCAGTGGTTAGCACTGCTGCCTCACGGCACCAAGGACTTGTTCAAAGTTCGTTTCTGGTTCCGGGTCACTGTCTTTGTGGAGTTTGCACATTCTTCCCGTGTCTGCATGGGTCTGACCTCCACAACCCAAAAAGATGTGCAGGGTAGGTGGATTGGTCATGCTAAATTGCCCCTTAATTGCAAAAAAAAGAATTGGGTACTCTAAATTTATTTTTTTAAAAAGAAAGATTGAAATAGATAAAGGGGGGAAAAGGTGGATAATGCTAAGGCAACAGAATATTATTCTCCAGCGCTGATGTCCAACAGTGTTATTTAATAGTCTGATAACAACACTATCAAAGCCTGTCATTTCAGTTTTAGACACAAGTTACAAATATTAATGCGCACCTCATGACCAAAAGTACAATTATAAGGAATTCTGTTTTATTTGGTTAACTCACTGGACAATTTCAATTTACCCAGTCATGTCCCATGCCCCAGCACCTAGTTTGTCAGATCATGGCTCATTCTTCAGGGTCTTCTTATAACCTGTGGTTGCAGCTATGATTGACAGTGTCTGACCATATCAAAAGCAGTTAAGTACTTTCTGCTGAGAAAAAGAGGAAGTGAAAGCACTTAACTTCTAGATGTCTATAAACATTGTGGTTAGGTTCAAAGTAGGGTACATGAGATACATTCAAGTGTGAAGGGAAGTGAAAATAAACAATCCAGAACCCTGGCTGTCAGGAAGCTGTTACCCTGTCAATTACAGCCTGATAAAAGCTATTTATCTGTAAGAATAGAAAGCTCATATCAAATGATCTGAGCGGGGTTAAAGCCTTGTGATGTGGTTTTGGCTTTCTGCACACCTATCTGAGGCAGCAGGTATAAGGAACGGACGACGGAAGCCAGTCTCTGATATTGGGTGGTATCTGATATGGGGGGTCTCTGATATGGGAGGTGGTCTCTGATATGGGGGAGCTCTGACATGGGGGGGCTGTGATATGGGCAAGCTCTGACATGGGGGGGCTGTGATATGGGCAGCTGTCCCTGATGGGGGGATCTCTGATTTGGGGCTCTCTGATGGGGGGGGGGGGGGGGGGTTCTGATAGGGGTCTCTGATCGGGCTCTTTGATAGGGCTCTCTGATAGGGGCACCTGACAGGGGGCTTGGAGTGGGATGGGTAGGATTTACAATGCAGAGGAAGGGGGGTCCTCTATTGGACTTTTGGGGGCATCTGCATGAAATACCTACCGCCTTGGCCCACCGTGAGGTCCACCACATCAGGGCCATGCTGGCAAATACCTGCACCAATCCGTGGCCAAGTGAATCCTGGCCCAGAGGGCTGGAGCATCACGGAGGCGTGGAGAACCAACCCATTCATCCAAGGAATCAACCTAGTGAACTCCTTCTGAATTGCTTCCAATGCAAGCGTATCCTTCCTTAAGTAAGGTGACCAAAAATGTACACAGTATTCCAGGTGTAGTCTCACAATGCCCTGTACAGCTTTTCAAGATATCCCCACTTTTATGCTCCATCCCAAATGCCAATATTCAATTTGCCTTCCTAATTTACTGCACCTGCATGCTAACGTTTTGTGATTCATACACAAGGACTCCCAGATCTCTCTGGACTGCAGCATTCTGCAGTCTTTATCGGAATATCCTGGGTTTTTTAACCGTCCTGCCAAATTGGATAATCGTATCTTTCCACATTATACTCTATCTGCTAATTTGCTCCCCACACAATCTCCCTACATCTCTTTGTGGATTCTTTGTATCCTCCTCACAACTTGCTTTCCTACCTATCTTCGTATCATCAGCAAATTCAGCTACAATATAGATTGGGCCTTCTTCCAAATAATGAGCATAGATCATAAATAGTTAAGACCCCAGCAGTGATCCCTGCAGTATTGCACTCATTCCAGTTTGTCAACCTGAAAATGACCCATTTATCCTGGCCGTCTGTTTCCTTTATTTAGTCAGTTCCCTATTTGTGATATAACAAAAGGCTGCCGGAAATAAAAACAGAAAATGCGGGAAGAACGCAGCATGGCTTGCAGCATCTATGGGGAGAGAGAGAGAGACAGAATTAATGTTTCGAATCTGTAATACTCTTCTTCTGAGCTAAAGCGTTATTCATGAGGATATGTTTCCCCAACACTGTGACTCTTATGCTTTTTATTGAATGCCTTTTGGAAACCCCAATATACTACAGGTGTAATTTCACAGCCCCTCCCACCTGAGGGACCTTCCATCCCTGCCAAGTCAATGGACTTTTGAACTGCTCACCTTATTTCCCAGTTCCACCCCAGCCTGTTTATTACTTCCTCAAAGACCTCTTTAAAAAATTGTCAATCACAATTTTTGTTTCACAAAACTATGTTGACTCTTCCTGATTACATTGTAATTTGCTAATTGCCCAGCTACTATCTTCTTTTGAATGGATTCAAGCATTTCTCCCTATGACAGACATTAGTCTAACTGGCCTATAGTTTCCTGCTTTGTCTCCCTTCATTTTTTTGGTTTCCATCTGCTGCGCTGTTTCCAGAATCTAGGGAATTTTGGAAAATTACAACCAATTCATCCACTATCTCTGCAGCCACTTCCTTGAAAGCCCAAGGATGCAGACCATGAAGTCGCGGGGGCTTGTCAGCCTTTAGTCACATTAGTTTCCCCCTAGTGATAGTGATTGTTTTAAGTTCCTCTCTCCCTTTTGCCTCCTGATTTTCTACTATTCTTGGGATGTTTATTGTGCCTTCTTCTGTGAGGGCAGACACAAAATACTTCTTCAAAGTATCTGCCATTTCCTTGTTTCCCATTGTTAATTCGACAATCTTGGCTATAAGGGACCAATTGCTCTTTCTTTTAATATATTTATAGCTTTCACTGTCTGTTTTATATTTCTTGCTAGTTTTCTCTCATATTCTAATTTCTCTCTATTTATTTTTTTTAGCTGATTTGGGTAATGTAGTAGATGCAATATATCTAGATTTCCAAGAAGAAGCATTCAATTGGACGCCACATAATAGACTGATGAATAAAGCCAGAGAATGTGGAGCCAGGGAACAAATAGCACAATGGATTACCAGCTTCTAGACAGAAAGCAGAGAGGATACGTAAAGGGTAGTTATTCAGAGTGGCAGAAGCTGGGAATAGAAACAGGGCCTCAATAACCTTCAGCAGGCAACCAATCCATCCCTAACCACACTCATTCTAAAAGGCACAGGGACAGAATGATCATGTGGAACCGGCACTGGTACCAATTGTGCTGAATTGTGTACTTGTTTGCCTCTGTTCTTACCCAAACATTTTCAACAATCCTGCCCCATAATTCACTTGTGGGGAAATGCAAAACTAGAGGACATCAGTATTAGATAGTTACCAAAACAAATCAGAAGGGGATTATAGAAAAAAAAACAACTTGACCCAGAAAAAAACGCTTCCATTCTTATAACACTTTTCACGTTTTGATGTTTTGAAGCTCAGCACAGCCCGTGAAGTATTTTTGAAGTGTAGTCATTGCGCTAATGTAGGAGACATGATGGCCAATCGACACACAAACAACTCCGATAAACAACAATGTCATAATGACAAGATAGCTTTAATTTGCGATGTTAATTGAGGGATAAGTATTGGCTAGGACACCAGGAAGAACACCCTTCTCTTCTTACAGTGCCATGGGATTTTTTTACTTTGCTCAAGCAAGCAGATTGGGCCTCAGTTAATATTTTATCCAAAAGACAGTCGCTGAGACTTTCCAACTCCACTGTAATGGATTCCCTGTGGCGGATGAGGTGAGCCATTCAAATCCCGGGTAACTTTGGCAGCCCTGAAAGATCCTGCCAACTGGTGGGACTGGGGAATCCTGCCCTGTGCCTGCAACAGCGTGGTGCTGCACTGGAGTATCCAACAGTGTGGTGCTGCACTGGAGTATCCAACAGTGTGGTGCTGCACTGGAGTATCCAACAGCGTAGTGCTGGTACAACACTGGAGTATCCCATAGCGTAATACTGCACTGGAGTATCCCACAGCATAGTACTGCACTGGAGTATCCAACAGCGTAGTGCTGGTACAACACTGGAGTATCCCATAGCGTAATACTGCACTGGAGTATCCCACAGCATACTGCTGCACTGGAGTATTCAACAGCGTAGTACTGCACTGGAATATTCAACAGCGTAGTGCTGCACTGGAGTATCCAACAGCGTAGTGCAACATGGAGTATCCAACAGCGTAGTACTGCACTGGAGTATCCCACAGTGTGGTGCTGCACTGGAGTATCAAACAGTGTGGTGCTGCACTGGAGTATCCCACAGTGTAGTACTGCACTGGAGTATCCCACAGTGTAGTACTGCACTGGAGTATCCCACAGTGTAGTACTGCACTGGAGTATCCAACAGCGTAGTGCTGCACTGGAGTATCCAACAGTGTGGTGCTGCACTGGAGTATCAAACAGTGTGGTGCTGCACTGGAGTATCCAACAGCGTGGTGCTGCACTGGAGTATCCAACAGTGTGGTGCTGCACTGGAGTATCCAACAGTGTGGTGCTGCACTGGAGTATCCAACAGTGTGGTGCTGCACTGGAGTATCATACAGCGTAGTGCTGCACTGGAGTATCCAACAGCGTAGTGCTGGTACAACACTGGAGTATCCCATAGCGTAATACTGCACTGGAGTATCCCACAGCATAGTACTGCACTGGAGTATCCAACAGCGTAGTACTGCACTGGAGTATCCAACAGCGTAGTGCTGGTACAACACTGGAGTATCCCATAGCGTAATACTGCACTGGAGTATCCCACAGCATAGTACTGCACTGGAGTATCCAACAGCATAGTACTGCACTGGAATATTCAACAGCGTAGTGCTGCACTGGAGTATCCAACAGCGTAGTACTGCACTGGAATATTCAACAGCGTAGTGCTGCACTGGAGTATCCAACAGCGTAGTGCAGCATGGAGTATCCAACAGCGTAGTACTGCACTGGAGTATCCCACAGTGTGGTGCTGCACTGGAGTATCAAACAGTGTGGTGCTGCACTGGAGTATCCCACAGTGTAGTACTGCACTGGAGTATCCCACAGTGTAGTACTGCACTGGAGTATCCAACAGCGTAGTGCTGCACTGGAGTATCTAACAGCGTAGTGCTGCATGGAGTATCCAACAGCATAGTACTGCACCTGAGTATCCAACAGTGTAGTGTTGCATGGAGTATCCAACAGCATAGTACTGCACCTGAGTATCCAACAGTGTAGTACTGCACTGGAGTATCCAACAGC
The DNA here is from genome assembly GCF_902713615.1 of Scyliorhinus canicula. Classification (NCBI taxonomy): domain Eukaryota; kingdom Metazoa; phylum Chordata; class Chondrichthyes; order Carcharhiniformes; family Scyliorhinidae; genus Scyliorhinus; species Scyliorhinus canicula. The sequence continues at coordinate 64,467,432 of NC_052151.1, read as the reverse complement.
GTAGTGTTGCACTGGAGTATACAACAGCGTAGTACTGCACTGGAGTATCCAACAGCGTAGTACTGCACTGGAGTATCCAACAGAGTGGTGCTGCACTGGTGTATCCAACAGCGTAGTACTGCACTGGAGTATCCAACAGCGTAGTACTGCACTGGAGTATCCAACAGCATGTTACTTCACTGGAGTATCCAACAGCGTAGTACTGCACTGGAGTATCCAACAGCGTGGTGTTGCACTGGAGTATCCAACAGCGTAGTGTGGCATGGGTGTAATCAACAGCGTAGTGCTGCACTGGAGTATCCCACAGCGTAGTACTGCACTGCAGTATCCAACAGCGTAGTACTGCACTGCAGTATCCAACAGCGTAGTTAGGCACTGGAGGATCCCACAGCGCTGTACTGCATTGGAGTATCCAACAGTGTAGTGTTGCACCAGAGTATCCCACAGCATAAGACTGCATTTGAGTATTTAACAGCATGGTACTGCACTGGAGTATCCAACAGCGTAGTGCTGGTACAACACTGGAGTATCCCATAGCGTAATACTGCACTGGAGTATCCCACAGCATACTGCTGCACTGGAGTATTCAACAGCGTAGTACTGCACTGGAATATTCAACAGCGTAGTGCTGCACTGGAGTATCCAACAGCGTAGTGCAGCATGGAGTATCCAACAGCGTAGTACTGCACTGGAGTATCCCACAGTGTGGTGCTGCACTGGAGTATCAAACAGTGTGGTGCTGCACTGGAGTATCCCACAGTGTAGTACTGCACTGGAGTATCCCACAGTGTAGTACTGCACTGGAGTATCCCACAGTGTAGTACTGCACTGGAGTATCCAACAGCATAGTGCTGCACTGGAGTATCCAACAGTGTGGTGCTGCACTGGAGTATCAAACAGTGTGGTGCTGCACTGGAGTATCCAACAGTGTGGTGCTGCACTGGAGTATCCAACAGTGTGGTGCTGCACTGGAGTATCCAACAGTGTGGTGCTGCACTGGAGTATCCAACAGTGTGGTGCTGCACTGGAGTATCCAACAGTGTGGTGCTGCACTGGAGTATCCAACAGCGTAGTGCTGGTACAACACTGGAGTATCCCATAGCGTAATACTGCACTGGAGTATCCCACAGCATAGTACTGCACTGGAGTATCCAACAGCATAGTACTGCACTGGAATATTCAACAGCGTAGTGCTGCACTGGAGTATCCAACAGCGTAGTACTGCACTGGAATATTCAACAGCGTAGTGCTGCACTGGAGTATCCAACAGCGTAGTGCAGCATGGAGTATCCAACAGCGTAGTACTGCACTGGAGTATCCCACAGTGTGGTGCTGCACTGGAGTATCAAACAGTGTGGGGCTGCACTGGAGTATCCCACAGTGTAGTACTGCACTGGAGTATCCCACAGTGTAGTACTGCACTGGAGTATCCAACAGCGTAGTGCTGCACTGGAGTATCTAACAGCGTAGTGCTGCATGGAGTATCCAACAGCATAGTACTGCACCTGAGTATCCAACAGTGTAGTGTTGCATGGAGTATCCAACAGCATAGTACTGCACCTGAGTATCCAACAGTGTAGTACTGCACTGGAGTATCCAACAGCGTAGTGTTGCACTGGAGTATACAACAGCGTAGTACTGCACTGGAGTATCCAACAGCGTAGTACTGCACTGGAGTATCCAACAGAGTGGTGCTGCACTGGTGTATCCAACAGCGTAGTACTGCACTGGAGTATCCAACAGCGTAGTACTGCACTGGAGTATCCAACAGCATGTTACTTCACTGGAGTATCCAACAGCGTAGTACTGCACTGGAGTATCCAACAGCGTGGTGTTGCACTGGAGTATCCAACAGCGTAGTGTGGCATGGGTGTAATCAACAGCGTAGTGCTGCACTGGAGTATCCCACAGCGTAGTACTGCACTGCAGTATCCAACAGCGTAGTACTGCACTGCAGTATCCAACAGCGTAGTTAGGCACTGGAGGATCCCACAGCGCTGTACTGCATTGGAGTATCCAACAGTGTAGTGTTGCACCAGAGTATCCCACAGCATAAGACTGCATTTGAGTATTTAACAGCATGGTACTGCACTGGTAAATCCCACAGTATAATACTGCATTGGTGAATCCCACAGCATAGTACTGCATTGGAGTGTCCCACAGCATAGTACTGCGTTGGAGTATCCCACAGCAAAGTACTTCACTGGAGTATCCAACAGCGTAGTACTGCACTGGAGTATCCAACAGCGTAGTACTGCACCTGAGTATCTAACAGCGTAGTACTGCACTGGAGTATCCAACAGCGTAGTACTGCACTGGAGTATCCAACAGCATAGTACTGCACTGGAGTATCCCACAGTGTAGTGCTGCATGGAGTATCCAACAGCATAGTGTTGCACTGGAGTATCCAACAGCTTAGTACTGCACTGGAGTATACCACAGTCTAGTACTGCACTCGAGTATACCACAGCATAGTACTGCATTGGTGTATCCCACAGCGTAGTACTGCCCTGGAGTATCCCACAGCCTAGTACTGCACTGGAATATCCCACAGCGTAGTACTGCCCTGGAGTATCCCACAGTCTAGTATGGCACTGGAGTATCCCACAGCATAGTACTGCACTGGAGTATCCCACAGTGTAGTACTGCACTGGAGTATCCCACAGTGTAGTACTGCACTGGAGTATCCCACAGTGTAGTACTGCACTGGAGTATCCCACAGCATAGTACTACATTGGAGTATCTAACAGCGTAGTACTGCACTGGAGTATCCCACAGCGTAGTACTGCACTGGAGTATCCAACAGTGTAGTACTGCACTGGTGTATCACACAGCGTAGTACTGCACTGGAGTATCCCACAGCGTAGTACTGCACTGGAGTATCCCACAGCGTAGTACTGCACTGGAGTATCCCACAGCCTAGTATTGCACTGGAGTATCCCACAGCCTAGTATTGCACTGGAGTATCCCACAGCGTAGTATTGCACTGGAGTATCCCACAGCGTAGTACTGCACTGGAGTATCCCACAGCGTAGTACTGCACTGGAGTATCCCACAGCCTAGTATTGCACTGGAGTATCCCACAGCCTAGTACTGCACTGGAGTATCCCACAGCGTAGTATTGCACTGGAGTATCCCACAGCGTAGTACTGCACTGGAGTATCCCACAGTCTAGTATTGCACTGGAGTATCCCACAGCCTAGTATTGCACTGGAGTATCCCACAGCCTAGTACTGCACTGGAGTATCCCACAGCGTAGTACTGCACTGGAGTATCCCACTACCTAGTACTGCACTGGAGTATCCCACAGCGTAGTACTGCACTGGAGTATCCCACTGCCTAGTACTGCACTGGAGTATCCCACAGTGTAGTACTGCACTGGAGTATCCCACAGCCTAGTATTGCACTGGAGTATCCCACAGCGTAGTACTGCACTGGAGTATCCCACAGCGTAGTACAGCACTGGTGTATCACACAGCGTAGTACTGCACTGGAGTATCCCACAGCGTAGTACAGCACTGGTGTATCACACAGCGTAGTACTGCACTGGAGTATCCCACAGCGTAGTACTGCACTGGAGTATCCCACAGCGTAGTACTGCACTGGAGTATCCCACAGCCTAGTATTGCACTGGAGTATCAGCCTTGATTTCAGTACTCACGCCCTGGAATAAGACTTGAAACCTGGACCTTGGGGCTTAAAGGTTCGGGTGTTACCATCTGAGCAATGGAGAGTGGTGAAAATATGGAGCTCGCTAAAATTATGAGAGACTGAGGTGAATAGTTTTTAAGCATTGGAGGGGAGTTTAGACAAGCATACAAGGGGAAGGGAATAGTGGGTTATATTGATATAATTAGATGGAGAAAGACAGGAGAAATCTCGGATGCCGCATAAATGCCAGCATGGACTGGTTCAGGCAAAGTGTCTTGTTTCTGTGCTTCTATCTTCTGTAAATTTAGATAATCCTTTGGGCGAAGTTCTCTATTTGAGAGGCTAAGTGTTGACACCGGAACTGAATTGAACTAACTCGCTGAGGGATGTGGCCCAGTCTCTGTGCTCCATGGTTGAGGTCATCGAGACCCTGGTTGAGACCAGAGAGGGACTCCAGGACTGGCAGCACCAAATGAAGGTTGAGCCTCTGGAACTCACTTCGGCCTCAATTCCATCCCAGGGAGTAGCTTGGGAGCCATCGAGCACCTCAACAGAGGGTGTGACGGGGCCTGTGCCAGTCTTTCCTGAAGGGGAGGTGCTGGAACATCTCAGCACTTGTGAATTCCACCCCCCCCCCCCCCCCTCACCCCCCTCCCCCGTCACCTGACACTGGTGTATCTGGTGGGCAACAGGCAGAACAAGGTGGCTGCTCCTCACCTGTGACACCGGGCCCATCCAGATCCAGGCCTTCCAGAGTACGGCCGCCAAAGGCATCTCAGCTGAAAGAGCAAGGTATGCATCAGGCCGCCTCCAGATCTGATGTGCTGCCTGGAATCGCAACTAGGAGTGGTAGGCCAAGTAAAATAAGGAAGTTAGATAGCAGTTACATTGGCACAGGTGCAACACATAGGTTAGAGGAAGGGGTCAGGGCACAATAATGGAAATAGTCACAATTAAACACCTTTTCACCAACATTCTGACCTGTCTCAATACGCTGCCTGAGGGGTGTGGGGTCCTGGGGCTGGTTTAGCACTGGGCTAAATGGCTGGCTTTTAAAGCAGATCAAGGCAGGCCAGCGACTAAGGGCTTTCCACAGTAACTTAATTGAAGCCTACTCGTGACAATAAGTGATTTTCATTTCATGGGTTGGGTGCAGAGGGTGTACCGGGGTGTGGAGGTTGGTGCTGTGAGGTGTGGGTGTTGGAGATGGCACAGAGCAGAGGCCCCAGGACAAATGAACGTTCCACGGAGTCACCCACAGAGGCGGCAGGTAACGGGGCCAAAAGTGTGAGGCCACCATGTAGGACAGCTGGAAAGCTGACCCATTGAGTATCACTATCTCCATAGCTGCACCTCCCCCCCCCCCCCCCCCACACTCCCCACCCCCCAACACTCCCCACCCCAAAGCATATATGAATATATGGGCCCACGGGATGGAATGGCCAGCACACATACAGGGATCATATGGGCAGACAGTGGAAGGTGATTCTGAAGGCAGGAGTCAGACTTTGTCAAATGATAAGGAGCGCCAGAGCTCGTCAAGACCACAGCGGGTAACCCTCGTTACCCAAGAGCCAACCCCCCACCCAAGAGAGCTGAAGGTGCCGGGAACCGACAAGTTCACCAGGGTGTATAAGCCGTGCATGCTGTCTGGTGGTCGCACACCAACTGCACATTCAGGAAGTGGAAATCCTTCCGATTGATGGTGAGCACCCCGATGATGAGCCGGTGTTCGGTGGGGAACGAGTGTTCCATTGATCACCCTCTGGACCTGCGGCATGCCAGCGATGGCTGCAAATTCTGCTGTCCTGGCATCCTGATGGGCTTGGCCCAGTAGTCTGCTTCCCATGCGCATCGGGCATCTGACACAGCATAGATGCACCTGTGCATGGATGTCTGCGAGATCCCAGACAGATCCCCGCTCAGCTCCTGGAAAGACCCAGAGGCATAAAGGTTCAGGGTGACCGTCACCTTGACGGCCAACATGGTGCCAGGGGCGCCATTGTCTGGCATAGGTGGTGCATGGTCTCCCTGGTTAGTTGAAGTCTTTGGCGGCACAGGCAGTCCGCCATCTCCTCGAAGGACAGGCACTGACTGTATACGCGTGGTCTGATGTGGCGTATCCTTCACACCTCCTCCTCGGCCTGTTGGACGGCCATCACTGGAGCCTCCCCTGTTGGCCCCTGCTCTTTTGGGGCAGGTTCCTCTTGTGCAGGGTCCTCCCTGAGCAGGCCCTCCACCTCCAGCCTCCGTGCGTCCGCAACGACCGTCAAGTAGATAGCGAGTATTGCTGGCTGTACTACAAAATAGGGGCTGGCTTAGCACAGGGCTAAATCGCTGGTTTTGAAAGCAGACCAAGGCAGGCCAGCAGCCCGGTTCAATTCCCGTACCGGCCTCCCCAAACAGGCACCGGAATGTGGCGACTAGGGGCTTTTCACAGTAACTTCATTTGAAGCCTACTTGTGACAATAAGCAATTTTCATTTCATTTTTTCATTTCAAATACATTCTCTGCAGGGGTGGAAAAGAGAGGGCATGTGGGAAAGAGGAGTATTCCCCAGACCAACCAGATCCAACTGACTACATTGTGTCGCTGAGTTGCACTTCAGCTGCATGCTCCACAGGTCCCCCCAAGCTTACCCCTACCCCCCATCCATTCTCCCTGATGCCTTCCACACTGTATCCATGTCCCCATCAATGAGTGGCACCGGGCCTGTGCTGTGGGGAGCCTCTATCCTCATCACCTGTTGATGTGTTGGGTATGCTGGGTCTGTGAGGACTGCGTTTACCATAGCAGTGACTGAGACAGGCTACCAACACTTGTAGAAGTACACCTCTATTTTATTTAACTATGAGCTGTTAAATATACTTGCACTGTGGGTTGACACTATGTTAAGTTGACTGGAGACCTGAGGCTAACCTGACCAGACTATACTGCTAGCACATGCTAGATGTTCGTGTTGCTGATCACGGGCTCTGGCTGTCTCAGAGGCTGCATCCCAAGAGAGCGGGAAAACTAGTGCCCTCTGGCTTTATAGTGGCCGTGTCCTGTCTGGTGATTGGCTACTGTGTTCTGTGTGTTGATTGGTCATTCAATGTGTCAGTCACTGTCTGTCTATGCACCATCATATACTTGTGTGTATATTATGACATCTCCCCCTTTATGAAAAAAAATGTGTACATGGCAATAAATAGTGTTGGATGTGAATGTGCCTGACTATATAGAGAGCATGTGAGCATATTTACATGACCATGATCCTGGCTATGTACAAAATTCCTAACATATTTACACAGGAAGGTGTCTAGTGCAGATAGAGTGTATGTAACAAAACATGGGATATAAATAACAGTATGTACAAACGAGTGAACGAAGAACCAAGGTAATGAAACAATCAGTTCATGAATTCAGTCAGTTCATAAATTCAGTCTCTGTGGTGGGCGGCGAATTCTGGTTGACCAAAGGAGCATTTGGCTCTGTTGAGGTGGAGGCCATGCTCATGGATTCTCCGGAAGACGCGTTGGAGTCGATCAATGTGTTCCTGCGGGGTGGTGGACCAGACAATGATGTCGTCTACGTATACCCGCACCCCCTCAATGCCCTCTATCATTTGCTCCATTATTCGGTGGAACACCTCCGAGGCTGAGGTAATGCAAACGGCATCCGGTTGTAACAATACCGGCCAAATGGGGTGTTAAAGATGCAGAGCTTCCGACTGGATGTGTCAAGTTGTATCTGCCAGAAACCCTTGGAGGTGTACAACTTTGTGAAAAATTTGGCGCGAGCCATCTCGCTGGTGACTTCTTCGCGCTTTGGGATAGTGTAGTGTTCCCTCATGATGTTACAGTTCAGATCTTTGGGATCGATGCAAATGCGTAGTTCTCCTGATGGTTTCTTAACACACACCATGGAGCTGACCCAGTTGGTGGGTTCCGTTACCTTAGAGATGACGCCCTGGTCCTGGAGGTCCTGCAGCTGCTGCTTGAGGCGGTCCTCAAGGGGTGCCGGCACCCAACGGGGTGCGTGAACCACAGGCGTGGCATTTGGTTTTAAAATAATTTTGTACGTGTATGGCAATGTGCCCATGCCCTTGAATACGCTGTGGCATCGAGTAATGATGTTTTTCAGTTGTGTCTGAAAGTTGTCGTCCGGCGATGCTGATGCCTCAGCGTGCCTACAATCTCGAAGTGCAGGGTGGCCTTTAAGGAACGGTGTGATACCACAAGCTGCCGTGGGCCACTGGCAGCAGTGGCATTGCCATTGTAGTCAAGAAGTTGGCAGGCGGATGGTAGGATGGTCAGCTTAACGTGGAGGCTGTCCAGGTCAGACTGTGAAATGAGGTTGGCTGAAGCGTCGGAGTCCTGCCTGAATCGGATGCGAGATTTGTTGACCGTAAGGGTGGCACATCACTAATCGTCCGGATCAATGTTCATCACTGGGAAGGGCTTGGCCTTTTTTTGTTGAAGCATCGTATGCTTGGTGATGATGTCCACCCAGAATGGGGATTTGAGATCCTCGGTATCAGGGTCTGGAACCATGTCGGAGTTGGAATCTGTGACCGGTTGTTGTACGGTCCGGACGTTCCTGCTGCTGGGAGCCACGGGAGGCAGGTGTTTGAGCAGACCTGCGCAGACCTGCGCAGTGGCCAAGCTTGCCACACTGAAGACAGCATCGAGATTTCGCGGGACATTGTCGCTTTTAGGGGGAGGAGCCACAGTTGTTGCACGTCGTGATGTCAGAACGCTCAGTGCGCCACCGCGCATACGCGGTGCGGTCGTATGTTGTGCGCGCCTGCGCAGTTCGGTCTTTGGTCTCTCCGTCCCCTCGGTCGAAGCGCACATGCGCGGGAGCCTGGGAAAAGCGCTCGAAATGGCTGCCCTTATCCAGGTTTAGGCCCTGGAGCTGTTTTACGGCCTGCACCCGCTCCGCATGGTGGGGGCCTTGCTGCGCCGTCTCTGCCGCTTGAATGTGCGAGTATCAGTTAGTGGCGAGCTCATGCAGAACGCAGGTCTCGATGGCTATAGCGAGGGTGAGCTGTTTCACCTTAAGGAGCTGCTGGCATAGGGGATCCGAGTGCACTCTGAAAACGAACTGGTCGCGGATCATTGACTCGGATGTGGAGCCGTAATTGCAGGATTGCGCGAGGATGCGAAGATGGGTTAGGAAAGATTGAAAAGGTTCATCCTTACCCTGCAGATGCTGTTGAAAGGCGTAGCATTCAAAACTTTCGTTGCCTTCGATGTCACAGTGGCTGTCGAATTTGAACTGTTCTGAACTTGGACTTGTCCTCACCTTCAGCAAATGTGAGGGTGTTTTAAATGTGGATGGCGTGGTCCCCGGCCGTGAAGAGAAAGAGAGCAATCTTTCTGGCACCTAAGGCGGCTTCAAGGTCGGTGGCTTTGAGGTACAGCAGAAACTTCTGCTTAAATATCTTCCAGTTGGCACCGAGGTTGCCGGTGATGCGGAGCAGCGGGGGAGGGCGGACGCTGTCCACACTACCGGATGGCTGATCGCTGGTCAAAGGCAGATTATCTCAGGGTAGGTCCATCAAACTGTAACATCACGCACTGGTACCATGATGTGTTGGATGTGCTGGGTCTGCGAGGACTGCGTTTACCAGAGCAGTGAGAGAGAGACAGGCTACCAACATTTGTAACAACCTGTCCGGGGGCAGGATGAGACAGGCTACCAAGTTGTGGCAACCTGTCCGGGGGCAGGATAAGACAGGCTACCAAGTTGTGGCAACCTGTCCGGGGGCAGGATAAGACAGGCTACCAAGTTGTGGCAACCTGTCCGGGGGCAGGATAAGACAGGCTACCAAGTTGTGGCAACCTGTCCGGGGGCAGGATAAGACAGGCTACCAACATTTGTAACAACCTGTCCGGGTGGATGGGAGCACGAAGACAGTGGAGAGACAGGACTTGGAGACAGCTGATGGTCCTGTGAAGTGGGCTAACTGATAGTGTCACTGGTGAGGTCTCTGCCAAAAGCCACAGTGCATGTGCCCTTTATTTGGGGTGAGCTCTGCTGTTCCCCTGCAGTGGGACGGTGCTTCTGATGAGTGTGCTGAGGAGTGGCAGCACCTGGCGTAGTGGGTTAAACACACTAATTGCATTTAAATTAATGCAGATGCTGGTTTTGTAGCTGCTGCCAACGCAAGGCACGAACATCGTTAAAAAATTATAGGCCGGTTAGCCTGACTTCGGTCATTGGTAAGATTTTACAGTCCGTTATTAAAGATGAGATCACAGAGTACTTGGAAGTGCATGGTAACATAGGACTGAGTCAGCACAGCTTTGTCAAAGGGAGGTCGTGCCTGACAAATCTGTTTGACTTTTTATAGGAGGTAACAAGGAAGTTAGACAAAGAAGAATCAGTCAACATAATTGATTTAGATTTCCAGAAGGCCTTTGACAAGGTGCCGCTTTGGAGACTGTTAAATAAGTTAAGAGCCCATGGTGTTAAGGGTAAGATCCTGGCATGGATAGAGGATTGGCTGACTGGCAGAAGGCAGAGATTGGGGATAAAGGGGTCTTTTTCAGGATGGCAGCCAGTGACTAGTGGTGTGCCTCAGGGGTCTGTGCTGAAACCACACCTTTGCACAGCATACATTAATGATCTGGAAGAAGGAACTGAAGGCACTGTTGCTAAGTTTGCAGATGATACAAAGATCTGTAGAGGGACAGGTAGTATTGAGGAAACAAGTGGGCTGCAGAAGGATTTGGACAAGCTAGGAGAGTGGGCCATGAAGTGGCAAATGAAAGACTATGTGGAAAAGTGTGAGGTTACACACCTTGGAAGGAGGAATTTAGGCATTGACTATTTTCTAAATGGGGAAATGCTTCGGAAATCGGAAGGACAAAGGGACTGGGAGTCCTTGTTCATGATTCTCTTAAGGTTAAGGTGCAGGTTCAGTCAGCAGTTAAGACGGCAAATGCAATGTTAGCATTCATGTCACGAGGGCTACAATGCAAGACCAGGGATGTACATCTGAGGCTGTATAAGGCTCTGGTCAGACCCCATTTGGAATATTGTGAGCAGTTTTGGGCCCCGTATCTAAGGAAGGATGTCCTGGCCTTGGAAAGGGTCCAGAGGAGGTTCAGAAGAATGATCCCTGGAATGAAGAACTTGTCATATGAGGAATGGTTGAGGACTCTGGGTCTGTACTTGTTGGAGTTTAGAAGGATGAGATAGAATCTTATTGAAACTTACCGGATACTGTGAGGCCTGGGTAGAGTGGATGTGGAGAGGATGTTTCCACTTGTAGGAAAAACTAGAACATGAGGACACCATCTCAGACTAAAGGGACAAACATTTAAAACAGAGATGAGGAGGTATTTCTTCAGCCAGTGGGTGGTGAATCAGTGGAACACTTTGCTGCAAAAGGCTGTAGAGGCCAAATCACTGAGTGTCTTTAAGACAGAGGTAGATATGTTCTTGATTAATAAGGGATCCAGGATTATTGGGAGAAGGCAGTAGAATGGGGATGAGAAAAATATCAGCCATGATAAAATGGGGGAGCAGACTCGATGGGCTGAGTGGCCTATTTCTGCTCCTATGTTTTATGGTCTTATCGCCACCAGCGAGAAACAGGAGCATGGTGTCTAATTCGGCACCAGGCGCAGACTCAATTTTGGACAAACGCCCCATCTCACTACAGTCCTGCCCTGACAAGCTCTGTCCCTGAAGGTGTCACTCACCTTCTTTCTTCTTCACATTGGGGCAAGACTCTCATACTCTGCACTGTTGCTGATATTAAGACACTTTTGAAAATTCATGAACGGTATGTGGGCGTCGCTGGTTAGGTCAGCATTTATTGTCCATCCCTCGGTGCCCTCAGAAGGTGGTGGTGAGTTGCCTTCTTGAACTGCTGCAGCCCCTGAGGTGTAAGCACACCCACAGTGCTGTTAGGGAGGGAGTTCCAGGATTTTGCCCCAGCAACAGTGAAGGAACGGTGATATATTTCCAAGTCAAGGTGGTGAGTGACTTGGAAGGCAACCTCCAAGTAGTGTGGTTCCCAGGTATGTGCTGCCTGTGTCCTTCTAGATGGTAATGGTAGGTTTGGAAGGTGTTGTCTAAGGAATCTTGGTGAGTTACTGCAGTATGTCTTGTAGATAGTACAGACGGCTGCCACTGTTTGTCGATGGTGGAGAGTTTGAATGTTTATGGAAGGAGGCGCAATCAAGCGGGCTGCTTTTTTATGGATGGTGCTGAGTTTCTTGAGTGTTGTTGTAGATGCACTCATCCAGGCAAGTGGAGAGTATTCCATTACACTCCTGACTTTTGCATTGTAGATGGTGGACAGGATTTGGGGAGTCAAGAGGTGAGTCACTTGCTATAGGGTTGCTAGCCGTTTGACCGTCTCTGGCAGTCACAGTATTAATATGTCTCGTCCAGTTCAGTTTCTGATCAATGGTAACTCCCAGATTGTTGATTGTGGGGGAATTCAGTGATGGTAATGTCATTGAATGTCAAGAGATGATGGTTAGATGCTTTCTTGTGGGCGATGGTCATTGTCCGGCACTTGTGTGGCGCGAATGTAACTTGCCAGTTGTCAGCCCAAGCTTGGATATTGTTCAGGTCTTTCTGCATTTGGATGTGGACTGCGTCATTATCTGAGGAGTCGCAAATGGTGCTGAATATTGTGCAGTCACCTGCGAACATCCGCACCTCTGACATTATGAAGGATGGGAGGTCTTTGATGAAGCACTGAAGATGGTTTGGCTTAGTGCACTACCCTGAGAAACTCCTGCAATGATGTCCTGGATGGAGCTGAGATGATTGACCACCAATCACCACAACTATCCTCCTTTGTGCCAGGTATGACTCCAACCAGCGGGGGCATTTTCCCTAATTCCCATTGACTCCAATTTTACTAGAGCTTTGACTTTGATGTCAATGCAGCTCTTTATTTGAACCAAGGTTGTAATGAGGTGAGGAGCTGAGTGAGCTTGGCAGTACCCAGCTGAGCATCCGTGAGCCGGTTATTGCTGGGTAAGTGCCGCTTGATAGCACTGTTGATGACTGCTTCCGTGACTTTGCTGATGATGGACAATAGACTGATGGGGTGGTGATTGGCTGGATTGAATTTGTCCTGTTTTGTGTGTACAGGACACACCTGGGCAATTTTCCACATTGCCAGGTAGATGCCAGTGTTATAGCTGTACTGGAGTAGCTTGGCTAGGGCCTTGTCATTTGCATAGGTGTGCTGGACTCCTCCGTCATTGAGGATGGCATATTTGTGGAGCCTCCTCCTCCAGTGAATATAGAACATACAGTGCAGAAGGAGGCCATTCAGCCCATCGCGTCTGCACCAACCCACTTAAGCGCTCACTTCCACCCTATCCCTGTAACCCAATAACCCCTCCTAACCTTTTTGGTCATGGAGGGTAATTTATCACGGCCAATCCACCTAACCTGCACTTCTTTGGACTGTGGGAGGAAACCGGAGCACCCGGAGGAAACCCACGCAGACACGAGGCGAACATGCAGACTCGCACAGACAGTGACCCTGCAGGGAATTGAACCTGGGACCCTGGGACCCTGGCGCTGTGAAGCCTCAGTGCTATCCACTTGTGCTACCGTGCTGCCTAAGTTGAGTTGTTTAATTGGCCACCAACATTCACGGCTGGATATGGTCTGATGCGTTCATTGTGGAATTACCCAGCTCTGACAATTACTTGCTGCTTATGCTGTTTGGCACACAAGTAGTTCTGTATTGTAGCTTTGCCAGGTTGACACCTCATATTTTGGTATGCCTGGTGTTGCTCGTGGCATGCTCTCCTGCGCTCTTCGTTGAACCAGAGTTGACCCCCTGGATTGGTGGTAATGGTAGAGTGTGGAATATGCTGGCCATAAGGTTGCAGACTGCGGTTAAGTACAATTTTGCCGCTGCTGATGGCCCACAGCACCTCATGGATGCCCAGTCTTGAGTTGCTAGATCTGTTCAAAGTTTATCCCATTTAGCACGGTGGTAGTGCCACTGAACATGATGGAGGGTATCTGCAATGTGAAGAACAGACTATGTCTCCAGAAGGACTGTGCAGTGGTCACTCTGCACTGTAAATTCTGTGCAGATGTCATGGACAGATGCATCTGCAGCAAGCAGATTGGTGAGGATGATGTCTAGTACAAATCATTGATCCATTAATTTAGTTTTTATTCATTTTAATTGGAGTCAGATTTCTCTCTGCACAGAATCTGAAACATGAAATGAAATGAAAATCGCTTATTGTCACGAGTAGGCTTCAATGAAGTTATTGTGAAAAGCCCCTAGTCGCCACATTCCGGCGCCTGTCCGGGGAGGCTGGTACGAGAATCGAACCGTGCTGCTGGCCTGCTTGGTCTGCTTTAAAAGCCAGCGATTTAGCCCAGTGAGCTAAACCAGCCCCTGTGAGGCATGAAAAAGCTGGCAACGTGCAATGAGTGATGACTCATTGAGGCATACATATTTCATCTGTCTCCATTTGCTTTATATTCAAGATCTTCTATATGAACAATGTACTCAGCCCTTACAGTAGGTTTTACTGCAGTGTGTTGTTCCTCTGTAAATGGATAGTGAAAAGACAAAAGTATCTGTAAATGAACCAAATGGTATATAAAATCAGAATTATCAGACTAATTTTAGTTCCCCCCATTCAGCCGAAATTAGTTTGTGCATGTCCAGTTCCTCTCCATTCCCACCCAAGGCTTATTTTAACACAACATTTTTTCCTGCTGGACACGGGGTCTTCCTGAATCCTATGGGAATCCTATGGGTGTCACATATATTCCAGCTTCTACATTTGACAATGACATCCAAGGACCAATTTTGAATGCAGCATAGGGAGTTTACCCTGTGTACTGCATATCTGCACTTAGGTTATTAGGCCATTGTTTGTTGAAAGTCAAGTGTTATTTGGATGCAGTAAATTACTCCACCTGGATTGATGCTAAATGGTGATATCACCATAGAATTTAAGAATGGTTATGGCAGAAAAGGAGGTCATATGGCCTGTCGAGTCTGTGATGGCTCTCTGGAAGAGTAACTCAGCTAATTCCATGCTCCAGCCCTTGCCCCACAGTCCTGCAATTCAGTTCCCATTTGAAAGCCTTAACCGAATCTTCTCCTCTCTCCCTCTCAGGCTATGCATTCCAGATCCTAACCATTCACTGTGTGGAAAGGTTCTTTTTCATGTCATCTTGGGTTCTGTTGCCAATTGCCTGAAATTGATGTCCTCTGATTATAGGCCCTACTGTCAATGGGAGCATTTCCTTCCACTCTACTCTGTCATGTCCTCTCATGGTTTTGAACACCTCAACCAAATCTCCTCTCAATTTCTTCTTCCCTCAAGCGATCAATTGCAGTTTCTCCAATCTATTCACGCAACTGAAATCCCTCAAAAGTGCAACAATTCTCAGGGCAGCATGGTGGCACAATGGTTGGCATTACTGCCTATGCCGCTGAGGACCTGGGTTCGATCCCGGCCCTGGGTCACTGTCCGTGAGGAGTTTGCACATTCTCCCCGTGTCTGCGTGGGTTTCACCCCCACAACCCAAATGATGTGCAGGATAGGTGGATTGGCCACGCTAAATTAGCCCCTTAATTGGATAAAATAATTGGGTAGCCAAAATTTTTTTTAAAAGAAAAAAAAGTGCAACAATTCTTGTAAATCTATTCTGCACCATCTAAGCCTTCACATCCTTCCAAACGTGCAGTGCCAGAATTGGACAAAGTACTGCAGGTGACACTGAACCAGAGTTTTATAAAGGTTCATCATAACTTAGTTGCTTTTGCACTCTCTGCCTTCATGGGTGGTACACTAGCACAGTGGTTAGCACTGTTTTTTCACAGTGGCAGGGACCCGGTTTCAATTCCCGACTTAGGTCACTGCCTGTGCAGAGTCTGCACGTTCTCCCTATGTCTGCTTGGGTTTCCTCCGGGTGCTCCAGTTTCCTCCCACAAGTCCCGAAAGCCGTGCTGTTAGGTGAATTGGACATTCTGAATTCTCCCTCAATGTACCCGAACAGGCGCCGGAATGTAGCGACTAGGGGCTTGTCACAGTAACTTCATTGCAGTGTTAATGTAAGCCCACTTGTGACACTAATATAGATTATTATTATTTATAAAGCCTAGATTCCTGCATGTCTTTTTAACCACATCTTCAACCTGCCCTGCCATTTTCAATGATTTGTGCACTTATACCACCAGGTCTTTGTGTTCTTGTACTCCCTTTAGAATGTACTCTTTATATTGCCTCTCTCCATTTTTTCTAACAAAATGAATTACTTCATGTAACTCTGCATTAAACTGCATCTGTCACTCTGCTGCCCATTCCCCCCAGCCCTGTCTGTTGAGTTCTTCAGGTTCACATTGGATTGGAGTCAAAGGGAGAAAAACACTTGGAGCTCAGCCACATTTTCACTTATAATGTTGAATCCTACTGTAATAAATGTAACTTACATCTGGGTTTTAGCTTTAAGGAGCTGAGGCCAGTTTAGCTTCATACACTGCCAGTTGGGGAACACTTTGTTCAGACCTGAGTTTAATGGACTGGTGTTAGTTCAGATCCAAACAAAGAGACAAACTGAGCCAGGCAACATTAGAAATATTCCAAAAAATGAACTATTTTCCCTAAATAGAAGAAAAGAATAGTATTAACACAAGGAGAGAGAAACAAAACACGGAATTTCGAACATGTATTAAAATCAAGTACGGTAACACCATAATCTTGGGCCTGGGAAAGCTGAGCAGCATGGAATTAATAAAGACAAAACACGGTGCAAATGAAATTCTTACTATTCATAAATAACCTTGAACCGAGTTTCTTTGAACTGAGCGCTATAGTCCCAGCTACTAGGGGTGAGGGATAAATGTGGGTTTTGGCTGAGTATAACTCACCAATGTGAGGCCGGAGGTATTAACTTTTGGAACACATTTAAATATAACAGTCCTGACTGCCATCTGAAACTGGAATCCATTATATCAGACCAGTGAGAGAGTCAGACAAGAATTGTCTTTGAGCTGCAGAATACTACCTGTCATAGAAACATAGAAAATAGGAGCAGGAGGAAGCCATTCAGCCCTTTCACCTTGCTCTGCCATTCATCCAACTCATTAGCCTATCTGAACTCCAGCGAATACACGCCTAACCAATTCAATCTCTCCTCACACATCAGTCCCGCAGTCAGGTAAGGGATGGTGAGATGGGAAATGGTGGAGGGGGGCAGTAAATGATACCTGTCAGGGAAGGGGAAACCCAACACCAATCGCCTATCCTTGCTCCCAACCAAAGATTTCTTGTGGAGCAAGAATATTATTCTGGACCCCAGAAAGGGAACCTTTGCAGGCCCTCTTTTGGTCCTGCTCCTTCATGTGACCAGCACTGGGTGCAGCTGTGGGTGTTTGAATTGCATCATCTGCCCTCAGTAACATTATTGGGCTCCAACTTTTGCACTTACCCTAGTGTAAGAGCCTCACTGACAGGCCAGAAATCGGCAGGAAACATGGATTAATCGTGTCACTGCAAGGATTTTAACCTCCCCCCCCCCGTGCACTCCCTGTTGCTGGGTGAAGGCATTAGAATCGAGTTTTGCGTTCTGTTAATATCAATGCATAAACTCTCAAAGGGTTCATTTGAAGTTCCTTTGACTGTTGTTTTAACTGAGGCAGTAACCTATTTATTTTAAACAGGTTAAAGACCCCAATAAAATGGCATGCAAATTAATTTTAAATATGTCTTCAAGCAGATGCTACTCATTTAAAAAAAATTTTTTTTTTTAAGAGTACCCAATTCATTTTTTTCCAATTAAGGGGAAAGTTAGCGTGGCTAATCGACCTAGCCTGCACATGTGGGGGTGAGACCCACGCAGACACGGGGAGAATGTGCAAACGCCACACGGACAGTGACCCAGAGCCGGGATCGAACCTGGGACTTCGGCGCCGTGAGGCATCAGGGCTAATCCACTGCGCCACCGTGCTGCCCCTAAGCAGATGCTACTCATTGATGATGCATTGAGAAACTGGTTCCACACCTAATCCAGAGATGGATATAGGAGGTGAATGCCACAAGAGAGATGAGAATAGCTGCCTTCAATATCAAAGCAGTATTAAAGTAAATACAGCAACAAAAGAAACCTAGCAAAATTGGAGTTAATGAGTGTCAAAGAGAGTGCCCCCTCCCCCCATTGTCTGGAGTTGTCCCTGAAAGTCATTGGGCATCAGTAACTGAAACATCAAGACTTTGCTCCATGGCTTCCTCATCAGCATCCTCAGTTGCTTCATCATGTCCTTCCCTCAATCATAAGATTCACCCACTCGCCTGGATAAGTGCAGCTTTGACAACATCCATGAAGGTCAACACCATCCAGGACAAAGTAGCCCACTTGATTGGCACCCCACCACCACTTAAACACTCACTCCGTCTACCACCGATAGTGGCAGCAGAGTGTACCAAATGCAAGACCCACTGCAGCAACTCACCAAGGATACTTCGACAGAACCTTCCAAATCCGTGACTTCTACCATCTAGAAGGACGTGGGGAGTTGATGCATGGGAACACCACTACCTGCAAATTCCCTTCCAAGCCCAATACGATCCTGACTTGAAACTATATCACTGTTCCTTCACTGTCACGGAGTCAAAATCCTGGAACCCCCAGCCTAACGGCATTGTGGATGCACCTACACCACATAGACTGCAGCTGATCAAGAAGGCAGTTCACCATCACCTTCTCACGGGCAATTAGGGATGAGCATTGAGGGCTGGCCTAACCAGCAACACTCACATCCCATGAAATAATACATTTCCAAAACGGAATGGAGCTATTCCCTAATGGATTTTACAGTGCCAACCCTGGCAGGCAAATCAGTGTGGACACATTTACATGATGACAAGAATCACACTAGGTCTAAATGTTGTTCTGCTCCATGACCCAGATTAACGATAGTTTTCTAACTGTTGGCTGACTGAGATCGGTTCCTCTTTCTCTTTCTATGTGAGTTAGCAGAACACAAGTTTGTGTCATTATTCATTCTGGTTATCTGTAAAGCTTCTCATAAACAGATACAGCAGTATTCAATATGTAGTATAAGAAGATGATTCAATACTTGAATCTGTGCCCTCAAAATTTAAACCTTCCAACTAATTTGTAGAGCTATCTGGAGTATGTCCTTAAATTAAATCAGATCACAGAACGGATAAGGCCATGAAAAGGACATGGGTAGGGAGATGGACCCACAGTAAGAATTTTCCACAAAATTGTTAAAAAAAGGTGTTAATATTGGAACTCATAGGCAGGCAAAATACACTGTTCGGGAAGGTAGTATCTACAGCCCTTTGAAAATCTTTAAACAATGCCTGAAGTGTTAATAGTTAAATTGTCATCTTTGTTTTATCTCTGTAACATGTTTAAAGAACCATCTCCACATTCATCCTTAGGTGTCACTGACGCTTTAACACATTTAGTTGATTAATTTTTCCATTTTATGGGCAGCACGGTGGCACGGTGGTTAGCATTGCTGCCTACGGCGCTGAGGACCCGGGTTCGAATCCCGGCTCTGGGTCACTGTCCGTGAGGAGTTTGCACATTCTCCCCGTGTCTGCGTGGGTTTCACCCCCACAACCCAAAAGATGTGCAGGATAGGTGGATTGGCCACGCTAAATTGCCCCTTAATTGGAAAAAATAATTGGGTACTCTAAATTTAAAAAAAAAAAAAAAAAAAATTTTTTCCATTTTATGACAGCATCAAGTTTTTTTTTATAACTTTAGAGTACCCAAATTCGTTTTTCCAATTTAGGGTCAATTTCAGATGGCCAATCCCCCTACCCTGCACATCTTTGGGTTGTGGGGATAAAACCCACCCAGACTCAGGGAGAAAGTGCAAACACCACACGGAAAGTCATGATGTGGAGATGCCGGCGTTGGACTGGGGTGAGCACAGTAAGAAGTCTTACAACACCAGGTTAAAGTCCAACAGGTTTGTTTCAAACACGAGCTTTCGGAGCACGGCTCCTTCTTCAGGTGAATGGAAAGGCTTGTTCCAGAAATGTTTATATAGACACAGTCAGAGATGCCCCGGAATGCGAGCACCTGCAGGCAATCAAATCATCAAAGATGCAGAGAGAGAGGTAACTCCAGGTTAAAGAGGTGTGAATTGTCCCAAGCCAGTTCAGTCGGTAGGCCTCTGCAAGTCCAGGCTTGTTGGTGGGGGCCGAATGTAATGCGACATGAATCCCAGATCCCGGTTGAGTCCGCATTCATGCGTGCGGAACTTAGCTATAAGTTTTTGCTCAGCAATTTTGCGTTGTCGCGTCTCCTGAAGGCCTCCTTGTAGAATGCTGACCCGGAGATCAGAGGCTGAATGTCCTTGACTGCTGAAGTGTTCCCCAACTGGAAGGGAACAGTCCTGCCTGTTGATAGTCGCACGATGCCCGTTTATTCGTTGTCGCAGTGTCTGCATGGTCTCGCCAATGTACCACGCTTCGGGACATCCTTTCCTGCAGCGTATGAGGTAGACTACATTGGTCGAGTCGCACGAGTATGCGCCGCGTACCTGGTGGGTGGTGTTTCCACGTGTAATGGTGGTGTCCATGTCGATGATCTGGCATGTCTTGCAGAGATTACCCTGGCAGGGTTTTGTGGTGTTGTGGTTGCTGTTCTGAAGGCTGGGTAATTTGCTGCGGAAAGTGACCTGGGGCCAGGATCGATGACAACATCAAGTTACTGGAATTTTATTAATTTAACAAAATTCACGTAGCAGATGAAATGAACGCTCATTGTTACAGAGAAAGTGACTTCAAACAAAACAATTGAAAGGAAGCTTCACTCTGAGCTGTTGAAAGAGAGCTGTTTGAAGTTCATTAGCTGGGTTCAGAAGAGAGCCATAAGGTTGAAAGAAATGCTAAGTGAGTTCATTTTAAAAATGATTCATTCCAAATTGATTGATGTAGAAACCTTAATTAGGATGAAGTTAGCAGTGTTTCAACAGTCACACAATGCTGTTAGCTCCAGATCCTTTCTGTTGCACGTAGTCTCCTGCAGGTCATGCATCATGAAACTAGTCGCATTCTAATTTTTAAGCAGGAACAAAATGTTGATAACAATCACTGCAAGCAGGACATGAAGGAGCTAATGAACTCACAAACTAAAAGTGACTCAGCAAGTAAACACAAAGCCACAAACCAGGACTGCATCAAGCTCAACCCCAAATCTTCGCTGAGCTATCTGAAATCAAGTTTTTTTCCCAACTCTTGCTGGATATGGGCATCACGAGCAAGGTTAGCCTTTATTATCCATCCTACTTGACTTTGTGAAGGTGGTGGTGAGCCAATTCTTTGAACACTCAAGTCCATGTGATGCAGTCCATTTGTTGCAGGTACACTCATACTGTTGTTAGATGAGGGAATTCCAGAATTTTGACCAAGAATTATGAAGGAATGGTGGTATATTTCCAAGTCAGAATGGTGTGTTAATTGGAAGGGGAGTGTGGGCGATGTTGGAGAGTTGGAGCGATATGTAGGAGGTGGTGTTCCAATACACCTCTGCCTTTGCCTTTCTAAGTGCTAGAAGTTACAAGTTTGGGAGGTGCTATTGAAAGAATCTTGGTAAATTGCTGTACTCTCTGCAGACATGCTGTGCTGATGGTGTAAGGGGTGTTAATCAAATAGACACTTTTGTCCTGGATGGTATCATGCTTAGGTGTTGTTGGACTTGCACACATCCAGGAAAATGGGATGTATTCCGTCACTCTCCTGAATGGGGCCTTGTAGATGGTGGAGGTCAGGAGGTAGGTCACTTGTGGGGAAGACCTGATGGCACCTCTCCACTGTGGAATCGGGCACCATATTGAAAAGGAACCCAACATCACTGACTCATGATTGAAGAAATAAATATGGACCTCTTGAAAAAGAAGATGCATCTCCAGGAACATTATGAGGCTGAAAGATGGACCTCCTCAATGACACTGAATCTGGAATACCTACCCATAGGTGCTTCCTTCACACATTGCTGTGGTGTTCTGGGGTCCAGGTTCATTAGTGACCTTCATCCCAAACTCCCACACAGCCCGTGGGGACAGCACGGTCGCACAAGTGGATAGCACTGTGGCTTGACAGCGCCAGGGTCCCAGGTTCGATTCCCCGCTGGGCCACTGTCTGTGCGGAGTCTGCACGTTCTCCCCGTGTCTGCGTGGGTTTCCTCCGGCTGCTCCGGTTTCCTCTCACAGTCCAAAGACGTGCAGGTTAGGTGGATTGGCCATGATAAAATTGCCCTTGGTGACCAAAAAAAGGTTAGATGGGGTTATTGGGGATAGGGTGGAAGTGAGAGCTTAAGTGGGTCGGTGCAGACTTGATAGGCCGAATGGCCTCCTTCTGCACTGTATGTTCTGTGTTCTAGGTGAATCCCAATGTCTTCATACCATATTGCTCCAGAAGTTTAGTGTTTTCCTGCTATCACCGAGAGAATGGACGTGGGTGGAAGTTTCTGGTCAGGCCTTCATCTGCATGCTGTTAGCGGGATGCAAATCAGTTTTACACTGGCCTCGATCTGGTTTCCAGATCCACCATGGCGGACACCCACGCAGAGGATCCCACGGGAAATTTACGCCATGGTGGAACCCATTTTTGAACCTCAGCCAAATTCTAACCCACCCCCTGCCCACCATAGAACCCACAGCAAGATGATCAGAGACAGGGCTCAGAGAGGGGCTCAAGGGCCCAGGGAAGGAATGGACTGAGAGGTCGGAAGGGAATTTGAGACCTCTGAGAAGAGATGGAAGGCCCTGGGGATGGATTGGAGGCCTGCGGAGATCAGAGCCCTCAGGCAGATGGATGGAGGTCTGAGAAGGTAATCGGAGGCTTCGAGGAGAGGGATTGAAATGGTGAGGGGTGGGGATATCTGAGTGTAGAGAAGGCGGGGTTCCAAGGCTGGTATAGTTGGTCTGACAGGTAGGTTTGAAGGGCACATATCTGCTGGAGTTGACAGTCCTCACCCCATTTAGCTGCCAGCTTTCCCAAGGCTCAGTAAACCATCTGTTGGCAGTTCTCCGCCCGGGATGGGCCAAGTGGCCGTCTAAAAAAGCCCGAGTCCCACCGGCGGCATTCCCAACTGGTCTTACTTGGCGGGACCTCGGCATCCATCCAGTGGGGAGGGGGCCTCCACCATGGCGTGGCTCGCGAACGGGGCCTACCGATCAGTGGGCCGGCCTCTCCTGGTGGGAGCCTCTTTTGCTCCGCGCCAGCTCCTGAAGCCCTACGTCATGTTGTGTCGGGGCCGGCGCGGAGAAGGAAGTTATCACACATTCGCGCTGGTCGCAGTGCACCTGTGCACCTGCACAGACCCGCGATGCCCATTTGACGGCAGTATCGGCAGCTGGAGCGGCGTGGGTCGCTCCAGTGCCGTGCTGGCCTCCTGTAGTGCAGAGGATTGCGACACTTAGCGTACCGATGACGCCGTCGTTAAACTCTCCAATTTTTATGACGGTGTCAACACTCTGCCGTCAGAAGGGAGAATCCCGCCCGGAAAGTCTGATGCCTGTCAGTGCTATCAGTGCAGTAGTGCTGAAAGCAGCCACAATACTTATGGCATAAAAAGGAAACAATCAGCCAGAGAGCCTCCTCTTCAGCATAATTCAGTAAACCCTGCTGTGAAGTGTGGGGAGTTACTCAGGATGGGGCCTGGCTTGAATATGCAGCCTCCTGTGGTCAAATAACCTGCTGGCTACCTGGACACATGACAAATGGCCATCTGGTGAGGTACATGGGATCTTTAACCATCCAGACTAGAAAGAAACATATTTGGAATCGCACATTGCATTCTATATTTAGGATTTTATGTACAAAAGTCTCCTAATCAGAGTACCCCATGTTTCATTCCACTGAGAACCTGCATTTGAATATGATATAAAATTTCAAAAGAGAAATTCTCAACATTTTCTTGAACGTTTGTTAAATAACTCAATGAAGCAAAAGGATTTCCAAAAAAACACAAGGACATCTGACTTTACATGAAACAGATGTTTCAAACAGAAATATTCACTTTGGAATTTGTTAATGGCAGAGTCATTGTGTAGAAATCTCTCTTAAAACATGGCCAATATTCCATGTTGTTGAAAAACCCTGATAAATGTTTTCATTTTTTTTATTTGTTCACGGGACGTGGGCTGTGCCCATCCCTAATTGGATTTGGGGCAGCAGTTCAGAATGAACCACATTGCTGTGGGTCTGGAGTCACATGTAGGCCAGACCAGGTAAGGATGGCAGATTTCTTTCCCTGAAGGACATTAATGAACCAGATGGGTTTTTATGACAATCGACAATGGTTTCATGGTCATTATTAGACTTTTAATTCCAAATTTTTATTGAATTCAAATTTCACCATCAGCAATGGCGGGATTCGAACCTGGGTCCCCAGAGCATTACTCTTGGTCTCTGGCTTTCTAGACCAGTGACAATACCACCACGCCGCTGCATGTGTATTTGGCAAATGTTTAATTCTGGCTTTTACCCAGTAAGTAATATAGCTTCCCTACTGTTACAAATTCCTATGTTTAAAGTTTTCAATTGCCCGTGTCTTGTGAGTGGAGGACTGAGTCAATAATGTCATTGGATAGAGTCATCGGTAAGACAGAATTGAGGAGAGAGTGGCTTTTGTGGCTTCATTTTAAACACATACATTAATTATTAAAGAAAGATATAATATAGTTATGTATTGCTGAAAAAGATTATTTAAGATCACCAGTTGAGTTCACAGTGTGGCTCGCTGACACTTGGCTCACTCTGTCATGCACAGAGGCCTGTCCTTTGCAGACAGAAGGCAGGTCCACACTTTGCACCTTCTTCAACTAAACAAGAACGTGCAGGAAAAGCCATTCTATAAGACCCATAAGTTATTGGAGCAGAATTAGACCATTCCGCCCATCGAATCTGCTCCATCATTCAATCATGGCTGATATGTTTTCCCCATTCCCATTCTCCTGCCTTCTCCCATAATCCAAGATTGCCTTATTAATCATGAACCTATATATCTCTGGTTCATTACCCCAGCACTGCCTTGACCAATTACAGTCAGCTTGCCAGGTTTCAATTTAAACAAAAGCTTCGTAGCTAACTGTTCCCTGGCACGCCTCTACCAATCAGAGTCCACTTGACAACCAATTAGCACCCATTTCTCATGCAGTATGAATCGTTCCCATTGAGATTTCAAAGTCTTGTGATCTGTCCTGATGAGTGCAAGGCAGAAAGCTTCAACAGCATGTCTCTTTTTTTCCCAGAAACACTCAAGTTCTGTATTGTCAAGTGATGATGTAAATGCTGGACCTTAACAGACTCTCAAATATATTTTTTGAACTGCAAAGTTGTTCTTTCTGCTACCAAATCATGTGATTTTATAAACTGATTCCAGATGAATGTTGTCCTGATTCAAGCAGATTTTCCAGTCGAGCAATTTGCTTCACATTCACGTTTACAATTTGATTTTATCTTGTTACTTTGCACAGTGCTGATTGTAAGATTCTTGTCAAAGATGCAATTTCAGATTGGTAATGTACACCGTTTGAATGTTTCGAGCACCACTGGCACAAACACACATGTTTCACTGGAAGTCATATTGGCGAGATGCTGGTACAGTCGCAGTGAAGTACACAGATTGCAATGTCAGTCAGTGTATAACTCTGATTTGATCGTGGCAGCGCCATTTTAGAGCTCAACGCTCCAGTTATCGCCTCTCTTCACCTGTATAACTGAACATGCATCAGCAACAAGTGGACCCTCCATCAGTGCTATTGAAAGGCAGCACTAACCTCCATACAAGTTGGTTGCTGGTCAAATTCTTCTGCCTGTTGCTTTGATTCTACAACTGTTTGGTGCCTCCAGCTGTGGAGGTTTGGTGCCTTTGACCAGGGAGAGGTGTGGCAGGTGCTGAAGGTGTTTTTTTTTAAATGCTTCAAGGCTTCTGCACCAGTTGCTCCTACACATGGGAGCACTAATAAGCATTCCTCTCATTTTACAGCGTGAACAGATGGTAGAGAGAGCTGTTGGGAGTAAGTGGAGGGAAGGGTCCTAGGCAGGACGCTATCTTTGCCCAGGGTGTTCGGGGAGCAGTTCTCACACCCGAACCTAAGCAGAGAACATTGTGGGCAATGTTTGTGCTTTAGTCTGGACATTCTCACTGAAATCTGTCACCTGCTGAAATGTCACAGCAGGGCAAGGGCATTGCCAATGGTTGTGTAAGTGACCTTGGTGTCTGACCCTTTCCAGGCTGGAGCTATTTGCATAATTCTACAGTTTGCCTCCCACTGCTGCATTAGGATGATCAAACAAAGAACAAAGAACAAAGAAAAGTACAGCACAGGAACAGGCCCTTCGGCCCTCCAAGCCTGCGCCAACCATGCTGCCCATCAAAACTAAAATATTCTACACTTCCAGGGTCCGTATCCCTCTATCCCCATCCTAGTCATGTATTTGTCAAGATGCTCCTTAACCGTCACTATCATACCTGCTTCCGTCACCTCCTCCGGCAGCGGGTTCCAGGCACCCACTTGCCTCAGTGTAAAATACTTGCCTCATACATCTCCTCTAAACCTTGCCCCTCGCACCTTAAACCTGTGCCCCCTAGTAACTGACCCGCTATCCTTGGAAAAAGTCTCTGACTATCCACTCTGTCTATGCCCCTCATAGTTTTGTGGACCTCTATCAGGTCACTCCTCAACCTCCTTCATTCCAGTGAGAACAAACCAAGTTTATTCAACCTCTCCTCATAGCTAATGAGCTCCATACCAGGCAACATCCTGGTAAATCTCTTCTGCACCCTCTCTAAAGCCTCCACATCCTTCTGGTAGTGTGGCAACCAGAATTGAACACTATACTCCAAGTGTGGCCTAACTAAGGGTCTATACAGCTGCAACATGACTTGCCAATTTTTATACTCAATGCCCTGGCCAATGAAGGCAAGCATGCCGTATGCCTTCTTGACTACCTTCTGTGTTGCCTCTTTCAGTGACCTGTGGACCTGTACACCAAGATCTCTCTGACTGTCAATACTCTTGAGGGTTCTACCATTCACTGTATATTCCTTACCTGTATAGACCTTCCAAAACGCATTACCTTACATTTGTCCGGATAAAAATCCATCTGCCATCTCGCCGCCCAAATCTCCAAACAATCTAAATCCTGCTGTATCCTCTGACAGTCCTCATCGCTATCCGCAATTCCACCAACCTTTGTGTCGTCCGCAAACGTACTTATCAGACCAGTTACATTTTCCTCCAAATCATTTATATATACTACGAACAGCAAAGGTCCCAGCACTGATCCCTGTGGAACACCACTAGTCACAGCCCTCCAATCAGAAAAGCACCTTTCCATTGCTACTCTCTGCCTTTTATGACCCAACCAGTTCTGTATCCATCTTGCCAGCTCTGATCCCGTGAGACTTCACCTTTTGTACCATGCCATGAGGAACCTTGTCAAAGGCCTTACTGAAGTCCATATAGACAACATCCACTGCCCTACCTGCATCAATCATCTTTGTGACCTCCTCGAAAAAACTACCAAGTTAGTGAGACATGACCTCCCCTTCACAAAACCATGCTGACTTTCGCTAATACAACCACTTGCTTCCAAATGGGAGTAGATGCTGTCTCGAAGAATTCCCTCCAGTAATTTCCCTACCACTGATGTAAGGTTCACCGGCCTGTAGTTCCCTGGATTATCCTTGCTACCCTTCTTAAACAAAGGAAAACCATTGGCTATTCTCCAGTCCTCCGGGACATCACCTGAAGACAGTGAGGATCCAAAGATTTCTGTACGGGCCTCAGCAATTGCCTCTCTTGCCTCCTTCAGTATTCTGGGGTAGATCCCATCAGGCCCTGGGGACTTATCCATCTTAATATTTTTCAAGACGCCCAACACCTTATCTTTTTGGATCTCAATGTGACCCAGTCTATCTACACACCCCTCTCCAGACTCAACATCCACCAATTCCTTCTATTTGATGAATACTGATGCAAAGTATTCATTTAGTACCTCACCCATTTCCTCTGGCTCCACACATAAATTCCCTCCCCTGTTCTTTAGTGGTCCAACCCTTTCCCTGGCTACCCTCTTGCTTTTTATGTATGTGTAAAAAGCCTTGGGATTTTCCTTAACCCTATTTGCCAATGGCTTTTCGGGACCCCTTTTAGCCCTCCTGACTCCTTGCTTAAGTTCCTTCCTACTTTCCTTATATTCCACACAGGCTTCGGCTGTTCCCAGCCTTCTAGCCCTGACAAATGCCACCTTTTACTTTTTGACGAGTCCTACAATATCTCTCGTTATCCAAGGTTCCCAAAATTTGCCATATTTATCCTGCTTCTTCACAGGAACATGCCGGTCCTGAATTCCTTTCAACTGACATTTGAAAGCCTCCCACATGTCAGATTTTGATTTACCCTCAAACAACCGCCCCCAATCTTTGTTCTTCAGTTTAATATTGTTAAAATTCGCCTTCCCCCAATTTAGCACATTCACCCTTGGACCACTCTTATCCTTGTCCACCAGCACTTTAAAACTTACTGAATTGTGGTAACTGTTCCGGAAATGCTCCCCGACTGAAACTTCTACCACCGGCCGGGCTCATTCCCCAATACCATGTCCAGTATAGCCCCTTCCCTAGTTGGACTATCTACATATTGTTTTAAAAAGTAGTGGACTCGCCAACATTAAGGGCATTTAAATGGTCATTGGATAAACAAAGGGAATAGTGTAGATGGGCTTCAGAGTGGTTTCATAGGTCGATGCAACTCGAGGGCCGAAGGGCCTGTACTGCACTGTAATGTTCTATGTTCTAAAAGCCCTCCTGGATGCTCGTTACATTTCTGCCCCATCCAAGCCCCTAGCATTAAGTGAGTCCCAGTCAATACTGGGGAAGTTGAAGTCTCCCATCACAACAACCCTGTTGCTTTTACTCCTTTCCAAAATCTGTCTACCTCTCTGCTCCTCTATCTCCCGCTGGCTGTTGGGAGGCCTGTAGTAAACCCCCAACATTGTGACTGCACCCTTCTTATTCCTGATCTCTACCCATATAGACTCGCTGCCCTCTGAAGTGTCCTCCCGTAGTACAGCTGTGATATTCTCCCTCACCAGTAGCGCAACTCCTCCACCCTTTTTACATCCCGCTCTATCCAGCCTGAAACATCTAAATCTTAGAATGTTTAGCTGCCAATCCTGTCCTTCCCTCAACTAGGTCTCTGTAATGGCAACAACATCGTAGTTCCAAGTACTAATCCAAGCTCTAAGTTCAAGTGCCTTACCTGTTATACTTCTTGCATTAAAGCATATGCACTTCAGGCCACCAGTTCTGCTGTTTTCAGCAACATCTCCCTGTCTGCTCTTCCTCAGGGCCATACTGGCCCTATTTCCTAGTTCTCTCTCAATTTTTTTCACCTTCTGACCCCCTGCTCTCACTGATGCTCTCAATTTTATGAGATCCAACACTTCATTCTTTCCTTCCAGAGGAAAGCGACAGAGCATGCATGCAGCGTCACAGGGATTGCAATCTTACCCAAGGTGCAACGTGTCAGTGATTGCAATTGCATTGCTTTGTGAACACCGCATGTCAACTCTACCCATTACCGGATTCTACTCCCTCAACATCCAATTGGTGTGTTAACATAGGCTGAGAATTCTGCAGGGCAATGCCTGAGATACTGGCTGCAGTCCCAATACCTTCACTCTGCGGCAGCCCTCTGTGCTAGCTGCCTTTCAACCACCATGACAAACTGAAGGGTGGCTACTGGCAATCAAGGCAATTGGCTGAGCATGTGATTCCTAATTCTGCTGTATAACCCATGCACATGTGCACAGCATGCATGGAATGGAAGCCATGTCACCACACAAAACACCACACCGCAGACCATTGATGAGCTGAAACAATGGGCGCGATTCTCCGCACCCACGGAAAATCGCGAAGTTGGCTGTGAAAACGGCCGTGTTTGGCGACGTGTAGTTTGTGCGGGGTTCGGAGAATAGCGAGAGGGCGTCGGACCAGCGTCGCCGTGAAAATTTGCGTCGCCCGCTATTCTCCGAACCGTCGTGAGTGCGGAGAATCTCGCCCAATGCTTCTGTTGCCTGAACCACTCCGCAGGAGCCCCGCAGTACTCAGCAGAATGAGTGTCAGGATGCACTGTTGTGCATGGCATACTGCACAACCTCACTATAATGGAGTGCAGTTGTACTGTGAGCAGCTGAGGAGCCAACTATGGGGTGGCACTGAAGCAATCCCAGTAAATCGTTGGAGGACAGATTTCCAGATTGCTTTCCTGCGACTATACCCTGCAAGCCCCTAGTTTGAACACTGGTATCTAAAACACAATGGCACTTGTCTGAGCTTGCAAGGCACCACTTGAGTCCGAGCTTCCACTGCTGTACCCCAAACATCTGGTGAAAGTTGCGTGGGCTGCAATGGAAGGTGAGATGAATCATCAGACGCTGCATCAGGGAAAGGCAAAATACAGCTGAAAATCTCAAATGAAAACAGAAAATCTTAGAAATTCTAAGCAGGTCTGGCAACTTTCGGGGAGAGAAAAGCATAGTTAATGGGCTGGTTTTTCCGTCCCGTCAGATTTATTGTTCAGCATGACGGCGGGATGCTCCGTTTGGCCGGCTGGTCAATGGTGTTTCCCATTGTGCGGCAGCCACACGCCGTCGGGAAACTCCCGGGCTGCCGGCGGAGAATCCAGCCCCTTACCTTTAGACTACAAACTTTACAGCCTTTTAAACTTGACAATTTGAGGTTGTGACCACTCCCCATATTTGTCTGCTTCTTTTTGCTTCTTATTTCTTTCACTTTGCTTTCAGGCAGCAGAAACCCAGCATCCTGCTATTCATACTTCCTCTCGACATGTCTATTCTTTCTTTACTTGTACCGTTACCCATTGCTTTGGCCTTGCACCATGAAACAGTGGGTCATTTGGGCCAGGGTTCCCTATTGCGAGTCCGCCCCACTGCCGCTGCCAGCGAGGATGGAGAATATGGTGCTCAGCCAAATCTCCCATTCACTGCAGCGAGGTAGGGGAACCCCGCTGCCGTGAATGGACGGAGAATCCCGCCCAAGGTGCTGATCCTTGAGCTTGTGTGAGCTGCTGTATCATGGTTTGGTTTAGAAATGTGATGATATAGTTGACTACCACTTTCATGGTGGAAAGGATGGGCTCCAAGCTCTGTGCTAAAACCTGTGTCACCACTACCTGCTCTGCAAACCGTGTGGATGGATGGCTGTTTCCTCCCTGGGGATGCAACTCTCCTCCTTTCCATCTCCTCCACCACGGCCTTCAGCGCAGCCGCCAAAAGGTTTGGAGAGCATCTCCGAGATTCATATCTCTGCCTTGTTGAGCCATTCCTCACTATTTGCTAATGAAGCCAGAATAACTTGTGCACTGCCCACCGGTGCCTGCTCCAGGCATCTTCACTTTAAAACTGCAGGCTGGCCTTAATAAGTGCAGGCTCGATTTAACATGTGCTAGGCACCTGATGAAGCCTCTCAATAGCAGCTGCACTCTGCAAACATGACATTGAATGGTGGCATGCAATGGGCATGCTGCCTGTATTAAACTGAATGGGCGAGGGTTACTTGCACATTGTGTCTACTGACAGTGGCTACTTGTTCAGCCTCCATGGTATTTTACTATGAAGGGCCTGCACTTCAAATGGTTTTTTTAATACACAGCTTGGGAAGCAATTGTTTTTTTACATATGGAAAAACTATTTCAATCTTTTTCATCTCTGCTGATACTCGCTTGCTGCACCGGATGGCCCTCCCTTCCCCTTGTCCCAGCAATATTCCTTACTTTCAAGTTTACAGATTAACATGACTGGTGTAGTATCTGGGCTCCAGCTCACAGACTGAAGTTTGGTAGTTTGAGTGGTGGACCTTTGCGACATGCTGTTTGTGCTGATACAGAGGCTGGGAGATGTTCACCTCTGCATTTGGCTGTAACTGATGTTTGTGACAGTCTCTATAGCCTTTACTGTGCGGATTACCAAATGGCATTCAGGATATCACACTGCCCAGTCTGATGCTGGATAACTACTGGGGATGTCTGAAAAACGCTATATAATTTGGTTTAGAATCTCTTGGGCAAATGATGGCTGGTCAACATATTGGCGTGATGTCAAATCTAAACTCTACATTGTATGAAGCAGCAGTAGAATCATGGTGGGAAAATTTTACCCGAACCCACCCATTAGAATAAAGCCAGGATGAGGTGCCACACAGGCTTTACACCCGACCTGATTGTACTCTCCATTGAAGTCAGTGAAGGGTAACATTGGGCCGGGTTTAAACAGGTGCACCACGCGCTGGCTGGGTTTCACAGTTGGAAGGCAAGAATAAAA
Source organism: Scyliorhinus canicula (assembly GCF_902713615.1). Classification (NCBI taxonomy): domain Eukaryota; kingdom Metazoa; phylum Chordata; class Chondrichthyes; order Carcharhiniformes; family Scyliorhinidae; genus Scyliorhinus; species Scyliorhinus canicula. The sequence continues at coordinate 64,435,435 of NC_052151.1, read as the reverse complement.
TTACCCCCCACCCCCAACATATTGCCCAGTGGGGCAGCAAAAGCCCCGACTGCTCCCAAAGGCAGACATCAGTCAGTAATACTTTCAGCAATGGGTCCATTTACAATACATATTTACCACCATCACTTAGCAACTTTCAGTGATGCTCAAATTAAAAGTTGTCTTCCCTTCCCTTACGCAGCAGTCAGTTTGTTTATCACACAAGTCCAAGATTCCACTGAGAAAAACATTTCAATCTTTTTCATCCAGACCAGTATGAAATTAAATGAAAATTGCTCATTGTCACGAGTAGGCTTCAAATGAAGTTACTGTGAAAAGCCCCGAGTCGCCACATTCCGGTGCCTGTTCGGGGAGGCTGATTCGGGAATTGAACCGTGCTGCTGGCCTGCCTTGGTCTGCTTTAAAAGCCAGCTCTTTAGCCCAGTGTGCTAAACTTGCTACTGGTCTGTATATACCGGAGATGTGGCATGACTCTGCAAGTTCTTACCCTTAGTGGGCAGCACGGTAGCATGGTGGTTAGCATAAATGCTTCACAGCTCCAGGGTCCCAGGTTCGGTTCCCGGCTGGGTCACTGTCTGTTCGGAGTCTGCACGTCCTCCCCGTGTGTGCGTGGGTTTCCTCCGGGTGCTCCGGTTTCCTCCCACAGTCCAAAGATGTGCGGGTTAGGTGGATTGGCCATGCTAAATTGCCCGTAGTGTCCTTAAAAGTAAGGTTGGGGGGGGGGGGGGTTGTTGGGTTACGGGTATAGGGTGGATACGTGGGGTTGAGTAGGGTGATCATTGCTCGGCACAACATCGAGGGCCGAAGGGCCTGTTCTGCGCTGTACTGTTCTATGTTCTATGTTCTATGTTCTAGTTTCACACTTATCACTAAGCACACTGATGTTATCTGCGGAGGTAGCCTAACTTTTAACACCGGATCGTGGGGATGTATAGTTTTGTTTTGTGTGAGGTGACAAGTGAAACCCCAGTAAAAAGAAGTAGCCAGGTCGGCATGTAAGAATTATTAAAGACTATTTATTAAAGCAAAGAAAATACAAATACACATGAACAGAACTGTTCTACTCTCAGTCAAATGTGGTATATGAATTACTAAACACACATAGTTCATGTAGAACTACGATACCTGACTTCCCCTGTTCCCCAAACAATATCCAAAATAACCAGCTGACAGTTGCAACACAACACAGGGATGATAATCAATTCTGGGGACCATATTTTCCTGGTCCAGCGAAGATACTTAAACTGCTTTTACAAAGGTTGTCTACCATGCCTTGACTCCGAGAGAGGCTTTTTTTTCCCCCAAAAATATACTTTATTCATAAAATCTCTAATAAACATTACAGAACATTTCAAATTGTCTTGACTGTACATTTCCATCAAAGTTACACATTCACTTGTCTTTCTTCCATTCAATTGGGATGACATTACACACACATCCTTCTTTACGTTACAGTTCTTAAATATTTACATTGTCATGTTTCTTTTATACATTGGAGTATTGAAGACACGGAAGACCTAGTTTTACACTGTTACCCACCCCTCGGTGTACATTTGCTGGTGAGACCTTACACAGTGGTCTTTCCCCATTGCGCCTTGGCGGCAGCTGCCCCAAGCTTGAGTGGCTGTGGGGAATTGAGACGGTCACCCACCTCCTTGTGGAATGTGCCTTTGCAAAGAAGGTCTGGAGAGAGATTTAGAATTTAGAACAGTACAGCACAGAACAGCCCTTCGGCCCTCGATGTTGTGCCGAGCAATGATCACCCCACTCAAACTCACGTATCCACCCTATACCCGTAACCCAACAACTCCCCCTTAACCTTACTTTTTAGGACACTACGGGCAATTTAGCATGGCCAATCCACCTAACCTGCACATCTTTGGACTGTGGGAGGAAACCGGAGCACCCAGAGGAAACCCACGCACACACGGGGAGGACGTGCAGACTCCGCACAGACAGTGACCCAACCGGGAACCGAACCTGGGACCCTGGAGCTGTGAAGCATTGATGCTAACCACTATGCTACCGTGCTGCCCTAAATGCGGTGGTATTTGTCCAGGTTCATCCCAAGCAGCTCCGTGACATAGGACTCTGTGCTATACGGACTGTTTCCAGGGACACACACCGAGACAAACATCAACTGCTGCTGGAAGGTCATCAACTCGGTGAAAGACGCTCTTTGGTCTGCCCGAAACTTGCTGATCTTCCAGTGCAAAGAATTGTCCTCAACCGAGTGTTGCAGACTGGCACATTTCGAGTTCCAGGACTACGTGCTGAGGGACGCACTCAAGCTTGAGGCTCTGAGAGAGGCTTGCTTTATGTAAACTGGACCTCTAGGCTGCTCGCTGGAATACTAGCTTGTCTGCTTCTTGAACCTAATAGATGTTAACTGGCCTCCCTGGCTTGATCGTCCAGCCAATTAAACCTTTGTTCCTCTTTGATCATGCCTCCTGTGTATTCGGCTGTCTGCCCCTATCAACTTCCTTGACTATAGATTAACATATATATACCTCATTGATCTTCCCAAATGCCTATAAGCTGTTTCTCTTCATAAGCTATTGACATTTGATTGCTATCTAAACTGCCTTCTAAACCCCGTTACGGGGAGAGATGCATCTCATTGGGGTCTTTTGAATACTGTCTACTGCTGTCTCTCGGTAGATTTCTAACTGTTGCTGGACATATTGCATCCTATTATGTTTTGTGAAATCAGTTTACTGCTGTTGCTAAGCAGATTCCTGACACACTCCTCGGATTTGATATCACAGTAACTGCCTGCTTTTTCAAAGAAGAGTAGTTTGGTTTGCGGCCCAAATAGTTGAATGTTTTGAGCAGAATGATGTACTGGGATCTTTCTGGGAGGCTGTGTTTGATAAAGGGTACTTTCTTTTCTTTCCAGGATAGAGGCATAAAGACACAACAAGGGGGAGATGTGGAAAGTTTGGGGGCGGCTAAAGGAAAGAAGTTACATCAGCAGCAAATTATGTCTGGAAAATTACAATACAGAGAAGCAATTAAGACTGAGGATAGTGCTATCTCTCTGATGGACCTTGGAAGTTCGAATTACAGGCTGATAAGAAATTGAGTAACATGTAATAAAACCTGGGAAAGCAATTTGATGATCTTAAAATAGATGTCTTCAGTGTGAAATAATTGCCTTTTCTTAACATTTTTAAGTATATTATAAATCAGAAGGTTTGAAAAGCAGGCAAATTGTTTATTTTATTTACATTGGGAGATCAGAGGACTGTCGAGCTGGGAAGTTTCTAGGAGTCACTCTCAAATCATATTGCACCATGGCCTCAGTTGATGTACCATAAGACAGAGACTTGTGACAGAGGCAAAACTGACCTTGAAAACAGCAACAGAAATTACTGTGAGAATGAAGGCTGCTGATAAAGAAATGAAAGAGTTCAAACATGGCCAAATAGTTGTGTGAAAAAGAAAAGGGTGAATGTTTCCAGCGGCACTCTGGTTTGAAAACAAGCATCAGCTGATATCTGATGAGAAGAAGTTCAGGGTTAAATGTTTTAATTTCACACGGTATAGAGGAATGCTGCTTTCTAATAAGATTCTCTTGCCTTCTCTTTCGAATGATCAAATAAGGCAAAATAATTGACTTTCAACTGAGCCATCATTCGACAATGAAGATCAAGCAGTACCCAAATGGAGGCCTGCTGGTACATCAGGTAATAGCTGGTTTGTCAAGAGTTACTGCTGAAGTAAAGTTTGCCCCATATCATTTGTGGTGCCTGTTGTGAGGTGTTAATTACAGGTCAATACACCTGAAGACATTTTCATAGTCAGATTTAGGTTAACAGTCAGTCTTTATTGATTGTTAGAACTATTTACAAATATACAGTAAACAAGTCAAGAGATGTCTCCATGCTTGCTGGCACACATAGCTCTGTCCATCACTGTACTGATGCTGGGTGTGGGCCATGTGCTCTCTTACATCACTGTGTCGGCAGTACTGTACTCAGTCCAACATTAACCCTATTGTGCCAGATCCTTATACAACCCCTCCTCCAAATCTTTAAGCAATGTATTTTTAGTGACTATATTTTACCTTATGTCTTACATTGTCATGACTACATTATCACTATCCCATTTCCTCCCTTCATCTCCCCTCTTCAAGTACTTGACTTCAAAGGTTCCGGCAGTCTGGCAGTCTTATAACCATTCGATATCTCGTCCGCACTGCTGTGAGAGGACCGGTAGGCTCTGTCACTGCCATTGCTTTTCTGTAGGTTTGGAGGTTATTCGGGCATCTGAGTATGCTTTCATCCTTTTCTTCCCGTCTTTAATGTTGGTCAGTTAGGCTGTTTTCTCCCATTAAAATGTGCTGGTCAGCGGTTGCTATGCTAATATGTTTCTTATGGTGTGGACGGATGTTGAATTTGTCTCCTTGTTATTTCTTTCCCTTTTGCTGTTGTGTGGGTCATGGCAATGTCCTCTGTGGCAGAGGATGAGCATACTTGTGACTAGAATGAGGTTTAGTGGTACGCTCACCTATGCATTTCACATTGGCAATGGACGGCTGCGACCAAGTTCTAGCATCTTTTGTAGAATTGACGTGCTGGCTGGGATTTAAAGCGTATGTTCGGTGGTTGCAGTGTTGACCTCCTGAACCATCGTCGGAGCTGGAGATTGAGTTTCATCGGACCCACGGTCAGCCACTTTTAAGGCCACCACTGAAGTGTATTGGTTACCTCCAGGATGGTTGGCTGCTCTGGCCATTGTAGGTTTTGCAGTATCTGTACCGAGAATGGACAAACTTGCTCCACAAAGAGAGAAGACAGTTCAAAGCTGAAGACCATTCAGGATACTCTTTTTTTGTTTGCGTACTGGGGAAACTTGAAATTCTGTATGACTAACAACAGTGGTTATTGTGACATCTGTCATTTTGAGGAGGCTCAAGGCTGCACAAATATCCCTGCTCAAGAAGGAGAAAGGTTAGTTCTGACGCCATATATCAGCATAAAGATTTGTTTTCTGCCATCCTTAGTGATTCCAGAATCATGCCTATAACTAAAAGTTGATTTCTCTGTGCCCATGAAGTATTGCGTCTATTGTTCGAAACTAGAGGTCTTTTAGCCATGGTTCTTTGTCTGGAGGACTGTTACGCTAGCTCCTGTGTCTAGTTTAAAATTTATTAAATAGCCATTGACTGAAATGTTTGCATTCCACAAAGAATAACCTTTCACCTCACCCAGGAAGCATGGGTGTGTGCTTTCGAGGCTTCCAGTCTGGACCACTTGGATGACCTATGAGCTTTCTGTGCATTTCAGAGTTATTATTTTGCACAGTTTGCTGTAGTATCCATTCCTGTTATGGTGAAAGCATTGAGCTGAAGTTGCAGGACATGACCTTGCTCAATAGTGGTTGGCATGGTTGCCCTGCTGGCTGGTTCCAGTATTCCTTTTCCTTGTCTGAAGTCCCCCTGTTGCATTGTTGCTCAACCAACTGAACTGTGGGTTGACCTCTGCACAAGTTTATTTTCTCCCCTTAAAATGATTCTGTGCTGCTCATGGAGTTCTGACTGCCTAACTATCTGGTTTGCCTTTTCCAGGGTTAGATCTTCCTTTACTTGCATGTGGTCAGAGAGTGCGCTGTCTGCTACACCTAACACTGTTCTGTCTCTGATGAGGTCAGCTGTTAAATATCTGTATTTGCAAACTTCTGTCACCATGTACCAATCATTGATGAATGAAATCAACAGGTACGCCTAGCTGCTGGCCTCGTCTATTAAGCGGAGCACTTTTGAGTATTTTATTGCTTCTTAGATTAAAATAAACATCAAAAGATTTTAGTACTTCTTCAAATTTAGCAGATGACTCATTAGTTCCCTCTTTTGCGGTAGTGCCATTTGAAATTAGACCTACCGAATAAAGCAGTGTGTTAACCTAATCTGCTTCTAACATTTTGTCTCAACCTTAAGCGATGCTGTATCTTAGGAATCTTTTCTTCCAGATTTCAAATCATGTGATTGATCTGAGCCTTGGATTAATCCGAATAGATTTTGAATTGCGGAGTTCTGATCCATGGTTAAATATTTAAGAGTATAAGTTCTGTTTTCAGAGATTTCAATATTTCAATAGCGTCACCAGCGTCACTATTTACTTTGTGACAAAGAATTTCCCAATGCATGCTGGTTTTGGGTTCCACTACAGTGGTGATCGCGCTTAACTTGAAGCATGAAATTTACAACAGTGGCTGCCTGGATCAACTGCCTGTAGAGTTCTATTGCTCAGTGTTTGACTTTAAAGTCGCAAATTTGTTGAATCCTGGCTTTTGCTTTCTCTCAGCTAAGTTTCGAAGTTGTTATACTCGCGGGTTATTTAATTCATTCTATTTTCAGTTTGGGAGTGAGCTCGGACACTGTTCAGGGGCCAACTCAGGAATCGGCTTTTAGCCGCAGGTTTTTTAAAAAACTGTATCGCTGACTCTGAATTATTTAAAGATTTCTCAGCATTTGCTATAGCCTGGAGTTTTAAAATATATAGCTGACCCCTGCTGGGTCTCTGGGATTGGAAGCAGGACTTCCCAAGGAGATTCAATGGAGTCTTCTGCTGCAGTAAGGATTTTTACATTTCTACCTCCAGCGTCCAAGCTTTTTCTTGATGGTTTTTCCTCTGTGCCTCTGCTTCTGGGGCTTCTTTTTAGGTTGGATTGCTTTGTTGATTTACCTCTCAGTCTTCCAGATTTTTAGTTATTCTCTGCATTCTCTGTGAGGCTTTAGGTTTTTCCACAAGCTGCCACTATGTTGCATAGAGTGTTGGTTACAGTTTAATAGTTCTGAAGAAGTCTTCATAGTAGGTTAACTGTACATCTTTAGAACTATTTACAAATATACAGTAAAGGGTACAAACTAGGAGCTGTCTCTATGCTTGCTGGTACACATGATCCTGTCCAACACTGGACTGACATTGGGGACAAGTCATATCCCTCTTACATCACTGTGTGGGTGATACTGTGCTCAGTCCCAGATTAGCTTAATCTATGACAGGCCATTATACCACAATCCCGAGGCTCTTTTAAGAGCACCAGTACAAAATTGTGAGAAGGTCACTATCATTTTCTATTCCTGATTAGTGAGCCATATCTGTAGACGGTGCACAGCTTAACACTGATAGTTCGGGAGACTTTTCATGGCTGATTTTGTACATTTGCTTATTTCTAGAAAAGGCACCCAGAAAACACATTGCTTCTTCCTCTCCCACTCTGAAAAATACTGTGGCTTCCACAAGCACAATAAGGTTTTGCCAAGCTAAACGTTTATTCAAAGTGTTAGTTTATAAGTCAAACTAATCAAATGCAGACTATGTTTGGTTTACAAGCCTCTGATGGCATCGTTTGAACGTTTTACAGCAGACACAAATCCCGTCTTCCCTCACAGTTTACGCAATTCCAGAAGATGACACACTTGGGAAGGTTTACAACTGGCAATGTTTCCTGAAGTATTTCCGTTTAACTTCTGAGCTGAAACACTTTAAAATTGCCACGCGGAATTAGTTTGTGTCAAGAATAATTCTGTACTCATGTCACTGACCTGCTCTTTGCAAATTCTGCCTTGATGATGACTAACATCAATCAGAATTGACCTTCCTCCCTCGTCTGAGCTAGACCCAGTTCCAGAAGTAGAGGTCTGTATTTGTAAATCTTAACATTTTAGTAATAGGTCATTGCATTCTTTCGAGACACACACTCACTTTATTACATAACTAGAGACACCAGAATGTAATTTACAGTTGCGCAATGAAAGCAAAGCAGCATATTCTAAGAAATATATTTACAAATCCCAACTTCTGTATTATTTCTCAGTTACTATGTCTTAATAAAATACGTATGAATGCACAGAAATATTGGTCGAATCCATAATGCTATCTAAATCCTTAAAACAAGATCTTTTCAAAATAACATGAAGATGTAAATTGAAGTACTGAAACGTGATATTCCTAGCCATGCAGATACAGGAGGAGGTGTATTAACAACAAAACCATCTGTAGAATTTAATCAGTTGACTGGAGTGCATATAGTTTATTTGTTCCTCGTGAGGGGATGATTTATTTTGGACAGTTTCAAAAGATTTTTGTGATATTGTACACAGGAGGTGTGCATTGGTTGGCTAGGCACAGGCACCACTTTTCAGTCAGGCCAGGCCTTTCTGCGCAGAGAGCACTTAAAAGAGGTACCGTTTAAACAACCCCTTTTACTTTATTGTTCTTCAAGGACAAAACGATCGCTGCAAATATTCTGACTTGGATTTCAATTCAAATAGCACTTCTCTCGAATTTCAGAACAAACTGATGAATAATCATCTCGAACCTGACATTCCAACCACCAGTAACTCCAGTTTCTGTCAATTTGCCTTTTTTTTGTTATTGCTTTTTCCTGAGTGATGATAAAGTAGATGTAAGATGCTTTTCATATCACTTGGCATATTTGGATGAGACATATTCATAATTGAATAATAATCTATTTATTTTTGATGCAATAACATTATTGGGTTGCATGAATTTTTACTCGACTCCTGTAGAAACCGGAAGATGTAGGTGAGGTTTTAAATGAGTACTTTGCATCTGTGTTTACTAAGGAGAAGGATGACGTAGGTATAGAAATCAAGGAGGCGCATTGTGATTTACTTGAACAACTTAACATTGAGAGGGAGTAGGTAGTAACAGCTTTAACAGGCCTAAGAGTGGATGAATGCCCCGGGTCCAGATGCAATGTATTCCAGGCTGCTATGGGAGGCAAGGTAGGAGATTGCAGCAGTTCTAACAAATTATTTCAAATCTTCTCTGGCTACAGGAGAGGTGCCAGAGGATGAAAAGTGGCTAATGTGATGCCATTTTTAAAGAAGGTGCAAACATGAAAATTACAGGTCAGTGAGTCTAACTTCAGTGGTAGGGGATCTACTGAACAAAATTCTGAGGGACAGAATTAATCTTCACTTGGAGAGGCAAGGATTAATCAAGGATAGTCAGCATGGCTTTCTCAATGGAAATCATGGCTGGGATTCTCCAATAATGGGGCTATGTCCCCACACCCGCAAGAAAACGGGCGAGAAACACTCCGGAATTTTTCCAAAAAGTCTGGGGTGATTCTCCATTTTTAGGGGGGGCTAACAGGGCCCCGGCGTGCAGCGAGCAGCTCCTGCTGCTGATACGGGGCCCTGCACTTCTGGCTGCGGGTCCACGTATGCGCACTGCGGCGCGGACCCCGCGCGACATGGCGCACCCACACAACAGACTGCCACGGAAGAAGGTAGGCCTCCCCCAGATCGCGTGCACCCACCGATCGGTGGCTCCCAATCACGGGCCTAACTATCGTGGTACCCCCCCCACCCAGAAACTGATCCCCCCGACCCTCACAGGACGGCCACCGCAGCCGCGACGCTGAGCTCCCGCTGGGTGGAACTGTACGAGAACCACGGCGGTGGGAATTCGGCCGGTCGACCGTGGAGAATCACCATGGGGGCCGCTTTCAAGGGCCCCCGACCAGCGCCACGTCGACCATGTGCACGCGGCTGGCGGCGATTCTCCAGTCGCCCGAGAATTGTTCAAAGGTGTCGTGGGTCAGACGCCCCATTGTCCACCCCCGCGCCAGGCGTGATTGCAGTGCGGGGGCTCGGAGAATCCCAGCCCATGTCTTACAAACGTGATTGAATTTTTTGAGGGGTGACTAGGTGTGTAGTTGAGGGTAGTGTAGTTGAAGTAGTCTACATGGACTTTAGTAAGGCATTTGACAATGTCCCACATGGGGGGCTAATGAAGAAGGTAAGAGCCCAGGGGATCCAGGGTAATTTGGCAAAATGGATCCAAAACTGGCTTAGTGGTAAGAAGCAGAGGGTGGTGGTTGAAGATTGCTTTTGAAACTGGATGCCTGTGTCCAGGATGTTCCGCAGGGATTGGTGCTGGGTCCTTTGTTGTTTGTGTATACATTTTTTTTTCAAATTTAGATTACCCAATTATTTTTTCCAATTAAGGGGCAATTTAGCGTGGCCAATCCACCTACTCTGCACATTTTTGGGTTGTGGGGGCAAAACCCACGCAGACACGGGGAGAATGTGCAAACTCCACACGGATAGTGACCCAGAGCCTGGATCGAACCTGGGACCTCAGCGCTGTGAGGCGGTTGTGCTAACCACTAGGCCACCGTGCTGCCCTTTTTGTAGTATACATTAATGATCTGGATGTGGGGGCAGCATGGTGGAGCAGTGGTTAGCACTGCTGTCTCTCGCCGCCGAGGACCCAGATTTTATCCCGGCCCTGGGTCACTGTCCATGTGGTGTTTGTACCTTCTCCCTGTGTCTGCGTGAGTCTCACCCCCACAACTCAAAAGATGTGCAGGGTGAGTGAATTAGCCGCGTTAAATTGCCCCTTAATTGGAAAAAAAGAATTGGGGACCCTAAATTTAATTTTTTTTAAATGATCTGGATGTGAATATAGGAGGTATGATAAGTAAGTTTGCAGATGATACAAAAATTGGTGATGCTGTAAATAGTGAGGAGCAAGGCCTTAGATTACAAGACGATATAGTGGTTAAGTGGGCAGAGGAGTGGCAAATGGAATTTAACCATGAAAGTGGGAAGTAATGTATTTTGGGAGGACTAACAAGACAAGGGAATATATAATGAATGGTCAGATCCTAGGAATTACAGAGGATCAAAGGGACCTTGGTGTGCATGTCCATAGATCTCCGAAGCCAGCAGGCCAGGTAGATAAGGTGGTTAAGAAGGCCTATGGGATTCTTGCCTTTATTAACCGAGGCATTGAATATAAGAGTGGGGAGGTTATGCTGCAGCTGTAGATAACAGTGGCTAGGCCCCAGCTGGAGTACTGTTTGCAGGTCTGGTCACCACAGTATAGAAAGGAAGTGATCGCACCAGAGAGAGTGCAGAGGAGATTCACCAGGATGTTGCCTGGGCTGGATCATTTCAGCTATCAAGAGAGACACTGGATAGGCTGGGGTTGTTTCATCTCGAGCAGAGAAGGCTGAGGGGGGACCTGATTAAGGTGTAGAAAATGATGAGGGCCATAGATAGGGTGGACAGGAAGGTACTTTTTCCCTTAGTGGAGGGGTCAATAACCAGAAAGCATAGATTTTATGGGAAGGGGCAGGAGGTATACAGGGGCTGGTTTAACTCACCAGGCTAAATCGCTGGCTTTTAAAGCAGACCAAGCAGGCCAGCAGCACGGTTCGATTCCCGTACCAGCCTCCCTGGACAGGCGCCGGAATGTGGCGACTAGGGGCTTTTCACAGTAACTTCATTTTTTGGGGCCTCACGGTAGCATGGTGGTTAGCATCAATGCTTCACAGCTCCAGGGTCCCAGGTTCGATTCCCGGCTGGGTCACTGTCTGTGTGGAGTCTGCACGTCCTCCCCGTGTGTGCGTGGGTTTCCTCCGGGTGCTCCGGTTTCCTCCCACAGTCCAAAGATGTGCGGGTTAGGTGGATTGGCCATGCTAAATTGCCCGTAGTGTAAGGTTAATGGGGGGATTGTTGGGTTATGGGTATACGGGTTACGTGGGTTTAAGTGGGGTGATCATTGTTCGGCACAACATCGAGGGCCGAAGGGCCTGTTCTGTGCTGTACTGTTCTATGTTCTATGTTTAGAGGAGAGGAGACGTAAGGAAAAACCTTTACACCCAGAGGGTGGTTGCAATTTGGAACTCATTGTCCGAAAGGGTGATGGAGACAGGGACCTTCACAACTTTTAGGTGAGCACCTGAAATGCCATAGGATACAAGACCAAGTGCTGGAAAATGGGATTAGATTAGATAGGTGCTTGATGGTTGGTGCGGACGCAATGGGCCGATGGCCCTCTTTCTGTGCTGTATGACCATGACTCCAGAAAGCAGGCCTCACTACATTTGTATGACGCACTTAGGTGAAAAATTAGTTGGAATACCTGTGGGGAAATCAGACAAAGAATGCCACCCCGCACCACAATTTTGTTCCTTCACACCTGGCTGGTTGACCACATGTAAATGTCGGTGCAGAGGTAGGGCTGGTAAGCCACCTCATTTCCCAATTGTATCGTCGCTGTCTCTGCTGAGCCCAAGGACCTGCAAGGAGAAGAGGGCATGGGTCTCGAGGTCTTTATAATAGACTCTTTTCCCTCCATAGAGGCCTCAGTTTCCAACCTTTTCTCAGCCTCTTCAAGCAGGAGTGGCAATTCTTACATGGAAAACAACATATTGACTGTGTGTGTATGTGCTCTAAACATGGCATAGGTAAAATGAAAACGGATAAGGTGATTCTGACTGATTGCTTCATAATTGACAGTATCATATTCTTTAGTGAACTGAAAGAGTAAATGGCAGAAAATGACAACTAACACTGTTAATATTACTGCAGGCAAAGAAGCAGTGCCAAGGTGAACATCAGAAAGATCCCTCAGAGAAACCCGTCACAAACAACTGCAAACCAGGTACTATTTATTTGAAGTATATTGACCTCCTCTCAAACCTCAAATTAAGAAGCATTTTTTGAGATTAATTTCCAGTAACTCTGAAGAACTGTTTTAAGTTGAAGTCTAGTTTATTATCTCCAGCCAAAGTATTAGTCATTAGTGGATTCATCATAGCAATAAAGAAAGGAGTGGCAAAACAGCCAAGCTAGAACTATTGGGCCTGATCTAACCCAATCGCAACAGAGACATGTGTTGAGCACATTTACCTGGGTGTTTCCCAGTGCTCACAGCACCTAGTAACACCACGTTATCTAATGGGACTGTTGTGATCTGGGGCCTCATCAAAGCCTCACTTAGTCCTGTTTCCTGCACTGAGGAGCTACACTCGCTGGAACTCCTCAGTGCACAGGAGGAGATCAGGACATCATTTGTATATGGCACCCCATCTCTCAACTCCCCCCCCCCCACCCCGATCTGACCCCCCCCCAAAAGATGCAATTAAGCCATTAAGGGAGCCCTCAAGACTGCACACCCCCCACAGTGGCAGATGCAGTGTAATACAGGGAAATGTGAAGTTATATGGTCATACAAAAGGAGCAGGAAAATGAATGCATGCATACCGACTTGGAACCGAACAGGGTGAGTTGATTATGAAAGAGGGGTGGTGGGGTGGGCCGCGGTTGGGGTCGGAGGCAATGAGGAGTGAAGTGGGAAGGTCCTGGTGTCTTGGGTGTGTGGGGGAAGGGGTGGTGGGAACAGTCAATCATGGTAAGAAAATGAGGAGCCTAAAAGGTTGTGTCAGTACTCTCCAAATGTGGGTACATCTCAGGGTGTTGGCTGGCAGGGTGCATCACAGGGCTTTGAATTCACCCACAACATTTCAATTATCCCCACTGAGATTTCTCCCAGGTAATATCCTTTACAATGCTTAAAAGTGAAAGGCAGCTGAGCCGGCAAGTTCACCCGTGTTCCGCAGTGACAAATACAACACTGGACACGAACATGAACATTTATTAAGAGTGAATTTTTAAAAAAAGCAATTTATTGTTTCTTCCACAATAAAGGAAAGGTCCCTAACTCTTTTGTAACATTCAATGCATGCTAAACATGAGGAATGGCAGAATATTTAGCTCTCTGAGTAAGATAGTCTCAACAAATAGCAATCATGCATAAATGAACAAAGTGAAAGCAAGGAAATGCAAAACATTTGCAATAAAAAAAATAAATTCCTTTGTGCTCTCAATAGGTCTTATGTTAATGTCAATGTGTTGGGCAGGAAAGTTGTAGCCATGATGCCGAGTCTCCCTGTTTGACCAGGAGGCTCTTCCATAATCCACCTGTACCTGCTGCATTGTCAGTTGACAGCAGGTCGTACCACTGGAAAATTCCTCTGCCGTTAAATCAAATGTTTCTTGCATGCAGGCCGCTGCATAGCACTTGAATTTTAATGACAATCATGTGGGAAATAGCAAAAGGACAGAATGCGGAAGTGACGCACAGATCCAGTTATGATATCGGGAATAATTGACAAAATCCTGGCCGTCGTCTGATGCGCAAAATCTAGACAGCCTTGGGCCTCATCAATCAGGTGTGGAGCATGCTATGAACATCTGTGGACACATCCCATAATTCTTCACAACTAATAAATTACTTTGGAGGCGTAGTGACTGCAGCCAATTTTTGCACGGCATTGTCCCACAAAGAGCAAATGAGATGAACAAGCATTTAATCTGTTTTGGTCATCTTGGTTGTATTGTACAAATGTAAATAAGGTATGGATGAAGGAACATTGTGCTCTTGAAAATACACTGAAAATGCACACTTGTCACGTTCACCTGAAATGAAAAAATGAAAATCGCTTATTGTCACGAGTAGGCTTCAAATGAAGTTACTGTGAAAAGCCCCTAGTCGCCACATTCCAGTGCCTGTTCAGGGAGGCTGTTACGGGAACAGCCTGCCAGATGAATAGCTTTCGCCTACTAGATCCAGTGCTTTTGGTGGAAAATTTGTTGGTAGATTAGTCTACTAATCAAGAAATGCCTGTTTCCAATCTTCCAGGAATCCAAAGGTTAAAAGTTATTGCAAAACTTTACTCAGCCTCTGCAGATCAAAGGTTAAGTTAATACTCAATGCAAATTACACTGTTGAATAAAATACGATGAATGTGATATGCTAAACTATAATTTTTTTAAAATATTTTTTTATTCTCCTCCTCTTTCACATTTTCTCCCAAATTTACACTCACCAACAATAACCAATAATCAGTAACAAATATGTCAATCCCCATATGAATAACAACAATCCCATCCTCCCACCAAACCCCAAACATCAGCCTGCATGTTCACACAAATAAATGACAAAAAGGAATCATGAATTACCCATAGTCGCCATGAACACACACTGCACCCCTCCCCCTAACCCTCCCACCCACCCCCCTCCAACTAATGTTCAATTAACCCAGTTCTTGAAAGTGCATAATGAATAATGCCCATGAATTGTAAAAACCCTCCATCCTTCCAAACTTAACCTTCGCAAGAGTCAAGAATTCTAATAGGTCCCCCGCCACTCTCCACTGGGGAATCAACCCCTCTTACCCAGCTCCGCACCTTCTCCACATTCGCCGCCCAGTGGTAATACATCAGGTTCAGGAGACCCAAACCCCCGGCCTGCCTTACCCTCTGTAGCAGCACCTTTCTAACTCTGGCCACCTTCCCTCCCCATATGAACTTCCCTCAATCCTTCCCTCAATCTTTCTGAAAAAAGCCTTTGGCAGGAAAATCGGCAGGCATTGAAAAATAAACATATTCCTTAATTACCTTTTCAATTTTGTCACAGAACACTTGGTCCTCCAAAAGTCCCACATCTAATTTCCACCCCGGCCTCTGCGCTAACCCCTCCTCCAGTACCATATCCACCCAATGCGGAGCATGATCTGACACTGCAATTGCCTAGTATTCCGACCTCTTACTCCCAGCCACCAAAGCCTTTCTAAACTACAATTTTAAATCAAAAGTATACATGCATACACTTTTTTTATGTACATAATTATCTAAAGCAGATTATTTTGTTACTTCTCTCCAGTTGTCTCCCTTCCCCACTACTCACATTAGTGAAAGGTTCTGAGGGTTCCAGCCACTCTTTGCTGCCTCATGCGTGGACCAAGGCGATGGTTACTCGCAGGCTCTCTGACTGCGAAGGTTTCATAACTGAGACTGAACCCGACAGCCAAACAGCACTTTCCAATAAAAGTCACTGTATAACAATCAAGAAGCTTGGTGACCTTTTTCCCTTCGCTAATTCATCTGCATTGAGGACAATTGTAGCACAGTGAGTGTGGTAATCCTGTAGAATAGGGCTGTGTTTAACATTTTACATCCGTCAAGGACTGATCTGGTTATGTCTGTGACAGATATATCAATCTCTCAGGTTCAGGTACTCCCATGCCTGGGAAAATGGCTCTTGGGAATGATCAGCTATTCAGAGCACAATTCTTCCAATGCGGAAGGAAGATTCCAAAGGGAAAATTAAACAAGTAAAATTATTGCCATTATTGGCAGGCTCCCATAGTCTCTCCATTGTCACTTGATGGCCATATGAGTTTTTTTATTTAAAAAGTGTAACAAAGCAATTAAGATGTCTGTGTGCCATATAAATTTCTAATATCTGGTTAGGTGGCAATACCCACTGGATACGTTATTCTGATAGCACTCATACATACAAAATCAGAAATCAGGGGAACACAGAGACTATCCTTTGAAAGTTCTCCACTGGCGATGAAGTGTTTTCAGACGTTCTGATGTTAAGAATATATAAATATTTGTTCTCCTTTCCTTCCTAAACAGGGGCTGTTTAGCACAGGGCTAATTCGCTGGCTTTGAAAGCAGACCAAGGCAGGCCAGCAGCACGGTTCGATTCCTGTACCAGCCTCCCCGAACAGGCGCCGGAATGTGGCGACTAGGGGCTTTTCACAGTAACTTCATTTGAAGCCTACTTGTGACAATAAGCGATTTTCATTTCATTTCTTTGGTTCACCAGTGGTGTCTTTTGAAATGACCTGTTTTCCCCAGCTGATATCCGTCCAGTTTGATCATTAACAAGTTTCGGCACAATTTGAAAAATATTCAATCATTTAGAAATGCTGTCCATAAAAAAACCCATAAAAAAACCCACAGGGGAGCTCAAATGATATAAATAAAGTGCAGATTTTACGCAGCGCGTGTGACATATGCTACCCGCATTTGGGAAATTGGATACATTTTGTAATTAACTAATCATCGTATATAATGACACTTATTTCGGAGAAGGCTTGTTTACAAGTTTATTGGTTGCTATGGTAGCACATTTATCCGGCCTGCTGTTACATAATTTCATCTGAAGCATCAGTGTGTATTTGGCGATCAGAAATATCAGACTGGGGAAAGCAAGGAAGAACAATTTGTGTTGAAGATCTGCATTGGTTTTGGACAGCCGGATTTTATATTTGTCATGCTGAAAAGAGGTACTTTTCTTTTTTTATTGATAAATTAGTGGGTGTGATTTTAATAACAGGCTCTTAGCAAGCGATCATGACCGTTAGTCATGCCTGTCACATGGTGAGATCATTTTGTTTTGAACACTACTGCAGTGAAAAGAAGACGTCGCTAAAAAGAAATGAGTAATCCTCTTTATCTTTATTTATTCCAATTTTGTCAGAAGACATTGCCTTGGGTTGAGATGCAGTTCCATGTCAAGGAGTGGCATGCGAGATCTGACGCAATTTACCACAGATTCCAGTTCTATCCATTTGCAGTGTTTGTTTTAGTGATTTTAAAAAAAATTTGCTCACAGGATGTGGGCATTACTGCCAAGGCAAGGATGTATTATCCATCCATAATTTCCCGAGAGGAGGTGGTGGTGAGCCGCCTCCCTAAACCATTTCAGTGCTTGTGGTGAAGGTATTCCCACAGTTCCGCCAGGGAGAAAGTTCCAGGACTTTGACCCAGCATTGATGAAGGATATACATGGCCACATGCAGCAAGAACTGTACAACATTCAGCTTTGGATTCATAATTGGCAAGTAATATTTATGCCACACAAGTTCCAGGCATTGACTTCTCTGCTTACTTCCCAAAGACTTGCGTTGGAATACTCCCTACTTGCCTGCTTGAGTGCGACTGGAAATATGTTCAAGTAGCTCAACCCCAGTCAAGATATAGCAGCTCGCTTGATCGACACCCCAATTCCACTGCCTTAAATATTCACTCCCTCCATCACTGGTGCACCATGGCTGCCATGTTTACCACCTACAAGATGTGTTGGGCATCACGGTAGCGCAGTGGTTAGCACAGTTGCAGCACATCTCCAGGGTCCAAGGTTCAATTCCCGGCTTGGGTCACTGTCTGTGCGGCGTCTGCATGTTCTCCCCGTGTCTGCGTGGGTTTTCTCCGGGTGCTTTGGTTGCCTCCGATAGTCCAAAGATGTGCCGGTTAGGTAGATTGACTAAGCTAAATTGCCCCTAGTGTCCAACAAAAAAAGGTTTAGGGGACAGGGTGGAGGTGCGGGCTTAGGTAGAGTGCTCTTTCCAAGGGCCAGTGCAGACTCGATGAGCCGAATGGCCTCCTTCTGCACTGTACATTCTGTGATTCTATGATAACTTACAGACAGTTTGTGATGAAGGGCGATGCGCACCCGGGTCTTTGGTAAGACCACCCATCTCAATTACCAGAGCGCACTACCTCCCCCACCATTTGGACAGCAGACAAAGAAAGCTTCTATCTTACCCATTTGGCTTAGATTTGAAGCCAGGTCCCATGTAGTGGGACTTTGCCATTGTACACCTAGTTCTCTGGCCAGGTCCTGACAGGGGTAGGAAATACACTTATTTTGGGGGAAGAAGGTTGGATGCAAATGAAGTTTTAAGGGGTGTCGCAGTAGGATGATGAAAATGTTTAAAGATATCGGAGAACCTGGAAAAGCACTTTGTTTTATCAACTATTGCTGCGGCTGAAGAGGTCGGAGACTGCAAAAAGAGATTCAGAAATAGGGAGCAAAGACATTTAAAGATAGACACTAATCTGCAAGCAAGTCAAGATGCTGTTCGATGCAGGAAGTCCTACTTGTTTACTGCTGAAGTGTAGGTGGTGCTGTGTAAGGTGATTGGCACAAAAATGCTTCTCAGTGCCACCACATTGGAGCCAGGTGTAAAGGTTGAAGTCGACCTGAAAGGAAGGAGGCTGGAAGCATTTATGAGGCTGCAACAGATAGTTATTTTCATTGGATGTATCACTGCATGGTAGCTACAGGAGTCCTGGTAGCAGATGGCACAGCACTGCAGCTCCCTAGTCTGGGATGATAGTTCATCCTGGATATAGTCAAGTAAATGTGCAGCACCCTGTTGGCTGCTGCTATTTTGGTAGGTGTGGCTAATCAGGCAGCGCTGGCCTGCGATTAACCTGGCGTGCCTTCTTACAAACATGGAAAACTGTGTTTGGGTGTTTGTCAGTGAGCAGCTGTGGGTGCCAGCACGCATAGGGGATTTGTTGTGCAGCCTGACATGCCTGGCACCCTTCCATGCTCCTCCTCTTCCAAACAATGGGAAACCCAATGGTGTGAGTAATGGAGGTGCGGGAGAAAATAAATAATTTTGCAACAACAAAAAGCTTCACCTGCTACCAAGGTGAAAACAGAAAAAGATTCGGAAAGGTTTAAAATAATCTGACCCTTCACTGTCCGTGAGGAGTTTGCACATTCTCCCCGTGTCTGCGTGGGTTTCGCCCCCACAACCCAAAGATGTGCAGGGTAGGTGGATTGGCTACGCTAAATTGCCCCTTAATTGAAAAAATAATTGGGTACGCTAAATTTATAAAAAAAAAAAAAAAAAATAATCTGACCCTTAAGTTGATGCATTACTTCTCTGATTTCCATGATACACGTTTTAACCGAGTAACCTGTGAATGTCCCATTTCAAATGGACACGGTTTACCTTGGGTTTCCTCAACACTGCACAAGGAGGAAACAGCTTACAGAGCACAGATACCCAAACTAATATTTCAATGAAGCACCCGTCTGTTTGAGTAAAGTTGTTGCACCTTCCCATGGAAAATGTGTATGTGCAAGGAGGCGGCACAATCTCTGTTGCAACTCAGTGTGTGATAAGCCGAATGACGTCAGTTCAAATCCCATGCATTCAGTTTTAAACAGAAATCTGGTGTGAATAAAGGTGATCGTGAAGTGTGCCGCAAAATGGGAGAGTTGTCAAACATTAGCTGGTTTGCTCATGTCCAGGGCAAAGGAAACTGCTGCCCATACCCAGAGCAGGGTTTTCACCCCAAAATGGGGCAGCAATGGAAGCTGACTGGAGCATACATTTGTGCCATTGGTCTGTGTGCCAGCTTGCCAGTTTGCTAGCGCCATCCTATCCCAGAGCCTTCCCCCTGGATGCTGGGTCAGAGATTGAACGGCTACTCATCCGCAGGGTATTTATGGTAATTTTAAGGACAATTCTGGCTAATTATTTGATGTCATTAGAGCATAGAACATACAGTGCAGAAGGAGGCTATTTGGCCCATCGAGTCTGCACTTAAGCCCTCACTTCCTTACGGGCCTTACGGCCCACTTCCAAGTGTTACGGGCAGCAGGGTAGCATGGTGGTTAGCATAAATGCTTCACAGCTCCAGGGTCCCAAGTTCGATTCCCGGCTGGGTCACTGTCTGTGTGGAGTCTGCACGTCCTCCCCCTGTGTGCGTGGGTTTCCTCCGGGTGCTCCGGTTTCCTCCCACAGTCCAAAGATGTGCGGGTTAGGTGGATTGGCCATGCTAAATTGCCCATAGTGTAAAGTAAGGTTAAGCGGGGGGGGGGGGGGGTTGTTGGGTTACGGGTATAGGGTAGATACGTGGGTTTGAGTAGGGTGATCATGGCTCGGCACAACATTGAGGGCCGAAGGGCCTGTTCTGTGCTGTACTGTTCTATGTTCCACCCTATCCCCACAACCCAATAACCCCTCCTAACCTTTTTGGTCACTAAGAGCAATTTAACATAGCCAATCCACCTGACCTGCACACCTTTGGACTATGGGAGGAAACCGGAGCACCCGGAGGAAACCCAGGCAGACAGGGGGGGAATGTGCCGACTCCGCACAGACAGTGACCCAGTGGGTGAATCGAACCTGGGATCCTGGTGCTGTGAAGCCAGTGCTATCCACTTGTGCTACCGGCTGCTGTGGAATTCTCCAGTCAGCATGTGGGCCTCCACAGCACTGGGAATAAGCCAGCTGCATGGAAGTGGTCTCTAGGTGTCAGAAAGGGGAGTCAGATCTCCAGGCTTGACGCCACCCCCACCCCTCCATACCCCAGCCTACCTGGTGATAGCTGCAGCCACAGGCTGTTTGTGACGGGTTTCCCTTCCGTAATGGTGGTCCTCAGGCTGCGGCCATTTTTAATTTTAGATTTTGTGAGTTTGCTGAGAGGGCACCTCAAGATAGAAGCATCCTCTCTCTCCCTTTATCCACGATGGAAGGCTGAACTCCTTTGGTGCAGCTTAATTGGACGGCAAGTGCACCCTCTGGTCTCTAATTGGCTAAACGAGGCAAAATTGATGTCAGGTGACTGCTCCCTACATTAAGGCTTCAGGACCCACGTTTGACCCTGACATTGGGATCCTGACCCCAAATTCAAAGCCCTGCCCCCTAGTGACCATCTGCCACTTCAGTGACACATCAACCTCGTGACCTAATGCCCTTTTTTCAATTCATTTATGGGATGTGAGTGTTGATGGAAAGGCCAGCATTTATTATCCATCCCCATACAACTGCGCGGTTTGCTCAGTCATTTTAAAGCCAGCAATATTGCTGTGGATCTGGAGTCACTTATCAGCCAAGCCTGGGAAGGATGGAAGATTTCCTTTCCTAAATGGACATCCGTGAACCAGATTTGCTGTTAAGACAATCCAAATCACCAATACTGATACTACGTCTTTAATTCCAGAATCTATTGTAATTCAACTTAAATTTCCCACATGCCACATTGGGATTTGATCATTAATGTAGCCCTCTGGATTAGCAGTCCAGTAACATAACCACTTTGCTACTGTACTGCGTGCCCCTCAGAACTTCAAGAAGAAGACCCACCACTCATGATTGGCAATAAATGTGGCCATGCAAATATTAATCACGTCCATACAACCCACACAGCCTTGTTCAAAGATCCAGGAAAAAGTGCATCTCTAATGCAGCAGGAAAACCAAATCATTTATACATGAGAACGCAGCCAGGAAGAGAGGTTTTTTCTGGTTCACTGCGATTTTTAAAGAGAAAAGAGCTTTCGTTGCTTCGGTGCTTGTTTTCCTTTCTTACGTCCCTCTGCTGGCTGTCACACATGGTATGTGTACCTGTCTCTCTATTTCGTATGCATTCCTTTTCTCACGCTTTGTCAAAAGCTGTTGGCCTTCTCTCTTCTACGTACCTCATAATCTCTTTGTGCCACTCTTTAACTGTCTCTTGACATTTTGAAAGCCCAGCATTTGATGAAAGACGGGAGTCAGCATATTGCTGGTTGGTGCACAGCTTGGAAAGTCTATGGGGGGAGGGGAGGTGTAGGTGAGGCTGAAAGAGAAAATGATGGGTCAAGAATTATGGTTGGGATGGGGGTTGGAGGGGTGGGAGTAGGCTGTTGATGACATGTAGGAAGCAAGGGTGGGTACGATGCTATCTCAGTGAGCACTATGCACATTCGGGAATTTGGCCGACTCAGAGGGGAGGTGGAGTGTGGCAGAACTTGCATCTGACACTTGGGAAGACATTACCAAGTTCAGACGTGAACATTAGGTGGGGTGGAGAGATCCGCTGTGAGACATTGGGCAAGAAGAAGACTGGAATTTTAGATCAGTGATTATTTAGGAGCGGGCTGGTAATGTTGGTGTCAGGTATGAAAGTCCTCTCTAGCTGCTACAGTTTAGAAGCTGTCAGGGTTTGAAATTATGAAGGATTGAGTGATGGTTGGGTTATTTTGTATAAAGGTGGTCAGATTACAGTAGAGTAGATTACAGTCAGAACATGAGGTACATAGAACATATAATGCAGAAGGAGGCCATTCGTCCCATCGAGTCTGCACCAACCCACATAAGCACTCACTTCCACCCTATCCCCGTAACCCAATAACCCCTCCTCACATTTTTTTGGACACTATGGGCAATTTATCATGGCCAATCCACCTAACCTGCACATCTTTGGACAGTGGGAGGAAACTGGAGCACCCGGAGGAAACCAACGCAGACACGGGGAGAATGTGCAGACTCCGCGCAGACAGTGTCCCAACGGGGAATCGAACCTGGGACCCTGGCGCTGTGAAGTCACAGTGCTAGCCGCTTGTGCTACCGTGCTGCCCAACACATTGCTCTTTACAAGTGCTTGCTATAACTGGAATCTATAAGCATTTGGTGCATTGGAGGAGTTAGCGAGACCAGGCAATCTAAAAGCAGATTGGCTGGAAACCAATGTTTCTACGATTGACTCTTCACAATAGAGCTGGTTTAGCACAGTGGGCTAAAAAGCTGGCTTGTAACGGTGAACAAGGCCAGCAGCGCGGGTTCATTCAGCGCGGGTACCGGCCTCCCTGAATAGGCGCTGGAATGTGGCGACTAGGGGCTTTTCACAGTAACTTCACTGACGCCTACTTGTGACAATAAGCAATTATTATTATTATTATTAGGTTTGGTGCAAATTATAAACTTGAGTCATTCAGTTTGGAGCGGCACATCTTTGTTTTATTAAATTAAGGGGCAATTTAGCGTGGCCTGTCCGCTTATCCTGCACATCTTTGGATTGTGAGGTTGAGTCCCACACAGACAGGGGAGAATGTGCAAACTCCATGCATGACCAGGGGCCGGGATCGAATCCGGGTCCCGGCGCTGTGAGGCATCAGCGCTAACCACTGTGCCACCAAGGAGCGGCACATCTGAGGGAAAGATGCGAGGAGGGAAAATCTGACAGGTCGGCTAGGAGCTATTTTTGTCAGTGTTTCAATTAATTTCTAATTTCAGAAAGAAATGGTGAAATGTGGTATTTGCTGATGTTGTTACAAACTTGAGAAGTGTTTAATGGGGTGGATTAGGAAGCTCCTGCTCAAAGGACTTTGAATTTCTGTTCCAGACTTCTGCTTGGATCATTGGTTAACTTGTTTAAGCAAATTAGGCTTTTTATTTATGGGTGCTGAGTTTGATTAATTGTTTTATAGAGAATGTGAAATTTGAATCAACCAGCATACTCTGTGCCCTACACACACGGCAGACAGTTACTTTCCCACAACACACAGATTTTCTCACACTTTACCAATACGTCACTTTCCCACACTCTGTAGACACTCTCATGTCTCTCATGGACACATTAACACTTTCCCATATCATATGGAAGCTTTGGACATGTGCCAGATGAAATGTTTTTATTATATAATAAAATTGCTAAAACAAAATGCTTGGTGCTTACAAAAGGTGCACAAGAGTGTATTATTTCAGCCAAACAGCTCTTTTAAACAGCTTAGAGTAGAAATTTGACAAATGCTCTTTAAAAGGGTAGAAGAGGAGTGGTCAGAGAACCTTCACCTGCTGTTTTGACTTGCTGCTGATCCCCTTCCAAATCCCAGGCATCGGGTCTTTTTAAAAGTAAATTTAGAGGACCCAATTTTTTCTTCCAATTAAGGGGCAATTTAGCATGGCCAATCCACCTAGCCTGCACATCGTTTTTAGGTTTGAGGATGAGACCCACGCAGACACGAGGAGAATGTGCAAACTCCACACGGACAGTGACCTCGGGCCAGGATCGAACCCGGGTCCTTGGCGCTGTGAGGCAGCTGTGTTAACTACTGCGCCAGCATGCCACCCCGGGTGAGTTCTTTAATAAGGACAAGGGAACTCCACACTAAGTAAGGTAACAAGCTAGATTTATTTACAATATGTTATATACACTGCCCGATAGCTTCCTAGCGCGATCGTCTCTTTCTCCTCAGTGCCTTACTGACCGATCTTATATACATTGGTTGATTAGAGTTCACCTATCCCTAACAGGGAGGGGATGGGGCAGGGGGAACGGCTCGTACTCCGTGTGACCCACTGGTAAGATAATCATTCCCACCCCGTAGGTCCTGTGGAGGATATTACACAGTAATTGGAATATTTGGTTTTGATGCTGGCCCTGCAATCAGGAAACAGAGCTACTTGCTTTGCTGAGGAGGTGGGGAGTTTAGCGGCTCCTGTAGTTCCAAAGGGCATCTGACACCGATATCAGGCTGAAGAAAAAAAAACGGCGTAAACTTTTATGGTACCCTTCAAGGAACTGGGGCAGCTAATTAGAGTATTGAAAAACAATTTTGCTGCTTCTTGGAATCTTCAGTCGGCCAAAGGAAGTTGCACCTCAGCACACCTTGGTACCACATCAGGGGAGTGAGAATTGTTAGACTGGTCCTGAAATGCCATGGCCCAGGCCCACAGATAGTTTTCAAAGTAGCAAAAGCAGGCATCCATCCCCAAAGTGCAATTTGTTGGACAAATTATGTAAGACGAAACCAAGTGGATTGGGGTCCCACCCTGAATAATGTCCCCCATTGGAACCTCACCCCAGCTCTCCTTCCCCTAACCTCTCTCCACATTGTGTATTTTATTTTAGTCAGGACAATGGAATTTTCCCTCCAGTCCACAGGGTGTGTCTGGCTCCTTTGAATTCCAGAAGCAAATTTCCAGTTAAGAAACAAATCTATTTCCTTATTCCTCCTGTTCACTTTTCCCTGATTCTTTCCACAATTTACTTGCTGCATCAGAAAAGAGACCTGCATTTGTCCAGCGCCTTTAAGAACATCAGCAAGTCCCAAAGTCCTCTGCGGCCAATGGAGTGCTTTTGAAATGCAGTGACTGACCTAGTTTAGGAAATGTGGCAGCCAAATTGTTCACAGCAAGCTCCCACAAACAACAATGAAGATATTGTCCAGATGATTTTTTTTTCTAATTTAGAGTACCCAATTCTTTTTTTCCAATTAAGGGGCAATTTAGCGCGGCCAATCCACATAACCTGCACACCTTTAGGTTGTGGGGGCAAAACCAACCAGACACGGGGAGAATGTACAAACTCCACAAACACAGTGACCCGGGGCGGGATCGGACTTGGATCCTCAGCACCTTAGGCAGCAGTGCTAACCACTGCGCCACTGTGCCACCATAATCTGTTTTAATGATGTTCGTTAAGGGAGAGGTGTTGGCCAGGACATCAAGGAGAACCCTTTAGCTTTAGTTTGATCAGTGCCATGGGATTTTTAACATTCAACTCAGAGGATGGTGGGGACCTCAATTTATTTGAAGGAAGGCGGTGGTTGCCGGGAGTTTCCCCTTACCCGGGCTGAGGAAAGGTGGGGGAGGGCCTGGCAGGGTCAGGTCCCTCTCCATAATTTCTCTTGGAGGGTGATGGAAAGTGAAACTGTTCCCAAGCTGCACTGGAGTGGCCACAATGGGATGAAAGAGACGGGACGGCCTGTCTGAGCCTGAGGCCTTGCCTCAGACCCTGGCTCCGGCCCTCAGCTTGGACAAGTGCCTGTGCCTGGTTTGCAGGGAGCGGCTGGTGGAGCCAGTGACGCCACCATGCGGACACTCACTGTGCCTGGGCTGCTTCCAGCAGACGGTGGAGATCAGTCCGTCAGGCTTGCTGGGCGGCAAGGGCCGCTGGGAAGGTTGGGACCGGTTTGGCGGTGGCAAGGCGCTAGCCACGGTGGGCAGCACAGTAGCACAGGGGTTAGCACAGTTGCTTCACAGCTCCAAGGTTCGATTCGCTGCTTGGTTCAGTGTCTGTGCGGAGTCTGCACGTTCTCTCCGTGTCTGCGTGGGTTTCCTCCGGGTGCTCCGGTTTCCTCCCACATTCCAAAGATGTGCAGGTTAAGTGGATTAGTCTCCAAAGAAAGGTTAGGTAGGGTTACTGGGTTACAGGAATGGGGTGGGCTTAACTGTGGTGCACTTTCCAAGGGCCGGTGCAGACTTGATGGGCCAAATGGCCTCCTTCTGCACTGTAATTTCTATGAATATAGCTATATTATCAAGACGGTGCCGGAGTGTGGCCACTTTCTGCGAGCTGTCTGTGTCTGTGTGGGTTTCCTCCGGGTGCTCCGGTTTCCCCCACAAAGCCCGAAAGACATGCTGTTCGGCGAATATTGAATTCTCCCTCAGTGTACCCGAACAGGCTCCGGAGTGTGGTGACGAGGGGATTTTCACAGTAACTTCATTGCAGTGTTAATGTAAGCCTACTAAGACACTAGTTTAAGATACTAAAAAGGATTATTATTATTAGATATTTATATATGGAACAATACGCCAGGACTGTAAGCAGAGCAATACGTTTCACTGTACCTTGGTACACATGCCAATAAATATATAAATTGATCAATTTAATACCACATTCAAATGTCAACACCTTCAACAGAGCAGCAATTCTGTAGCACCGCACTGAAGTGTCAGCCTAGGTTGTGTGCTTAATCAGGTACATTAAGGGAAGGGACATTGTTCCGCATAATTTCACTTTGATCCAGCACTAAAGGTGTTAAACGTATCAAATATATGGTTGGTATTTGCAGTTAAATCATCTCTGTATTAGCATTTCCTGTGACCTGGATACAAGTGTAGCAGTTCCAAATTGCAATCTGGAGTCGGAAGCAAGTGGGGCAAGGGTTTGGCTTGTAGTTTGAGTTCTCATGTTTAATTTCCTGCCAGTAAATATTCAGTTAAAAATATCAGGAATTATGCTGGCTGACCATAATACACAAAAGTAAACTGAAAGTTGAAATTCTACTTTTTAAAAAACCTAAATGGTGGATCTAGAAATTAATCCGTTCAGTGCCCATTCCTCAGGCACCAATTGGCATCCTAAACCTCCAATTTGGTGGGTAGGAAGAGCACGCTTGATATGAACTAGAAGAGTACTGTCCACCATTTTTGTGGAAGTCACAAAATCAATAGATGGTACCCAGCCAATGTTCTTTTCACTCCGAAAAACGGAGTCTCCAGGTGGCCAACAGGAGGTCTTTAAAGGGACTGCTGCAGGCCACAATCAACAAAGTAGATGTTTATGCACCCAAATGTAAAGATGAGAATAACAGGCTTCTGCCAGCCCCTGCTACCCCTCCACCTCCACACTGATCACAGCTACCAGTCTGACAATAAAATCTGTATCAACAGCTTATAAGTGAGTAGATTGCTTATGGTACAAGTGTATATACAATTTGATAACTCCCATAGAAAAATAGTTTAATTTATTATTATATTAATTGTATTTCCGTCTGGACTCCTACACATTAAAATGAAGGATGCAGGCAAAGGTGTATTTTGCTTATAGTGTAGGGGGAAAACTGTAAGTTGTTGGGACCAGTTTGTCTTTTTCCAAATGTTTCTTTCTGATGTGCTTGTCAGATAACAGATTTGTTAAAAAATTGTTCTTGGGATGTGAGTATCACTGGCAAGGCCAGCATTTATTGCCCACCCTTAATTGCCCTTGAGAAGGAATTTTTATGGAAATGCATGAGAGCACGTGAGGTTCGATCCTGGCCTCGGGTCACTGTCCGTGTGGAGTTTGCACATTCTCCCCATGTCTGCATGGATCACACCTCCACAACCCAAAGATGTGCAGCGAAGGTGGATTGGTCATGTTAAATTGCCCCTTAATTGGAAAAAAAATGAATTGGGTACTTTAAAATTATTTTTTAAAAAGAGAGCACGTGAGGAATTGTCACGAGGAACCGTCAATGGTCTTTCGAAGAAATTCATTTGCCAGAATGTGATGGGAGAGAACTGAAATCAGAGAGGGAGATTTTACAGGCTTTGTTGATAAATAACAAAAGTAGAAGCTAACCAAAATAATACAATCAAAAATGAGAGAGACATACTTAAACAATCCCAATTGGGATGAAAACATTAAGGTCAAACTCACTGCTCAGGGTTTTGATGATAATGAAAAATCCATAAAATGTGGGTGGCACAGTGGTTAGCACTGCTGCCTCACAGCGTCAGGGACCCTAGTTCAATTCCAGCTTTGGGTGACTGTCTATGTGGAGTTTGTACTTTCTCCCCGTGCCTGCGTGGGTTTCCGCTGGGTGCTCCGGTTTCCTTCCACAGTCCAAACTTGTGCAGATTAGGTGGTTTGGCCATACTAAAATTGCCCTTTCAGTCCAAAGATGTGTAGGTTAGGTGTGGTTATGGGGATAGAGTAGGGGTGTGGGCCTAGGTAGGGTGCTATTTCAGAGGGTCGGTGAAGACTTGATGGGCCGAATGGCCTCATTCTGCACTGCAGGGATTCTGTGGTTATTAGAAAGATAACTATTATGTTATTTTCTGGAAATTAATCTTAATTTACTCTTTGCTAAACTTGTCCCTTGGATAAGGCCAATCATAAGAGTTTATTGGGTAAAATTACATTTTATCATTCTGAAAATCTTGTTTAATATTTTCTTGGGTGTTCCACAATTTGGTGAAAAGTGGCAGCAATTTTTAGAAGGCCCTTCCCTATCATCTTAACTTAATGGAATGGACTGATTGTATGTGTCCCTAACACTCAGTGCTGACATAAAAAGGACCATCAGCACAGACTCTACAGTACATATTGTAAAAGATTATCTGACATGAGTCATATCAACGCTATAATTTCATTTGGGCTTCAGGGATTAGTTTTTCTCTTCAGGCTTCTCTCTAAAAGTCTCCTCTTGCTTTCTTTTCTCCTGATATTATAATGGTGATCGGTGTTGGGGTGAAGTTCTTGGTGTCGGAGAGCTCACCCATAGCCTGAAAAATGAGCATTTGGAGTCACCCTCATCAAACTTGATTCTGTTCCCACTCAAAATCCATATGCATTCACCTCCCACAAGATGTCTCAGGGTAATGATTATATCCAGGCTGCTTTCCCCTTCTTAGCACAAGGATGCTCCAGCATGCACACTAACGCTCCAACTGAGTTTGGCTAAATCAGCATGAAGCTAGATCCTTCTAGTATAAATGGTTCAGAATATGAAGTGCCGGCTTGATTTTGTTGGTAGTATTCTTGCCTCTGAGCTAGAGCTTATGAATTTAAGCTCAACGTAGATTTAAGTACAGGATATAGACTAATTCCATAGCACTATTTAAAAAGAGAGCAAAATGCTTTCCCTGATGCCCTGACCCATATTTTCCCCTCACTCGACATCATTAAGGGGAAATGGTGATATAGCAGTAATGTGAGTGGACTAGTACCCAGGGGCTGAGACTACCAATCTTGGGACACAGGCTCAGATCCTATCGTGGCGGAGCTGGTGGAATTTAAATTTAATTAAGAAATCTGGAATATAAAAATATGTGTCTCAGTGATGGTGACTATGAAACCATTGCAGTAAAACCCCATCTCATTCGCTCATGTCCTTTAGGGAAGGAAATCTGCCGTCTTTACCTGATCTGGCCTACATGTGACTCCAGACCAACAGTAAAATGATTTGACTCTGAAACGGCAAGCCACTCAGTTCTGGAGCAATAAGGGATGGGCAACCAATGCAGACCCTGCCAGTGATATGTCCACATCCCAAAAAACAATGACGAAAAAAGCTGATTATCTGATCACTCGTCTCACTTGTTGCTGATGCTACCTTGATTTTTCTTTACCACACCAGAAAATACAGTTACCAGCGAAATCCATCAGGGAAGCTTTAGCTAACTGAATCATCTGAATGAGATTACTGTTGAACCACTTTCAGGCAGCGTTTTGTTTTAATCGAATAAAGGAACCAGGGTTTATAATTTATTTGTAAAACACAGCACAATGAAACATATCAATGTAATACAAGTTGCAATGTAAAAAAGCATGAAGTTCATTAAAAAAAATGTCATTGTGGCTGTCACTGAGGGACATGAATGGCTGACAATAAAACCTGCTGAAAATGGAATGAAGGTGGCCTGTGCAGCGGTTTCCTTGCTCTCTCACTCCCCCTATAGAATCACACCAGCTAATCCAGTCTAGAGGTCTTCTGGACAGAAAGCAGTGATTACAAGATAATCTAGCAGCCAAGCACAATGATTCAAATCATATTACAAATCCAGAACTCAAACCTAAATGATTTATACTTATTATTATGCTGTTTCCGTGGGTGGCATGGTGTCACAATAATTAGCACATCTGCCTCACGATGCCAGAGACCCGAGTTCAATTCCAGCCTCGGGCCACTGTCTGTGCGGAGTTTGAACTTTCTCTCCATGCCTGCGTGGGTTTCCTCCGGTTGCTCCGGTTTCCTCCCACAGCTCAAAGAAATGCAGGTTAGGTGGATTGACCATGCTAAATTTCCCTTTTGTGTCCAAAGATGTGCAGGTTAGGTGGGGTTGCCGGGATAGGGCGGGGTGTGGGCCTGGGTAGGATGCTCTCAGACGTGATGGGCCAAATGACCTCCTTCTGCACTGTAGGAATTCTATTCTATGGTTCATTTGCATGTGTGAAATCTGCACATACTCCTGGTGTCTGCAAAGCTCAGATGATCTAAATGTTTTTTTGGTATCTCTTTATTTTGTAAATATATGTTTAATTTATGTGACGACTTTATTTCATGTTAGGGGTAAGGACCACTATAAATGATGATGTTCACGGGATGATGAATCTCATTTATCAGGGAACTATTTCACTGCTACATGGCAGATACAAGTATTTCCTTTGATTAACCTCTCGGGCACAATAAAGAACCAACGCGCATATTCCAAGTTCTTTGCGTCGAATACTTAATGGCAACAAAACAAAAAATCTGTAATCGTTTACAAAATGTGGAGCCCTGACACCGGACACTGGAGAGGCACAAGAAGACAAGATAACTGCAGTTTAACAAATTGGTTCTCTGAACCAGCCCCACTTGTGGGCGACTGTCTTCCTTGAAGGAAACCTGTGGTGGATGTGAGGAATTAGCAAGGGGCGCCTCCTCCGCCCTGGAGGTATCCGGTCCCTTTGGAAGCAGTCTCAACAAGTCCCTTCCACGCAATCGCTTCGGTGCCCCGAGTCCTGGAAGGGGAGACATCTCAGGCGCCAGCAGAAGCTGCTGTCTGTGGTGACTGCTGACACCACAGTCACCACAGTGGCGCGCACACACACCTCAATCACTGTTCGTCCACTTCCTCCTCAAAAAGTCAAATAAAGCTAGACATGTTAGCAAGGGGCTGCCAACAACAACCGTTAGCTTAAATGAAACAGGATTTTTTTTTGCTTTAAAGAAATGTAATTACCAAGTGGAGATCAAGTGCATATCATCATTGGAGTTCTTTTAATCATTAGTAAAGCAATCGGCCCATTTACGTTGTGGAATTTATAACCGACGCTCAGTGATAAGTTATCTATGTAAATTGTTTAATTAAAGGCACCTCGCCTATATATTAAAGCTCTTTCTGCCAGCGAGTTCAGTGGATAGTGTGGGCTCGCTCCACAAACTTTGACAAAGCGCTGGCGACTATGAAAACTTTAACGGAGAAGATTTCTTTCACAGGTTAGATGTATTTCCGTGTTGGGGTGAGTTGACCGCTGTACTATGTAACCGGGACTGGCAGGGGCAATCCTTGGTGTTGGTGACGGTGGGGAAGAAGGGCTGGCTTTGAGGGGGAGGGGGAACCCAGCAGTTTGCTCTGTGCCCGGGGGGAACCCAGCAGTTTGCTCTGTGCCCGGGGGGAACCCAGCAGTTTGCTCTGTGCCCGGGGGGAACCCAGCAGTTTGCTCTGTGCCCGGGGGGAACCCAGCAGTTTGCTCTGTGCCCGGGGGGAACCCAGCAGTTTGCTCTGTGCCCGGGGGGCACATCCACACTTTGGGATCCGATCCCGGCTGTGCTTCCTGAGGATGAAGGAGCCGCTTTGTGGTGGATTCAGCTCCCGGGAGGAGAGACCCTGGTGGGTCCAGATTGCCACGTCGAAAATCAGCGAGGGGGTGATGGAGGGAGGGCGGACTAAATGTTGTGGAAATAAATATTTGCTGGGAATGTGTGATTTGCAAGTAATTCACAGGCTGAGTTGATCTTTTTATTGCATCTGGCCGCTTAACTCTTAAACGCAACCCATTTCGGAGACCGGAGTGACAAAGTTTCTCCCCTCTGCACAGCCAACTTTTCACAGATCTGACTGTGATAATGTTTATGTTATCAGTGACTCCAGTGGTCATTTCAATGTAATTGTGCGAGTCATTTAGTTCACACTGCAATTCCAGCCCCCACACACAGAAAGGAATCAGCCAGAAACTGGCATTTTACTGGCTGGAAAATCACTAACCGCTTGTATTAGCAGTGAGGAATCGTTTCCCAATTGTGAAATTGAGCATTCCTCCAACATGACTGCTCGGCTGATGACACATCCCCCCCACCCCCCACCCCACAGAAGACAGCTTGCCTTAATCCTGCTGAAACTGAACTGATCTCCTGAACTTTTGTATGATAACGGAAGTTGCAACAACAACAAAACAAATACAGCAAAGTTTGATTCTGTGGCTAAATGCAGTTGAACAACTCCCATGTATCTACAGTCCAAAGATGTGCTGGTTAAGTGGAGTAGCCATGCTAAATTGCCCCTAAAGATCAGGTGGGGTTAAGGGGATGGGGCAGGGGAGTGGGTCTAAGTGGGGTTCTCTTTCAGAGGGTCGGTGCAGACTCCGACGGGCCGAATGGCCGCCTTCTGCACTCTGGGAATTCTACGGCCAAGTATGCAAACGCCACTCAGTTACCCGGAGCTGTTCTGAGCAAACAAAAGGGATTTGTCTCCCCGTGTGGACCCTGCGAGGTGATCTGATGGGGGAGCAGGTGGGAATGAATGTGCTCTCGGAGAAAGCACAGAGCGCCAGTTCACTGCTCAGTGTGACGCTGGCGTTCCGGGAGGAAGCCCAGGGTGAGAGTGACAGGCTGACTCAGGGAGGTCAGAACCGCCCGGCAGGAGCACATAGCTCACATACCACCGCCCCCAATCTCCTCTCTCCCTGTGTGTATATATATACAGGCGAGAGGGCGCTCTGTGCTTTTTGCAATCTCTAACTGGGCACGGATCGTACAAGGATAATACAGGAACAGACAAAGTGATCAGCCTTTTAGCCATGACTGTTAAATCCAGCTCCTCAGGATCTGCTGTTACATATTCCAAAATGAGAGGGGTGGTCGCCATACTTACCGGTAATTGATGTTTTCACATCACAGTTTCAAATAGATATATTTTGCATAATGTCAAAAGGCTGTCAGTTACAA
Source organism: Scyliorhinus canicula (assembly GCF_902713615.1). Lineage (NCBI taxonomy): Eukaryota > Metazoa > Chordata > Chondrichthyes > Carcharhiniformes > Scyliorhinidae > Scyliorhinus > Scyliorhinus canicula. Next base: position 64,401,819 of record NC_052151.1, on the reverse strand, counting down.
TCGCGTGTGTGTGTGTTCAGATTTTTAAACATCGTCCAGTCTGGCAATAGAAGTGCGGATGGCAAATGACTTCTTAAAACTTGTAAAGTGCAGAAAGTAACTGGCAGCTGATTTGACCTGTCTATAACTGGATTTATTGAGCTGCTTATTCCAAGTGTTCTTATCGGCCGTTTCATTTTGTTTTTATAGCTTTCATGAAACAAAGGCGAATGGGACTGAACGATCTGATTCAGAAAATAGCAGCTTCTCAGTCCTACTCCTGTAGACAGTAAGTATCTGCTCGCTATACTGTCACTGACCACCGGGAATAATGTACAGGAGCTGCCGGGAGATTTATCAGTGGCAATGGGGGGACGGGAGGTGAATTTGACCCATTTGGTTCTGAACAGAGCCCACTCCCCCATCACCACTTTGTGCTTGCGGCACAATAGCGCGTCTGTCTGCACCGAGATATCGCCGGCTAGTTTGTCCCCTTCAAACAATGCCTTGTGTTCAGTAAGATCTCAGTGTGATTGGGAGCGGAGTGCCTGGCGGGTGGGCAGCGTCTGAAACCCCCACATCAGAGGCCTCGGTGTCTAAAGCTGTCTTCTTTTCTCCTTCTCTTGAAAACAGCCCGGAAGTCCCGGCCATGTTACACGTCAATCCCAAAGAAAGCGAAGCTAATGGAGAGAGCGCGTCTCCTCCGGTGAGTATAAAGGAGAGCATGATTTGATCATTCACCCCTTTCTTGAGCCTTCACACCGTGTTAACTTGCTTCTAATGTGATTCCCCCCTGCAGTCCAGCCCCACGACAGCACAGATCAACCTTGGCCCTTCCTCTAATCCACAGTGAGTACCATTCATTTCGTGACTTTGACTTTAAAACAATCTGTTGCTGAGTGGATTTCACCCCGTGAATGCTGCACATTATTCATGTCTTTAACTCTCTCACCTCCAGGGCCAAGCCAAGTGATTTCAACTTTCTAAAGGTGATTGGAAAAGGAAGCTTCGGAAAGGTAACACTTTTTTTTAAATCTAAAAAGCGACCTAAACGGTTGCAAAGTGCAAAATCACCTTCCCATCTGCTCGTGTGTGTCTCTAAATAAATTACCATTTATGTTTGAATAGGTCCTCCTCGCTAAACACAGATCTGATGACCAGTTCTACGCTGTGAAAGTTTTGCAAAAAAAAGCCATTTTGAAGAAGAAGGAGGTAATCATTTACCCCCTTTTTAAAAATCATTTACCCCCTTTTTAAATCATTCTATACCTTTCTGCTGCATGTGTTTTGTGCACACTCTGTGAAGCCTGCTTTTCTTTTTGAAATGCACAAATATTCTTCCGTTTTCTTAATCACTTCTCTTATTCCCCCCACCCCTCCAATTCAGGAGAAGCACATCATGTCGGAGCGCAATGTCCTGCTGAAGAATGTCAAACACCCTTTCCTGGTGGGTCTCCACTACTCCTTCCAGACAGCCGACAAACTCTACTTTGTCCTGGACTACATAAATGGAGGCGAGGTAAGTGTCACTCACAGGGGACTAACTGCAGCATGGGATTTCCTGTCCCCAGCCACAGTGGCTTATTTATTTTAAGAGGGGAGATTTATTAGCGGACGTGGAGGGCAAGTCCATGGAATTGTAACTATAAAGTTGGGGCGGAGGGGGGTTGGGTGATTTGACAGGCCACTTCCTTTCGCTTGCTTTTACTGTTGCTTGCTCTCTGGTCGATTTCAGTTTATTTATTTGCTGGTTTGTTCTCTTTTACAGTTGTTTTATCACCTCCAACGAGAGCGTTGCTTCCTGGAACCACGAGCTAGGTTTTACGCTGCTGAGATTGCCAGTGCTCTGGGTTACCTCCATTCTCTTAACATTGTTTACAGGTGAGTGAGACGTGACCTTGTGATTAAACAGTAAAATAGCACTTTAAAATCTCGATGGGACAAAATTAAACTTTTTTCATCGCGCCATACCAAAATGACTTGTGTGTTGCATGCAGATTTGAATGGATTGTGAAGTAACTCTCCGTGGGTTTTTTTTGAATCTTGTAGAGATTTAAAGCCTGAGAATATTTTACTTGATCGCCAAGGACACATTGTTCTGACTGATTTTGGCCTCTGCAAAGAGAACATTGAATCGAATGGCACAACTTGCACTTTCTGTGGCACACCTGAGGTAAGTAAGATATTTATTTTGAATCCCAGAGTATGAACTCTTTCTATATTCTATTGCTAGCCAATCGTTATCTCCTCCTGAAAACATTTTGTAATCATTTAAGGCATGTAGCATTCAGAGTCACGGCTGATGTGGAGGCTGCATATAAGGTGATGTTGTTCCCCTTGGAGGGAGCTATACATCTCTGAAGAACTATTTTTCCTCTATACCTATGGAGGGAACATCGGCCTTTTACTTTTATTTGCTATGGTCGAGCTGAAAGCTTGGCCTGTCTTGATCGGGTTAGCAATGTGGTTTCCTATTGCTGTCAAACATGGACACTCTGCAGTCTTTACAAAATATCTGTTAAACACTTAACATCAGTACCCACACAATCCTGTGTGTACATTGTTGTTGCTTTTGCTTCTGCCTGTGCTGTAGAACACAGGCTGCAGTATAACTAGGTACCAGTCCTTTAGAATCAACTTCAGTTATGTAAGTGCAACACAAAGTAGGCCTTTTTAATGAAAAGTAACAGTATCAATTTTTTAAAAATGTAAAGTACCCAATTATTTTCCAATTAAGGAGCAATTTAGCATAGCCAGTCCACCTGCCCTACACATCTTTGGGTTGTGGGGGTTAAACCCACACAGATATGGGGAGAATGTGCAAACTCCACAGGGACAGTGACCCAGGGCCGGGATTGAACCCGGGTCCTCAGCTCCGTAGGCAGCAGTGCAAACTACTGCAAGTAACAGTCAATAAACATTTTTAAAAATGAGGGTTGTCTGTATTGTGCCGGAGTTTGTTTATTACTATGTGTGGTGAAACACAAATTGGTTTAAATTGACTGTTGATTTATTCTGTTACAGTACTTGGCCCCTGAGGTTTTACACAAGCAACCCTATGATAGAACAGTTGACTGGTGGTGCCTGGGTGCAGTTCTCTATGAAATGTTGTACGGATTGGTAAGCATTATCTGTGCGTTACTAAGCAAGCAATCTTTAATTTACAGCATTAGATATTATTTTAAATTATGAATCTTTGCTTTGATACAGCCACCTTTCTATAGCAGGAACACAGCTGAGATGTACGATAATATTGTGAACAAGCCACTACATTTGAAACCAAATATCTCCAACGCTGCAAGGGACCTGCTGGAGGGCTTACTGCAAAAAGACAGAACAAAACGCCTGGGTGCAAAGGAGGACTTTGTAAGTACATACTTAATCCTTTTGAAACATTGAAAATAGGAGCCGGAGAAGGCCATTTGGCCCTTGGAGCCTGCTCCGCCATTTATTATGATCATGGCTGATCATCCAACTCAACAGCCTGTGCCCGCCTTCCCCCCCTCCCCCCAAATATCCTTTGATCACTTTAACCCAAGTGCTATATCTGACTTCTCCTTGAAATCATACAGAGCGGGATTCTAAGGTCCGTCAGCCTGGTTTTACGGTGCGGCGCTCCCCCGCTGGCAGCGGGATTCTCTGTTCCCACAGCGTGCCAATACCGTTTCCCATTGTGGCCCCCTCTCACCGTTGGGAAACCCGTGGGTATGGATGCGCTGCCGGAGCATCCTGCCAATGGAGAATTCTGCTTTTGGCCTCAACTACTTTCCGTGGTAAGGAATTCCACAGGCTCACCACTTTTTCTGGTGAAGAAATTTCTCCTCCTCTCAGACCTAAATGGCCAATGCCATGTCCCGAGATTGGATTCCTCCACGATCCAGAACATCCTTCCTGCATCCACCCTGTATAGTCCTGTTGGAATTTTGTAGGTTTCTATGAGATCCCCCCCTCATTCTTCTGAACTCTAGCGAATATAATCCTAACTGACTCGATCTCTCTCATATGTCAGTCCTGCCATCCCAGGAATCAGTCTGGTAGACCTTCACTGAACTCCCTCCAAAGCAAGAACATCTTTCCTCAGATAAGGAGATCAAAACTGCACACAATATTCCAGGTGTCGCCTCACCAAGACCCTGTATAATTGCAGCAAGACATTTGTACTCAAATCCTCTCTCAATGAAGGCCAACACACAATTTGCCGCCTTTACCATCTGTTGTACCTGCATGCTTACCTTTGCAACTGGTGTATGAGGACACCCAGGTCTCGTAGCGCAATCCTCTCTCTTAATCTACAGCCATTCAGATAATCTGCCTTCCTGCTTTTTCTACCAAAGTGGATAACCTCACATTTATCCACATTATCCTGCAAATACCATGCATTTGCCCACTCACTCCGCTTGTCCAAATCACTATGAAGCATCTCTACATTCTGTGTAATTTGGGTTAAATTGTTTTCCTATTGCATTTGACTGTATGAGATAGCTACTTGTATGATGTAAACATTTCTCTGAGATACCTCCTTTCTGAAGTAACCTGCATTGAAGTCTTGTATACTTGGGGAAAAAAATTTATTTTCCAGTTCACCAGACCATACAAATTCTGATCATTTTGAAGTGGACATGGTAGACCACTTGAATAAAGTGTATTCTTTTTAATGGACAGTGTATATAAACTTGACCAGTTGCTGTGTTCCTACATTTTAAAAATTGTTGACTAAAGTGAGTCGCGTTAGCAAATAAATCTTTTCTTTCAGTTTAATTCCTTTTTATTTGACTGTAATGTCCTCTTTCTACAGGGGGATATCAAGGCTCACATCTTCTTTTCTACAATAAACTGGATTGATTTAAATGCCAAGAAGCTAACACCTCCATTTAACCCTAACGTGGTAAGTGAAATGAAAATCGCTTATTGTCACGAGTAGGCTTCAATGAAGTTACTGTGAAAAGCCCCTAGTCGCCACATTCCGGCGCCTGTCCGGGGAGGCTGGTACGGGAATCGAACCGTGCTGCTGGCCTTGCTTTACAATAGTAGTTTTGTGTGGTTAATAAAAGCAAGCAGCCCACCTTTTTTGCTCCACCTTTAGAATTTGGGAGATTATGTCTAAAATTACAGCAAAAATCTGAACTGGAATTATATTTTGCTTTATCTTTTTTAACCATTGTAGAGTGGACCTTCTGACCTGCAACACTTTGACCCAGAGTTTACAGAGGAGCCAGTTCCAAACTCAATTGGCAGATCGCCCGATAACGCTCTGATTACTGCCAGTGTTAAGGAAGCGTCTGAAGCCTTCCTGGGATTCTCGTATGCTCCACCCATGGACTCCTTCCTGTAGTGAATCATTAAACTGAATTGTCTCATCGGGTTTACCTTAACTGAGCTCTACGTTCGGTTTACCAAGAAATGGGACTTGGCTGGAAGGAAAAATATACATCTCATTGGCAGCTGCCTGGCCTTCGATTCCATTTCTGAGGGGTTGCTGAAGTGTTCGAGGAGCATATGTTGCTCAGTGAGTCTGGGAGACGGCAGCCATGGCGCTACGCTGCTGCACGCCAGAAGAAAGTCCATTAATCAAAGGGACAGAGAAAGAACTTTTTTGTCATCCACCCACCATTTGAAGAACTGCTATTTAAACCTGACTAGAAGATGGCGATTGTCTGAAGACTGTTCTTTCAGCTACACGTGCCTTCTGCTATCAACCAGGTTGCAGGCACTGGAGTGGCCACATTCAAGAATTGTGACGCAACAGATAGAAAGAGAACAATAGTACAAGTGTGTTTAATCTTGGCCACTGGACTTGATGATTGCTCTGTGGTTTAAATATTGACTCGAGAGTTTTTGATCGTCACAGCAGGACACTACACTGTGACAGATATTCATCACATGAGATGAAATGTCGCCAAACCATCTCTGTATAATTTAACCCATCTGCTCCATACACAAATGTGTGTGCACACACACACACACACACATAATTAACCTCTAAAATAGTTCACTACAATATGCTTGAAGCATTGCTGCTATAGGTAGAACTATAAATTTTGTTTCTAGGACCAAAATGCCCCATTGTGGAGTCTGTCTTAAAACTACCAACTGGCTTCTATGTGCTAGTAATCCCATACGTATAAAATAACTTTGTTTTTGTTTCTACTACATTCCAGATTTTAATGGTCGTCTCATTTCAGCTGTGCATATGTAAAGATATCTGTATGTTGTGATCTGTTGCTGCACTAGTTTTAATGTGTATATTTAAGACATTGCCAGTAATGTAAATTTTTTTTCTGTACAATAGATTATAATTTTAATTTGTTTTGAAATGTACACATTCCTGAAATAAGATTGAGTTTGCAATAAATGTGCGACTATTTAAAAAATATATTGCTCCCAAGTTTTGGATCTAAGTTGAAAAACAATGCACCACTGTTTAAAATTTTAATGCCAAAGCATTCTTGCATTAGCGACAGTCAATAACAAGTTAACTGGACAACAAATTCACACTTTTGTCATAGGTCAGTAAAAGAGTCTGCTAAATGTCCAAATTGGGCAGCATGGTAGCACAGCGGTGAGCACTGTTGCTTCACGCACCAGGTTCGATTACCGGCTTGGGTCACTGTCTGTTTGGAGTCTGCACGTTCTTCCTGTGTTTGTGTGGGTTTCCTCCAGGTGCTCCGGTTACCTCCCACATGTCCCGAAAGACGTTCTGTTAGGTAATTTAGACATTCTGAATTCTCCCTCTGTGTACCCGAACAGGCATTGGAATGTGGTGACCGGGGGCTTTTCACAATAACTTCATTGCAGTGTTATAGAGAAATACAGCACAGAACAGGCCCTTCGGCCCACCATGTTGTGCCGAACTTTTGTCCTAGGTTAATCATAGAATTTTGGACACTAAGGGCAATTTATCATGGCCAATCCACCCAACCTGCACATCTTTGGACTGTGGGAGGAAACCGGAGCACCCAGAGGAAACCAACGCACACACAGGGAAGATGTGCAGGCTCCACACAGACAGTGACCCAAGCCGAAATCGAACCTGGGACCCTGGAGCTGTGAGGCAATTGTGCTATCCACAATGCTACCGTGCTGCCCTTAAGAACAAATTCATCTACACTCCATTATTCTACCATAATCCATGTACCTATCCAATAGCCGTTTGAAGGTCCCTAACATTTCCGACTCAACTACTTCCCCAGGCAGTGCATTCCATGCCCCACTACTCACTGGGTAAAGAACCTACCTCTGACATCCCCCCTATATCTTCCACCATTTACCTTAAATTTATGTCCCCTTGTAATGGTTTGTTCCACCCAGGGAAAAAGTCTCTGACTGTCTACTCTATCTATTCCCTGATCATCTTATAAACCTCTATCAAGTCGCACCTCATCCTTCTCCGTTCTAATGAGAAAAGGCCTAGCACCCTCAACCTTTCCTCGTAAGACCTACTCTCCATTCCAGGCAACATCCTGGTAAATCTCCTTTGCACCTTTTCCAAAGCTTCCACATCCTTCCTAAAATGAGGTGAACAGAACTGCACACAGTACTCCAATTGTGGCCTTACCAAGGTTTCGTACAGCTGCATCTTTGTCCAAAGATGTGCAGGTTGGGTGGATTGGCCATGAAAAATTGTCCAAAATTCTATGATTAACCAAGGACAAAAGTTCGGCGCAACATCGTGGGCCGAAGGGCCTGTTCTGTGCTGTATTTCTCTATCTATCTATCATCACCTCACGGCTCTTAAACTCAATCTCTCTGCTAATGAACGCTAGCACACCATAGGCCTTCTTCACAGCTCTATCCACTTGAGTGGCAACTTTTAAAGATCTATGAACATCGACCCCAATGTCTCTCTGTTCCTCTACATTGCCAAGAACCCTACCGTTAACCCTGTATTCCGCATTCAGATTTGTCCTTCCAAAATGGACAACCTCACACTTGTCTGGGTTAAACTCCATCTACCACTGCTCAGCCCAGCTCTGCATCCTATCTATGCCTCTTTGCAGCCGACAACAGCCCTCCTCACTGTCCACAATTCCACCAATCTTCGTATCATCTGCAAATTTACTGACCCACCCTTCAACTCCCTCATCCAAGTCATTAATGAAAATCACAAACAGCAGAGGACCCAGAACTGATCCCTGCGGTACGCCACTGGTAACTGGGCTCCAGGCTGAATATTTGCCAACCACCACCACTCTCTGTCTTCTATCGGTTAGCCAGTTTGTTATCCAACTGGCCAAATATCCCACTATCTCATGCCTCCTTACTTTCTGCATAAGCCTATCATGGGGAACCTTATCAAATGTTCCATGTAAAATCCATGTTCACCACATCCACTGCTTTACTTTCATCCACATGCTTGGTCACCTCCTCAAATAAGTCAATAAGACTTGTAAGGCAAGACCTACCCCTCACAAATCCGTGCTGACTATCCCTAATCAAGCAATGCTTTTCCAGATGCTCAGAAATCCTATCCCTCAGTACTCTTTCCATTACTTTGCCTTCCACCGAAGTAAGACTAACTGGCCTGTAATTCCCAGGGTTATCCCTATTCCCTTTTTTGAACAGGGACACGCCATTTGCCACTCTCCAATCCCTGGTACCCCCCCCTGTTGTCAGTGAGGACGAAAAGATTATTGCCAACGGCTCTGCAATTTCATTTCTTGCTTCCCATAGAATCCTTGGATATATCCCGTCAGGCCCGGGGGACTTGTCTATCCTCAAGTTTTTCAAAACGCCCAACACATCTTCCTTCCTAAAAAGTATCTCCTCGAGCTTACCAGTCTGTTTCATACTGTCCTCTCCAACAATATGGCCCCTCTCGTTTGTAAATACTGAAGAAAAGTACTCGTTCAAGACCTCTCCTATCTCTTCAGACTCAATACACAATCTCCCACTACTGTCCTTGATCGGATCTACCCTCGCTCTAGTCATTCTCATATTTCCCACATATGTGTAAAAGGCCTTGGGGTTTTCCTTGATCCCTCCCGCCAAAGATTTTTCATGCACTCTCTTAGCTCTCCTAATCCCCTTCTTCAGTTCCCTCCTGGCTATCTTGTATCCCTCCAGCGCCCTGTCTGAACCTTGTTTCCTCAGCCTTACATAAGTCTCCTTCTTCCTCTTAACAAGACATTCAACCTCTCTTGTCAACCATGGTTCCCTCACTCGACCATCTCTTCCCTGCCTGACAGGGACATACATATCAAAGGCACGCAGTACCTGTTCCTTGAACAAGTTCCACATTTCACTTGTGTCCTTCCCTGACAGCCTATGTTCCCAACTTATGCACTTCAATTCTTGTCTGACAGCATTGTATTTACCCTTCCCCCAATTGTAAACCTTGCCCTGTCGCACGCAACTATCCCTCTCCATTACTAAAGTGAAAGTCACAGAATTGTGGTCACTACCTCCAAAATGCTCCCCCACTAACAAATCTATCACCTGCCTGGCTCATTACCAAGTACCAAATCCAATATGGCCTCCCCTCTGGTAAGACAATCTACATACTGTGTTAGAAAAGCTTCCTGGACACACTGCACAAACACCACCCCATCCAAACTATTTTATCTAAAGAGTTTCCACTCAATGTTTGGGAAGTTGAAGTCACCCATGACTATTACCCTGTGACTTCTGCACCTTTCCAAAATCTGTTTTCCAATCTGTTCCTCTACATCTCTGCTGCTATTGGGGGGGCTATAGAAAACTCCCAACAAGGTGACTGCTCCTTTCCTATTTCTGACTTCAACCCACACTACCTCAGTAGGCAGATCCTCTTCGAACTGCCTTTCTGCAGCTATACTATCTCTAATTAACAATGCCACACCCCCACCTCTTTTACCATCCTCCCTAACCTTATTGAAACATCTATAACCAGGGAACTCCAACAACCATAAGCCCCTCTTCTATCCAAGTTTCCGTGATGGCCACCACATCGTAGTCCCAAGTACTGATCCATGCCTTAAGTTCACCCACCTTATTCTTGATGCTTCTTGCATTGAAGTATACACACTTCAACCCATCTCCTTGCCTGCAAGTATTCTCCTTTGTCAGTGTTACCTTCCCCACTGCTTCACTACACACTTTGGCGTCCTGAATATCGGCTTCCTTAGTTGCTGGACTACAAATCCAGTTCCCATTCCCCTGCCAAATTAGTTTAAACCCTCCTGAAGACTATGAGAAAACCTCCCTCCCAGGATATTGGTGCCCCTCTGGTTCAGATGCAACCCGTCCTGCTTGTACAGGTCCCACCTTCCCCAGAATGCACTACAATTATCCAAATACCTGAAGCCCTCCCTCCTACACCATTCCTGCAGCCACGTGTTCAACTGCACTCTCTCCCTATTCCTAGCCTCACTATCACATGGCACCAGCAACAAACCAGAGATGACAACTCTGTCTGTCCTGGCCTTTAACTTCCAGCCTAACTCCCTAAACTTGTTTATTACCTCCACACCTCTTTTCCTACCTACGTCGTTGGTACCAATGTGCACCACGACTTCTGGCTTCTCACCCTCCCCCTTCAGGATCCTGAAGACACGATCGGAGACATCCCTGGCCCTGGCACCCGGGAGGCAACATACCTTCCGGGAGTCTCGCTTGCGACCACAGAATCTCCTATCTATTCCCCTAACCGTTGAATCTCCTAATACGATTGCTTTTCTATTCTCCCCCCTTCCCTTCTGAGCCCTAGAGCCAGACTCAGTGCCAGAGACCTGGCAGCTAGGGCCTTCCCCCGGTAGGTCACCTCCCCCCCCCCCCCAACATCATCCAAAACGGTATACTTGTTTTGAAGGGGAACGGCCACGAGGGATCTCTGCACTGTCTGCCTGTTAGTTTTCTTTCCCCTAACTGTAACCCATCTACTCTTGTCCTTGGGTGTGGCTACCTCCCTGTAACTCTTCTCTATAACCCCCTCTGCCTCCTGGATGATCCGAAGTTCATCCAGCTCCAGCTCCAGTTCCTTAACACGGTCTCTGAGGAGCTGGAGTTGGGTGCACTTCCTGCAGGTATAGTCAGCGGGGACACCGGTGGTATCCCTCACCACCCACATCCTACAGGAGGAGCATGCAACTGCCCTAGCCTCCATCCCCTCTTACTTTACAGAATATAGCTCTTCTGTAGACCAACTGGACCTCCGCCCTCCGACTCTGCTCCCAGTCAGCTGCACTCTCTGTAAACTCCCGGCTCCCTTCACGCTCTTTGCGGAAATGAAATGAAAGGAGCACCTTGCTCCCTCCTCATCTAACTCCCTCAGTCACCAAACTCTCACTGTAGCACTCAAATGCACCAAGTTCAGCACTCCAGTGCAAACAAACAGTGTTAACGTAAGCCTACCTGTGACAATAAAGATGATTATTATTTTCAGACACCTCCATTTTCCTTGAATTTCAAGACAGTAGAATCAGTGTTTTATACCGCCCCAATGTTACCTCAATGTGCGACTAGTGATTAGTCGCTTCCTGTGGAATATAAAGTCTTATTGTCTGTGTCTCTGCAATTAAAATTCAAGGAATATTGGATTCTAGATGTTTTTAGAGATCTGAACTGCTTTTATATTGGGTTTAGTGGGGTTCTAATATCACCAATAAAGGATACAGTTTGTATCAACTTCAAAGTAAATTTAACAAATCTGATGAGCTGTCTCTAACTACATGAGAGCCGGAGCACCACACTGAAGCTTTGTACAAAAGCAGTTTGCCTCTTTAGTTTGCTCTTGGCAGTAGCACACCCATGTCATTGATTGGATGTAATTTCCAGCATAATGACAGTATTACATTTCAAGAGTACTTAATTAGCTATAAAGAGCTTGGGTTACACGAAGGATGTGAATGGTACTTTATAAATGCAAGTCATTCTTTACAAATGAATCTATGTCTCAAGGGCTCCAACGTTTTATCACGCAATTCTTCCACATTACAGGACCCGCAGTTTTGATTTGGCCTTCTTTTCCAGGTTCTTGTAATACCTTTCAACACTTTCTCCACACTTCTATGTTTCTCCCTTTCCCATAATTTACACCCTCAGTGTTTAATGCATTGGTGAAATGAGGTTATGGATGATTTGTGTCATCGTGACACCAGAGATAAATCTAGTTTACCTCATACGTTTAGCTCCGGAATTTATGTAGCTATTTTAATGAATATAGTGCTGTAACAGGAAAGAACTGGGTCGTACTCAATGTGGGTACAGCAGGTTGTTAAATCAGAACCACAGACACGCCTGATGGGAAGTAAAACAACCAAACTCAAATACACTGGACGTAGACAGATAGCCGGTGCAAGTCTAGGCTTGGCCTGTAAACATGACATTGGAAGATAATCGGCCCCATTCAAATGGATCCATTGTTGTGGATTGCCCAAATGAAGCCAGATTTTTTGGTGCCTAGATTATGGGATAAGATTACGGGCAGACAATGCACCTGAGTTTGGAACTCTGGGGGGAGTTCCTGGTGCCCTGCAGAGATGCAATTGGCACTCCATTGGGCGTTGATACCCCTGCCCAGTGACCTCATTTTCTGAGGGACGGGGAAGCTTCTGGAAGGGGACAAGGAGGAGTAATAGAAAGAGGCATCCAGAGATCCTTCCCAGCAAAGACTCAATGCAGGGACAGTGGAGAACTCGCAACGGCAGACCAGAGGGCAGAAGGAAGCAGCATGAGAGACCCACCTTCACAGATGAGGACCCTGAGACGACTGAGACTCAATGGATTGGACTCGCAGTTCATTGGCACGGGTAGTATTGAAAATCTTAGGCATATTATAATTGGGATAATTTGGGGGGATAAACTGTTTCAGTGGTGTTTGAAAATAAACCTTGGGTTGAATTGTGAACTTATGTCCTTCGTTCATCTCGCAAATAAAGGTAAAATGTTTGAATAATAAACTGGGCGAAGTGTCTGAATTTTAAAGACCACAGTGGGCACACAGTAGGGTTTAATGAGGGTTTCAACAGAGAAGAAAAGTGGAGTTTAGTAAGGGAATTCCAGAGTGTGGGCATTCCAGAGTGTTGACTAAGATAGTTGAAAGACACAGCCAGAAAAGAAGGGGCGCGAGTCCAGAGTCAGAATTCTGAGCGGGTTGTGAAGGTTTTGATTATTTGGATTTCAATATATTTGCCTGATAGAGGTTAAAAATGGAGAAAAGAAAAGGTCTGCTTACTGAGGGAAGCAAAATTAAGCCTGAAAATTGGATAAACCCATTGAAAGTTTGTGTGAATGTAGGAAATTGGTTTGTTACTTGCAGCAGGAAAACCAATAAAACATAGAAATCAGGGGTACCTTGTCTGAACTATCTTGCATGCTTTAAAATAGAAATCCAGAATTGACGGTGCTAGAATTAGTGATTTTTACTGAGATTTGAGGACCATCCTATTTTTGCAACATTTGCTTCTCTTGATTCAAAGAGCTGTCTACTATCACAACAACCCACAGTGGTAATAAACCCTCGTCTTGTGGGAAATAATGCCTTCATTGATGTTGAGAGACACTTTTATGTAATATTTTGCTGCACTGATTCTATTAATATCAAGGGATTTGTGTGAGTGCAGGAAATTGGCTTGTTACTTGCAACAGGAAAACCGCTAAAACTTAGAAATGAGGGATACCTTGTCCGAACTATCTTGTACACTTTAAAATGGAACTCCAGTTTTGGTGGTGGCAGAATTATTGATTTTTACCGGGAAGTTGAAAGCACAACTTTTAATGAACTGTCCATGTTAATGGGGGCTATCATTACCCAGAAACTGAACTGGGCTAGCCACATAAAATACTGTGGCTACAAAAACACCCTGCAGAGAGTAACTCACCTCCTGTCTCCCCAAAGCTTCCCCATCACCTACAAGGCACAAGTCAGGAGTGTGATGGAATACTCTCCACCTGCCTGGATGAGTGCAGCTTCAATAACTTCCACGAAGCTCAACACCAGGGGCTGGTTTAGCTCACTCGGCTAAATCGCTGGCTTTTAAAGCAGACCAAGGCAGGCCAGCAGCACGGTTCTATTCCCGCACCAGCCTCCCCGGACAGGTGCCGGAAGGTGGTGCCTAGGGGCTTTTCACAGTAACTTCATTGAAGCCTACTCGTGACAATAAGTGATTATCATTTCATTTTAATTTTCACCATCCAGGACAAAGCAGCTGGCTTGACTGGCACCTCTGCCACAAACATTCACTCCCTCCATCACCTCAGGACAGTGGCAGCCACATGTATCATCTACACGATGTATTACAAGAACTCATAAAAATTCCTTAAACAACATCTTCCAAACTCACAGCCGCTACCATCTATAAGTTCAAAGGCAGCAGATACGGACCATCACCAGCTGCAAGCTCACCTCTAAGCCACATAGCATCCTGACTTGAAAATATATCGCCGTTCCTTCACTGTGGCTGGGTTAAAATCCTGGAACTCCCTTTCTAATAGCACAGTGGGTTTACCGACACTACATACAATTATATTAAATTTTACAGTGCAAAATCAGGCCATTCAGCCTAAAAAAAACTAGAGTAGTGTTTCTGCTAAAAATAAACGTCCTTTTGCTTTAATTGTCTCCCCTAACAAGGTATTTTTATCTTGCTTTCTCCTTCATGCACTTACTAGCTTCTTCTTAAGTGTATTTATGCTGCTTGCCTGAAGCTCTCTTTTGGACAGTGATATCTATGTTCCACAGAACTGTAGCTTTTAATGTGTGCAGACATTCACTGACAACGTAAATATCACCACAGTCCCATAGGTTGCTTTCCCCTTTGAGGGGGGAGAGCTGACTGGTGGTGATTTAACCTGAGGATCACCTCAGGCGAGGAACAAGGTTGACAAGGCGGGGCCTTCATAAATAACCTCAGCCGATACAGGAATTGAACCTGCGCTGTTGATACCACTCCACACCACAAACCAGCCATTCAACCAACTGAGCTAACCGACCCCCAGAGGTCAATTATAAGTGCAAGCCTCATTGGGGTACTGGGACAAAGAGTTCAAATGCACAAAGTTGTAAAAGTTGTGCCAGCAAGGCCGTTAACAAAGCAAACCAAGTACCACGTGGCAGTGGCATGGCTGGAGAATGGGCAGAGCCGTTCAAAACTCCATTGATTTCTGTGGAAATGGAAGATCCCCCCCCAGCGTCATGATTCTCCGTTTTGCCGACGCCCGGGGTTTCCCGATGGTGTGGGGCTGGCACACAAGGGCAACCCCATTGACCAGCCAGCGTAACGGAGAATCTCGCCGGCGGTTCGGGGCAGAAATGTGGCGCGGCGGGGCGGAGAATCCCGCCCCATATTCTAAAAAGGGTATGGAGGCACTGGAGATGATGCAAAGAATTTGGTCTTTGGTGATAGAATAATATTGGTGATTGCAAAACTGTTCTTACATGCTGCCCAGTATCGTGTTGGCTGCTCAATTCGCTATCACAAATTTTGCACATTTACAAGGAGATGTGCTGGTATACCTCTCAGGAAAGGATTGACAGTCTGGGTCTCTTTCTTGAAAAAGGGAAGTCTGAGGAGGAGCCTGATAGAAGAATTTAAAATGATGAAAGGTTTTGACAGTGGCTGTTTGGAGAGACTGTTCCCTCTTGTGGAAAAGAGCATAACTAGAGGCCATCAAAGATAGTTACCACAAATCCAATTGGGAATTCAGAAGAATCTTCTTTACCCAAAGCATGGTAAGAATATGGAACTCGCTACCATAGTGAATGGCTGAAGCGAAAAGTATAGATGCATTTAAGGGGAAGCTCGACAAGCATTTGAGCGAGAAGGAAATCGAGAATTACACTGATAGATTTAAACAGGAAAAGATGGGAGGAGACTTGAGTGGAGCAGAAATACCGACATGGACTGGTTGGGCCGAATGGCCATTTACTGTGTTGCCTATCCTTGTACTGCAAAATGTGTGATGGTGAAATCAGCAGCCAACACGATACTGGGCAGAATGTAGAACAGTTTTCCAATCACCAATATTATTCTATCACCAAATACCAAATTCACTCTTTCAGGCTAATTCATTCTTGGATGTGGGTATCACAGGCAAGGCTGACTTTTGTTGTCCATCCTTGGCTGTGCTGAGAAGCTGATGGTGAACCTTTTCTACCTGCTGAATAGAGGTTGAAACCACTGCGTGGCTTCCGAGGCCACTCAGCGATCAGTTACGGAGTAATTGTGTTGGTGTGTAACTGAAGTAATCTACGGATCAGGACAGTCGGTTTAAATCCCGAGAAGCCATCCTGTGAGGTCTAGCTAAGGTGTGGTTCTGGTGGCTCTAATGATCACATCAACTCCCAACGATGAGTCCTTGGACATGCACAAAGAGCCACCTAGTGTGAAAGGTTGTTATGCCACCATATTCCAGTATGACGCTTGGCCTAGAAAAAAGAGAGAGAAGAGAAAGAAAGCCTTGCCTAGTGGTTCATTTCATCTTTTGACAGGACTATTCTTGTCAGTTATCCCTCCAGCATTCTCACGATATGGTGAGCTTCATTGCTGAGTGCTGTTCTATCAAATAACCCCGGCAAAAGATACACAAGTAGAGCGGATGGGTGTCAAGGGGACAAACGTACCTCCTGCGGCACTCGTTTCCACGCTCCAGGATTATCCTGAAACTTTCAGAAATGAAAGATTAATGTCTTAGATATCATTGTAAGCAACATAGGGAGAAAGATGAAAATGATATTAAAATATATATTGCAGATAAAGACTACTTTACTGACAGTGAGTCAGCAAATTGGGCAACAGGGAGTCCCTTCCCTTCCCAATTAACATTGGGAAGAGGAGGGTGTGAGGATGGATTGATGAGCCAACCAGTGGCAGGAGAACCTAAGAAAGGAACCCCTTGAACACCCACCCCCATTCAATAAGATTACCTTCTACCTCAACTTCACTTCCCTGCACTATCGCCATAGCCCTTGAATTCCTTGGAATCATTTTTTAAAATTAATTTTCTGGGATGTGGGTGTCGCTGGCTAGGCAAGTATTTATTGCCCATCCTTAATTGCCCTTCAGCGGGTGATGATGAGTTGCCTTCTTGAACGGGTACACCCATAGATCTGTTAGAGAGGGAGTTCCAGATTTTGCCCCAGCGACAGTGAAGGAACGGCAATATATTTCCAAGTCAGGATAGTGAGTGACTTGGAGGGAAACATCCAGGTGGTGGTATTCCCTGGTATCTTCTAGATGGTAATGGTCATTTGAAAGGAGCTTCCTAAGGAACCTTTGTGAGTTACTGCAGTGCATCTTGTAGATGGTACACACGGCTGCCACTGTTTGTCGGTGGGGGAGGGATTGAGTGTTTATGAAGGGTTAGCAATCAAGAGGGCTGCTTTGTCCTGGATGGTGTTGAGCTTTGTGAGTGTGGTTGGAGCTGTACTCATCCATTTAAGTGGAAAGTATTCCAATACACTCTTGACGTATGCCTTGTCGATGGGAGTCAGGAGATGAGTTACTCGCTACAGGATTCCTAACCTTTGACCTGCTCTGGTAGCCACACTATTTGTATGGCTAGTCTAGTTCAGGATGTCGATAGTGGCAGTTTCAGCGATGGTAATGCCATTGAATGTCAAGGGATGATGGTTAGGTTCTCTCTCGTTGGAGATTGTCATTGCCTGGAACTTGTGGTACAAAAGTGTTGCTTGCCACTTGTCAGCCCAAGCCTAGATATGGTCCAGGTCTTGCTGCATTGGACATAAACGGCTTCAGTATCTGAGGAGGCACGAATGGTGGTGAATATTATGCAGTCATCTGCAAACATCCCCAATTCTGACTTTCTGACTTTAAGGTCATTGATGCAACACTGAAGATGGTTGGGCTTAGGGCACTACCCTGAGGAACTCCTGCAATGATATTCTGGAGCTGAGATGATTGACTTCCAACCACCACAACCATCTTCCTTTCTGCCAGATATGACTCCAACCAGTGGCAAGCCTTCCCCGATTCCCATTGACTCCAGTTTAGTGAAGGCTCCTTGATGCTGTATTTGCCGAATTACTGCCTTCACGTCAAGAGCAGCCACTCTGACCACACCTCTTTTGTCAGGACATACCTGGGAAATTTTCCATGTTGTTACTGGAACTAATTGGCTAGGAGCATGGCAAGTTCTGGAGTATACGTCTTCAGTACTATAGCTGAAATATTGTCAGGGCCCATAGCCAGTGTTTTCAGCTATTTCTCCCCACCTCAGTCCCAAATGGCTGACCTGTGGCCTTGAGACCTTCTGATTCAGAAGTAGTAAATTATCCAATCAGGGCAGCACAGTGGCGCAGTGGTTAGCCCTGCTGCCTCACGGTGCCGAGGTTCCAGGTTCGATCCCAGTTCTGGGCCACTGTCCGTGTGGAGTTTGCGCATTCTCCCTGTGTTTTCATAGGTTCATATAATCGTAGAATTTACAGTGCGGGAGGAGGCTATTCGGCCCATCGAGTCTGCACTGACGGGTAGAAAGAGCACCCTCCACCCTATCGCCGTAACCCAGTAACCCCACCTAAACCTTTTGGACACTAAGGGCAATTTTGCATGGCCAATCCACCTAACCTGCACATCTTTGGATTGTGGGAGGAAACTGGAGCACCCGGAGGAAACCCACTCAGACACGGGGTGAACATGCAATCTCTGCACAGACAGTGACCCAAGCCGGGAATCGAACTTGGGACCCTGCAGCTGTGAAGCAACTGTGCTAACCACTGTGCTGCCGTGCTGCCCCCACAACCCAAAGATGTGCAGACTAGGTGGATTGACCATGCTAAATTGCTGCTTAATTGGAAAAAATTAATTGGGTACTCAAAATATTTTTAAAAAACTGATCCAATCAGCTTCATCCTAGAGTTCCAGGTCATGAAATCCACTGTGAATATTATCATTCTGTTCTTAATGTAACTTTAAACTAATTATAATGTCCTTGAAATAATTCTTAGAATTAAAAGTATACAAATGTTAATTAAGCATTTTCCTTGTGTAATTATAAAATTGTAAGCGAAGGCAGATTGCACATTATCTGGTAGTAACAGGCTTCCTGAGGTACTAGTGCCACCCAATGGCGAACTGTGTACAGGTCATAAAGCCGCATTCAAAATTCAGTATGGTGAATTTAAGCTCAGAGTTTGCTGGTGTTGTTAAACCGAACACCAGTGAGAAATGTGTGATTGTGACCAGCAATGCTCAGCGTTCCATATCTCATTTTATTCGCACCTGCATAAGAATAAAGATGTTTGACTTTTAATTGTTTATTTGTGCAGTAAATCAATTAATTGGTGGATGATATATTTAATAACCTTGTGCACTAATTAATAATCATCTCTATTGTCACAAGTAGGCTTGCATTAACACTGCAATGAATTTACTGTGAAAATCCCCCAGTCGCCACATTCTGGCACCAGTTCAGGTACACTGAGGGAGAATTCAGACTGTCCAATTCACCTAACCATACTGCTGTAATAATGTAATGCCAGTGTAATGCAGTTATTTCTCTCAGATGAGCATTGCTAAAGAGGCTATAATGAGGAATATGGTGTCTTCAGTTACAGGTGAGTTGCTACAAAACTTCTTGCCACATTTCATGTTTCTTGTGCACTTGGTGCATCATTAACCCCAAAGTTGGCAGAGCAGGAAAGAGTTAGTTGTCTGTGCTGTAGGTTATATGCAAGATAAAAATCCTGCCTGCCTACTTTTCAAAGTTGCCGTATTGGACAGAAGGACCTGGAAATGACAGGGGAGTGGCACCTAAAAGACTGAGATTTATCGAGGCTCTTTTGTCATATATATGCTATTTTCTTCAGGAAGATCATCACAGAACACACAACATTCCAATTAGAACATAAGAACATAAGAACTAGGAGCAGCAGTAGGCCATCTGGCCCCTCGAGCCTGCTCCGCCATTCAATGAGATCATGGCTGATCTTTTGTGGACTCAGCTCCACTTTCCGGCCCGAACACCATAACCCTTAATCCCTTTATTCTTCAAAAAACTATCTATCTTTACCTTAAAAACATGTAATGAAGGAGCCTCAACTGCTTCACTGGGCAAGGAATTCCATAGATTCACAACCCTTTGGGTGAAGAAGTTCCTCCTAAACTCAGTCCTAAATCTACTTCCCCTTATTTTGAGGCTATGTCCCCTAGTTCTGCTTTCACCCGCCAGTGGAAACAACCTGCCCGCATCTATCCTATCTATTCCCTTTATAATTTTAAATGTTTCTATAATATCCCCCCTCACCCTTCTAAATTCAAACGAGTCCAGTCCCAGTCTACTCAACCTCTCCTCATAATCCAACCCCTTCAGCTCTGGGATTAACCTAGTGAATCTCCTCTGCACACCCTCCAGTGCCACTCTCAAGCAAGGAGAACAAAACTGAACACAATACTCCAGGTGTGGCAATGATCTTCAATTTTTATACATCAGGTTCCTTGTCTGGCCACAAGCTTCAAACAAAATCAACTTGGTCTACATTTACATTTTGATTAGGGCTGCATGGTAGCACAGTGATTAGCACTGCTGCTTCACAGCACCATGGATCCGGGTTCGATTCCGACCTTGGGTCACTGTCTGTGGGGAGTTTGCAGTTTCTCTCCATGTCTGTGTGTGTTTCCTCCGGTTGCTCCGGTTTCCTCCCACAGGTGGATCGGCCATGCTAAATTGCCCCTTAGTGTCCAAAGATGTGCAGTTTAGGTGGAGTTAAGGGGATAGGGTGACAGAGTGGGCCTAGGTCGGGGGGCTCTCTCAGAGGGCCTCCTTCTGCACTGTAGGAATTCTATGATTCCACTTGCTCAACACCATGCAGTCCCACCTTATGCTAGGTTCCTGCTCTATTGTAACCAATAACAAACAAGTTAAGTGCAGTGTATTTATTTCCTCAGTTTTCAATGCTAGTAGCTTGAATTAACACCAAACTAGTTCTGGTACTTGTCAGATGTATGACATCTAAACTATCTGTTGTTCTGTGGGTGGAGTCAGTGCACTGGCTGGATGCAGAGTTGCACTGACAGCCTGCTGAGATGGGCCCACTTTTGTCTTTACTCTTTCATGGACTGTGGGCATCTCTGGCAAGGACACCACTTGTTACCCATCCCCAACTGCCCTTGAACTGTATGACTTGCCAGGTTACTGTCTGGGTTTGGAGTTACACATAGGACAGGGTAGGTGAAGACAGCAGATTTTCTTCCCTGAAGCAGATGGGCATTTTTGCAACAATCAATAATTATGATGGGCAGCACTATAGCACAGTGGATAGCATTGTGGCTTCACAGCACCAGGATCCCAGGTTCAATTCCTCGCTGGGTCACTGTCTGTGCGGAGTCTGCACATTCTACCTGTGTCTGCGTGGGTTTCCTCCTGGTGCTCCGGAGTCCTCCCACAGTCCAAAGACATGCAGGTTAGGTGGATTGGCCATGATAAATTGCCCTTAGTGTCCAAAAAGATTAGGAGGGGTTATTGGGTTACGGGGATAGGGTGGAAGTGAGAGCTTAAGTGGGTCGGTGCAGACTCAATGGGCCGAATGGCCTCTTGCTGCACTGTATGTTCTGTGTTCCAGGTGAATCCCAATGTCTGCATACCATATTGCTCCAGAAGTTTAGTGTTTTCCTGCTATCGCCGAGAGAATGGACGCGGGTGGAAGTTTCTGGTCAGGCCTTCATCTGCATGCCGTTAGCGGGATGCAAATCAGTTCCATGTTCTATGATCACTGAGACTAGTTTTCAATCTCAGGTGTATTAATTGAATTTAAATTCCACCAGCTGCCATGGTGGGATTTGCAACCTAGCTCCCAAACATTAGACAGAGCCTCTGGATTCTAGTCCTTTGACATTACTACTGTATCTCCAATCAGTGAGACGCAAGGTCACAGTGCAGCAAACTGATAGCTGTTTAATGATGCCCGTTGTCTGCCATCTCCTCTGATGTTTGGTGTGGTGCACTTCTGAGATGAGAGTAGCCTTCATCTGTTTAAATTAAGGCGATCCTTCCTCTAGCGCAGGGTTTTTCAAACTGTGGGTCGCAACCCCCTTGTGGGTCACGGGCGGGTGTAGGGGAGGGTCGCGGAGCGATTGATTGTGGCCTTCCTGATTGCGGGAGAAGCGCCCAACAGCCACGACCGGCTTTTATGAGTCAGGAACATTTCATACCATCAATAGACCATAAATAACACCAACTACATTTTGTGGGTTTAATGAAGATAATCATTTTCCAATCACTCTTCACAGTTATTGCTACACATTTCTAGGCCGAATCTTACCAAAAAACAGGAAAGTGTCAGTTCCGGTGAGAAAAGCAGTGAGCCACCACCAGTGGGATTTTTCACGGAATTTGAGCCTCTCAAACAAAAGGTTTTAGCTCCACGGAAATCACGCTGATTTCTTATCAGCCTCCCTCTGTTTCACTCGCCTCGAGGAATCCTCATCACTGCAATCACTGGGCAGCTCCATATAAACGCCTCCTCAGCACTTGTTCCAGATCAATTGCACGTGAAATGGCAGCCAGGAAGCCAGCTCCAAGATTCCCAGAGGGAGCCCTGATCAGACTTCTGGATGGAGTCCAACTGAGGTGGAATGTTCTGTACCCTGCAATCCAGGAAGCGGCCCACCAACAAGGTGACCACCCCCAGGCGGGAAAGGTATTTCAGCCTTAACAAGTGCCAGCTCCCTCCTGCCAGGGCAGCAGTGCTGTAAAAAATGAGTGACCTTCTTCGCGCAGCCAGGGTAAGTATGCCATCTGTCGTCTCACAACGCACCCCTTCGCCCACCCCTCACGCCTCCAAGGTGATTTCTCACCCAGTCTCCTCGTGGGTGGCTACCTGTCTCGAGACCCTCTATCTGCCCCCCTCCACCTCCCAACCATCTTGGTGCCCCCCCCCCCCCCTCCCCCCAGTCTCAACTCTGCTCTCACTCCAGTCCCACGCATGCCACTCCTCAACCATCTGAACTGGCAGGGCGCCCGCCTACACACTCCTCATCTGTATCCCCCTCAGGGCAAATCTGAGCACAACAGGCATGAGAGGGCCCAACCACCCAGAGTCATGCAGGAGCTCCGCGCCCTGACCCCCCCCCCCCCCCATCTCTCCCCCATGAGGAAAGAGCCATTGAGCTGGCCGGGGAGGAGTGAAACCACAGCTGTTTGGATGGCAAAGTGGGGGCAGCGACCAAAAGTGAGAACCCGAAGAATACACAGTCACTCCTAAAGCTTCTCTTGAATAAACATCTCACATATTGTATTCCCCATGATGCATTATTGCCATCTCCCTTCCCTTTCATGGCAACCAGAAGAGCAGCCCAGATTATCCTGTCAGCCCCTGAAAACCGTGGGCCCGAGTAGCTCAGAGGGAGAATTCTCAGACATACCCATAGCTGTCACCTGCAACCTCCGCCAGTGCAGATACTCACACCTCTCTGGGATTACATAGTGGGTAGGCATCTGGGGTATTTACTGATGAGCACCTCACAGCTGATAATCCACATCAGGCGGCGGCAGGAACGTACCAGGGATCCGGCAGACGGAGGGATGCCGGAGCCCAGGACTCTGCTAAGTCCCTGGCCGATGACATGCCTCCGGGTTGGGTCGTCCCACAACTTATGGGACTGCAAAGACAAAGCCATGAGAAACAGGAGGGGTGACAACATCCCTCCTCAGACAGCAAGGCTGACCAGAGGAGGCCAATTGCCTTCTGTCTGAGGAGATGGTGCCGTCAATCCAACACGGCGAAGATGGCGCTGCAGTGGAGACCTTAGCAGAGAGTGTCTGCTCCATGGCTCAGCTCATGACCTCCATGGCTGAGACCTTCAAGGTTTAGGCCCTTAGGGGACGCCTGCCAAAGTCATCTCAGACATCCGGATGTGGAAGGCAGCTGACCACCTCAGCCTCAGCTGTGGATCCTGGGCAGAGATCTAAATGTGTTGGGAGGGTTAGGAAATATCTGTAGGAACCTTGTGGGAACGGGTAAGCAGAGGCTCTAGTTAAGATAGATCTCCACTGCAAAAAAACACATGTCAATAAACATGACTTTGTTCACCAGATCCTCCACCTTGCCAAGGGAGGCAGTGGCATAGTGGTATTGTCGCTGGGCTAGTAAACCAGAGTTCCAGAGTCATGCTCTGGGGATCCGGGTTCAAAACCTGCCATGGCAGATGGTGATATTTGATTCATTAAAATAAATCTGGAATTAGAAGGGCTGGTTTAGCTCAGTGAGCTAGACATCTGGTTTGTGATGCAGAATAAGGCCAGCAGCGCAGGATCAATTCCTGTACCAGCTTACCCAAACAGGTGCCAGAATGTGGCGACTAGGGGCTTTTCACAGTAACTTCATACTTGTGACAATAAAAGGTTATTATTATTATTAAATGAAACCATTGCCGATCGTCGTTAAAAACTAATCTAGTTCACTAATGTGCTTTAGGGAAGGAAACCTGCCATCCTTACCCCATCTGGCCTACATGTGACTCCAGACCCACAACAATGTGGTTGACTCTTAAATGCTCTCAGGGATGGACAATAAATGCTGAACCAGCCAGCGACGCCTACATCCCATGAACGAATTTTTAAAAACTTCATGGATCTACGCTCCGCAAACCCTCATGCGAACTCTGCACTTCATTTCTTCAACCTGCCACATTGATGACTTGTTGCTGCAGGCAGCCTCCCCCACCCAACTCTGCATCAAAGCACAGGCCTAGACACTCTTCTCCAGTAATGAGATGCCCATGGGCTGACAGTAAGGATGGGCACTCCTCAGTGGTGATTTGAGCACAAGCCCAGCAAGGAAGTAATGCCTGCATGCCAGCCTTCAGACCACCTTAAAGCAAGGGGTACCCTGGTGAAGGGAAGGTAAGGCCTACTGGCAACCTATCCCCCTGAGAATTTGTGACTGAACCCCAACCCTGGCCTTGAGTAGAACTTATCTGTGCACCCTGAACAGTGAACAGCCTGGAGATTCATATCTGCCCCTGAGCACTCCCAACCAATATCCCCTCAGAGGTGAGGCCACCAGGTTTACACTTGTAGACCTGTTGTATATGGCACCAACGTGATGTTACGCCAGTGCCTGGTGAATATTCCTCGAGGGAGAATGGCTGGAGAGAGTGCTTGCTAACAATATGCTAATGCATTAAAATGAGGTGCATGATTCGCACGGAGGGAGGGTTGAAAATTGCACAAACCTGCACCGATTTTCTTACGGATGGAGAGTGAGAGCTCAGAATCCCTTGTCCCACTTCAGTGTAACTGTTTGGCGTCATCTCTGCGGTGTGATGAAGCCAACCAAAAACTAACTAACTGCTTTATTTCAATTACATATGAAAAGCAGTTTTCACAGTGAGACTCGGTAAATTCTCTATTGCCCCTGATACTATAAAACACAACAAAATATCGAGCCATTCCCGACGGCATGGCAGCACAGTGGTTAGCACAGTTGCTTCACAGCGCCAGGGTCCCAGGTTCAATTCCCGGCTTGGGTCACTGTCTGTGCGGAATATGCACCTTCTCCTCGTATCTGTGTGGGTTTCCTCTGGGTTTCCTCCCACAGTCCAAAGATGTGCAGGTTAGGTGGAATGGCCGTGTGAAATTGCCTCCTAGTGTCCAAAAAAGGTTAGGTTGGGTTATGGGGATAGGGTGGAGATTTTGGCTTAATTAAGGTGCACTTTCCAAGGGCCAGTGCACACTCGAATGGCCTCCTTCTGCACTGTAAATTCTATGATTCTTTACTAGAATTACTGAGAAATTAGCAGACCCTGCATTGACTTGGATTAAAATTTTCTTCCTGGTCATCGGCACGTATTTTCTTCCTGGTCATAGCCAGGAGCCTCTTACCTTCCCTAATTGACTAAAGAAAAAAAAGACACTTCCTCCCTGTCTGGTCCAGATTCATCCCTCCAGGGAGACAAAGACTGACCTCTAACCTCCACCCTCACCATGATCATATTGAACGGTGGAGCAGGCTTGAAGGGCCGCATGGCCTCCTCCTACTGCTGTTTTCTATGTTTCTATGATGAAGACTGGTTAGCTGAAATGCCTTCACGTTGAGTGGGAAATTTTCTTACCTGGAAGTGCGAACATTGGCTGTTTAAGGTCAGCAGCTCCCTCTGCTGGATGAAAATACTCTCGCATTCAAGACATGAACAGCTCCAAATCCGCTCAAACCCTTCACTATTTTAAAACTGATGCGATATGAAGAACAAATAGGGAAATAGATAAAAGTGGCATATTTGCGGATTTAATAATTTTGTTGGGTTTTGAAGTACAGCTCGTGATCTCAATCCAGCAGCAGCCGTTTTAAGATAAAGAGGGAAAGTAAACATGAGAAAATATTGCATAGTGTTTTATTTTTGTTGCAAAGCAAGCAGAATGAAATTACGCTTTTTTCCTTTTACATCCTATGTAACATTATTTAGTACAAAATTCAATAAAAAAACTCAATGACGAGAGAGATCATTAAACAAGAACGAGCATTACATCAAATGAAATGAATATATTCAGCTGTATCTTGTATACAATATTTGATGGGCAGGCTGGGCAATACTGCCTATTTTTATGGGGCTCCTTATTCAATTGATTTAAGTCCTGTATGAGCATCCATTGCTGCCTGCATTTTGGTCCAGTACAAATCCCCACGTTGCCCTTCCCAACCAAATGGGTGGAAAGTTGTGAGAAGCATGCCTGGAATTGCTCCCGAAGTACGACTACTGAGTATGGCTTTCCATAATGAAAACATGGGAAAATGTCTTGGTACAGTCCAACAGCCCACAGGTTTCCTACGTTTGCCATAGTGTGATTTGTAAAGGAGAGGTCAAAGCTTGACAAACCTAACAAAATGTTTTGAAGAGGTGGCTAAAGTAGAAGGCAGGGGAATGCATATGTCATTCAGATGGAATTCCAGAAGGCAGTTGACAAAGTTCCACCATAAGAGACTATTACATAAAGTTAAAGCACAGTAAGAAGTCTTACAACACCAGGTTAAAGTCCAACAGGTTTGTTTCAAACACGAGCTTTCGGAGCGCAGCTCCTTCCTCAGGTGAATCACCTGAGGAAGGAGCAGTGCTCCGAAAGCTCGTGTTTGAAACAAACCTGTTGGACTTTAACCTGGTGTTGTAAGACTTCTTACTGTGCTCACCCAAGTCCAACGCCGGAATCTCCACATCATAAAGTTAAAGTTCATGGAATTAAAGGTAAACTATTGACATGGTTAAGAAAGTGGCCTCACAGCGGCGAGGACCCGAGTTCGATCCCGGCCCCGGGTCACTGTCCATGTGGAGTTTGTACATTTCCCCGTATCTGTGTAGGTCTCACCCCCACAACCCAAAGATGTGGAGGGTAGGTGAATTGGCCATGCTAAATTGCTGCTTAATTGGAAAAATAAATGAACTGGATACTTCAAATTTAGAAAAAAGCAAGTGACAGCGTGGCAGGAGACAGAGGGTAAGGATAATGGGAAGGTACTCTAATTATAAAATGTGATTCCTGGTGGCCCACAAGGATCTGTATTGCGGCCACAACTATTCACCCTATATTATTGACTGAAACGATGGGATAAAAAGCCGCATTTCCAAATTTTCTGATGACAAAAAGAGCGATGGCATGGTAAGCAGTGTAGATAGCATAGCATCACAGAACTACTCATAGATTAAGTGAATGGGAAAAACTATGGCAAGTAAATTTCAGTGTAGGTAAATACAAGGTCATCCACTTTGGACTTAAAAAGGATAGAAAACAATATTTTCTGAATGGTGAAAAGCTATCAGAGGTCCAGAGACATGGGGGTCCAAGAAAATAGATCATTAAAATATCATGAATAGGTCAAGTCCAATGATTTACAGATTAGGTGGATTGGCCATGCTAAAATTGCCCCCTAGTGTCCAAAGATGTGCAGGTTAAGTGCAGTCAAGGGGATAGGGCGGAGGAGCAGATCTAGATAGGGTGTTCTTTTAGAGGGTC
The DNA here is from genome assembly GCF_902713615.1 of Scyliorhinus canicula. Taxonomy (NCBI): domain Eukaryota; kingdom Metazoa; phylum Chordata; class Chondrichthyes; order Carcharhiniformes; family Scyliorhinidae; genus Scyliorhinus; species Scyliorhinus canicula. The sequence goes on along the minus strand of NC_052151.1, from coordinate 64,373,964 downwards.
GGTGCAGACTCAATGGGCTGAATGGCCTCCTTCTGCACCGTATGGATTCTATGATTCTATGAACATAATCAAATAGACTCATGGAATTCTGGTTTTTATATCAAAGGCACTCAAATGCAATGGGATAAAATCATGCCCGGTGACACAGAGCGCTGGGTAGTTCTGTATGAACATACAAATCAGGAGCAAGAGTACACCACTTGGCACATCAAGCATGCTCCGCCATTCCACAAGATTTTGGCTGATCAGATTGTAACTTCAACTCCACATTCCCACCTAACCCCCAACAACTTTTCACCCCACTTGTTAATGAAGGAACTATCTACCTTGACGGTAAAATATTCAAAGACTCGGCTTCTACTGCCTTTTGAGGAAGAGAGACCCTCTGAGAGAAAATGGGTGGGATTCTCCATTTGCCGATGCCGATATCAGGAAACGCGATTGGGTGCAGAATGGCTTCTGACGGCAAAATTCGCGGTATACACAGTTTGACGCCAACGGGATGCTCCGGCCCCATGGAAATGGCGCAAATGCGTCGCTCGTCCCGCAGGGTAAAAGTGCAGCAGACATATCAATAGTGGGCCTGACACCCTGGGTGGGGTTCTCTTCTCCTATTGGCGACGCTGAAATCGTGTTCGCCGATCGGCCGTAGAATGTGTTTCTATGGCGAAATGGGGGCAGCGCCATTTATCCAATACTCCGCCCCCACAAAAACAGTGTACTCGAGGAGTACGGCGCACACCGTTGGGACGGCCTCGGGAGGTCAGCTGAGGCCCTCCCCCGATGCTCCGCCCCCAATGCGCTGACTTCCCGACGACGTGGGACACGTGACCTCTCAACTTTCGTTGGGGAGCCATTCCACTGGCAGGGGGGCTTCGGCCGGGGGGACTGATGGGGTGGTCTGCGGGTGGCGACAGTGGTTACAGGGGGGCAGTTTTTTGGCATGTTGGGTCCTCATGCGGCCGACGCCATGTTGTACGGCCATTCAGCAGCATATCGGCGGGTAAAGCCGTGGGCTTTACGTGGTGTGGCTGCCACCACCCCCCCCCCCCCCCCCCCTCCCCCCCCACAGGATGGAGCATCGGTGCGAAGGCGCCGCCGATGTTTTGGTTGTAAGACCAGACACATCCTCCGGTCATAGCTGCAGAATCGGAGAATTCAGCCCCCATTCCCCGAGCCCTCCATGATTCACCACCGGCGATGGGCCGAATACACGGTGGCGCGGTTTACTTGTGCTCTCCAAAATGATAAACCTGGCGTTGTGGCTGCTGAGCGAGAGAGAGAGAGGTGGCAGGAAATGGCTTGGCATGACTATGGGCTGCCGGCACAGACATTGGCCATGCTGACTGGGGTGGGGTGCCCCCTGCCGCAGTGGAGGTGGAGGGGGCGAGGAACGGGCCGAGCAGCTGGGGTGACCCCCACAGGACCTCCACTTCAGTGAACTCCCTTTCCACTCGGCCTCTGCTCGGGCATGGTGAGGGGCCGCAGGTCTGTTGGTTCCCCTTCCAGTCTTCTCCCGCTCCCGACAGTTGTGCGCAGCCTTCTCCTTGGCCGGGGGGGGGGATGCACAAACAGCCAAACCTCTGGACAGTCCGACGCATACAGCCCAGGGGTTTAGTAGATGGCAGCCTCATTGGCCATGGCAGCTGGCATGGGTGCTGGCATCAGGGGAAGGGTGTGTGGGGGGATTAGTGTCAGGGGCACGGAGCAGCCGACTCACCCTGGCTGCCTCGAGGAGGTTGTGGAGTTTCTTCCAGCACTCCATGCCAGAACGGAGAACCCTGCCCACGGCGCTGACCGACTCTGCCATCTGTGCCCAGGCATGGTGAATGGTGGCGCCTAGCGGCCTTCCTCCCGGGCCGGAGTACAGGTTCACACTTCTCTCGTCCACAGCATCCAGGAGGATGTCCAGCTCAGCGTCCCTGAACCCTGGCGCTGCTCACCTTCCAGCCACCTTGTTGGCTGCAATGGTGGATGTGGGGGATGGATCGTTTAAGTGCGGCTGTGGCGTGTGAGCCTCATGTGCGCCAATCATGGACCCGGTGAATTCGTCACCATTTTCCATGGAATTCATTACGTTTCACGTGCAATAGTGCTAGTGTCGTATTCAATATTTTCCCCGCGTCTGTCTGTGATAGAGAAATTCAAACAACATTCATTAGGTAAGCAAAACTGAACTTTATTTACGAATTAGAACTGCTAGCAGTAATGGCTGAGACTTGAAGTCGGAAAGCAGTCAAGTACAAACTGCTGAGTCCGTCCCAAGTCTGCGATGTTACAGAAGAATAAGGCGATTTTTATACATTATAGGATCAAGATAACATGAATACAGCTTGGTCAGGAATTTGATCGAAAGTAAAACATAAGTAATAATCGTTACAATGGCGTCACCTTGCTGACCTTTAGGGGACTGGAGTCTCATATCATTATCTTGTCTTTGTTTTAAGAAATGGACAAATTTGTTTACGTACAGGAAGAGACAGTTTTTCAGCTTGGTATGTATTGAGACTGCTTCTAGTCTCATGATGAACACGTCTTATCTGTGTTTCAGAGTCACCCAGTTCTCAGGTCAAGTTGACCTCGGCTGTTTGTATCTGTTTATTTTGTATCTGTGCCTTAGGTTATGTGAAATCAGTTTAAATTCAATTGTACCAAGAAGACTTGACTAGTTTTCCCATCATGCCATTATTTGCTTCGCACAATACCACATTTAAAGTAGTTGAATTGGTGCAGCTGTTGTGCCGTTTGTTGTGCCACTGTTCCCATGCCATCGTCAGTAATTAGTCTCAAAATCAGAGAATCCAGCCCAATGTTTCTCTTCATTTCTGTCTGAAATGGGCAATCCTTTATTTTGAAACAGTAGCCCCTAGTTCTAGATTCTCCAACAAGAGGAATCATCAGGCAAAAACTAGCGGCCTCGTTGCGCCCGACTTGGTGTCGGACGGGGCCATTAAATCCCGGGAGAAGCCAATACTTGTGATTATTATCATTTGCGATGCTCGAACGCCTCGCGAGATTAACGATATCTGAGTACTTTTATATTGCACAAGAGGTTCTGACCCGATTGAAGAAATGACAAATAAGGGTCGGGATTCTTCAGCTTCACCCGCCCGGCGACCAGAAATTCCCACCCAAAGTCAATGGAACTTTACACGGCCCCCATTTCATTCATGGCGATCTTGTGGCGGGCGCCGCCAAAGAACACAGCCCAACATGTTGCAATAAAATAAGTCTGGCCTCTAATTCTGAGCTTTGGTGATTTTGTTTCAACACTTAATTTCCCTTAGGTGAATTTAAAATACCGCAACATTGTTGAACAAAATGGTGTTACTTTCTGAAGGGGCTGGTTTAGCTCACTGGGCTAAATCGCTGGTTTTTAAATCAGACCCAGCAGCACGGTTCGATTCCCGTACCAGCCTCCCCGGACAGGCGCCGGAATGTGGCGACTAGGGGCTTTTCACAGTAACTTCACTGAAGCCTACTCGTGACAATAAGCAAATTTCATTTTCAAATGTCTTGATGCAATGAATTGGTAAATATAGCTTCAGGGAATTACAATGTTTTGTGAATTTGGTCCAGCGAGTGGAACTTTGGGAACCTGAAGTAAATAAGCAATTCACAAAAAACCCACCACCCTTGCACCCTCCAGGATTGTCCCCTTAGTGATGCTCGATCTCTGGCACGATCCAGCTGTCATTTTTCATTCCTTTCCCTTTCACAGTGAGTTGAAAACATGGGGGAGAAAAATGAAAGATGTAAGTATAATAATAAATAACAGATTAATTTGTTACGTTCATCCCAACTGCATCTCAGCTTAAAATTTGTGCAGATAGGAAGGTGGCAATGTTTATAAATTTAAGGACTGCAGCAAAGAGCTCCGAGGTCCATTAGCACCATCTGCTGGAAGCTGTATAGAATGAAATGATTAAAAGGTCGGGGGCCAGATTCTCCGATTCTGAGGCTGTGCGGAGGATCTGTGGCATTTTACGTGGAAAAATTCAGAGCCGCCCCCTCACCGATACTGCGATGTAAAATTCCCGGCCTCCACGAAATAAACAGCCGGGTCCATGGCCGCTCATGCGCACGGCGACGACCTGCAGCGGTAATGCCGGAAAGCATGGCGCGATCGTGCGTGGACCCGACCTGCCAGATGGTGCTCTTCTGGCCAGTCCCTGGCCAACCCCCACCAGTCCCCCCAGCCCTCGCTGAAGCCCCACTGGCCAGCAGCATGGCTCCCGCCCGACTGTGGCGACGCTGGACACCGTCCTCAGCCGCCATGCCGGGTTCCCGCACGACTGAGACCAGAAGTGAACCGCGCCGTCGTGAACTCGGCCCATCGGGGGCGGAGTATCGGGGAAGGGCCTCCAGATGATGCGTGCGCCGCGCGCTGCGATGAGGTAGTTTCGGAGGGGGCGGAGCATACAAAACCTGCGCCAAACAGGCGGCGCCCCCGATGACGGCGTAAAAAGGGATTCTCTGCCCGATCGCCAATTACAAAATCAGTGTCGAAGAATGGAGAATCTTGTCCCAGGCCAGCCCATTATGTCAATGGCCTGCTCATCCTCCTGTGGGAGCTGAAGGTAACCAAGGGGAGACAAAGGATTTGGGGCGGGATTTTCCATTCCCGACACCTAAATTGGGAAAGGCGATTGGGTGGAGAATCGGTTTAGACGCCAAAATCGTGGCGGGTGCCGGGTTGAGGCCAAATGGCAATTCTCCAGTGCCTCGACAGTGGCGTCAATTCATTCCACTCCACACGTACAGCAAACGCCGTTTGCATATCATTAGCGGGCCCACCCGGTATTCTCTGGGGCCTCCATGATTCTCCGTGATCCTCCGCCCCCATTGGGGGGAAATTCCTGATGGGCAAGTTCACTTCTGCTTTTAAAGATTGAGAAAAAGTCACCGTGTCTGATGAGGGAGAGGGCGGAGGTAGGACATGCAGAAGCACGAACATGAGCTGCCGGTCCTGACACTAGCCAGGCTGGCTGGGGGGAGGGGGCAGGGGGGAGCAGCGCAGCCTGCCCCAGTGGCATAGGAGGCCGCCGGTGAGGATAGACAGCTAGCCACACAACCGGCTGAGGAGGAAGAGGAGGTGCTAAGGAGGGGCCACATAAGGCCTCGTGTGTCCCGCCTATCATTTGAGGATCTGCCGGAGGGGTGGTGGTGGGGTGTGGGTGACATACGTGTCACGGGGTATCGTAACTTAGTAGGGTCTCACTTCCTCGCCCGATGCCGACACCGGCAACTTCCCTTTCTTCGGGCCCGCCGACCACGTCCAGTGTCGTCTGCTCTGCTGCGGTGAGGGGCTGCAGGTCCGTCCGTCCCCCTCCAGTCTTCTCCCGTGATGTATCATAGATTGCACGCGAGGCGAGTGATTTACCAAAGTCTGGCTTTAATTGACTAGAACACAGCTCTGCGATCGTCTACAGTGGAAAGGGACGATCGTCAGGCGTCTGGGCATTTATACCTCGTTAATGGCCAGGGCCAATGGTAAGCCGCCGTTCTGGCCCAATGGCAGACGAGTATGCAGATCATATCACCACATTCACCCCTTACGGAGAAGGAAGGCGGGGGGGGGGGGGGTTGCGTGTGAACGAGACCCGGGGGGGGGGGGGGGGGGGGGAGAACTGGTGATATGAGTAGCCGTCGGGAGAATAATTTTCTCTCCGTACCCTTATCGAATTTGGGGGCTTGCCACTGGCCCAGACATAACGATATTTACAAAAGGAAGTCCATGGGACCGTAGAACTCTAGAAGGATTCGATCAGTCTTTTGGTGGTCCTTGACGTCCTGGCTGAGCGCCGTAGTGGAGGAGTTGTCGTCGGATCGGCTGATGGTCTTGCTGATGTCCTGGAGTCCGGGAGCGATAGACTTCGAGTAGTCTCCGTCACCTGAGCTGGCCGCCGAGACGCTATGGATGAGGGATGGGGAAGCTGAGTGGGGTGCTGGGGTGAAAAAGGGGAGGGGGGGTCTGTGGTGGGGGGGGGCTGCACGCCGGCGGGTGCCAGGTCCCGGAGGGAGACCGTGTCCTGCCGACCGTCGGGGTACTCCACATACGCGTACTGCGGGTTAGCGTGGAGTAACTGGACATGCTCCACCAACGGGTCGGCCTCGTGCACCCACACATGCTTCTGGAGCAAGATGGGTCTGGGGGTGACCAGCCACGTCGGGAGAGGGGATCCGGAGGACGACTTCCTGGGGAAAACAAGAAGACGCTCATGAGGTGTCTGATTAGTTGTTGTACAGAGGAGGGAGCGGATAGAATGTAGGGCATCGGGGATAACCTCTTGCCATCGGGAAATAGGGAGATTTCTAGACTGGAGGGCCCAGTAGTATGGTCTTCCAGATGGTACCATTCTCCCGCTCGACCTGTCCGTTACCCCGGGGGTTATAGCTGGTCGTCTTGCTAGAGGCGATGCCCCTGTCGAGCAGGAATTGACGCAGCTCGTCGCTCATAAATGAGGACCACCGATCGTTGTGTATGTACGCGGGGTAGCCAAACAGGGAGAAGATGGAGAGGAGGGCCTTAATGACGGTCGATGTGGTCATGTCGGGACAGGGAACGGCGAAGGGGAAGCGGGAGTCTTCGTCGATAACCGCCAGGAAGTAAATGTTGCGGTTGTTAGAGGGAAGGGGCCCCTTGAAGTCAATGCTAAGACGTTCGAAGGGGCGGGATGCTTTGATCAGGTGTGCGTGCTCGGGGCGGTAGAAGTGCGGTTTGCACTCGGCGCAGATGTGGCAGTCACGGGTTACTGACCTGACTTCCGCGATGGAGTAGGGCAGGTTGCGGGTCTTTATGAAATGATAGAAACGGGTCACTCCTGGATGGCAGAGGTCCGCGTGGAGGGAGCGGAAGCGGTCTATCTGCGCGCTGGCGCAGGTACCGCGGGACAGGGCATCAGGAGGCTCATTGAGCTTCCCAGGACGATTCAAGATATCATAGTTGTACGTGGACAACTCGATCCGCCACCGTAAAATCTTGTCATTTTTGATCTTGCCCCTTTGTGCATTATCAAACATGAAGGCTACTGACCGTTGGTCTGTGAGGAGGGTAAACTTCCTGCCGGCCAGATAGTGCCTCTAATGTCGCACAGCTTCGACTATGGCCTGGGCTTCCTTTTCCACAGAGGGATGGCGGAGTTCGGAGAAGAAGGCCACGGGTCTGCCCGCTTGGTTCAGGGTGGCCGCCAGAGCAACTTCTGATGCGTCGCTCTCGACCTGGAAGGGGAGGGACTCGTCGATGGCGCACATCGTGGCCTTTGCGATGTCCGCTTTGATGTGGCTAAAGGCCTGGCAGGCCTCTGTCGACAGCGGAAAGGTCGTGGACTGAATGAGGGGACGGGCCTTGTCCGCGTAGTTGGGAACCCATTGGGCGTAGTAAGCGAAGAACCCCAGGCAGCGTTTGAGGGATTTGGGGGTATTGGGGAGAGGGAGTTCCATCAGGGGGCTCATGCGTTCGGGGTCGGGGCCTATCACTCTGTTACGCACTACGTAGCCGAGGATGGCTAGACTGTCGGTGCTAAACACGCACTTATCCTTATTGTACGTGAGGTTAAGGAGTTTTGCGGTTTGGAGGAATTTCTGGAGGTTGGCGTCATGGTCCTGCTGGTCGTGGCCGCAGATGGTGACATTATCAAGATACGGGAAGGTAGCCCATAATCCGTACTTGTCGACCATTCGGTCCATCTCCCGTTGGAAGACCGAGACCCCATTTGTGACACCAAACGGAACCCTAAGAAAGTGGTAGAGGAGCCCGTCAGCCTCGAACGCGGTGTACTTGCGGTCACTCGCGCGGATGGGGAGCTGGTGGTAAGCGGACTTAAGGTCCACAGTTGAGAAGACCTTGTATGTCGCGATCTCGTTTACCATGGTAGAAATACGGGGGAGAGGATACGCGTCCAGTTGCGTAAACCGATTGATGGTTTGGCTATAATCGATGACCATCCGGTTTTTCTCCCCCGTCCGGACCACCAGCACTTGGGCTCGCCAGGGACTGTTGCTGGCCTCGATGACCCCTTCCGTCAGCAACCTCTGGACCTCGGACCTGATGAAGGATCGGTCCTGGGCGCTGTACCGTCTGCTCCGTGTGGCGACGGGTTTGCAATCGGGGGTGAGGTTAGCAAACAGGGAGGGAGGGTCCACTTTGAGGGACGCGAGGCTGCAGACAGTGAGGGGGGTATAGGGCCGCCAAATTGAAAGGTCAAGCTCTGCAGGTTGCACTGGAAGTCCAGTCCTAGGAGTGCCGGTGCGCAAAGGTCAGGGAGGACAAGGAATTTATAATTTTTTAAAACCTTCCCTTGGACCGTGAGGTCCGTGATGCAGCACCCGGTGATGTGGACGGAGTGTGAACCTGAGGCTAAACCGATTTTGCGTGTTACGGGATGGACAGGGAGCGCGCAGCGTCTTACCGTGTCAGCGTGAACGAAGCTTTCCGTGCTCCCGGAGTCCAGCAGGCAGTCCGTCTCGTGGCCATTGAGGTGGATCAGCGTAGTCGTTTTGGCGAGCGTGCGTGGATGAGACTGGTCGAGTTGAACGGCCATGAGCCGTGGAGAAAATCCGTCGTCGCCGTCCGAGTCGATGCTGGAGGGACCTTGCGTGGCAGATCTGGAAGTCGGTGGCCAGGATCCATATGCGAGGTGAACGGCCGCGAGCCGTGGAGAAAATCCGTCGTCGCCGTCCGATTCGATGCTGGAGGGACCTTGCGTGGCAGATCTGGAAGTCGGTGGCCAGGATCCACATGTGAGGTCTGTTCCCCAAGATGGCGGTGCCCAGTATCCGCACGTGGGGTCGGGGCCCCAAGATGGCGGTGCCCAGGACCCGCACGTGGGGTCGGCACCCCAAGATGGCGGCGCCCAGGAAGCCCTCGTGGCCGCTGGTGGCGGAGCTAGCGTTGCCGGCGCTGCGAGCTGATGAGGTGAGGCGCGCAGGCCGGCTCCAGGAGGCGAGCCGGGTGCATCAGCTGTGGGGACGCGCAGGCCGGCTCCAGGACGCCGGTTAGGTGTAGCGGCTGTGGGGACGCTCCGGCCCTCTCCAGGACGCCGGTTAGGTGTAGCAGCTGTAGGGAAGCGCAGGCCGGCTCCAGGACGCCGGTTAGGTGTAGCAGCTGTGGGAGGAGGTAAGGCACGCAGGCCGGGTGCGGGGGGCCGGGGGTGGGGGGAGCGGAGTCGCTCTGCGGGCAGGCAGGGACCGGGGGGGGCCCGGAGAGGCGAGCCGGTCGGGCGCCGAGGCCCGGGGGCGGGGGGGAGAAACGTGCGGGGCAGGCTGGCAGAGGCCTGGAGGGGCCGGGGAGGTGCGCTTGCCGGCCGGCGGGGCGCGAGTCGGGAGCGGCTGGAGGGGCCCTGGGGGAGAGAGAGAGGCACACAGGCCGTTCGCAGAGGTCTGGGGGAGGGGGGGAGAGTGCTGTGCAGCTTCCAGAAGCGCTGCAGCCAGCGTTTTGGCCTGGCAGACCGTGTAGTGGCCCTTCTTCCCGCAGCTCTTACAGAGGGCGGAGCGGGCTGGGCAGCGCAAGCAAGGGTGTTTAGCGTACCCGCAAAAGTAGCAGCGGGGCCCCGCGGATTTATCGGGGCGTCCCGCGGCACAAGCCTGAGGGAGGCCGGGAGTGGCGGGTGGCTGGTGGGAAGCGTGCCAGGAGGCGTCCTGGCCAGGGTCATAGGTGAGAGCGCTTAGATCTGCGACCTCCAGGGAGGCGGAGAGAGTCAGCGTCTCCGTTAAACTGAGTTCGTCTCTTTCCAGCATCCGCTGGCGGATCACGGGAGACAGCATCCCAGCCACGTAAGCGTCTCTGATGAGTAGCTCCATGTGCTCTGTAGCGGACACCGCTACACAGGCGCAACCTCTCCCCAGGGCATAGAGGGCCCGGGCGTATTGGTCTAGAGACTCACCGGGGACCTGCTTTCTGGTGGCCAGCAGATGTCGGGCGAATACCCTGTTGATCGGTTTGATGAATTGTCCTTTTAGCTTTTGTATAGCGTCATCATAATCCATTTCCTCTTTGATTATTGCGTAAGCGTCAATACCCACGCTGGAGTGGAGGACGTGCAGCTTCTGTGCCCTGGTGGGGGGGGGGGGTGGTTGTAGATGCTAGAAACCCTTCAAGGCAAGTCAGCCAGAGTTTGAAAAGTTCTGCAGAGTTCGGAGTTTGCGGGCTGATGCGGAGGCATTCGGGCTTGATGCGGAACTCCATCTTCAAAGTCGTAGTCAATTAAATTAATGTACCATCGATTGCACGCGAGGCGAGTGATTTACCAAAGTCTGGCTTTAATTGACTAGAACACAGCTCTGCGATCGTCTACAGTGGAAAGGGACAATCGTCAGGCGTCTGAGCATTTATACCTCGTTAATAGAGGCATGGTTAACTCAGTCTCTCGGCCAATCGGTCGAGAGGCACATGACCGACCAGAGCCAATGGTAAGTCGCCGTTCTGGCCCAATGGCAGACGAGTATGCAGATCATATCACCACATCCCGCTTCCGGCAGTTATGGGAAGCCTTCTCCTGTGGGGTGGGCGCAAACAGAAAATGCACAGTGTTAGACAGTCCGACGCATGCAGACAAGAGGTGGGTAGCTGGTGGCTTCAGTGGCCAGGGCACCCGGCCATGGCTGCCGGTATGAGTGCCGGCATGTGATGCAGGGTGGTGGTTTGGTTGCATTGCGGATGGGGGGAGTTACGGGTTTGTGGGATGAGGGTTGTTGCTAGGCGCACAGTGCTGACTACTCACCCTGGCCAACCTGAGGAGGTTGTGCAGATTCTTCTGGCACTGTTGTCCAGACGGTTGACGGCACTGACCACCTCTGCCACCTGCATCCTGGCACAGCGAATGACAGCGACTGGCAGTCTCCTTTCTGGCCTGGGGTACAGGGTCGCCTGCTTCTCCTCCTCAGTGGCTAGCAGAGTCTCAAGCTCAGCATCCATGAAGTGTGTAGCCGCTCTCCTCTCTGCCATCTTGCTGGCTGGGATGGTGTGTGTGGGGATTGTAATGTGTATACGTGGCTGCAGTTCCTCAGCCGCCTGAGTGTCAATCGCAAACCTGACAAATCCTGCGTCACTTCCCATTGGAATCGATTGTGTTCCACATCGAGCGGGTACTAGCCCCTTAACGGTCATTGAATCAGTCCAGGTGGGGCGACAGTTTTGCTTTCGTAGAAGTCCACGAAACCTGCCCTGACGTCACACCTGATGTGTGAGGCAGGTTGGTTCGATGTGGACTGCACTCGATGCAGGGAAGTTAGAAACAGACGTCTAACACTGGAGAAGATCCAACACTGTGTTATTCAAATACAGAACTGCTTTACATAATCAGCTGTGGGTCGGCACTATACTGATCTGACTGGTGACCTTGTACTAGCCTGACCAGACTTACTAGCTACTGCATGGTGTTTGCACTGGCTAGCTCGTGGACTCTGACTGTCTCAGTGGCTGGGTCCCAAGAGAGCGGGAAACCTAGTGCCCTCTGGCTTTATAGTGGTAGTGTCCTGTCTGGTGATTGGCTGTACTGTGTTGTATGCTTACTGGTCATCCTATGTGTCAATCACTGCCTGTCTGCATCTCATTATATACATGAGTGGATATTATGACAACGTGTACTTCCATAACAAGTACAACACAATCTAGGTGCAAATTAAATGTTAATTTGTTCTAGACAACCTTAACCTCATAGACATTTGCCCAGTCTACCTTCTCTAAACTGAATCCTACTTCTAATGTAAGTTCTGCATGGTTGCAAATGCTGCTGAATCCAAATGGATCAGTGAAGTGGCTGGTTTTTGTACCTACCTGAAGACCGATGAAGGTTGCGAACTATAATTTTAATTAGAGTGATGAAGATTTTGCGTGAAGTGAGATGCTGCTGTTCATACTTCCTGAAGCTCCATTACGGAAGCCGTGCTGATGTTATCCTGGAAATTGTTGAAAAACAGTAGCGGGTATAATTCCTGCGAGGGTTCTCCTGATGATAGAATATCCGCTCTGGAAATGCCAAAGTCATGAGCCACTGAGATGTGCTGAACAATCCTGAGTGTGCTAAGAGCTACACTAACAACCAGTTTAAGATGATCGGCCAGGCTCAAACTGTAGCTCACTTATACTTGCCAGAACCTACATTTATTAGTGTTGCATCATTTTGAATAAGCAAAAGCAGGGGGGCATAGCTCCCTGTTGCATACACCATGGCAACTTCTCAACCAATCAGAGCCAACTTGCCAACCAATCAGCACTGCTTTTCTTCTGCTGTACAAATTGTTGTTCCCTTTGGAATTTGGCATTCTTGCATTTGTCCTGATGAAATGAAATGAAAATCGCTTATTGTCACGAGTAAGCTTCAATGAAGTTACTGTGAAAAGCCCCTAGTCGCCACATTCCGGCGCCTGTCCGGGGAGGCTGGTACGGGAATCAAACTGTGCTGCTGGCCTGCTTGGTCTGCTTTAAAAGCCAGTGATTTAGCCTAGTGAGCTAAACCAGCCCCTGATGAGCTCCTGATGAGTGCACGATTAAAAGTTTTGACAGCATGTCAGTTTTTCAGCACACAGACGTTCTAAACCACTAGAAGTTCCAGGTAGTGTGTTTTTTTGTGCTACATCTTTAAATCCTTTTCAGATCCTTATTCAGGGAATCTTTGAAACAAACTAGTTCTGATGAAAGGTCATTGAACAGAAATGTTTTCGGTTCTGCTGGAGCTGGGAACAGGGGCAAGCAGCAGCTAAAATAGCATGCTGGTTCCATTGTCAGGAAGTCAAAAGGCTGACTCCAGCGACCTACCTCATTCTTCAATGGGGTCAATCAAAGTAGCGATTTGCAAAAGGTGAACAATGCATTCAATTTGAGACAGATGGGACATCACAGCGACAGAGGGAAGTGGGATTCACCTCCATGACCGGATCCTCCCAGCTACAGGACAGCATTGATTGCATGCATTTGGCCATCAAGACTAACTGACTGGCCACTGAGATCCACCAACAGGATGAGCTACCACTCCCACAATGTTCAACTGGCCTGTGATCATAACAAGAACTTCCTCCACTTATGTGCTCACTTTCCTGGCACGGAGAAGATTCCCAGGACTTCCAGCTGCCGTGACTCCTCATTCTTCTGCAGTTCAATCTGTCACACCTCCTCACTGCATCTCTGCAAACTTCATAGATGGATTCTCAGGGACATGAATATCACTAACTGGATTATTTAAGTAATTACTCTGGAGCTAGAAGTGATTTTCTTTCCTTCTAACTCTTTCAGAGTAACTATCAGGGTAAAACTGGCAGAAGTTAGTGATTTAAATCACCTCTGTCGGGTGGTTCCCAGCCCAGCCCAATTGTCCAGAGGAAGTTAGCACCCTCACGTGGGAACTTCCTAAGGGATTCCCCAGCCGATCTTTGGGATACACTGTAAATGCAACACTGGGGAACCAGGAAGTTATGGGCAATTCATGATCTTATTTTGCCTCTATTTTAGGAGTGCCATGCGTGGGTGCAGGGACAAGGGCCCGAGGACCCCCTTATAGGTGAGGTGCTTGGGAGAAGGTTCAGGGGTCGCATCTGGGAGTTGGGAGATCGGAACGCCATTTAAAAACAGCTCCTCAGTGCCGGAAACGGGACTAAGTGCGGCCTTGACCGTGCTTTCCCCGCTGACAACCAATCTACCCGAATAGGCAATCCCAAATGGTGTGGTGTTTCTCGACACTCCGAACAGGGAAAGATCTGGTTAAATGCGCGCTATGAGACTCTGAACCCATTCGTATAGATCCCGCCTTTAGAATAATTTTCATCACTGGAGAGCTGAACATGCTGGCCAGGCCGGCTCCTCAGAGATCGGGCTGCCAAGTGATCTTTTGGGTCCCTCATACACCCCATCGATGGGCAATGTCACCCCCCCATACATATGGGCATTATCCCCCCCTCCCCCCCCCCCCCCAAGTAATGACACCCCGCAATGGAGTCACTGAGAACCCGCCGGATCAGAGCACCCCACGCCCCCTTTCAGCTCCTCCCCTTCCAGGAGCTCCTGCACCATCACCCCCCCCCCCCCAACCTTCCAGAGGCCCCTTCATATCTGCCCTGCACCCCCCCCCCCCAACACCCTTCATACCCGAACCCCCCGAACAGGCGCCGGAATGTGGCGACTAGGGGCTTTTCACAGTAACTTCATTGAAGTCTACTCGTGACAATAAGCGATAAAAAAAAAAAAAAAATTCTACTTTCATGGGCGTGGCTAAATTACGCAATCCACCTAACCCGTGCATGTTTGGACTGTGGAAGGAAACAGGAGCACTCGGAGGAAACCCACACAGACACAGGGAGAATAGGCAGACTCTACACAGACAGTCACTCAAGCCCAGAATCAAACCATGGTCCCTGTGAGGCAGCAGGGCTAACCACTGGGCCACTCATGTCCCGCAACAAAAAGTAAAGGGAGTGATCATTGTTGTATTAAAGAGACGAAGCATTTGGAACATCCCTTTCAATTCATACACTATCACTACTTTTAACTATATCAACATTCCTTCACTGTCACTGTACCAAAACCCTGGAACTCCCTCTCATGCAGAACTGTGGATTTACCTACACTATAGGGACTGCAGGAGTTCAAGAAGACCACCACCTTTTCAAGGGCAATTAGGGGTGGGTATCAATGCTGATTTGCTGGCAATATTTGCTTCTCATATACAAACATATATATATAGATATTTAACATTCTGGTAGATTATATGCTGTTGTATGTGTGATCCCTATGTTCTTTAGGAATGCGGCAATTTGCAGAATCTTCAGATTCCCATTCAATATAAACCTGTTTCTTCATTCACCTTCATAGGGGCTGGTTTAGCTCACTAAGCTAAATCGCTGGCTTACCAAGCAGGCCAGCAGCACGGTTCAATTCCCGTACCAGCCTCCCCGGACAGGTGCCGGAATGTGGAGACTAGGGGCTTTTCACAGTAACTTCATTGAAGCTTACTCGTGACAATAAGCGATTTTCATTTCATTTCATTCATATACAAGTCATTAAGTAAACAATGTTTGTTCAGGCCTTTAGGGAGCTGTATGTTGATTCATTAAGAATAAGTTAGATTTCCAAGGTCAACCCTCTGGTACTGCCGATCCAGTCAGCTGATTGGTGGTACCTGGTACCATTCACATTGGTAAACTAAATACACTTATCTTGATTATTAGCTACATGCCTGCATGTTAGGTGAAACATTTGTCTTTCAATTTAATGTGATTAACAACTTGGATAGTGCTTTAAAAAATGAATTATTGCCAGTTGGGTGGAATTCACCCAAAAAATGGCTAAGACCAAGATTTACCGTTCCGGCGTCGAAGTGTTCTCAATGGGGACTGGTCTCCGCTGGCACTCCATGTACGCCCATGTACAAGTCACAGTTTTTCACCATGCAAATTTATGTGTAGTGGAGATCATGCCGGGTTCAATTTAAATTTCAGCATCGGGCCGTTATTTTGAGCAAGCTCCAGATATCAGCGTTCAGCGGCAGGCCCCCCACAATGCAAATCATGACCCAGCGCTGGCAAGGAGGCCACCCCAACCCCTCATCAAAGAGGGGCATTCTCTCTCCTACTATGGGAAGAATGGATCAGCCCCCACCACACCATGCGTGCACGAGGGTGACGTGACCCTCCAGACCCCTCAGCCATCCCCCTCAGCCCAACCCAAACAGTTCCCCCCTTCTACCTCCATCTTCTGTCCTTGCCCCCAGGCATTGCCAAAAGTGCACTGTCCCCTGCCACGATGGCACCCACACCCTGACAGACAGTGACACCCTTGCCTGGCCTGGTGGCCAGGGCAGTCCATAGTTGGTGTGCAGCTCTGCAGCTGCCCTCTGCTCACCAGCGTCCTCCTGGGCTGACCTTTTAAACTCTGATGTGGCCTCCTCAGCCTGAACTGCTCAGCCTGACAGCTGATGGGCAGTCCAGGCAGTTCAGTGAAGAATCAATGCAGTAAACTTTCCCTTCTCTAGCATCTTCTCCTTCAGACAAAAGCCTTTAAGACAGTATCTTTTACAAGTGTCAGAGGCTTCCTTGAAACCAGACAACACTTGAAAAGACTATAAATCCCCTGACATCCTTTCAAATGCTAGACATCCGTTCAATTCTACACAGCAATACCTTTCACTCACCTGTGATTGACAGCGTAATGGTTCGCCACTGAAGGGGTTTATTTATCTTTCCCTTGAATACATCTCAAGTACCCAGCTTTGATGCTAACTTTGAGCGTTTATAAACGCTCTTGATATGATTGACAGCTCCTGACCACATCCAGGCAAAGTGCTTTCAGGTGTTAGAAAAGAGGAAGGCCACCTCAATCCCAATGTGAATGTACAGGCACCTCCCCACAAGGTTCGCTGGTATTGAGGCATCAGGGCCCTCCCAAAAGGGTCTATACCTTCAAGACCCAGCCTCTTCTAGCAGGCATCAGGCCCGGTCCCCACCACCCCCAAACTTTCATATGTAGTTAAATTGGAAACTTGACCATTATCGATGCACGGGGGTTTACGGAGATAGGGTCGGGGATTGGGCCTAGGGAGGGTGCTTTTTCAGAGAATCGGTACAAACTCGGTGAGCGAATGGCCTCCTTCTGCACTTGTAGGGATTATATCGACTCTCCGGTTGCCAGCTCTATCAGGCCCTGCCAGAATGATGACATACATCACGCCCGCTCATTTAATTTCTTTAAAGAGGCTCAATATCAGTCGGAACCTGACACTCTGTCAACTTCTGGTAAGATTTCACCCAATGTTTATCATAGAATTATCATAGAATTTACAGTGCAGAAGGAGGCCATTCGGCACATCGAGTCTGCACCGGCTCTTGGAAATAGCACCCTACCCAAGGTCAACACCTCCACCCCATCCCCATAACCCAGTAACCACACCCAACACTATGGGCAATTTATCATGGCCAATCCACCTAACCCGCACATCTTTGGACTGTGGGAGGAAACCGGAGCACCCGGAGGAAACCCACGCACACACGAGGAGGCTGTGCAGACTCCGCACAGATAGTGACCCAAGCCGGAATCGAACCTGGGACCCTGGAGCTGTGAAGCAATTGTGCTATCCACAATGCTGCCATGCTGCCCACTTTTTAACTCTATGTGCCCGTCTGACGTCACAAATATGATGCATCCACCCAGGACGGTGCTGGTCCGATTTCAACACTTGGTCGACCGTGAGTGTGTGCTTTGTTGGGCGAAGAGGGAGAGGAGTCGTAAGTGGGAGAATACGGAGATCAGGATTTACCAGGACTGGAGTGCGGAGGTGGCGAAGAGAAGGGCTGGGTTTAACCGGGCGAAGGCAGTGCTCCACAAGAAGGGGGTCAAGTTTGGCCTGTTACAGCCGGCATGCCTGTGGGTCACTTATAAAGACCACCAACTTTATTTTGACTCCCCGGAGAAGGCCTGGACTTTTGTCCAGGCAGAGAAGCTGGACTTGAACTGAGGACTGGGGGCTGGGGAACGTTGTACGCAGCCCGGAGGCTTTGTCCTCCTTGATATCCTTTTGCTCTTTTTGGTTCTATTGGACGATGTTTTTTTTTTGCTGTCTTACCTTTTCTTTTCTGCTTTTCGGGACTGTTATCTGGTTACTTGGGTATTTTATCATATCATGTTGGGATTTTTATTATTTCACTGGTTACGGGTTTGGGTGGGGTTCGCGGCCCTGTTGGGTCATGTGCCTGTCTTCCCGCGTTTTGGGTCGGGGGCGGGGCTTGGGATAGGGGGCGCGGGCCTCTGTCCCGCGCTGGAGAAGCAGGGGGCGGGGTTGGCATTGGGGGAATGGTTGGGGGACACTGGGGAGGGTAATTGGGGTGGCGGGAGCAGCCGGGGTCAGCAGGAGTCGGCTGACTTACGGAAGTACAATGACCGGAGTTACGCAGCTAGGGGGGGGCCCTAGCTTGGGGGGGGATGGGGAGGGTTGGAGGGGGGGAGGAAGAGTGGGGGGATACCGGGTTGCTGCTGGAATGGTCAAGAAGGAGCTGGAGCGTGCAGAGGGGATCAGGATGGCGGTCTGTCACTGTGGGGAACGGGCTGAGCGGGGGTCGCGGGCACGTGGCGCACGACGGAAGGGTGATGGCTAGTCGACGGGGGAGGGGGGCAGGTGGCCCTCCGATCCGGCTGATCAACTGGAATGTGAGGGGACTGAATGGGCCGGTCAAACGGTCCCGCGTGTTCGCGCACCTGAGGGGGCTGAAGGCGGACGTGGCTCTGCTTCAGGAGACGCACCTGAGGGTGGCGGATCAGGTCAGGTTGAGGAAGGGGTGGGTGGGCCAAGTGTTTCATTTGGGGCTGGATGCAAAAAACCAGGGGTGGCGATCCTGGTGGGGAAGAGGGTGTCGTTTGAGGCGTCGAGTGTGGTGGCAGACAGCGGCGGGAGGTACGTGATGGTGAGCAGCACACTGCAGGGGGAGCGGGTGGTGCTGGTCAATGTATACGCCCAGAATTGGGATGATGCGGGTTTCATGCGGCGCATGTTGGGCCGGATTCCAGATTTGGAGGTGGGGGGCCTGATAATGGGGGGGGATTTCAACACGGTGCTGGATCCGCCACTGGATCCTTGGACGTTCGCAAGGCTGAGGGCCAGGGAATTTTCATACTTCTCCCATGTGCATAAGGTCTACTCCCGGATCGATTTCTTTGTTTTGAGTAGGGCGCTGCTTGCGGAGGTAGTAGACAGAGTACTCGGCGATAGCCATTTCTGACCATGCACCGCATTGGGTGGACCTCGAGCTGGGGGAGGAGAGGGACCAGCGCCCGTTGTGGCGCTTGGAGGTGGGGCTGCTGGCGGATGAGGATGTGAGGGGGCGGGTTTAAAGATGCATCGAGAGGTACCTAGAGGCCAACGATAATGGGGACGTCCGAGTGGGGACGGTCTGGGAGGCGCTAAAGGCGGTGGTTCGGGGGGAGTTCATCTCCATTTGGGCCCACAGGGAGAGAGGGGAGCAGAGAGAAAGGGTGAGGTTGGTGGGGGAGATGGTGAGGGTGGACAGGAGGTACGCGGAGGCCCTGGAGGAGGGATTGCTGAGGGAGCGGCGCAGCCTTCGTGCTGAGTTCGACTTGTTGACCACCAGAAAGACGGAGGCTCAATGGAGAAAGGCTCAGGGTGCGGTGTACAAGTATGGGGAGAAGGCGAGTAGGATGCTGGCACATGAGCTCCGTAAGCGGGATGCGGCTAGGGAGATTGGTGGAGTTAAGGACCGGGGAGGATATGTGGTGTGGAGGGGGGTAGACATTAATGGGGTCTTCAGGGACTTTTATGAGAGGCTATATTGGTCCGAACCTCCGGCGGAGAAGGGGGGGATGGGGCGCTTTTTGGACCGGCTGAGATTCCCGAGGGTGGAGGAGGGACGGGTGGAGGGTCTGGGGGCGCCAGTTGAGCTTGAGGAGCTGGTTAAAGGGATAGGGAACATGCAGTCGGGGAAGGCGCCGGGGCCGGATGGGTTCCCGGTTGAATTTTACAAGGCGTATGCAGACCTGCTGGGCCCCCTGTTGGTTAGGACCTTCAACGAGGCGAGGGAGGGGGGGGGGGGGGGCTTTGCCCCTGACGATGTCTCGGGCGCTGATCTCCTTGATCCTTAAGCAAGACAAGGATACCCTGCAGTGTGGGTCATACAGGCTGAATGTGGATGCCAAGTTGTTGGCAAAGATCTTAGCCACGAAGATAGAAGATTATGTGCCGCAGGTTATCCATGAGGATCAAACGGGGTTTGTGAAAGGCAGGCAGCTGAACACTAATATACGGAGGCTCTTGAACGTTATTATGATGCCGGCAATGGAAGGGGAGGTGGAGATAGTGGTGGCGCTAGATGCGGAGAAGGCCTTTGATAGGGTCGAGTGGGGGTACTTGTGGGAGGTGCTGGAAAGGTTCGGGTTTGGGGAGGGGTTTGTCAGTTGGGTGAGGCTGTTGTATGAGGCCCCGATGGCGAGTGTGGCCACGAATAAGAGGAGGTCGGAGTATTTTCGACTATACCGAGTGACGAGGCAGGGGTGTCCCCTGTCCCCCTTACTTTGTGCGCTGGCAATTGAAACCTTGGCTATGGCGCTGAGGGAGTCGGGGGATTGGAGAGGACTGGTGCGAGGTGGGGAGGAGCACCGAGTGTCGCTCTATGCGGATGATCTATTGTTGTATGTGGCGGAACCAATGGGGGGCATGCCAGTGGTGATGGGGATTATCCGGGAATTTGGGGATTTCTCAGGGTATAAGCTTGACTTTGGGAAAAGCGAGCTGTTTGTGGTACACCCGGGGGACCAGGAGGGGGTGATTGGGAGGCTCCCACTGAAAACGGCGGAGAGGAGCTTCAGGTACTTGGGGGTTCAGGTGGCCAGTTAGCTGGGGGGGGGCCTTGCATAAGCTAAACCTCACAAGGCTGGTGGAGCAAATGGAGGAGGAGTTTAAGAGGTGGGACATGCTGCCGCTGTCTTTGGCGGGTAGGGTGCAGTCAGTCAAGATGACGGTGCTCCCGAGGTTTCTGTTCCTGTTCCAGTGCCTCCCCATCCTTATCCCGAAGGCCTTTTTCAGGCAGATTAACAGGAGCATTACGGGGTTTGTGTGGGCACACGGGACTCCAAGGGTGAGACGGATGTTCTTGAAGCGGGGCAGGGATGGGGGGGGGGGCTGGCATTGCCCAAACTCTGTGGGTATTATTGGGCTGCCAACGCATCGATGGTGCGTAAGTGGGTAATGGACGGGGAGGGGGCGGCATGGAAGAGGCTGGAGATGGCATCCTGTGTGGGTATGAGCCTGGAAGCGCTTGCAACGGCGTCGCTGCCGCTCCCTCTGATGAAGTATACCACGAGCCCGGTGGTGGCAGCTACCCTCAAGATTTGGGGGCAATGGAGGCGGCACAGGGGGGAGGTGGGGGCCTCGATGGGGTCCCCGATACGGGGGAACCACCGGTTTGTTCCGGGGAGAATTGATGGCGGGTTCCTGAGTTGGCACAGGGCAGGTGTCAGGAGGCTGGGGGACCTGTTCATAGACGGGAAGTTTGCCAGCCTGGGTGAGCTGGAAGGGAAGTTCAGACTCCCCCCGGGGAACACCTTTAGGTACATGCATGTAAGGGCGTTTGTCAGGCGGCAGGTGGCGGGGTTCCCCCTGCTGCTGCTGCGTGGGGTCCAGGACTGGGTGCTCTCGGGGGTATGGGTTGGAGAGGGGAGGATCTCGGAAGTGTACCAGGTGATGCAGGAGGTAGACGAGGCCTCGGTGGAGGAGCTGAAAGATAAATGGGAGGAGGAGCTGGGTGAGGAGATTGAGGAGGAGACGTGGGCGGATGCCCTAGAAAGGGTGAATTCCTCCTCTTTGTGTGCGAGGCTTAGCCTCATACAGTTTAAGGTACTGCATAGGGCTCATATGACCGGGACAAGGATGAGCCGGTTTTTTGGACCGAGGACAGGTGTATTAGGTGCTCAGGGAGCCCAGCAAACCATGTCCATATGTTCTGGGCATGCCCAGCGCTGGGGGAATTTTGGAAGGGTGTAGCATGGACGGTATCGAGGGTGGTAGGATCCAGGGCCAATACAGGCTGGGGACTCGCAATATTTGGGGTTGCAGTGGAGCCGGGAGTGCAGGAGGCGTGGAAGCCTGGGTCAACGATATGGCGGGGCTTATTAAATTGGAGAGGGTGAAATTTGCCCTAAGGGGGTTAGTGCAGGGGTTTTTCAGGCGATGGCAACCAGTCCTAGATCTCCTGGTGTGAATGCATCTCTAATTCACTTGTCTCTCAGTCCGGAACGTGTCTCGAACACGTCCGTACTTCAGAATATTCTTTATTATGATCGGGGCCGCTCTCTCGGTATTCCGGGGAACCACCTTGGAGAGTGCCAAAGTATTGCTCAAAACATCCTTTTTTTATGTATTATTAGGGGGCTGTCCCTTACATTCACTTGAGCTTGCCCCCATTACAAAGCATAAACTTGTTATTGCCATAGATCCAATACATGATTAACTTGTCATTGCCATCGTTTCGATACATGATTTTACAGACTTTGAGGTTATCTATTGGCACAAGAGTATATAGCAGTCTTAGCTTAAACAGCAGGTGTTAGCCATAGTTGCAAGCGGCTCCCACATTTCATATTCCGTCATCCGGCCATCTTCCTTGTTTCTCAAGGCTATTCGGCTTACAGTCATGAGTCGGCTCACAAATTCAGATATCAACTCCCTTATCTTAACAAGTTCATCCTCCTTCAATGGCTTCAATAACAAACTCCTCTACTGGTGATTTTCCACTAATGTATCCCAATGTATCCCATTCATTCTGGCTCTTAACCCTTGCTTCACATCCTCATTGGCAGAATGGTAAAAACAAAAGGTCAGCAGCAGCAGCAGTGGGGGGAGGGGGGGGGGGGTTTGTCTTTTTGTTTTGGGTTGAATATCTGTTTTTTGCCAATGACGGGTGTTAATTTATTGTTTCCCTTTTGTATTTATGGGGGGGGGGGGGGGGGGTCTGTTTTTTTTTGTTCTTAGAATTTTCTGTTATTGTTTTCTTTTTTGTGAAAATGTGAAAATTTGAATAAAAATTATTTAAAAAAAAACAATTCCAAGGTGTTCAGGTGCCAGGTTGCCTGTTCCATGGATCGGACCCAGGGTTGCCTTGCTCTTAAAAGGCTTGCTGAGGGGGATCCCCGAGGACCACATAAGAGGTAAGTTGGGTGCAGTGGGTAGGTGGTTGGGGGAGTCGAGAGGCTGCGGGGTGGGGTGAGGGGGGACCCGAGGACCACGCAAGAGGTAAGTTGGGTGCAGTGGGTAGGGGGGGAAGAGGGGGGGTCAGGTGGCTGCTATGGGGTGGCTGAGAGGGATTGAAAAATCAGGGTAGCATTTTAAAATAGCACCCTAATCCGGGAGTACTCTTCCTCCACTGACAAGCTCAGGAAATGATGTGAGTGCTGCCTCGTGAGGCATTACTTGCTGAGACCAAAAAAAAGGCAAAGTGCCGTTAAATAGCGGTGTCGTTCTCGGCGCGGCAGAAACACCCCGCCAAACCTGCCCAAAACGGGGCTCTGTTTCTGTCCCTGAATCATCATAGAATCCGCACAGTAGAGAAAGAGGCCATTCGCCCATCAAGTCTGCACCGACCCTTTGAAAGGTCATCCTGCTCAGCCCAATCCCCACCCTGTAACCTCATCCTACTTTGCATATCTATGCACGATTTAACATGGCCTCAACATATTTGTACTGCGGGAGGAAACGGGAGCACTCGAAGGAAACACATGCAGTCACAGGGAGAACTTGCAAACGCCACACAGACAGTGACTCAAGGTGGGAATCGAACATAGATCGCAGCAGTGCTAACCGCAGTGTCATCATCCCGTTTACGGCGTGGGAGTCGGGAGTTTCACTAGGCGCCGCTGCTAGCCCCTCATCTGTCCCGGAATCGGTGACGGTTCGGTGCCGATTTCTTCGTTGTAGAACTGCCACACATTCTTCATTCTAGCCGGCACTTATCCGCTGAAATGGAGAATCCTGCCCTATGTTCCTCCACCAGAGTTGAACCGCCTCTGATTTGAGAAACAATACATTATCTTTCTCCACTCACAGTTTTACGTTGCTAAATGCTCCTCTGAGTGTCGCTTTCTAGTGACCACACCATGCATTGCATTGAGAGTTTTCCGCACTGAACCCAGTTTTGTCTGTGGACTCCACAGCTACTAACCTCCACTGCTACCCCTTATCCAGGTCACCTTGGTCAAGGCAGGAAGTCTTCCTGCTGCCATCACTTTGAAACAGGAGCTGACGGCCTTTCCCAGACAGTATGAAGGAGATCCTGCAGGGAGGCATGGCTAAACCCTGGGGCTACTTATTATCCTTTTAATATTTTGTGACAGAAAAATATATATATATATTTTGTGACAGAAAATGCAATTGTAAGTTCCAGCTGAAATGTCTACTTTGTTGTAGTGTGTCCGTGCATGGTTAACAATCACAAAACTAATCCTGTGAGTTGGCTGAGCGCCTTTTAGGGGCAGAAATCCTATAAGGCACACAGGCAGTTTTACATCCCCGTCATCATTGACTCGTGGGACATCACCCACGGATGTGCGACAACACATTGACAAGAAACATTTTGTCAAGTGCTTACTTTTGACCATCCACTTGATAAAGCGAAATACTGACTATTTTCTCAAATCTATAAACATCTTTCTCATTTTCTCTTGCGTCCTTGCAATGGCTCAGTTAAGCTTTATATTTCCCACTGGCTCTTCTCACACGCTGACTGACTTTGGAGTGGGTGTGTTACCTTTGCTGCATTGGGAAGCATGAGATGTTTATCCCTCAGGCAACCGACTAGCAAAATAAGGTTATCTGATCATTTTCGCTGCTGTTGGTGGGACTATTGCTGCATTCACACTTGGAGACAGGTTTCCTACACAATGCCATGGGTGGTTTAACAATCATTGGATCAAATATCGGGCAGCTTTGAGCAAACGTTTCAGAAAACGTATATTCATTGTTTTAAAACTGAATTGCCAAAATCAATTCTGAGGTAGTGCTGTCACCTCTAATGTTTACATTCTAGAATTAAGTGCACTTAAGAGCTTTAATTTTGAACATCAGCTGGTTTGTGGTGGTTCCAGCTGTAGTATTTTTCTTCAGCTGAAGTATTTGATTGTCAAACATAGCCACACCCTGATTTGTAATATAAGAGTGGCCTGAAAGCTTAGCGGCGTCTATTGGAGTCGAAGAGAGTGTAAATGTGGACAGCGAGTGCATGGGCTGAAAGAATCTCATCATGAAGGTATTTTTAAAATTCTAGCTGTTTGAGGTTTCTGAGCCAAGAGAGTAGCAAGAAGTAAGAATCATATATTTGGTTAGGTAAGCCCCAGGTCTGCATGAGTAAGGAGCCAAGCAAACAATGCGTTATAAAAGCATTCAGTCACAGTTGAGGTAAGTTACTGATTCAGGATGTGTATCAAGCAGTTGTGACAAATGAAAAATGGACAGGCTAAGAGGCAGCTAGAACAGGAAGTAAGAACAATATGTGGATAAAGCACAAGGGATAATACGATAGTCACAGTAGCTAGGGGTGGCAACCCAGTTAAATCATAGCATCATGGAATTTACAGTGCAGAAGGAGGCCATTCGGCCCATCAAGTCTGCATCAACCCTTTGAAAGAACACCCTAAGTCTGCACCTCCACCCGATGTCCATAATCCCAGTAACCCCACTGAACCTTTTTGGACACCAAGGACAATTTAGCATGGCCAATCCACCTAACCTGCACAACTTTGGACTGTGGGAGGAAACCGGAGCACCCAGAGGAAACCCACACAGACACAGGGAGCACATGCAAATTCCACACAGACAGTGACCCAGCGGGGAATCAAACCTGGGACACTGGAGCTGTGAAGCAACTGTGTTACCATGCCCTCCCCCCCAAGATGTTCAATTGTGTCTCAAACGCAGTCTTACCTATGTAATAACATTTATTTTGATACGATGTGTGTGTCATTTGTTGCTTTGTCAACAGTCGAGTAGGTTTTATTACTTGACTAGTTCATTCAGTGGACTGACAGTATTCACACTTAAGGAAATATTTTGGATTTTTTTTTAGAACTGTTCCTAGCTGTGGACATTCCTGTCAAGGCTAGCATTTGTGCCTCATCTCTAACCACTGCGGTGTATGTGGTATACTGCAGCGTTATTAGAAGTTTCAAACTTCTTTTGTTTTGTTAGAGCAGCACTTATCTAGGCTACTAGGGTCAGTTCCATTACTCTCCTGACTTGGTGAGTTACTCGCCACAGAATCCCCAACCTCTGACCTGTTCTTATGGCACTGGTCCAGTTCAATTTCTGGTCAATGGTAACTCCCCAGGTGTTTCTGGTTGGGTCTTCACCTATGCTAATGTCACGGAGGAATAATTAGATTCAATCTTGCTGGAGATAATCATTGCTACACTGGCAGTTGTGTGGCGTGAATGTTATTAACCACTTAAAAGCTTAAAGCTGAATATTGTCCAGATCTTGTTGCATGTGAACATGGATTGTTTCAGTTTCTGAGGAATATCAAGCGGGATTGAACATTTAGCTCACAAGGCTAAATCGCTGGCTTATAAAGCAGACTAAGCAGGCCAGCAGCACGGTTTGATTCCCGTACCAGCCTCCCCGGACAGGCGCCGGAATGTGGCGACTAGGGGCTTTTCACAATAACTTCATTGAAGCCTACTCGTGACAATAAGCGATTTTCATTTCATTTCATTTCATGATGGAGGAAAGGTTATGGGTATGATTTTCCGTTGGGTGATGCCGAAATTGGGAAACGCGATTGGGTAGAGAATAGGCTCCATTGGCAAAATCAAAGCGGGCGCTGATTTGACACCAAATTGCAATTCTCCGTCACCTCGACAACGGCACCAATGCAGTCTGGAAAAAACATACAGTAAACACAGTTTGCATAGAGGGCCTGATCCAGTATTCTCCGGGCCTCCGCGATTCTCCGCCTACGATGGGCCGAGTTCCCAACAGCGCAGTTCACTTGTGGACTTACCTCAAGAGGGTCGACTGCCACGTAGGTCCCGCCCACTGCGAGTCCCTTTTCAAGGGCGAGGTGAACCGCCCTCTCAGCCCTCAGGAAGAACACTACTTTCCCGTACATTCAAGAGGCGGCCACAATGGCCAAGGGACCGGCAACCCCGGCCATCGCACGAACGCACACCTCTATGGTGATGGTGGGGTGAGCGTAGCACTTTACGCCCAGCTTTCGGGTCAGCAACCGGAAAGGTGGCGGGGCTGCGGGAGCAGTGGAGGCCGAAGAGGCTACCACCCCCGCATAGGTGGCTCTGGTCGGCCCCACCATGGCGTAGGTGGAGTGGCCATCAGGGCAAGTGCTACGCCCACCCCAATGAGGGCTTTGTCACGTTGGAATTTAATTAACAAAATAGATAGTGGGGAGGGGGATGTCAGGGGAAGAGTGAGGTGGAATCTCCCCCTTGGAAGGTATACGGGGGAGCAAAGCAGGGAAGGGAAGAGAAGAGAGAACAAGGAGCACTGTTGGAGGAAGTCAGCAACACAGGAGGGTGGGGCACCGTAGATGGAATGGTGCCCGAAGTGAGAGACTCCTGAGACTCCGGGTGAAGCTGGAGGGTGGGAGGATTGGGGATCTTCAGCCCAGGAGGGGAACCAGCAAAAGAAAACACAGTCCGTGCTCCCACCCTAGGTCACCACACTGAGGTAAGTGACGCTGGTTTAAATAAGTCTTCAGCCCAGGTAGGGCTCAGCAAAATACAGTCGGTGCTCCCCACTGAAACGACCACCCAATGGAACCGATCTCCTCCTCTTCAGCCCAGGAGGAGCCCAGCAGCCACTCAATGTCCCCGTCCTGGAACAAGCTCACCATATGGAACTAGCAGCTGGGAGACACTGGATAGGGCCGGGCCCTCAGCCTGGGAGGGGCCCAGCAAACAAACAAGCCCCCAAATTGGGTTTATTCCCACCTTGTTTTTGCAGCCACCTTCCTGTTGTTGTTTTTCCTTCCCTACTTCTTTCCTTCTCTCTTTCCTCTCTCCTCTCTCTCCTTCTCTCTTTCCTGCAGGCAATTCAGCAGCAGTCAGCATTGGAAACAGCACTCAGCAACAGAGACAGAGAGCAGCTGCAGCCACTCAAGGTGGATTGGCCACGCTAAATTGCCCTTAATTGGAAAAAAAAAATTGGGTACCCTAAATTTATGAAAAAAAGATTCCTTCCGTCATCGGAAAAGCCTTCATTCTCGCTTGCTTCCTGCATGTATTCCCCCTTCCTATGTATTGATTTTCAACTGTAGGTTACAGTGGTTTGTTTAAATTTTATTAAAAATGCATATCTGATCTGTCAATATGTATCAAATATTTTGGCAGTCGCACAGTTATGTTTAGGAAAACGTAAAGTTTCCAAGGTTAGGTTTGTGATTTAGGAATGTTCGTGACATTGTGCTTTCTTGATTACACTGTACCATTAAGTGCATTGAACTTATTATGACTGATTTAATGTTGTGCTTCAAGCTGGATAGCTAACGGTGATTTTGAAGTGTTTGGGAATTGGCAATAACGACGCTAGAGAGTAGAACGGTAAGGAAGGCATTAATAAGCTGAGAACTAGCCTGATGCCGAGACGGGTGCTTACTGGGTGCCGCCTGCAGGGCGGCCCCTTATATACAGCACCCTGGTGGGCGGAGCCGGAGGCGGAGTCCCCCAGGGTTCCAAGCCAGGTCTTAAAGGGGACATCACCTTACATGATGATAAGGGTACAATAATACAGTAACCGTTCATCACATTCACCCCCTGTTTAAAAAAAACACAAAGTCTGTCAGGGGTGAAGTGGGATCACAAGTCTATTCGTTTCGGCGGCCGGATCGTCCTCATCGACCTTCTCAGCTCGGGTGGTGGTGCGGCGGACACGGATGTCTTAGTTGAGGGTACATCCAGGAGCACGATGGTCGGAGCTTTGGTCGGGGTAGGGGGTCGGGGCATAGGGAGGATAGCCGGGGCTGAGGGTAGCGGTTCCGGCGCCGGCGGAGGGTGTGGAAGGGGGGGGGCTAGGGGGCACGCGCGGTCGCTGTCCACCGACGGAGAGGGGGACATGGGGTGGCATTAGTGGGTGCCAGGTCCCGCAAGGAAACCGTGAGGGGGGGGGGGTCTGTGGTGGGGGAACCAGCGGGTGCCAGATCCCAGAGGGAAACCGTGTTTTGCCTGCGGTCGGGATGCTCGACGTAGGCATATCGGGGGTTCACATGTAGTAGTCGGACCCTCTCGACCAGGGGGTCCGTTTTATGGCTCCTCGCGTGCCTCCGGAGAAGAACAGGTCCCGGAGTCATCAGCCAATGTGGAAGCGAGACCCCGGAGGTAGACTTCTTGGGGAAGACAAACAAGCGATTGTGAGGGGTCTCATTCGTGGCCATGCAGAGGAGCGACCTAATGGAATGCAGGGCATCGGGTAGGACCTCCTGCCAGCGGGTGGTTGGGAGACTCCTTGACCGTAGGGCTAGGACAGCCTTCCTAACTGTCGCATTCTCCCTCTCCACCTGCCCGTTTCCCTGCGGGTTATAACTGGTCGTTCCGCTCGACGCGATGCCCTTGCAGAGCAGATACTGACGGAGCTCATCGCTCATGAACGATGTACCCCGGTCACTGTGGATATGAGCGGGGAAACCGAACAGGGTGAAGATGCTGAGCAGTGCCTTTATCATGGTGGCCGAGGTCATGTATGGGACAGGGGACGGCGAATGGGAAGCGGGAGAACTCGTCGATGATGGTTAGGAAGTAGGCATTGCGGTTGGTGGACGGGAGGGGGTCTTTGAAGTTCACGCTTAGTCGCCCAAAGGGCCCCGAGGCCTTTACGAGGCGAGCCTTGTCTGGCCGGTAGAAGTGCGGTTTGCAACTCCACGCAGATCTGACAAGCCCTGGTCATGGCCTTGACTTCCTTGGTGGAGTAAGGTAGATTGCGGGACTTGATAAAGTGGGCGAGCCGGGTAACCACCGGGTGACAGAGGTTGTTGTGGATGGCCCGCAGGCGATCCTCTTGCACGTTGGCGCACATGCCATGGGACAGGGCATCTGGGTGCTCGTTGAGCTCCCCTGGACGATACTTGATATCGTACGTGTAGGTGGAGAGATCATCCACCTCAAGGTTTTATCATTCATAATTTTGCCCATTGTGCATTATCAAACATGAAGGCAACCGACTGTTGGTCGGTAACGAGGGTGAACCTCCTACCGGCTAGTGCCTCCAATGCCGCACAACCTCCACAATGGCTTGTGCCTTCTTTTCAACTGCATAGTGCTGAATCCCGGAGGCGGTGAGGGTCCGGGAGAAGAAAGCTACTGGCCTGCCTGCCTGGTTGAGGGTAGCAGTCAGGGCGATCGTAGAATTATCATAGAATTTACAGTGCAGAAGGAGGCCATTCGGCCCATCGAGTCTGCACCGGCTCTTGGAAAGAGCACCCTACCCAAGGTCAACACCTCCCCCCTAGCCCCATAACCCAGTAACTCCACCCAACACTAAGGGCAATTTTGGACACTAAGGGCAATTTATCATGGCCAATCCACCTAACCTGCACATCTTTGGACTGTGGGAGTGTGGTAGTATGACTAGGGGTATTACGGTACCTGGGAGTGTGAGCTGCCATTGGTGCAGAGGGCTCGCTGCCCATTGGCCCAGGTATCATGTGCTTCTTATCCCTATTCGCTAAGATGAAGGTAGCTCCACCTACGAGGCGGGGTATAAGTACCCGTGTTCCCCTGCAGCCAGGCCATTTCCTGTACGTCTGCTGCCGGTCTCACTTCTTGCTAATTAAAGCCTTTTGTTTTGGACTTCACCTACGTTTCGTGTCCATTGATTGTGCATCAGGGAGGAAACCAGAGCACCCGGAGGAAACCCATGCACACACAGGGAGGATGTGCAGACTCCGCACAGACAGTGACCCAAGCCGGAATTGAACCTGGGACCCTGGAGTGGTGAAGCAATTGTGCTATCCACAATGCTATCGTGCTGCCCATGTCTGATGCATCGCTCTCTACCTGGAAAGGGATGGTTTCGTCCACCGCGTGCATAGCGGTGATGTTGGCCTTGATGCGAGTGAAGGCCAACCGGGCCTCAGCCGACAGGGGAAATATCGTGGTCTTTATGAGTGGGCGAGCTTTGTCCGCATATTTGGGGACCCACTGAGCGTAATAGGAGAAAAGCCCCAAGCACCGTATGAGGGTTTTGAGGCTACGGTGGAGTGGGAGTTTCTTAAGGGGGCGCATGCGGTCGGGGTCGGGACCTAGGACCCCGTTTTCCACGACATAGCTGAGGATGGCTAGTCGGGTTGTGTGGAAAACACATTTTTCCTTGTCATAGGTCAGGTTGAGGGCTCGGGCGGTCTGGAGGAACTTTTCAAGGTTCGCGTCATGGTCCTGCTGATCATGGCCGCAGATGGTGACATTGTCCAAGTACGGTCTGGCAGATGGAGTATAATGTCAATAAGTGTGAAGTCGTGCATTTTGGTAGGAGTAACAATAGAATGGATTATTACTTAAATGGTAAAAATCTGCAGCATGCTGCTATGCTGAGGGACCTGGGTGTATTTGTGCATGAGTCACAGATGGTTGGTCTGCAGGTGCAACAGGTAATTAGGAAGGCAAATGGAATTTTGTTATTCATTGCGATTTTTGAAAAGGGGATTGAGTTTAACAGCAGAGAGGTAATGTTGCAGTTGTACAGGGTGCTGGTGAGGCCACACCTGGAGTACTGTGTGCAGTTTTGGTCTCCACACTTGAGAAAGGATGTGCTAGCACTAGAGGGGGTGCAGAGGAGGTTCACTAGGCTGATTCCGGAGTTGAGGGGGTTATCGTATGAGGAGAGGCTGAGTAGATTGGGATTATATTCACTGGAATTCAGAAGGTTGAGGGGGGATCTAATAGAAACATAAAATTTTGAAGGGAATGGATAAGATCGAAGTAGAAAGGATGTTTCCACTGATAGGTGAAAGTAGGACAAGAGGGCATAGCCTCAAGATTAGGGGGGGACAGATTTAGGACTGAATCAAGGGGGAACTTATTCATTCAGAGGGTGGTTAAAGTATGGAATTCCCTACCAAAAGGAGTAGTAGACGCTACTTCATTGAATATATTTAAAGATAGGGTAGATGTTTTTTTGAAAATAAAGGAATTATGGGATATGGCGAGAATGCGGGTAAGTGGTTCTGAGACCACGAAAAGATCAGTCATGATCTTATAGAATGGCGGAGCAGGCTCGAAGGGCCGGACGGTCTAATTCTGCTCCTAGTTCTTATGTTCTTATGTACGGGTATGTAGCCCGCAAGCCGCACTGGTCCACCATTTGGTCCATCGCCCTCTGGAAGATGAAGACCCCATTTGTGATGCCGAAGGGGACCCTGAGGAAGTGGAAGAGCCGGCCGGCTGCCTCGAAGGCAGTATAGGGGCGGTCTTTCGGTCGGATAGGGAGCTGGTGGTAGGCGGATTTGAGATCGACAATGGAAAATACCCGGTATTGGGCGATCTGATTGACCATTTCTGCTATGCGAGGAAGGGGGTACGCATCGAGCTGCATGAAGCGGTTTATGGTCTGGCTATAGTCCACAACCATCCGCTTCTTTTCCCCGGACCGTACTACCACCATTTGTGCTCTCCAGGGGCTGTTGCTAGCCTGGATGACCCACTCTCCCAGTAAACGCTGGACCTCTGATTTGATAAAAGTCATGCCTTGGGCACTGTACCGCTGGCTCCTGGTGGCAACGGGCTTACAGTCGGGAGTGAGGTTCGCAAATAGAGAGGGGGGTGCGACTTTCAGTGTCGCAAGGCTGCATACCGTGAGGGGGGGGCAAGGGTCCGCCGAACTTCAGTGTCAGGCTTCGGTGGCTGCATTGGAAATCCAGCCCGAGCAGCAGAGGGGCGCAGAGATGAGGGAGGATATAAAGTTTGAAACGAGCATATTCGGCGCCCTGGATCGAGAGATCCGCAATACAATACCCCGTGATTTGGACCGAGTGAGACCCGGAGGCGAGGGCTATGGTTTGGGACAAGGGATGGGTGCGCAAGGAGCAGCGTCTTACCATTTCCGGATGGATAAAGCTCTCCGTGCTCCCGGAGTCGTAGCGGCAGGGAGTGTCGCACCCGTTGACCTGGACCTGCATCATGGAATTCTGCATGTGCTTTGGCCACGTTTGGTCGAGTGTAATCACTCCCAGTTGCGGGTAGTCTGAGTCCTCAGCCAAGTCAGATTCACAAAATGGCCACCACCTTCGGTCTCACGTGTTGGGTCGAGAAGATGGCCGCCGGCAAGATGGCCACCCCCATGACTTACACGAGGCCGATGACGCGTTGGAAGGGGCGCGTCCGGTCAGTGCGCAGCCGCGTTGCGAGGCCTACGGGCTTGTGAGCCTGATTTTCGGGCCCGATGATCTTTTTGTTTCTGGGCCTTGGGCCTAGCCAGGAAGACCCTCGCGAAATGCCCCTTCTTCCTGCAGTCACTGCAGATGGCGGAGAGGGCTGGGCAGCGTGGACGTGGGTGCTGGCCCTGCCCACAGAAATAGCATCGTGTGCCCCCGGTCTGGGCAGGTCACCGCGCGGCGCAGGCCCGTAGCATGGCCGAGTCTGGGGAAGTCCGAGGGGGGCTCGCAGGATCCGCGGGGTATGTGCCGAGATTGTGGCGACCCACTTCCAGCGAGGTGGCGAGCGTTACCATGTCCTGGAGGTCTTTTGCTCCATTTTCGAGGAGACGCTGCCGGATGTAGGTTGAGCGGATGCCGGACACAAAAGCGTCTCGGATGTGCAGGCTCATATGGACTTCCGCCATCACATCCTGATGATTGCAGTTCCTGGCGAGCGCGGTGAGCTTTTCTACGAATTCGTCCAGCGTTTCCCCTGAGCGCTGCCGGCAGGTAGAGAGATGCAGGTAGAGAGATGTCCGCATATACCTCGTTTATGGGTTTCACGAACTACTTGCATAGGATCTCGACCGCTTTGTCATAAGTATTCGCCTCGATCAAGGCGGAGATTCTGTGACTCACCCGGGCGTGGAGTAGGCGCAGCTTGCGTGGCCCCGGGATGGGAGTCTCTGAGGAGTCCAGGTAGGCTTCGAAGCATCGGAGCCAGTATTAAAAAATTTCTGTGGCCTCCGGTGTCCGTGCTTCCATGTTGAGCTTCTCTGGCTTGAGGCCTGCGTCCATCCTAACGTAGTTTAGCTTATTAAATTATAGTACCCTCAATAACGACGCAAGAGAGTAGAATGGTAAAGAAGACATTAATAAGCTAAGAACTAGCCTGATGCCGAGACGGGTGCTTACTGGGTGCCGCCTGCAGGGCGGCCCCTTATATACAACTCCCTGGTGGGCGGAGCCAGAGGTGGAGTCCCCCAGGGTTCCAAGCCCGGTCTTAAAGGGGACATCCCCTTCCATGACGATAAGGGTACAGTAATACAGTAACTATTCATCACAGTTATATTCAGATCCTTGAATTGTGCTTACAAGAAAATGCTCAGACCTTGGGCAAAATGTGCTCTTACTCCTCAGGCTGCATTAACTCAGAAGAGTTCACTATTGTTTCCAGGAAAGGAAAAGGAAGGCAATCAATCCAAGGGTTCCAATCCTGACCACTTTCCAGTGACCTTTACTGGAAAGTATGAGTACATGATATTAGATGCTATTGAGGTTGAACTCAGCTGTGATACTCCCTATGGGGAAATAGTTGGCTAAAATTTACTATATGACAAAGATTGTTTACCAAGACTACCTCCAGAATATCAAGCATCTCTGCCCCTGCTTCAGCCTATCTGCTAATAATAATCTGTATTAGTGTCACAAGTAGGCTCACATTAACACTTCAGTGAAGTTACTGTGAAAAGCCCCTAGTTACCACACTCCAGCGCATGTTCGGGTACACTGAGGGAGAATTCAGAATGTCCCATTCAGCTAACAAGCATGGCTTTTGGGACTTCTGGGGGAAACCCACGCAGACAGTGGGAGAACGTGCAAACTCCGCACAGACAGTGACCCAAACCGGGAATCGAACCCGGGTCCCTGGCGCTGTGGAGCAACAGTGCTACCATGCTGAAGCAGTGTGGTGAATCACAGTATCGTAATTCACACCGTATTACTGTCTCTGTAAGCTCGGCACACGAGGAGTTGCGCTGCTCTGCCACTAGGGGGAGATGCACTGGGTGTGTACGGGAGTTTATGCTGGGCTCCCCCTTGTCTTCACCCACGACTCCTCCCCCGTAACCGGAAGTATAAAGGTTGATGCTAAGAGCCTGCCTGCAGTTCATCTGGAGTTCATCGTGTCACAGGCAGGCTCTGTTGTAAGACGATTAAAACCACTGTTCACTTCTAACCACGTGTCGCGTGAATTGAAGGTCTCATCAATTTAATCATCTTAAGAAACAGTAAGGAATGACCATGGAATCAGCCCTCAAGCCTAATCGACTGGAACTCGACCCGCAGGATGCAGAGGCGAAAGAAATCTTTTCACATTGGCTCCAATGTTTTAAGGCCTACCTGGCTGAAGCAAGCACCCCAGAAACGACGGAGGAGCAGAAACTCAGCGAGGGTGAGCCATCATATATCTACTCAGCTAAACTGTACCAGCTCATATACAGAGGCCCTAGCCCTACTCAATAGAATGTACGTGAGGCCTATCAATGAGGTCTATGCGCCCCACGTTTTTACTACTCACCGCCAGCGCCCTACATCACTAGAAGAATTCCTCAGAGACTTAAAAGCCTTATCCCGGGACTGTAATTAGCAGGCTGTAACTGCTACAGAGCATAGAGAACTTGCTGTCCGCGATGTCTTTGTGGCAGCCCTTAGATCGAATTACGTGTGCCAGCAACTGCTGGAGAAGGGGGCCCTAAATTTAGAAGATATTGTTGAACTCGCTACAACTATGGAGGTCATATTTCGCAGCCTCACCTAGTTTCCTGCCGACTGCGCGACCCCGTCATGGGCCCCCGACCAGCGACTCCCCCAGGCCTGCACCGCGCGGCCACCCAGCCACCAGGCTGCCCCTGCCTGCCACTTTTGTGGCCAGCCCTAGCACCGGCGGCAGCACTGCCCGGCTCGCAACGCGACCTGCAGCAGCTGCGGGCGAAAAGGCCACTACGCCAGAGTGTGTCTGGCAAGGAAGGCCCCAGCCCCTAAAACTCCAATGGCACAGAATAATCGCTCTCCGCACTCGCAGGCCCG
This sequence comes from Scyliorhinus canicula, assembly GCF_902713615.1. Lineage (NCBI taxonomy): Eukaryota > Metazoa > Chordata > Chondrichthyes > Carcharhiniformes > Scyliorhinidae > Scyliorhinus > Scyliorhinus canicula. The sequence goes on along the minus strand of NC_052151.1, from coordinate 64,338,321 downwards.
CAGGCACCAGAACGCAGTGTCCTATGCCCCAACTCCGCCCCCAACCGCCACGTACGATCCATGGGGGCCACCATCTTGGCGGACCCCCACCACGCGGTCCACCACAGGCGACACATGGGGGCCCCCATCTTGGACACTATCTTCCTCGCCGCCCGCCACGTGCGATCCACGGGGGTGGCCATCTTGGGCCCCACCCTCTCCACACTCAGAAAACTCGATTGAAGACTGCGACCTCAGCGGGCACTCATCGCGGGGCCATCCCAGCGCAGCCGACCGAGCCGCCGACTACCCGCAACTCAACGCTGTCACACTGGACCAATCGCGCCCAAAGCATCTCAACAACTCTATGACAACGGTCAAAATCAATGGGTACAGTACACCGTGTCTTTTCGACTCCGGGAGCACTGAGAGCTTTGTACACCCAGATCTGGTAAGTCGCTGTTCACTCCCCGTTTTCCCTGCACGGCAAACTACCTCCCTCACTTCGGGTTCCCACTCTGTCCATATCCAAGGGCGCACCGTCGCAACTCTAACAATCCAAGGCGCTAGCTATTCTAAATTCCAACTATACGTCCTGCCCGAACTCTGCGCCCCACTCTTATTGGGACTCGACTTTCAATGCAATCTCAAGAGTCTCACCCTCAGCTTCGGCGGACCCCTACCCCCACTCACTATCTGCAGCCTAGCCACGCTGCGAATCTCCCCCCCTCCTCTCTTTGCCAACCTCACTCCAGACTGTAAACCCATAGCCACTCGCAGCAGGCGGTATAGCCTACAGGACAGGGTGTTCATTCACTCCGAGGTTGGCGGCTTTTACGTGAGGGGATCATAGTGGCTAGTAACAGTCCCTGGAGAGCTCAGATGGCGGTCGTCAAGACCGGGGGAAAAGTTCCGCATGGTCATAGACTATAGTCAGACTATTAATCAGTTTAAGCTCTTCGACGCGTACCCCCTCCCCAGGATTGCAGACATGGTGAATCAGATCGCCCAGTATCGGATTTCTTCCATGGTGGATCTGAAGTCTGCATACCACCAACTCCCAATCCGCCCGGAGGACTGCCACTTCACGGCGTTTTAGGCCGATGGCCGCCTCTTCCACTTCCTCCGGATCCCCTTTGGCGTCACGAATGGGGTCTCGGTGTTCCAACGAGCAATGGACCGAATGGTGGACCAGTACGGGCTGCGGGCCACGTTTCCGTACTTGGATAACGTCACCATCTGCGGCTATGACCAGCAGGACCACGATGCCAACCTCAACCGATTTCTCCAGACGGCCCAGAAGCTTAACCTCACATACAACAAGGAGAAATGCGTTTTCCGCACAACCAGACTAGCCACCCTCGGCTATGCCATGGAAAACGGAGTCCTAGGTCCCGACCCGGACCGTATGCTCCCTCTCCCTCATTGTCCCAAGGCCCTTAAACGGTGCTTGGGATTCTTTTCGGATTATGCCCATTGGTCCCTCAATATGCGGACAAAGCCCGCCCACTCTTTAAGGCCACACTTTTTCCCCTGTCAGCTGAGGCTCGCCAGGCCTTCAGCTGCATCAAGGAGGATATCGCCAAGGCGGCCATGCGGGCGTTGGATGAATCCGTCCCTTTCCAGGTTGAGAGCGATGCCTCAGAGGTAGCTCTTGCAGCCACGTTAAACCAGGCAGGGAGGCCAGTCGCATTTTTCTCCCGAACCCTCTCCGCTTCGGAACTTCGACACTCCTCATTCGAAAAAGAATCACAAGCCATTGTGGAGGCTATTCGTCACTGGAGGCACTACCTCGCAGGTAGAAGGTTCACCCTCATCACCGACCAAAGATCGGTTGCCTTCATGTTTGACAACTCGCAAAGGGGCAAAATTAAAAATGACAAAATTCTGAGGTGGAGGATCGAACTCTCCACCTACAATTACGATATTATGTATCCACCGGGGAAGCCCAACGAGCCCCCAGATGCCCTGTCCCGCGGGACGTGTGCCAGCGCACAGAGCAACCGCTTAAGAACCATCCACAATGACCTCTGCCACCGGGGGGTCACCCGGCTCGCCCACTACATTAAAGCCCGAAATCTGCCTTTCTCCACCGAGGAGGTAAAAGCCGTCACTAGGGATTGCCCGATCTGCGCGGAGTGCAAACCGCACTTCTACAGACCAGACAGGACGCACCTGGTCAAGGTTTCTAGGCCCTTTGAATGCCTCGCTATCGATTTCAAAGGGCCACTTCCCTCGACTAACAGGAATGTGTACTTCCTGACTGTTATAGGTGAGTTCTCCCGTTTTTCCTTTGCTATCCCATGCCCCGATATAACCTCCCACACAGTCATTAGGGTCCTGCATAGTATCTTCACCCTGTTTGGTTTCCCCAGCTATGTACACAGCGACCGGGTTCGTCCTTTATGAGCGACGAGCTGCGTCAGTTCCTGCTCGGCAAGGGCATCGCCTCGAGCAGGACTACCAGCTACAACCCCAGGGGGAACGGGCAGGTGGAGAGGGAGAATGCGACGGTCTGGAAGACCGTCCCACCGACCCTCGGGTCCAGGAATCTCCCGATCTCCCATTGGCAAGAAGTCCTCCCCGACGCGCTGCACACTATTAGGTCCCTCTTATGTACCACTACCAACCAGACCCCTCACGAGCGGCTCTTTAGTTTTTCCAGGGGCACTACCACGGGGGCTTCGCTCCCGGCATGGTTGACGTCAGGGCGCACAAAACTGACCCACTCGTAGAGAAAGTGCTCCTACTGCATTCGAACCCCCAGTACGCCTTCGTAGAGTTCCCTGACGGCCGTCAGGACACTGTATCCCTCCGGGACCAGGCACCTGCAGGATCCAAACCCCCCATTACCACCACCGAGGTACCCCTCACAATACATCCAACCCAACTCGCCCCCCATGCCCCCGTACCTACCAGCTCACTACATTTGTTTTGCGCGCCATCTAGCTCCCAGCGCCCCCAGTCCCCAGTCGAACCAAACGGGTACGACGCTCGAGCGGAATCACCCCCGGAGTCCGCCATCGTACCCCAACCGACAGTGCTCATCCAGCCACCAGAAGGAGCTGCAACCCCGGTGCTCCGCCGATCACAGCGGACAACTCGGCCACCGGACAGATTCAATCTGTAAGCCACCACCCCCGCTGGACTTGTTTTTTTTACAGGGGGTGAATGTGGTGAATCACAGTCGCGTAATTCACACTGTATTACACATGTTATACTATGTCTCTGTAAGCTCGGCACACAAGCAGTTGCGCTGCTCTGCCACTAGGGGGAGATGTACTGGGAGTGTACGGGAGTTTGTGCTGGGCTCCACCCTTGGCTCCACCTACGGCTCCTCCCCCGTAACCGGAAGTATAAAGGTTGATGCTGAGAGCCTGCCTGCAGTTCATCTGGAGTTCATCGTGTCACAGGCAGGCTCTGTTGTAAGACTATTAAAACCACTGTTCACTTCTAACTATGTGTCGCGTGAATTGATGGTCTCATCAAGCAGCTAGATGTGAGAGGTGACAGAGCACTATTTGAAGAAGAGCAGGAAAATTCTTCTGGTGTCCCTGCCAATATTTATATCATCATTTCCAGCAAAAACAGATTGTCTCCTCATTTACCACATTGTTATTTGGGGACTTTGTTGTACATAAACAGAGGATTCACTGGCAGTATTCAAAGACCAGCAGGCGAGTTCTCCCAATGTCTTGGCAAGCTTAATCCCTCAACCAGCATTGGCAAGATATCTCATTCACTGTTAGTTTGTGTGACCTTGCTGTGTGCACTGTGGTTGCTGTGCTTCTCTACACCAGTGATTTTCAAAGTGGGGATCTCCACCCATGAATGGTTGACAGGATGGTGTAGAATAGGTCGTCAAAAGATCACCAAAATGACCTCCAACTATCGCCTGACCATATTTTCCATTTTCTCTCTAAGTAAATTCTCATTGCGTTAGTGTATGACGCGTGAGGCTGATGAAATAGAAATAGAAATAGAAAATCGCTTATTGTCACGAGTAGGCTTCAATGAAGTTACTGTGAAAAGTCCCTAGTCGCCACATTCCGGCGCCTGTCCGGGGAGGCTGGTACGGGAATTGAACCGTGCTGCTGGCCTGCTTGAAAAGCCAGCGATTTAGCTGAGTGAGCTAAAGTAGAAGCCAGTGCCGTGGACTTCCTTGTCTCTCTGGGCCAGAGTATAGTTGGGAAGTTTGCAGTCAGACAGGCACCTGTAAAATTCTTTTTGGGTGGCATATCCTGCTACTGTGTTCAGGGTCAGGATCTGTATTATTTCTTGAGTTCAGTATGCCACTAACAAACCCCATGTGTCCTTTATCATTCTCTCAGTTAAGCTGCATATACAGCCTCCTCTGCCCCTACAAACCCCTATATCCACTCCTTCCACTTCCAAATTGTCTCTTCACACCAGGGCTCTTGTCCATCCAGGACACTTCTTTTTTTCATCATGATCCCCATCGCCATCCAACCCCTCTTCCCAGGTACTCTCCCCCAAGCATCTGTCTTTGCCATGTAGCTACATGGACTCCATCAGCTGAATCGATTCCTCTACAGCAAGGACTTTTGTATCTACCTTTATCAGGGCCTGAATTGTTCGCCAAAGATGGCATTAGCTGCCGACTAAACTACACTCATGTATACAGGGGCCGGTAAAATACTGCAGGTGTATGGAATGGATTGTGTCGACAAGTTTTGAATATTGGCCAGCTGAGCTGTGCGCAGTAATGTTTTTTCTTAAGCATGCTTTCAATCTGTCATATAATTACATGGGTAATGGTACTGACTGAACGTGTTTTTCATTCAACATTTAGGGCTCCTGTTTCTGAAGTTGAAGCTTTGAATTTAATTTCCTAACCGAGGTCGTGTGAGGTTTTGAACGGATGAACATAACGCTGTTAAAACTGTGCAATACTGAGCTTGTTAATTTTTCCAGCGCTTGCCCGCAATTTTCCAAATGCTAACAATTGATATGAAGAAATAATATAATCAAATAGTCCTGAGTTGAATCCTTTCGCAATGTGTCAGGGTGAAGCTTTTAAGGTGAAACAGCTGCTCAATTTAACAGTAATTATGGAGAATATTTTGTGAATGTGGCGTGGGTCGCAATTGTCAGCCATTCTGTAAACGTGGGTCGCTCGAAAAAAGTTTGAACAACACTGCTCTACATTATGTTGCGATTATCCTTCAATAGTTCATTATTGACTGAATTTAGAACGAATATGCTTTGCCAATACTGCAGCAATTTCACTATTTACCCTTTCAGATTATACGAGTTTAAATGAAGGACAGGGCAAATTTATTGACTATTTCCAAAATTAAATTTAAAACATGAGGTAATCACAATCATGCATATGTCACACGCATTCCCTGGGCCCACACACATGTCCTGTTCAGTTGCCTTGCTGATTGCAGTCGTATGGAGTGGATTTCCAATTTTTATTCTCAAAGGATTTCGGTTTGCCGTAGATTTCTCTTCTCATCCAGGGCGAGAGAGGACACATCGGGCAGGATTATCCAGAGCCGACGCCAAAATCGTATTCGGCAATCTGGCGGAGAATCCCCGTTTGTGACGAAATCGGGGCCGGCGCTGTTTTTTGGATGCTCCGTCCCTGCAAATCAGCATCAGCGAGGTTCCCGCAGTTGCTGTTGCGACAGCGTCAGCGAATCGATTTGAGGCCCTCCCACAATGCACTGCCCCCGATGGACCGGGTTCCTGACCGCGCGGGTCGCGTGTGGTCTGAGTTTTCGTAAACCCGGCATGGCGGCTGCGGACTGTGTCCATTGCCGCCACAGTTGGGCGGGAGCTGTGCTGTTGGCAGGGGGTTCTTCAGTGAGGGCTGGGCGGACTGGTGGGAGTGTCCAGGGGGACACTATTTGGCCAGCTGGGTCCATGCGCGGCGGGCGCCATGTCGTACGGCGTGACCGCTGCAGATTGTCGGCGTACACATGCATGGCCACGGACCCGGCAATTCTCCAGCCATTTATGTCGAAAACGCTGGGGGTTTTACGTGGCGCGGCTGCTAGCCCCCCCCACCCCCCGCCCAATCCGTGTCGCGTCTTTTCGTCCGACGTCACTTCGTCCAACGACACTTTGTCCACGTCTTTTGGTCCAACGTCTTTTTGTCCGCCCGTCTTTTGGTCCAACGTCACTTCGTCCAATTATCCAATTACAAATTAACTCCGTATAAAACCATTTAATTGATAAAATGCAAGTACAATACAGCAAGTGAATTTAGTTGCTAAAATGCAAGTAATTGATAAAATGCAAGTAAAATGCAAGTTGAAAAATGCAGTTTTAAAATCTAAAAATGCAGTTAAAAAATCTAAAAGTTTACTAATTACTTCAAATTCCCGAAATTACTTAAAATTGATGTAAATTGTAAGCAACATTCCTCAAGAAATCAATTTTTGTTGTAGAATCATATTCAACGGCCAATCTTTTGAGGCGTTCAGTTATTTTCTTATATCGCGTACATGAAGTCGACTGATCTCCCCGAAGAATTTGAGCCTTTTTGCCTATTATGAACCCTTCCTCTTCCTTCAGAGTTTTGATTAACCTCCAGATATTCAAATGAGCTCCACCCGCCGAACGCTTTATGGCAGAATGAAACCCCTCAGCAGCATTATTTGTTCTCGGTAGATCTTGTAGAACACGCTGATTAACATTCCATACAGCTGTCGGGAATGTAGGTGTTTCACTCCTTCGTCTGGCACCACGTCCTCTCACAATGCCTATGTAAGTCAAGTCGAAGTAAACGATGAATTCAGCAGGTATTTCTTCATCGTCTATCAAATAGTGGAGTGGAGTGGAGTGGTACAAGTTACAAAAAGTCAAGTTACAAAAAGTCTTAGACAAAAAAATTATTAGTAAACTTTTAGATTTTTTAACTGCAATTTCAGATTTTTAAACTGCATTTTTCAACTTGCATTTTACTTGCATTTTATCAATTACTTGCATTTTAGCAACTAAATTCACTTGCTGTATTGTACTTGCATTTTATCAATTGAATGGTTTTATACGGAGTTAATTTGTAATTGGATAATTGGACGAAGTGACGTTGGACCAAAAGACGGGCGGACAAAAAGACGTTGGACCAAAAGACGTGGACGAAGTGTCGTTGGACGAAATGACGTCGGACGAAAAGACATAGCACCGCCCAATCGGACGGAGCATCGGTGCGGTGGTGACGCCGGCTTTTTCATTGTAAAACTAGGCACTTCCTCCAGACATAGCCTCAAAATCGGAGAACGCAGCCCATCTTTTATGCAGCCTTTCAGGACAGCAATCAGGGCTGGATTCGTGGGCATTTTACGACGCCAAAATAGGCACCGAACCCTCACCGATTCCGGGACCGGTGAGGGGCTAGCAGCGGTGCTGACTGAAACTCCTGGCTCCCGTGCCGAAAGCGGCCAGAGAATGGCGGGATCTGTGGCCACGCATGCACACGGTGAACACCTGCCGCGGTCGCACCATATAACATGGCGTCACGTGTGCATGGACTCGGGCCGCCATCCACGACCCTCCGGACACCCTCTGGCCCCCTGGTCACCCCCCACAAGTTCTTCAACCCTCGTGGGAGCCCCCACGGCCAGCGGCACGGATCCCAACCGAGAGTGGTGGCGCCAAACAGGGTTCCCGACTGCTCAGACCACACGTCACCGGCACGGATGGGAAACCGGCCCTTCAGGAGTGGAGCATCACGGGAGAGCCTGCCGATGATGCGCCAACGGCATTGCAATAGTGTGTGGCGTGCAACGCGATTATGTCATTTCGGAGGGGGCGGATATTCAAAATCCGACATCAAACCGGCGCCGACCCCAATTTGGGGGTTGGAATGCATCCTCCGCCCGATCACCGATTATGATATCGGCATCGGGCAATGGAGAATCCCAGCCCTGGTGTCTGATCTCTATGGCTTGGTAAATATTTTGTGAAGTCCTGCTGGCTGTATATTCCAGATGAATTCAACTAATCCATGTTTGCTGTTGTAATTTTTTTTTAGAACAGGGAATTGCATTTTGATGTCTCATCATATGTCACATACATTTCCTGGATCCACACAGGCATCAGTACAGATGTTAGAATTTTAAACAAAAAATAAATTTAGAGTACACAATAAATTTTTTCCAATTAAGGGGCAATTTAGTGTGGTCAATCCACCTACCCTGCACAGCTTTGGGTTGTGGGGGTGAAACCCACGCAAACATGGGGAGAATGTGCAAACTCCACATGGACAGTGACCCAGAGCCGGGATCGAACCTGGAACCTCGGCGCCGTGAGGCTACAGGGCTAACCACTGCGCCACCGTGCTGCCCCGTACAGATGTTAGAATAAAGGATTAGGCTGAAAAAAATATTTTACACTTTGTGATGGAGCTAAATCAAAAGAGTATACAGTTAACTGTTCTTTGCCTGGTCTTGATGTGGAGATTCGAAGTTTTAACCATTATGTTCCATTGTCTTCCTGCATGAAGTTGTATGGAGCAGATTTCTAAATTTTATTCCCAATACTTCTCAGTTTTCAGTAGATTTCACTTCTCAGGATGGTTACTGTGCAAATCCAGCTTTTCAGTACATCACTTTGGTATCTTGGGCTGAATTCTCCTTTCTGGAGACTAAGTGTTGACGTTGCCGTGAAAACTGTAGATTTTCATGACGGCAAAAACGGTGCCACAGCTGAAGCTATTCAGACACTGCAAAGGGGTTAGCACAGGCACGGCGGAACGGCGGCAGAATTGCAAAGTCAAATGTTGACGTTGTTGGGAAACGCAATGGCGTTTCCGACGGTGTCAACACTTCACCTCAGGATCAGAGAATCCCGCCCATTGATTCCAGAGATGAGGAGGGGGAGTCTCTGATTCTGAGGTTAGGTGTTGACACCGTCGTAAACGTCGTCGCGTTTCCCGACGGCGTCAACATGGCCTCAGGAGCAGCAATTCTGACCCCTACAGGGGTCCAGCATGGCACTGGAGTGACCCACGCTGCTCCAGCTGCCGATCCCAGCGTCAAATGGGCTCCATGGGTCTGTGCATGCGCAGTGGGACCAGCACGATTTCCGCAAAGACGCGGTGTCTCCCTTCTCCACGCCGGTCCTGACGCAACATGGTGAAGGGCTACAGGTGCCGGCACGGAACAAAGGAGGCCCCCAGCCCGAGAGGCCGGCCCACCGATTGGTGGGCCCCGATCATGGGCCAGGCCACAGCGGAGGCCCCCTCCCCACCACAGGCCGCCCGTGGATCCTTCCACACTGAGTTCCCGCAGGTAAAACCAGGTTAGAACGGTGCCGGCGGGACTCGGGTTTTTGGTTCGGCCGCTCGGCCCATTCGGCAGGGAATCGCCAGGTGGGGCTTCGTAGAGCGGCCCCCGACTGACACCACGCCGACCGCGCCGACCCCAATGGCGCCAATTCTCCGCTCTCCGGAGAATCGCGTTGGGGCGGCGTGGCACGATTCGTGCCGGTCACAACAATTCTGCGGCCCAGTCCTGTGGTGAGAGAATCCCGCCCGAGTGGTTTGACGTGTGAAGAGAGATTGAACAGTTTAGGCCTATACTCTCTGGAGTTTAGAAGAATGAGGGGAAATCTAATTGAGGTATACAGGATGCTAAAAGGTATGGGTGAAGTAGACATGGAGCTGATGCTTCCTCTTGTGGGGCATTCTAAAATGAAAGGTCAGAATTTTAGAATAAGAGGTAGCGAATTTAAAACAGATTTGAGGAGAAACTACTCCCAAAGGATTGTGAATCTGTGGAATTCGCTACCCTGTAGAGCGGTGGATACACGGACAGCGAGTAAATTTAAGGAGGAGTTGGACATATTTTTAATTGGTAATGGGTTGAAGGGTTATGGAGAACGGGCAGGCCGGTGGAGTTGAGGCCAGGATGGGATCAGCCATGAAGGTGGGGCGGGATTCTCCAAACCCCCCCCACCCCCCCGCCGGGTCGGAGAATTGCTGGGGGGCGGCGTGAATCCCGCCCCCGCCAGCTGCCAAATTCTCGGGCGCCGGAGATTCGGCGGGGGTGGAAATTGCGCCGTGTCGGTTGGCGGGCCCCACACGTGATTGTCCGACACGCGATGGGCCGAAGTCCCACTCGTTCTATGCAGGGCCCGCCGGCATAAATTATACTAGGTCCCTTACCTGCGTGACCTGGCGGCCCAGGTGGGCTCCGGGGTCCTGGGGGGGTGCCCCCATGGTGGCCTGGCCTGCAATCGGGGCCCACAGATCCACGGGCGGGCCTGTGTCGTGGGGGCACTCTAATCCTACACGCCGGTCGTGTAAGCCTCTGCGATGGCCAGCGCGAAGGTGAAAGCACCCTGCTCATGCGCGGACCCACGCCGGCCGGCGGAGTCCCTTCGGCCCCGGCTGGAATGGTGCCAAAGGCTTTCCACGCCGGCCGGCGGGGCGCAAACCACTCCAACTCCGGCCTAGCCCCTGAAGGTGCGGAGGGTTCCGCACTTTTGGGGCAGCCCAACGACAGAATAGTTCACGCCACTCCGTCCCACCGGGACCCCGCCCCGCTGGGTACTGGAGAATCCCGCCCGTATTTAGGCGTGGGAAGCTAAATTGCCGACTCCTCCTCCTAAGTCATGTGTTCTAGGGAGGAGATGCTCTGGCTGATTTTACAATCCAGCTCTTGGCCTGTAGCATTGTCGGTAACAGATGAGGAACATATCAGCCACGATAGAATGGCAGAGCAGACTCGATGGGTTGAATGGCCTAATTCTGCTCCTATATATTAGGAGCTTATGAAAAACCAACATCAGGTGAGGTATTTCATACTCCCCAAGGTTTGAGTGACTGTTTCTTTTCAACCCACTTGAGTGTAAAGTATGTGTATTGTAGCTGACTGGCAGCCTCTCATTGTCTTAGTAGGATGACCATTTATTATTTTTAAAATCCTTCCAGAAAAAGAAGAATTGGAAATGATACCCGTTTTTTTAAAAAAAAGAGCACATTCTCATGCCCAATTGTCATGCCCAGTCAAAGGCACACAGATTGTACTGTGGAGAAAGAGACCATTCAACCCATCAAGTCTGCACCAACCCTCTGAAAGTGTACTCCACTCAAGTTCAGTCCGCTGCCCTATCCCAAGAATCCCTTAACCTAACGTACTCATCTTTTTTAGACACAAAGGGGCAATTTAATATGGCCAATCCACCTAACCTGCACATCCCTGGACTGTGGGAGGAAACCGGAGCACCCGGGGTAAACCCACGCAGACACAAGGAGAAAGTTCAGACTCCGCACAGTCACCCGAGGCCGGAATTGAACCCGGGCCCCTGGAGCTGTGAGGCAACAGTGCTAACCACTGTGCCATCATGCTTCCCATGCTGCATTGGGGGAATGGGGGGCATGAGTGGTGCAATGGAGGGGGGGGGGGGTCTCCCCTTGAATGGGCATGCCTAAACAGCACTCTTTTGTGAAATTAACATGCCATTGTTTGAAGCTTACTTTAAAACACAGAGTTAATGGGCTCCTAGACTAATTGGGCATAATTCTCTGGCCTTCTCAGTGGAAGGAGGTGGTGCTCCATTCGCTGGCGGCAGGATTCTCTGGTTCTGCCGCTGTCAATGGGAGTTCCTATTGAAGCCAGCCACTGCAGGGAAACCCGCAGTGAGGATGCATTGCCAGTGGGACCAGAGAATCCTGCTCACGTGAATGGCCGGAATGTCTCCAGGTTGCAATGTAACAAAAAGAAAGTTGACAAGATCCACAAGTTAAGCAGTCTTCAGAATAACACGAACAAGACACCAGCAGGGAAAGGATGTGCCACCTTTGCATTTTAAGAACTAATCGGCTTAAAAGTCTATTGAATGCCTCCTGGCCTGATTCCAAAGCTCCAGGTTCACCTGTAAAAAATTGGAATCCCTGATACAACAGCTATGAGTGCCTGACTTCATGACCTGCTGCACATTCTTATCTAACAAGAAACCCTGCAGTAATCCAAAGAAGCAAGAACTGCAATCTATTCTTATGTTTTATACTTGTAAAAATGCACAGCACTATCAATCTCCCTGGAATGTGTGGTGTGTGACTGACGTGTTTAGGTCTTTTGTTGTATGTGTGTGAATAATTAACCCTCTGTTTAAACACACAAAAGTGTGCTTCTGGTCCTTTTTAAATTGACGCACACACCGGGGTGGTCTTAAGGCTCAGCTAACCTGGGGCACAATGTGCGGAGGGATGCCAAAAAATGGAGAGAGAAAGAGAGAAAATAATAAATTAATAAAAAGAAAACAAATGAATAAATTGAATTATTTACGGTATATGGTACTGGATTACAATCTTAGTTAGTGTTATTTAACTTCATATTAGCCAAGTTCACCTAAGGTCCCCTAAAACTGTCATATGACTTGGCAGCGAGCGTGGGGAAGTGCAGACTGAGGTCGTTGTATGCGCATTGTCAGCGTGCAACACAACAAATCTCGGTTGGCCGGCTGCAGATGCATTCACATTTGCATGAATTGTCCACCTCTTCAACCACCGCAAACAATCATGGGTATTTTTAAGTAACCTAAAAGATTTGCCAGGTGAAAATGAACTAGTGGGCGCATGTCAACGGGTGGAGGATAAATTATGGTATCAAGAACACAGTGAGATTAATGGCTGCGATTTACTGAGTTGTTTAGAAACTGCAAATGCAACATTTCCCAAAGGTGTGAAATCCAAGCAGTCAGATTTATTAACGCTCACAAGTTGCTGGACGTTATGTCAAATCAGTGGGTTTCGTTAATGATAGTGCTTACAATTCCAATGACTTCGCCTGGCACGTAGCCCGATTTTGGCCTCTCCTGGTGTGGTAGTTACCACTGATGTATATATAGGTGCTATAGGGTAAGGCCCCTGTACTACAGGTACGGGGGTAGTTGATGCACAATCAATTGCACAAAGACGAGAGTGGGATACGACTGAGGCTTTATTGCTCTAAAATGTGTGGCTGGTGAAATGGCTGCTGAATGAAGGACACACACATTTATACCCCAGGGACTACCGATGTACCTGTAGTACAGGTCCTACCATACCTCACCTAATATAGGTGCAACAGTGGTTTAGCACATTCACCCCCTATTAAAATTGAGTCCGGCGGGGGTGGTGAAGAACTATATACAACAAATGAGTTATACATTTACAATATTGGAGAGAAAAAAAAATGCCTTTTGAAATCCAGTGGACAGTTAGAGGTTTAAACGGTTCGGGGCCTTGATGTGCCGCTGGGAGCGATGCAGTGGTGGCGGCGATGCCGATGCTGGTCTGATCTTCGGTGACTCCAGGAACGTGCCAAAATCCTCTTCATCCTCGGGCATGGGCATGGAGAGGACGGATGGTCCTGGGGGTTTGCTGCTGGGAGCGCCGGGGGAGGGGAGGGTGGCCAAGCCGGAGGGGTGTGTGTGTGGGGAACCTGCTGGTGCCAGGTCCCTGAGGGAGACAGTATCCTGGCGGCCGTCGGGGTACGCCATGTAGGCATACTGGGGGTTTGCATGGAGCAATTGCACCCTCTCCACCAACGGGTCCGCCTTGTGGAGTCGGACATGCCTACGGAGGAGGACGGGTCCTGGAGCTGCGAGCCAAGTCGGGAGTGACACCCCAGATGTGGACTTCCTGGGGAAGGCAGAAAGACGTTCATGGGGTGTGTTGTTAGTGGTGGTGTACAGTTGTGACCGAATGGAGTATAGTGCATCAGGGAGGACCTCCTGCCAGCGGGAGGCCGGGAGGTTCCTGGACCGTAGGGCCAGTTGGACGGCCCTCCATACCGTCCCGTTCTCCCTCTCTACCTGTCCGTTTCCCCGGGGGTTATAGCTTGTCGTCCTGCTGGAGGTGATACCCCTGCTGAGCAGGAACTGACGCAGCTCATCGCTCATGAATGAGGATCCCTGCCACTGTGGATGTTGGTGGGGAAACTGAACAGAGCGAAGATTGTGTTGAGGCCTTTGATAACGGTGGCAGATGTCATGGACATGGGATGGCGAAGGGGAATCTGGAGTACTCATCAAACATACTGAGAAAATACGTGTTACGGTTGGTGGAGGGGAGGGGCCCTTTGAAATCCATGCTGAGGCGCTCAAAGGGGCGTGAGGCCTTCACCAGGTGCGCACGGTCCGGCCGGTAGAAGTGCGGCTTGCACTCTGCACAGACCTGGCAGTCCACGGTGATTGTCCGTACTTCCTCGATGGAGTAGGGCAGATTGCGGGCCTTTATAAAATGGTACAACCGTGTGACTCCCGGGTGACAAAGGTTGTCGTGCAGGACCCGGAGTCGGTCTACTTGTGCGCTGGCACATGTACCTCGGGATAGGGCGTCTGGGGGCTTGTTGAGCTTGCCGGGGCGATACAAAATCTCATAATTGTAGGTGGAGAGCTCGATCCTCCACCTCAAAATCTTATCATTCTTGACCTTGCCCCGCTGTATGTTATTGCACATGAAGGCAACCGACCATTGGTCAGTGAGGAGAGTGAATCGCCTGCCGGCCAGGTAATGCCTCCAATGCCGCACAGCTTCAACAATAGCTTGGGCCTCTTTTTCGACGGATGAGTGCCGAATTTCTGAGGCATGAAGGGTGCGGGAAAAGAATGCCACGGGTCTGCCTGCCTGATTGAGGGTGGCGGTTAGGGCGACATCTGATGCATCGCTCTCTACTTGAAATGGCAGTGTCTCGTCTACTGCGTGCATCCCGGCCTTGGCGATATCGGCTCTGATATGGGCGAAGGCCTGTTGTGCCTCGGCCGTCAGGGGAAAATGGGTGGACTGTATGAGTGGGTGGACCTTGTCCGCATAGTTTGGGACCCACTGGGCGTAGTATAAAAAGAACCCCAGGCAGCGTTTGAGGGCCTTGGGGCAGTGGGGGAGCGGGAGCTCCATGAGGGGGTGCATGTGGTCGGGATCGGGCCCCAGAACTCCGTTCTGGACCACATAGCCGAGGATGGCTGAGCGGTGCGTACTAAACACGCACTTCTCCTTGTTGTAGGTGAGGTTTAGGAGAGTGGCGGTGTGGAGAAATTTGGCAAGGTTGGCATCGTGGTCCTGCTGATCATGACCGCAGATGGTGACATTGTCTAGGTACGAAAAAGTTGCCCGTAAACCGTACTGGTCGACCATTCGGTCCATCTCCCTTTGGAAGACCGAGACCCCGTTGGTGATGCCGAAAGGAACCCTGAGGAAGTGATAGAGGCGACCGTGGTCGAGACTGGTTAATCATGACCGAGGCGAGATGCAGTTGATCGTCGGTGGTTGCAGGCGATGAGCGGCCTCATGAGGTGCCCGACGGGCAGGGGTCCTGAGTGGGATAAGATGGCGGCGTCCACGGGACCAGGTTGCACAGTACTGGGTCTTCTCGAGAGTGGACCTGAAATCTGCCTACCACCAGCTCCCCATCTGCAAGGCGGACCGCCCATACACTATGGTCGAAGCAGACAGCCGCCTTTACCACTTTCTTAGGGTCCCCTTCGGTGTCACCAATGGGGTCTCGGTCTTCAAATGGGAGATGGACTGAATGGTTGACCGGTACGGACTGTGGGCCACTTACTTGTACCTGGACAATGTCACCATCTGCGGTCATGATCAGCAGGACCATGACGCCAACCTTGCCAAATTTCTCCACACCGCCACTCTCCTCAACCTCACGTATAACAAGGAGAAGTGTGTGTTCAGCACGAACTGCTTAGCCATCCTCGGCTATGTGGTCCAGAACCGAGTTCTGGGGCCCGACCCCGATCGTATGCAGCACCTCATGGAAACCCCCCCTCCCCCACTGCCCCAAGGCCCTGGGGTTCTTTTCATATTACGCCCAGTGGGTCCTAAACTATGCGGACAAGGCCCGCCCACTCATTCAATCCACTGTTTTTCCTCGGACGACCGAGGCTCACCAGGCCTTCAACCGTATCAAGGCCGACATCGCCAAGGCCACGATGCACGCGGTCGACGAGACGCTCCCCTTCCAGGTCGCGAGCAATGCATCAGACATTGCTCTGGCCGCCACCCTCAACCAGGCAGGCAGGTCCGTGGCATTCTTTTCCACACCCTCTATGCTTCCAAAATTTGGCACGCCTCCATCGAAAAAGAGGCCCAAGCCATCGTTGAAGCTGTGCAGCATTGGAGGCATTACCTCGCCGGCAGGAGATTCACTCTCCTCACTGACCAATGGTCGGTTGCCTTCATGTTTAACAACACACAGCGGGGCAAGATCAAAAATGATAAAATCTTGAGGTGGTGGATCGAGCTCTCCACCTACAACTACGAGATTTTGTATCGCCATGGTAAGCTCAACGAGCCCCCCGATGCACTACCCCGAGGTACATGTGCCAGCGCACAAGTGGACCAACTCTGGACCCTGCACGACAACCTCTGTCACCCAGGGGTCACACGTTTTTACCATTTCATCAAGGCCCGCAACCTGCCCTACTCCATCGAGGAAGTCAGGACGATCACCAGAGACTGCCAGGTCTGCGCGGAGTGTAAACCGCACTTCTACCGGCCAGACCGTGCGCGCCTGGTGAAGGCCTCCCGCCCCTTTGAATGCCTCAGCGTGGACTTCAAAGGGCCCCTACACTCAATTGACCACAACACGTACTTTCTTAACATGGTCGACGAATACTCCAGATTCCCCTTCATCGTCCCATGCCCTGATATGACATCTGCCACCGTCATCAAAGCCTTCAACAGCATCTTCGCTCTGTTTGGTTTCCCCGCCTATGTCCACAGCGACCAGGGATCCTCATTCATGAGCGATGAGCTGTGCCAGTACCTGCTCAACAGGGGCATTGCCACGAGCAGGACGACCAGCTACAACCCTAGGGTAACCAGCCAGGTGTAACGGGAGAATGGGACGGTCTGGAGGGCCGTCCAGCTAACCCTACGGTCCAGAAATCTCCCGGCCTCCCGCTGGCAGGATGTCCTCCCCGACGCCCTCCACTCCATTCGGTTGCTCCTGTGCACCGCGACTAATGAAACCTCCCATGAACGACTCTTTGCCTTCCCTTGGAAGTCCACCTCCGGGGTTATGCCCCCGACATGGCTGGCAGCTCCAGGAGCCGTTGTCCTCCGTAAACATGTTTGACTCCACAAGGCAGACCAGTTGGTCGAGTGGGTACAGCTACTCCATGCCAACCCGCAGTACGCTTACGTAGCGTACCCTGATGGCTGCCAAGACACAGTCTCCCTCAGGGACCTGGCACCTGCTGGTTCCACACCCCACCCCCTGCCCTGGAGCCACCCTCCATTCCCCCGGCGCAGCCCCCGCTCTGGGACATTCTGTCCTCCCCTTGCTCACATCGGTGATGAAGAGGATTTTAACACGCTCCTTGAGTCACCGAAGACCAAGCCGCCGCCTGAGTCACCACCAGCACTACGGCGCTCTCGACGACAGATCAAGGCACCGGACCACCTGAATTTGTAATATTATCTGTAATTTTAAACATAACTTTGTGTAAATAGTTCTCCACCATCCCCGCCGGACTAATTTTTTAACAGGGGGTGAATGTGGTAGTTACCACTGATGTATATATTGTATATATCTGATGTGTATATATAGGTGCTTTACAGTAAGCCCCCTGTACAGGTGCGGGGGTAGATCCCTACCTGCTGGCTCCGCCCAATAGGCGGGGTATAAATATGTGTGCTCCCCGTATTGCAGCCATTTTGTCAGCTGCTGTAGGAGGCCACACATCTCAGTGTAATAAAGACTCGATTACATCCTCCTCTCGTCTTTGCGTAATTGATAGCACATTACCCTGACAGCCAGATCAGTGCCTGACACAAACTAAATTCTTTCACAATTTTGTCAAGAGAAAATGACTTTGTCGAAAATATAAATATGGAATGTACTATAACAAATTTGTAGATCTGAAGTTGAAGATAATTCATTGGGATAATATAAGGATTTGCATGCCTATTGTGATTGATTTAGCTTTGGCTTTACTTTTTAAAATTAATTGTTGGATTGGATTTGTTTATTGTCACGTGTACCGAGGTACAGTGAAAAGTATTTTTCTGAAAGCAGCTCAACAGATCATTCAGTACATGGGAAGAAAAGGGAATTAAACAATTCAAGAAAATACATGAGAATACATAATACGGCAACACAAGATATACAATGTAACTACATAAGCATTGGCATCGGATGAAGCAGACATGGGTGTAGTGTTAATGAGGTCAGTCAATAAGAGGGTCATTTAGGAGTCTGGTGACAGTGGGGAAGAAGCTGTTTTTGATAGCTGTTCATGGTAATCTTTTCTCTTTTTCCTCCTATTTTGTCATCATGTAAAGAATTCTTAAAATTGTAAATGTCGTAATGTTTCAGTTAAGATAATATATAGAACATAGAACATAGAACGATACAGCGCAGTACAGGCCCTTCGGCCCACGATGTTGCACCGACATGGGAAGTCAAAAACTAAAGGCCATCTAACCTACACTATGCCATTATCATCCATATGCTTATCCAATAAACTTTTAAATGCCCTCAATGTTGGCGAGGTCACTACTGTTGCAGGTAGGGCATTCCACGGCCTCACCACTCTTTGCATAAAAAACCTACCTCTGACGTCTGTCTTATATCTATTACCCCTCAATTTAAGGCTATGTCCCCTCGTGCTAGCCACCTCCATCCGCGGGAGAAGGCTCTCACTGTCCACCCTATCTAACCCTCTGATCATTTTGTATGCCTCTATTAAGTCACCTCTTAACCTTCTCTCTAACGAGAACAACCTCAAGTCCATCAGCCTTTCCTCATAAGATTTTCCCTCCATACCAGGCAACATCCTGGTAAATCGCCTCTGCACCCGTTCCAAAGCTTCCACGTCCTTCCTATAATGAGGCGACCAGAACTGTACGCAATACTCCAAATGCGGCTGTACCAGAGTTTTGTACAGCTGCAACATGACGTCATGGCTCCGGAACTCAATCCCTCTACCAATAAAGGCCAACACACCATAGGCCTTCTTCACAACCCTATCAACCTGGGTGGCATCTTTCAGGGATCTATGTACATGGACACCGAGATCCCTCTGCTCATCCACACTGCCAAGAATTTTATCATTAGCCAAATAGTCCGCATTCCTGTTTTTCTTTCCAAAGTGAATCACCTCACACTTCTCTACATTAAACTCCATTTGCCATCTCTCAGCCCAGCTCTGCAGCTTATCTATGTCCCTCTGTAACCTGCAACATCCTTCCACACTGTCTACAACTCCACCGACTTTAGTGTCGTCTGCAAATTTACTCACCCAACCTTCTGTGCCCTCCTCTAGGTCATTTATAAAAATGACAAACAGCAACGGCCCCAGAACAGATCCTTGTGGTTCGCCACTCGTAACTGAACTCCATTCTGAACATTTGCCATCAACCACCACCCTCTGTCTTCTTTCAACTAGCCAATTTCTGATCCACACCTCTAAATCACCCTCAATCCCCAGCCTCCGTATTTTCTGCAATAGCCGACCGTGGGGAACCTTATCAAACGCTTTACTGAAATCCATATACACCACATCAACTGCTCTACCCTCGTCTACCTGTTCAGTCACCTTCTCAAAGAACTCGATAAGGTTTGTGAGGCATGACCTACCCTCCACAAAACCATGCTGACTATCCCTAATCATATTATTCCTATCTAGATGATTATAAATCGTATCTTTTATAATCCTCTCCAAGACTTTACCCACAACAGACGTGAGGCTCACCGGCCTATAGTTACCGGGGTTATCTCTACTCCCCTTCTTGAACAAAGGGACCACATTTGCTACCCTCCAATCCTCTGGCACTATTCCTGTAGCCAATGATGACATAAAAATCAAAGCCAAAGGCTCAGCAATCTCTTCCCTGGATTCCCAGAGAATCCTAGGATAAATCCCATCAGGCCCCGGGGACTTATCTATTTTCACCTTGTCCAGAATTGCCAACACTTCTTCCCTACGCACCTCAATGCCATCTATTCTAATAGCCTGGGTCTCAGCATTCTCCTCCACAACATTATCTTTTTCCTGAGTGAATACTGACGAAAAGTATTCATTTAGTATCTCGCTTATCTCCTCAGCCTCCACACACAACTTCCCACCACTGTCCTTGACTGGCCCTACTCTTACCCTAGTCATTCTTTTATTCCTGACATACCTATAGAAAGCTTTTGGGTCTTCCTTGATCCTACCTGCCAAAGACTTCTCATGTCCCCTCCTTGTTCGTCTTAGCTCTCTCTTTAGATCGTTCCTCGCTTCCTTGTAACTATCAAGATCCCCAACTGAAACTTCACGCCTCATCTTCACATAGGCCTCCTTCTTCCTCTTAACAAGAGATTCCACTTCTTTGGTAAACCACGGTTCCCTCGCTCTATCCATTCCTCCCTGCCTGACTGGTACGTACTTATCAAGAACACGCAATAGCTGTTCCTTGAAAAAGCTCCACATATCCAGTGTGCCCAACCCTTGCAGCCTACTTCTCCAACCTACACATCCTAAGTCATGTCTAATGGCATCATAATTGCCCTTTCCCCAGCTATAACTCTTGCCCTGCGGGGTATACTTATCCCTTTCCATCACTAATGTAAAGGTCACCCAATTATGGTCACTGTTTCCAAAGTGCTCACCTACCTCCAGATCTAACACCTGGCCTGGTTCATTACCCAAAACCAAATCCAATGTGGCTTCGCCTTTTGTTGGCCTGTCAACATATTGTGTCAGGAAACCCTCCTGCACACATTGTACAAAGAACGACCCATCTAATGTACTCGAACTATATCTTTTCCAGTCAATATTTGGAAAGTTAAAGTCTCCCATAACAACTACCCTGTTACTTTCGCTCTTTTCCAGAATCATCTTCGCCATCCTTTCCTCTACATCCCTAGAACTATTAGGTGGCCTATAGAAAACTCCCAACAGGGTGACCTCTCCTTTCCTGTTTCTAACCTCAGCCCATACTACCTAGGAGAAAGAGTCTCCATCTAGCATCCTTTCCGCCACCGTAATACTGTCCTTGACTAGCAGCGCCACACCTCCCCCTCTTTCTCCCCCTTCTCTGAGCTTACTAAAACAGCTAAACCACGGAACCTGCAACAACCATTCCTGTCCCTGCTCTATCCATGTCTCTGAAATGGCCACAATATCGAAGTCCCAGGTACCAACCCATGCTGCCAGTTCCCCTACCTTATTTCGTATACTCCTGGCATTGAAGTAGACACACTTCAAACCACCTACCTGAACACTGGCACCCTCCTGCGAAGTCAAATCTGTGCTCCTGACCTCTATACTCTCAATCTCCCGTACCCCAAAACTACAATCCAGGTTCCCATGCCCCTGCTGAATTAGTTTAAACCCCCCAAAGAGCACTAACAAATCTCCCCCCCAGGATATTGGTGCCCCTCAGGTTCAGATGTAGACCATCCTGTCTATAGAGGTCCCACCTTCCCCAGAAAGAGCCCCAGTTATCCAGAAATCTGAATCCCTCCCGCCTGCACCATCCCTGTAGCCACGTGTTTAATTGCTCTCTCTCCCTATTCCTCTTCTCACTATCACGTGGCACGGGCAACAACCCAGAGATAACAACTCTGTTTGTTCTCGCTCTGAGCTTCCATCCTAGCTCCCTAAAGGCCTGCCTGACATCCTTGTCCCCTTTCCTACCTATGTCGTTAGTGCCAATGTGGACTACGACTTGGGGCTGCTCCCCCTCCCCCTTAAGGACCCGGAAAACACGATCCGAGACATCACGTACCCTTGCACCTGGGAGGCAACATACCAAATGTGAGTCTCTCTCGCTCCCACAAAATCTCCTATCTGTCCCCAATTACTAATGTTCTACTCCATTCCCCCATTCCCTTCTGAGCAACAGGGACAGACTCCGTGCCAGAGGCCCGTACCCCATGGCTTACCCCTGGTAAGTCCCCCCCCCCGGACAAGTATCCAAAACGGTATACTTGTTATTCAGGGGAACGACCGCAGGGGGTCCCTGCACTGACTGCTTCTTCCCAGTCCCTCTTACAGTTACCCATCTATCTCCAGTCCTTGGTGTAACTACTTCCCTGAAACTCCTATCTATGACCACCTCTGCCTCCCGAATGATCCGAAGTTCATCCAGCTCAAGCTCTAATTGTCACTAAACAACAGCCCCTCCACAAACCACCTTCAAATTAGGCTGACCGCACTGCATGTATGCAAATTTCCCCAGAACAGCTGATCAGTAGCTCTGCTCTGCTGCTCTCTGCTGGCTGCTTCCCTTCACTCAAACTCCTCGGGTCTTCTTCGCAGGTACACCTTCAAATTAGGCTGACCGCACTGCACGTATGCAAATTTCCCCAGAACAGCTGATCAGTAGCTCTGCTCTGCTGCCCTCTGCTGGATGCTTGCCTTCACTCAAACTCCTCGGGTCTTCTTCGCAGGTACACCTTCAAATTAGGTTGACCGCACTGCACGTATGCAAATTTCCCCAGAACAGCTGATCAGTAGCTCTGCTCTGCTGCCCTCTGCTGGATGCTTGCCTTCACTCAAATTCCTCGGGTCTTCTTCGCAGGTACACCTTCAAATTAGGCTGACCGCACTGCATGTATGCAAATTTCCCCAGAAGAGCTGATATGTTTTTGAATGTTTGTTGCTTTTGATTGTTTTCATTTATTTGTAATGAAAAATTCTCTTGTTACATTGGTAGTGTTTTTTCTCATTATGAAGTAATTATTGAAATGGTACTGAAATTCAATTTGTCCAGGGAGCTAACAAGCCACAAGCCCAGCCCTGCACACACATAGAGCTTTTCAAAAAGAAATCAGGCTGATCATGGACAGAAGGGAAGGAAATTGAGGGTTTCTGTTTATCTCTCCACTGCTGTCTATAACAGTGCCTTCAACAATCTTTCATAGCACAATGGGCTAAACAGCTGGCTTGGAATGCAGAACAATGCTAGCAGCTGAGGTTCAATTCCCGTGCCGGTCTCCCTGAACAGGCGCTTGAATGTGGCAACTAGGGGCTTTTCACAGCAACTTCATTGAAGCATACTTGTGACAATAAGCGATTATTATTATTAAAGTCACTTCTGTCCTTGCCCTCTCTGCATGAAAAATCAGTTTCTCCAGTCTTTTCTCGGAAACCGGATACTGATCAGGAATCATACCTGTGGCCACTTCTCTGTATGGTCACCTGTACTTGAGTGCCTCTTTTGTTCCTCATCGATCAGAATTGGACACTGTATTCAAGGTATAGGCTGATTAAAGCACTGAATATTTGTGATTTGCATCTCCTCTGATTAATATTCTATTAAGCTTGTTCTCAAGATAAATGGCTTTTGGACTTTGTTGATTGAGACTCTTGACATTGATTAGCAATGTTTACTGTTAAAATTCTTACAATGAAGGCAGCATAGTGGCGCAGTAGTTAGCACCACTGCTGGAAGTGAGAGGGCAGCAAAGAAATTTGGCCTACAACAGGCAGCCAGCCGGGTATTTCAGTGTAATGCTTCCTGCTCATTAAGCTAGGATTTCTCTCAATTCAGTAATGGAGGGTTATTTTGACCTCAGGGTGAAAATGTGCACTAAAATGGTACAGTGCCAATAGAACACCTGTGTTTGAAAAGTCAGGTTTAGCAAACCACCTTAATCCGAGCTGCTGGATATCTTTATTTGAATTTGCCTGGAGATGCTAAACAGGCACCTGACGGTTGAGCATTCACATGTTAAGCAATAGATGTGGGCTCTCGCTCCCATTTCCCTGAAAGGTGTGCAATCCATTATCTAGCATTCAACAGCATGTTGCAGAATGGCTCATGGGCAAAGCGAACCAGTGCCTAGGTTCTCTGGTGCGGCACTGGATTTTCTGGTGGGGAAGGAATGTCCTACATCTGCCTATCTGCCTGCAGGGGTAATGGATGCCACCTCGCCCAGCTGTCCCTCTTCCCTATAGTTTCTTGCCCTGCTCTGCTGTGGCCCCCTGTCCTCCTCCAAGTCCATTCAAAGGAAAACCTTCAGTAAGATGCTGGTGACACTTTCTTCTGGTACCTCGTACCCCACACAGCAGGTTTCCCCACGGTGGGGCCAGTGAAATGTGTGCTCCCCGTACAGCAGCCATTTTGTCAGCTGCTGTAGGAGGCCACACATCTCAGTGTAATAAAGCCTCGATTACATCCTCCTCTCGTCTTTGCGTAATTGATAGCGCATTACCCTGACGCCCAGATCGGTGCCAGACACAACGCGATGGCAAATTCGCGCCCATAGTCTTCCATGGCACAAACTAAATTCTCTCGCAATTTTGTCAAAAGAAAATGACTTTGTCGAAAATATAAATATGGAATGTACTATAACAAATTTGTAGATCTGAAGTTGAAGATAATTCATTGGGATAATATAAGGATTTGCATGCCTATTGTGATTGATTTAGCTTTGGCTTTACTTTTTAAAATTAATTGTACATGGTAATCTTTTCTCTTTTTCCTCCTATTTTGTCATCATGTAAAGAATTCTTAAAACTGTAAATGTCGTAATGTTTCAGTTAAGATAATATAGGTATTTGAATGTTTGTTGCTTTTGATTGTTTTCATTTATTTGTAATGAAAAATTCTCTTGTTACATTGGTAGTGTTTTTTCTCATTATGAAGTAATTATTGAAATGGTACTGAAATTCAATTTGCCCAGGGAGCTAACAAGCCACAAGCCCAGCCCTGCACACACATAGAGCTTTTCAAAAAGAAATCAGGCTGATCATGGACAGAAGGGAAGGAAATTGAGGGTTTCTGTTTATCTCTCCACTGCTGTCTATAACAGTGCCTTCAACAATCTTTCATAGCACAATGGGCTAAACAGCTGGCTTGGAATGCAGAACAATGCTAGCAGCTGAGGTTCAATTCCCGTGCCGGTCTCCCTGAACAGGCGCTTGAATGTGGCGACTAGGGGCTTTTCACAGCAACTTCATTGAAGCATACTTGTGACAATAAGCAATTATTATTATTAAAGTTACTTCTGTCCTTGCCCTCTCTGCATGAAAAATCAGTTTCTCCAGTCTTTTCACGGAAACCGGATACTAATCAGGAATCATACCTGTGGCCACTTCTCTGTATGGTCACCTGTACTTGAGTGCCTCTTTTGTTCCTCATCGATCAGAATTGGACACTGTATTCAGGGTATAGGCTGATTAAAGCACTGAATATTTGTGATTAGCATCTCCTCTGATTAATATTCTATTAAGCTTGTTCTCAAGGCCGACTTCCGGTGGCGGCAATGTTCGAGTGAGCCGCACATTCGGCGGGCTCTCACTCCGGCGGGGCTTTAGGGCTGATTCCCCGCGATAGCGGGACCACGGAGCAGCAAAAAGGCGGCCGCGATAGTGCTGGAGAGCGGGCTGCAATCGATGGAACCGTGGGAGTCCAGGAAGTAGAGGAAGAGAGAGAGAAAGAGACAGAGGCAAGGAGCAGAGGAAGCTGACCTGGAACTTAAGATGGCGGACACACAGACCTTTCATGCTCCAGGAGATGGAAAACAGTTTTAAGTCGCTGAAGCAGGACAACTTGGACCCACTTCAGAAGGCAGTGGATCAGCTGAATCAGAGGCTGGATGCTCAAGAGGTAAAAGTTAAGGAGCTGGGAGAAGGAAGGCGGCAGCGAAAGTGCTGAGGAGCGGGCTGCGGCACATGGAACAGCGGGAGTCCAGAAGGCAGATGAAAAAAGAGAAAAAGGGACAGAAGCAAGGACCTGAAGAAACTTACCTGGGACCTAAGATGGCGGACACACGGACCCTGGACTCAGCAATCCAGCAGGCGCTGGATAACATGCTCCAGGTAATGAAGTCCAGTTTTGAAGCGCTGAAGCGTGACAGCTTGGACCCAATCCAGAAAGCAGTGGATCAGCTGAACTAGAGGCTGGATGTGCAGGATGTTAAAGTTAAGGAGCTGGGAGAGGCGGTGGAGGAGCAGGCGGATTCGCAGACGGTTGCGGCGCTAGAAGTTGACGGGCTGAAGGAGCGGCAGAGAAGACTGCTGGACAGAGTGGAGGAGCTGGAGAATAGAGTCCGCAGGAACAACCTGAGGATGGTCGGCCTCCCGGAGAGGGCTGAGGGAGCTGATGCCGCAGCGTTTGTAGCAGACCTATTGATGCAGCTGATGGGGCCGAAGCCTTTCAGCGACTGCCGGAGCTGGAGGGGGCACACAGTGCAGACGAGGCAGGGGCGGCCGGGCGGATCCCCCCCGCTCGATGGTGATTAGGTTCCACAGGTTCGTGGACAAGGAGCGGGTGCTGCGGTGGGCAAATAGCGCCAGGAGCAGCACGTGGAACAACAGTGTTCTCCGCATTTACCAGGACCTAAGCCAGGAGGTGGCTCGGCGGCGAGCAGCCTTTAAGAATGTCAAGGAGGTGCTGTTCAAGAAGCACGTGAAGTTTGGTCTGCTGTTCCCGGCTCGCCTATGAGTCACGCACCAGGGTCAACACCACTACTTCTCCGAACCTGAAGAAGCGATGGATTTTGCAAGGGATCAGGGGCTGGTCCCGAAAAGAGGCCCCACGGACGCAAATTAGGGACCGAGGATTACCGTGGGAAGGTACGCCGAATGGGCCTGGACTGCTGTTCAACGGTTTGCTGGGTCAAAGGTGCCAAGCGGAACAGTTGGGACTCTTTCCTTTGTTCATGGACATTGATTTGGGTTTTTTTTTTTTTTCTCATATTTTTGTTTTTTCCTCTTTTTTTCTGTTTTTTCCTTTTTGGGCGGATTTGTACTTTTTGTACAGCTTGCGGAGGACACTGGAGCCGGCTTGCTCCAGTGGGTTAGAGAGGGGAATGGGGCGCCGGGGAGTGGGGAGGGGGACGGGGAAACAATGGGAATGAGACAGGAAGGCGCCGGAGTGTTGAGTCACCAGGCTAGCAGATTGGCTAGTCAGGGAGTCAGGTGGGGGGGAGATCACTGCCAGTGGATGGCAGTGGTGGGGGTATCGGGGGATGTGGTTGGGGGGGGGGGGGGTTTCTGCTGATGTGGGAGGGACTTGAAATAGGCACTGGAAAGGAGGTCGAGGGTGGAGGCAGCCAACGGGCGGGCCAGGAATGGCGTGATGCACGGGCCGGGGGCCGGCCCGAGAAAGGCTATGGCTGACCGGCGTGGTGGGGGGGGGGGGGGGGGGGGGGGGGGGTGGATCGTGCCCCCCGACCAGGCTGATCACCTGGAACGTCAAGGGACTGAATGGGCCGGTTAAGAGGGCGCGGGTGTTTGTGCACTTGCAGGCTCTGAGGGCGGACGTAATTATGTTGCAGGAGACACATCTGAAAGTGTCTGACCAGACCAGGCTAAGGAAGGGCTGGATTAGCCAGGTCTTCCACTCGGACTTGGACTCGAAGTCCAGGGGGGTGGCAATCATGATCAACAAGCGGGTGCAATTGAGGCGGAGGGCATAGCCACAGACAGGGGGGGCAGATACCTGATGGTACGGGGCAGGCTGGAGGGAAGAAGAGTGGTGCTGGTGAATATATATGCCCCGAACTGGGATGACGTGGACTTCATTAAAAGAGTGCTGGGGAAGATCCCGGACCTGGATTCTCGCAGGCTAATAATGGGAGGGGACTTTAACATGGTCCTTGACCCGACTTTGAATCGGTCGTGTCCCAGAACGGGTAGACTCCCAGAAATGGCAAGGGAGCTGAAAGGGTTTATGGAGCAAATGGGGGTAGTGGACCCCTGGAGAGATAGACAGCCAACAGGAAGGGGCTACTCGTTTTACTCGCACGTCCATAAAGTATATTTTAGGATAGATTTCTTCGTACTAAGCAGGGATTGTATAGGGGAGGTAAAGAACACGGAATACTCAGCAATTACCATTTCAGACCATGCCCCGCACTGGGTAGACCTGCAGATCGGGGGAGCGAGTTATCAACGCCCGCAATGGAGGCTAGACGTGGGGCTGCTGTCGGAGGAGGGGATCTGTGGAGGCTTCGGAGGTGTATGCAAAATTACTTGCAGATGAATGACATGGGGGAGGTCTCAGCGGCGACTCTGTGGGAGGCGCTAAAGGCAGTAGTGCGGGGAGAGCTGATTTCAATTGGGGCCCACAGAGCAAAGGCAGACAGGGCAGAGATGGATAGATTGGTCAGGGAAACGGGTCGGATAGATGAAGAGCACGCGGAGTCCCCGGGGGAGGTTTTACTCAGGGAGAGGCAGAGACTACAGGCGGAACTGGGGGCACTATCCACGAGTAGGTCCGTGGAACAGCTTAGGAAGGCGAGGGGAGCGGTGTACGAGTATGGGGAAAAGGCTAGCGGAGTGTTAGCGCAGCAACTCAGGAGGAGGGAGGCGGCCAGGGAAATAGGTAGAGTGAGGGATGGGGAGGGGCGCAAAGTGGAGGACCCGGCAGGATTGAATAAGGTATTCCGGGACTTCTATCGTAAGCTGTATACTTCGGAGCCGCCGGAAGAACCGGAGGAGATGAAAAGGTTTCTGGACAGGTTAACCTTCCCAACAGTAGGTGGGGGGGGGGGGGGGGGGGGGGGGGGGCGAGTGGATGAGCTGGAGGCCCCGATTAGAGTGGAGGAGGTATTGGGGGGCCTAAAGGCCATGCAGTCGGGGAAAGCCCCGGGGCCGGATGGATACCCGGTAGAGTTCTATAGGAAGTTTTCTGAGCTGGTGGGCCCGGTCTTGGCGAGGGTTTTCAATGAGGCAAGGGGCAGAGGGACCCTGCCGCCGACAATGTCGCAAGCCACTATATCACTGATATTGAAGCGGGGTAAAGACCTGGAGGCGTGTGGGTCTGACTGGCCAATCTCCCTGATTAATGTTGACGGCAAGCTCCTGGCAAAGGTACTGGCGGTTAGAATGGAGGACTGCGTACCGGAGGTGATTGGGGAGGACCAAACTGGGTTCGTGAAAGGTAGGCAGCTGGCGGCCAATCTGAGAAGATTACTTAATGTGATAATAATGCCCCCGGCGGGTAGGGAGGTGGAGGTAGTGGTGGCGATGGACGCCAAGAAGGCCTTTGACCGGGTGGAGTGGGACTATCTATGGGAGGTGCTCAGGCGGTTTGGGTTCGGGGAGAGATTGGTAGATTGGATCAAATTATTATATCAGGCCCCGAGGGCCAGCGTCAGGACTAACAGAGAAGTGTCGGAGTACTTTAGGTTGTACCGAGGGACCAGACAGGGCTGCCCGCTCTCCCCGCTGCTGTTTGCGCTGGCCATAGAGCCGCTGGCGATTGCGCTGAGAGCCGCAGAGGGATGGAAGGGGATGGTGAGGGGCGGGGTAGAACATAGGGCCTCTCTTTACGCAGACGACCTGATCCTGTACGTGTCAGACCCAGTGGCCGGGATGGGAAGTATACTGGGAATGTTGAGGAAGTTCGGCCAGTTCTCAGGATACAAATTAAATACGGTCAAGAGTGAAATGTTTGTGGTCCAGGCAAGGGGCCAGGAGAACAGATTGAGAGGGCTACCGTTTAGGCTGGTTGAGGAAGATTTCCGGTATTTGGGAATCCAGGTGGCACGAGACTGGGGCAGGCTGCACAAGTTAAATTTGGCCAGGGTGGTGGAGCAAATGAAGGGAGAGTTTCGGAGATGGGATGCACTCCCGCTGTTGCTGGCAGGGAGGGTGCAGACTGTAATGATGACAATCCTCCCTAGATTTCTGTTTATTTTTCAGTGCCTCCGGATCTTTATCCCACATTCCTTCTTCAAAAGAGTTAACAGGATGATCATGAGCTTTGTCTGGGTGGGAAAATCCCCGCAGGTGAAGAAGGCGATGTTGGAGAGGAACCGCAGCGAGGGAGGGCTGGCTTTGCTGAGTCTGATTAACTATTACTGGGCGGCCAACATCGCTATGATAAGGAAGTGGATGGTGGGTACGGGGTCTATCTGGGAGCGGGTGGAGGCGGCTTCGTGCAGGGGCTCCAGCTTGGCAGCCCTGGTCACGGCTCCTCTACCGCTGCCGCCGGCCAAGTACTCCACCAGCCCGGTAGTGGTG
This sequence comes from Scyliorhinus canicula, assembly GCF_902713615.1. Lineage (NCBI taxonomy): Eukaryota > Metazoa > Chordata > Chondrichthyes > Carcharhiniformes > Scyliorhinidae > Scyliorhinus > Scyliorhinus canicula. The sequence continues at coordinate 64,308,459 of NC_052151.1, read as the reverse complement.
GTGACCCTGCGGATATGGGGCCAGTGGAGGAGGCATGTAGGGGAGACGGGGGCGTCGGTTTGGGCGCCAATCTGCGACAACCATCGGTTTGCCCCCGGGAGTATGGATGGGGGGTTTCGAGTATGGCGGCGGGCGGGGGTGGGAAGGGTGGGCGATATGTTCCTGGAAGGGAGCTTTGCGAGTTTGAGGAACTTGGAGGAGAAATTTGTGCTAGTAAGGGGAAATGATCTTAGGTACCTACAGTTGCGGGACTTTGTTCGTAGACAGGTCCCATCTTTCCCACACCTCCCGCCAATGGGGATCCTAGACAGAATAGTCTCTAGGGGGGAAGAAGGGGAGGGTAGAGTCTCTGATATTTATAAGGTGCTCATGAGGGAGGAAGGGTCCCAGACAGAGGAACTGAAACTTAAATGGAAGGAGGAGCTAGGCGGGGAAATGGAGGACGGGCTGTGGGCAGAAGCCCTGTGTAGGGTAAATTCGCCCGCAACATGTGCCAGGCTCGGCCTGATTCAATTTAAGGTCGTTCACCGGGCCCACATGACGGTGGCTCGGATGAGCAAATTCTTTGGGGTCGAGGACAAATGCGCTAGGTGCGCGGGAGGACCAGCGAACCACGTTCACATGTTTTGGCCATGCCCTAAGCTGAGGGGGTACGGAGAGGGATTTGCGGGGATCATGTCCCGGGTGCTAAAAACAAGGGTGGTGTAGAGTAGAATAGGAGGGAAAAAATGGCGGGTAGTACCGGTGGGAGAGGAGCGGGCTTGTGCAGTATGTCACGATTGAAGTATTGAAACTACATGGATGTTTGCACATTTTTGCCTTTTTTGCTTTCTTTCTGTTGATGTCTGTAACTGTTTACAAAGCCAAAAACTACCTCAATAAAATTGTTTATTAAAAAAAAAGCTTGTTCTCAAGATAAATGGCTTTTGGACTTTGTTGATTGAGACTCTTGACATTGATTAGCAATGTTTACTGTTAAAATTCTTACAACGAAGGCAGCACAGTGGCGCAGTAGTTAGCACCACTGCTGGAAGTGAGAGGGCAGCAAAGAAATTTGGCCTACAACAGGCAGCCAGCCGGGTATTTCAGTGTAATGCTTCCTGCTCATTAAGCTAGGATTTCTCTCAATTCAGTAATGGAGGGTTATTTTGACCTAAGGGTGAAAATGTGCACTAAAATGGTACAGTGCCAATAGAACACCTGTGTTTGAAAAGTCAGGTTTAGCAAACCACCTTAATCCGAGCTGCTGGATATCTTTATTTGAGTTTTCCTGGAGATGCTAAATAGTGTTGCTCGTTCTGGTGAGTGTGTTTTACTCTCAATTAGCTCTGTTTTATTACCTTGCTCTAGAGTCGGCAGGTATCTTTATGATACCACCACGAGGTTCAAGTTCAAGTGCTGATCAATATCTCGGTACACCAATTAGTAAGGTTCAAATCAAAACACGTTTATTATATACACAGTTAATCGCTACTCATGCATAAACACTACAAAAACTAGACTATCTCTACCACTACAGGCCAATACTTATCTTTGGAAAAGAACCCACTGGGTCAGGGAACAATGGCCTCTTGTTCAATCCTGGGGCTGCGGGCTTCCAACTGGTACGGACTAAGGGTCAGGAGCGCCTATCTCATAGCGTGCGTTGACTGGACACTTACTTGTCGGTGTAGCTGTTAGCTAGGCCTCTCCTTCTCACGGTCAAGAGTCCTTCCAAGCTGCTAAGCTGTTCTGCTGGGAGGGCCGGCTAAGAGACTGAATTGAACTTGGGACCTGTCTTTTATAGGCCCCAGGGGCTTCGCGCCCTTTTGAGCGGACCCCGGACCTGACTCCAATCGATTGGATCACGTACCAATCGATCGGTTTGAATTCCCCAATACTGGGGCTGTTTCCTGATCGCTGGGCGTTCCTAGATTTTCGTTAACCTTCTTTTGTCTTGGACTCCTGCTGGCGCCGAGGAGTCTGACTTGTTTTGAGTATTCCCTGGGATCGCTCATCAATATGCAGATTACTGCTGGTTTCAGTGCTGTCTGCTTTCTGCAGACTGAATACACAAAGGAACTCTGGAAAACTGCTTGTTTTCGAATGCTGTCCATTTTTCCCTGCGCTCTTTGCGAATCTCCATTTTACGTCGGGAAGTGGCCAACCCAGGTGGCTACACTCCCCCCTTGTCATCCTAACGAGAAGCGTGAAGGATCACATAACTATGTTGTCTTCATTCCCTGACCACGGCGAACTGTCTTCCATGGCCTCTACACTGTCCTCAACTATGCAGGAAATGTTTTTTACCTAACAATTTCTAAGTGGCGCTATGTCATAAAAGGGACATGCATTACAAAACAACAAAAACGGTACCTCTAACTATCCTTCATAAATTATACTCACTCAAACATCCAAACATACTAGCTTCCTAACGATAGACAAATAAAGCAGCAATTACATTTTTCTCTGGCTTGGCAGTCAAACTCAGAGCAATACATTCTTATAGTCGCAAAACGAAACACATTTCTTTATTTACAAAACGCGAACGGATGAAAGTTCTTTATTACATCTCTAAGGGTTCGGGGGCTTGGTGAAAACCGAAAATAGGTGATCTCATCCTGTAAACCGGGGTGCGAGAGCGGTAGGCTCTCCTTCGCCATTTTCTCATTAGGATCGTCTGCACGATGCTGCAGAATATTGCCAACACTAAAAGTGATTCGATTACATAGGAAAGGGAATACCATGTTATGAATTTCTCACACCATGATAGTGCATTGCTACTCGTTACTGGACTCAGGGTGCTATGGGGAAGTGAATCATTAACGGCCGGGGGGGGGGGGGGGGGGGGGGGGTTGGGGTGAGGGGGTTCGCGTTTGCGTGCAAATGTACACAAATAATAACTAAAAACATATAGGTCTTCATCGCGGTCTTCTTTCTTCTTTCTTCTCTTCCTTCTTCTCTTCTTTTCTCTCCTCTTGATCTCTCCTTGGAGCTTCTGGAAATCTGTGGGATCAAGCATAGTGTCTGTTACTATCTTGTTTAATATCTTGAACATTAGCATGTCTGTCCTCTAATGTCAACTTCCCTTTTACAATTGGTCACTCTCTGTGACTCCCTCATTTTTTTTTCAAAAACAAATTCTAGGACCAGACATACTCCAAAAATACAGTACCAGTGCGAGCCGTCTCGCAAGCTTTTCGATGTACCATCCAAATGTTTGTGGATGTAAATAGCTTGGGGAGTGGCAACCAAAGGGTCACCTGAAACTAAACAAAACAAAACCAAACTTTTAAAAACCAAGAGTGCCGAAATGAGGTGCATATGGGCCGCGACGGGTAAGATTTGGATGGAATCCCCGGATAGGAAGGGCTGTGCCATACCCGAGCTTAGCTGACCAAAGGGGGGTCCTCAGACAGGGTGGGAACCACTGCCGTTACTCCACTGCTTGAGTGACCTGACAAGAACGGGCAAGAGTGTAGTCATCGTGGGGGTTGTTGTAATGGTTCTACCTTCGAACCAGAAGAGCAGTTACGAACGGGGCTCTGGCGAGTTCCCAGAGGATTCTGCTGATAAGAGTACCCTCAAATCAGAGGAGCAGTCGTGAACGGGGGTCGGGCAAGCTCTTAGCGGTCTCAGCTGACAAGCATGCCGACAAGTTCTCAAAGGTATCGGCGGACAAATCGGGCGTGTGTCCGCAGAGCTGCTGTTCCTGGAAAAAAAAAACATACAAACACAAACAAACAAACATGCAATATAAACGTGCAGGTTCCATCAGAAAAGGACACCGTTTCTCTCTCAAGCGGTTCCTCTTTTTACATCATCTGGACACCTCAATTGTCATCTGTGAACAGGGTCACAAAGGGGTTCTGGTTTTGGGAGTCAGACTCATTGTCATCCTCTTCTCCCGGATGCCATACTCGCGAATGAATGATGGCTGCTAAGGCTGCATGGTGTGACCTTGGGTCCATCTCGTCATTCCGGACGAGCCTGTACGAGTTGTCACAGTGCCAAACAGTGTTATCTAAGTCCGAGTGTACAAAGTCGGGGTCGTCATCGTAGGGTGGTGGCCTTAGGTGGGGTTTGTTGAGGAAGGTGATGAGGAAGGGGTCACTAGAATCGTGTTCAGAATCGTCGAATGTGGGGCCTGTTGCTGGGGGAAAGTAGGGAGGCGTGCTGTGGCTGTCGTCTAAGTCACAGTCGCTGTCTCTGCTGCTGCTGGTGGGCGTTCTGAGGCGGAGCCTGGAGTTCGGGGGCGGAGTCGAGGTCAAGTCCGTGGGTGTGTCAGTCATGCTGGGGGAGGGTGGAGTTGAGTTTGCTGTGGGCAGGGCGGGATGTCCTGTGTCAAGCATGACGTGGTGTGTGTGGTTAGACTGCGAGCCATATGCCTTTAGCTGGTTTATATGAAACCACGCAGTCTTTCCGTTGGGGTACTTTATTTTATAAACTGAGGGGATAACTTTGTCCGCAATCGAATACGGACCCGAATACTTGGGCGACAGGAATGTGCTGGGGTTGTAGATAGACAGCATGACCTGCTGTCCTACCTGAAACTCAGTCGCATGTACTGTCTTAGCGAAACAGGCCTTGCTCTGTTTCTTTCTCATGCCTAATTTTACTGCGGCTGCTAGCTGAGCCGTCTTTACATTTTCAATCAATTGTTTAACTGCGTTCTCGTGGGTGAGGGTCATCACTTTGGGGCTGGTCAAGTCAAGTCCTAAAAGGAATTCTGTACCTTTCATGGGGCGTCCGGTCATGAGGGTGTGTGGGGTGAAACCTGTAGAAGTTGAAACAGTATTTCGGAAAAACATTAGAGCGAATGGGAGGACTGAATCCCAAGTTGTGTTATTCTCCTGGACCATTTTCCTGAGGGTTGCTTTTAGAGTCCGATTCATGCGCTCCATGATACCAATCGACTGGGGATGGTATGCTATGTGGAATTTTTGTGTTATGCCAAATATTGTGAGGACCTTCTTCATGACACGTCCCGTAAAATGGGAACTTGTAAAATTTCCCTGTGTCGTTGACCTGCTGGTAGTTTTGAATAAATTTCCTCAGCCGCTCGCACATCCCTTTGTCAGCCAAAAGTCCCACATCTAACCTCCAGTGCGGGCGCTGGTTACTGTCTTTACTAACCTGCAGGTCAACCCAATGCGGAGCATGGTCTGAGATTGTGATCACCGAGTGCCCCGTGTCCACCACTCCTGCCAGTAAGATCCTGCTCAAAATTAAGAAATCGATCTGGGAGTACACTTTATGCGTGTGTGAGTAGAAGGAGAACTCCTTCACCCTTGGCTATCTAGGGCAAAATTAACGGTCAGTTGGACATGTATGGATTAATGAGGGAGAGCCAGTACAGATTTGTTAAAAGCAAATCATGTTTAACTTGACTGAGCTTTTTGATAATAATAATCTTTATTGTCACAAATAGGCTTACATTAACACTACAATGAGGTTACTGTGAAAAGCCCCTAGTCGTCACACTCCGGCACCTGTTCGGATACACGGAGGGAGAATTTAGAATGTCAAATTACTTAATGGCACATTCTTTGGGACTTGTGGGAGGAAACCGGAGTACCCAGAGGAAACCCATGCAGACATAGGGAGAACATGCAGACTCTGCACAGAGAGTGACCCAAGCCGGGAATCAAACCTGGGACCTTGGCGCTGTGAAGCAACAGTGCTAGCCACTATGCTACCATGATGAGACGGCAGAGAGGGTTAATGAAGGTGAGGTGGTTGAAGTGGTGTACATGGACTTGCTAAAGGCATAAACACTGGTGTAGGCTGGCATTGGTCATTCAGTGCATCCAGCTGGGCACACTGCCTGTCCATGCCAACTGGAAGGTGAACAGACCCTTTGATGTTATTGACTGTCAGACTCGCAATATTTTTGTTAACAATCTTCAACATTTGTTCAAAGAGAACTAAAAACACTACCCATTTTAATCCTTGTACTATTTTTCCCTGAATGGCTTGTAGTAATGCCCATAATCTTTATTTTCAGAACCTTCCCAGAGTCAGGATTTCCAACTCTAGTTGGACATATTCCTGGAGGTTTCATCAGATGATCAACCTCCAATGTTCTGCCCCACCCACTCTCACCATGAGTCGTCCAAAAGACAGAGCAAGAGTAGGAAGGCAGTGCAGGTGTCCCCTGCGGTCATCTCCCTGCAAAACAGGTATACCACTTTGGATACTGTTGAGGGAGATGGCTCACCAGGGGAAGGCAGCAGCAGCCAGGTTCATGGCACCGTGGCTGGCTCTGCTGCACAGCAGGGCAGGAAGAAAAATGGCAGGGCTATAGTGATCGGGGACTCGATCGTAAGGGGAATAGATAGGCGGTTCTGTGGACAATCGAGACTCCAGGATGGTATGTTGCCTCCCTGGTGCAAGGGTCAAGGATGTCTCGGAGCAGCTGCAGGACATTCTGGGTGGGGGGGGGGGGGGGGGGGGGGGGGGGGGTGAACAGCCAGCTGTCGTGGTGCACATAGGCACCAACGATATAGGTAAAAAACGGGATGTGGTCCTACATGCGGAATTCAGGGAGTTAGGAGTTAAACTAAAAAGTAGGACCTCAAAGGTAGTAATCTCAGGATTGCTACCAGTGCCACGTGCTAGTCAGAGTAGGAATGTCAGGATAGATAGGATGAATGCGTGGCTCGAGAGATGGTGCAAGAGGGAGGGATTCAGATTCCTGGGGCATTGGGACCGGTTCTGGGGGAGGTGGGACCAGTACAAACCGGACGGTCTGCACCTGGACAGGACTGGAACCAATGTCCTAGGGGGGGTGTTTTCTAGAGCTGTTGGGGAGGGTTTAAACTAATGTGGCGGGGGATGGGAACCGATGCAGGAAGTTGGAAGGTAGTAAAATAGGGACAGAAGCAAAAGGAAGTAAGGGGAAAAGTGCAAGGCAGAGAAGACATAGTCAAAAATCAAAAAGGGCAATAGTACAAGGTACAGTGACTGAGGGGAGCTCAGTGAATAGGCCCAGTAATACTAAAAGGAATTAAACTGGAGATGTTAAGATTCAAAACAGAGGTAAAAAAACCAACATAAGTGTACTTTACCTGAATGCTCGTAGTATTCGTAATAAAGTAAATGAGTTGATGGCACAAATCATCGTAAATGACTATGATTTAGTGGCCATTACTGAAACATGGTTAAAGGATGGTCATAAGAACATAAGAACATAAGAACTAGGAGCAGGAGTAGGCCATCTGGCCCCTCGAGCCTGCTCCGCCATTCAATGAGATCATGGCTGATCTTTTGTGGACTCAGCTCCACTTTCCGGCCCGAACACCATAACCCTTAATCCCTTTATTCTTCAAAAAACTATCTATCTTTACCTTAAAAACATGTAATGAAGGAGCCTCAACTGCTTCACTGGTCAAGGAATTCCATAGATTCACAACCCTTTGGGTGAAGAAGTTCCTCCTAAACTCAGTCCTAAATCTACTTCCCCTTATTTTGAGGCTATGCCCCCTAGTTCTGCTGTCACCCGCCAGTGGAAACAACCTGCCCGCATCTATCCTATCTATTCCCTTCATAATTTTAAATGTTTCTATAAGATCCCCCCTCATCCTTCTAAATTCCAACGAGTACAGTCCCAGTCTACTCAACCTCTCCTCATAATCCAACCCCTTCAGCTCTGGGATTAACCTAGTGAATCTCCTCTGCACACCCTCCAGCGCCAGTACGTCCTTTCTCAAGTAAGGAGACCAAAACTGAACACAATACTCCAGGTGTGGCCGCACTAACACCTTATACAATTGCAACATAACCTCCCTAGTCTTAAACTCCATCCCTCTAGCAATGAAGGACAAAATTCCATTTGCCTTCTTAATCACCTGTTGCACTTGTAAACCAACCTTCTGTGACTAATGCACTAGCACACCCAAATCTCTCTGAACAGCGGCATGCTTTAATATTTTATTGTTTAAATAATAATCCCGTTTGCTGTTATTCCTACCAAAATAGATAACCTCACATTTGTCAACATTGTATTCCATCTGCCAGACCCGAGCCCATTCACTTAACCTATCCAAATCCCTCTGCAGACTTCCAGTATCCTCTGCACTTTTCGCTTTACCACTCATCTTAGTGTCATCTGCAAACTTGGACACATTGCCCTTGGTCCCCAACTCCAAATCATCAATGTAAATTGTGAACAATTGTGGGCCCAACACGGATCCCTGAGGGACACCACTAGCTATTGATTGCCAACCAGAGAAACACCCATTTATCCCAAATCTTTGCTTTCTATTAATTAACCAATCCTCTATCCATGCTACTACTTTACCCTTAATGCCATGCATCTTTATCTTATGCAGCAACCTTTTGTGTGGTACCTTGTCAAAGGCTTTCTGGAAATCCAGATATACCACATCCATCGGCTCCCCATTATCTACTGCACTGGTAATGTCCTCAAAAAATTCCACTAAATTAGTTAGGCATGACCTGCCTTTTACGAACCCATGCTGCGTCTGCCCAATGGGACAATTTCTATCCAGATGCCTCGCAATTTCTTCCTTGATGATAGATTCCAGCATCTTCCCTATTACCGAAGTTAAACTCACTGGCCTATAATTTCCTGCTTTCTGCCTACCTCCTTTTACTATGACTGGGAGTTAAATATCCAAGGGTATCAAACTATTCGGAAGGACAGAGTGGATGGTAAGGGAGGTGGTGTTGCTCTGTTATTTAAGGATGACATCCGGGCAATAGTAAGGGATGACATCGGTGCTATGGAGGATAAGGTTGAATCCATTTGGGTGGAAATCAGGAATAGTAAGGCGAAAAAGTCACTGATAGGAGTAGTCTATCGGCCACCAAATAGTAACGAGATGGTGGGGCAGGCAATAAACAAAAAAATAACTGATGCATGTAGAAATGGTACAGCAGTTATCATGGGGGATTTTAATCTACATGTCGACATGTCGGTCAAGGCAACCTTGAGGAGGAGTTTATAGAATGTATCCACGATAGTTTCCTAGAACAGTATGTAATGGAACCTACGAGGGAACAAGCGGCCCTAGATCTTGTCCTGTGTAATGAGACAGGATTGATTCATGATCTCATAGTTAGTGATCCTCTCGGAAGGAGCGATCACAATATGGTGGAATTTAAAATACAGATAGATAGAACAGTACAGCACAGAACAGGCCCTTCGGCCCTCAATGTTGTGCCGAGCCATGATCACCCTACTTAAACCCACGTAACCCGTATACCCGTAACCCAACAATCCCCCCATTAACCTTACACTACGGGCAATTTAGCATGGCCAATCCACCTAACCCGCACATCTTTGGACTGTGGGAGGAAACCGGAGCACCCGGAGGAAACCCACGCACACACGGGGAGGACGTGCAGACTCCACACAGACAGTGACCCAGCTGGGAATCGAACCTGGGACCCTGGAGCTGTGAAGCATTGATGCTAACCACCATGCTACCGTGAGGACCGTGATGGAGGGGGAGAAAGTAAAATCAAATACTAGTGTTTTGTGTTTAAACAAAGGAGATTACAATGGGATGAGAGAAGAACTAGCTAAGGTCAACTGGGAGCTAAGACTTTATGGTGGAACAGTTGAGGAACAGTGGAGAACCTTCCAAGCGATTTTTCACAGTGCTCAGCAAAGGTTTATACCAACAAAAAGGAAGGACGGTAGAAATTTTTTGAGGACATTACCAGTGCAGTAGATAATGGGGAGCCAATGGATGTGGTGTATCTGGATTTCCAGAAAGCCTTTGACAAGGTGCCACACAAAAGGTTGCTGCATAAGATAAAGATGCATGGCATTAAGTGTAAAGTAGTAGCATGGATAGAGGATTGGTTAATTAATAGAAAGCAAAGAGTGAGGATTAATGGGTGTTTCTCTGGTTGGCAATCAGTAGCTAGTGGTGTCCCTCAGGGATCCGTGTTGGGCCCACAATTGTTCACAATTTACATAGATGATTTGGAGTTGGGGACCAAGGGCAATGTGTCCAAGTTTGCAGATGACACTAAGATGAGTGGTAAAACGAAAAGTGCAGAGGATACTAGAAGTCTGCAGAGGGATTTGGATAGGTTAAGTGAATGGGCTCGGGTCTGGCAGATGGAATACAATGTTGACAAATGTGAGGTTATCCATTTTGGTAGGAATAACAGCAAACGGGATTATTATTTAAACAATAAAATATTAAAGCATGCCGCTGTTCAGAGAGACCTGGGTGTGCTAGTGCATGAGTCACAGAAAGTTGGTTTGCAGGTGCAACAGGTGATTAAGAAGGCGAATGGAATTTTGCCTTCATTGCTAGAGGGATGGAGTTTAAGACTAGGGAGGTTATGTTGCAATTGTATAAGGTGTAGTGAGGCCACACCTGGAGTAATGTGTTCAGTTTTCGTCTCCTTACTTGAGAAAGGACATACTAGCACTGGAGGGTGTGCAGAGGAGATTCACTAGGTTAATCCCAGAGCTGAAGGGGTTGGATTATGAGGAGAGGTTGAGTAGACTGGGACTGTACTCGTTGGAATTTAGAAGGATGAGGGGCGATCTTATAGAAACATTTAAAATTATGAAGGGAATAGATAGGATAGATGTGGGCAGGTTGTTTCCACTGGCGGGTGAAAGCAGAACTAGTGGACATAGCCTCAAAATAAGGGGAAGTAGATTTAGGACTGAGTTTAGGAGGAACTTCTTCACCCAAAGGGTTGTGAATCTATGGACTTCCTTGCCCAGTGAAGCAGTTGAGGCTCCTTCACTACATGTTTTTAAGGTAAAGAGAGATAGTTTTTTGTAGAATAAAGGGATCAAGGGTTATGGTGTTCGGGCCGGAAAGTGGAGCTGAGTCCACAAAAGATCAGCCATGATCTCATTGAATGGCGGAGCAGACTCGAGGGGCCAGATGGCCTACTCCTGCTCCTAGTTCTTATGTTCTTATGTTCACTGTCACAGTGCACCAGCTTCTCAAGACGAATTGAGAAACAGTTCCATTGTTACCTAATTGGATGACTCTTTATGCTCAGTCCATTAGTCTTGTTGTCTCGTTCCCAAACGTACATTTAAAATAAATGCAATGGGAGTATTATTCAGCCCACAATTGCCATCAGGGAGAACGGTGACACGAGCGGAAAAACAACAAACCATCCCCACTCTACGAACCGTCACCCCAATAACTCAAAGAATAGCTCTCCCCATCCCTAATTCCCCGCAACTACCTCCCCTCTCCCTAGTAGTTGATGGTAATCAACTCTTTCAATTGAAGAGACCCCATCTCTTGTGGAATGCCTCAATCGACCCCCTTCAAGATAAACCTTCTCCAAATACAGAAACTCCATCAGGTCCCCAGCTACACTAAGGCACTGGGTGGAGAGACTGACCTCCGCCCCAACAGGACACTCCTGCGAGCAATCAGCGAGGCGAAGACTGTCTGCCCCCACTCTCATCTGCAGCTTTGACAAGTCCAACACCCCAAATATGGCCCCCAGGGGACTGGCTCCAAATCCAAGTGTAAGATTGTCAGCATGGTGCTGAAAAGACAACCCCCAAAATTTCTCCAACTTCGGGCAGGACCAGAACACATGTACACGGTTGGTCAGACCTCCCACACCACTTGCAAGTGTCCTTTACCCCCTCAAACAACTGGCTCATCTTGGCCTCGTCAGGTACACACTGTGCATCACCTTTAACTGTATTAACCCAGTCTCAAACATGAGGTTGAGGCATTCATCCTCCACAACACCTCACACCACAACCCCGCCTCCAATGCCACCCCAACTCCTCCCACTTGACCTTAAACCCCCCTCCAGTGACGCTATGTCCTCTTCCAAAATCCTCCCATAAATCACTGAGATGATCCCCCCTTTTCCAACTCCATCACCACAACACGCCCTCCAACAATGAGGAGGGAGGTGTCACCGTAAATGTCGGAAAAACCTCCATTGCAATGTCTCACGCGTACACATACCTAAAGGCCTCCGCTGCGGAATCCCAAAATTCTCCGTCAACTCCTCCAAACTCACAAGCCGCCCTTCCAAAAATAAGTCCAAGCACCTCAACGCAATGCCTCAAACAAAAGGAGGGCATGGGACACCCCTGTCTCATTCCCCTTTGCAGCTGAAAATATTACAAGTTTACCTCACTTGCAAGAACTGACCTTCAGTTCCTTATATAACAAATTGACCACACCACAAATTTAAGCCCAATCCCAAACTGCTCCAACACCGCAAACAAATAACTTCTTTCTACTCGATCAAACGTCTTCTCCACACCCAGCGTTACCACCACCTCCAGCTCCCCCCTTCTGATGGGGAGAGCACCACATTTAAAAGGGGGCCATGTATTCAAGGCAACGGCCTACCCTTTACAAACCCTGTCTGACCTTTTGCAGTCATCTGCGGAAGGCACTCCTCCAACCTCAGCACCAACCCAACTTTGTCCAGAATCTTGGCATACACATTTAACAGGGATATTAGCCAATATGACCCACACTCCACCGGGCCCTTTCCTTTTTTAACAACAGCGAAATAGATGTCTGTCCCATTGTCTCTGGGAGTGCCCCGTTAGCCACCTTGTCCATCTTCTTCCTATGCTACCCAAAATGCTCAGCAAACTGCCACTCAAACGCCACCGTCATCGCCTTGGCCAGTGTGCCCACTGTAATGGTACAGCCCCAGCCGGCGAGCTTATCTCGCCATCTCTCCTCCCACAGAACTCTGCACTGAACCCGAGCTCTCAGGCTCATTCCTTTTCATCCCTATTCTTCCATTGGGTTTTCAACATCCTCTGATTACCACTTTACTGGGCACTGATCATATAAAATTCCCCTCATAAACTGAGTGAAAAGGGCCAAAAAAATGAAAGCTCGTGCGGGAGCCACCCAACGAGCGACCTCCACCTACATGTCGCCACCGGAAGTGCCCCATTCTGCAAAATGTTTGATGACAATCAATGGTCCCCCTACAGGAAAAGGTTGGGAACCACTGAACTGATGCCCTCTTGAATGCCTCAATTGAACCTGCCTTCAAGATACCTCCAGGCAGTGCACCCCAGGCCCCAGCTACTCGTTGTGTGAAAAGGTTTTTTCTCTATCCCATTTGTTTCTTTTACAATCAGTTTAATTCTACTATGTCCATCGCATCCCCCTCCCTCAACGATTTTGATCACCTCTATCAAATCTGTTTTTGGCCTTCCCATCTACAAGGATAACAATCCCAACTTTTCAAATCTACCTTTATGACTGAAGTTTCTCATTCCTGGAAACATTCTTGTAAACCTCTTCTGCACTCTCTCCAATGCATTCGCATCTTTCTTACAGTGTTGCACCCAGAACTGTACACAATATTCCAGCTGAGGTCTAACCAGAGTCCTGTATGATGTCCGGCATTACTTCCTTGCTTTTGCACTCTATACCACTATTAATAAAGCCCAGGATAGATGTTCATAAAATTTACAGTGCAATAGGAAGCCATTCGGCCCATCGAGCCTGCACCAGCCCTTGGAAAAAGCACCCTACTTAAGCCATGCCTCCACCTTGTCCCCTTAACCCAATAGCCCAACCTCACCTTTTGGACATGAAGGGGCAATTTATCATGTCCAATCCACCAAACCTGCACATCTTTGGACTGTGGGAGGAAACCGGAGCACCCGGAGGAAACCCACGCAGACACAGGGAGAAAGTGCAAGCTCCACATAGACAGTCGCTCGAGGCCAGAATTGAATCCAGGTCCTCGTCCTCGAAGCTATGAGGCAACAGTGCTACCCACCGTGCCACCTAGCTGCCCATACTGTATGCTATATGCTTTATTAACTGCTCTCTCCACCTGTTCTGTCAGCTTTCGTGACTTTTGTACAAATACACCCAGATTCCTCCATTCCTGCACCCGCTTTACAGCTGTATCCCTCAGTTTATATTTTGTCTCCATGTTCTTACTAAAATGAATCACCGCATAACTTGCCTGTGTCCTTTTGAAGTTCTGCACAGTTTACAATGCTTCTAAGTTTTGTATCATCCACAAACTTTGAAATTGTCCCCTCGCACAAGGGAGGTGGTGGCATAGTGGTATCGTCACTAGACTAGTAATCCAGAGACCCAAGATAATGCTATGGGGTCCTGGGTTCAAATCCCACCATGGCGTATGGTGCGATTTGAATTCAAATAATCCTGGATTTAAAAGTCCAATGGTGACCATGACACCATTGCCGATTGTCGGTGAAAACCCATCTGGTTCACTGATGTCCTTCAGGGAAGGAAATCTGCCGTCCTTACCCGGTCGAGCCTACATGTGAATCCAGATCCACACAACGATGGGGTTGATTCTTAACTGCCACTCAGTTCAAGAGCAATTAGGAATGGGCAACAAATCTGGCCCAGTTAGTGGCACCCAGATCCCAAGAACGAATAATTAAAAAAATATAGATCATTAATATAGATCAGGAAAAGCAAGGATCACAATACCGATCTGTGGGGGATGCCACCACAACCTTCTTCCAGCCCAGGAAATATCCATTGATTACTCTGTTTCCAATCACTCAGACAATTTTGTATCCAAGTTGCTACTGCCCCTTTTATCCTATGAACTCTAACTTTTCTCACAAGTCTGTTGTATGGCACTGTTGAATGCCCTTTGGAATTGCCCTTGACCTCCACCTGATCACAGACCTTCTGCTTTGTTTGACTTTCACCGCTCCATTTTCACTTGTTCCAAGCATATTACATTTTAACTTTACAAGCTCTAATGAAAAGGCCACAAAAGGCCTGGAATTCTGGGCGGGACTTTACCACACGTTTCAGAATTTCGACGTGGGAATGGAAAGCCAGGCCCTGAGCGAGCATTTGATGACTGTCTCTGGGCCTGCTGTCCAATTAAGACAGCTCCCCAGTCTCCTGATGCTGCTGGCCCAATCAGAGGTTCAGCAAATGCCTCATCACTACCTACCACTGAGAGAGATGGATGGGAGCTGGTGAGGTAGGTTAGAGACCGCACGCCTCCAACAGGTAAATTAAAAGCAAAATGAAGAATTCAGGGGACTGAGGATCAGAGGGGAAATTTCTGGAGCCTTCACATCTGCCAAAGCCTGGCTCGTCAGAGTGGGAATCCATTCCGTATCCCAGCCAACTGCTGAGAAAATACCCCAGCCCTGCGGGGCTTGTTTCCGTGTGGCTCCCCACTATTTTACTGGCTCTCGCCTCCTCATCTTGCCACCTAAACAGCACAAATTGGTGGCTCATACTCAACTCGCCTTTGATTGTCACTGCTCAGATCACAAGCCATTCCAGTGATGCAACTGGACTAAATTTCTCTCTTTCTCTCTCTCTCTCTGGATTCCATTTCAAGGACTGGTTTTTTTGGACTCGATTACTTGAGCTCAGCCAGCTTTGCATTAAAAACGCACTCACTGCTCCACCCCTGGAGACATTCACTGAATGTTAACCATTGGATGTTGCATTGTGTAGTCAGAAGCCTGAGTTTTTCCTCCCTCCCTGGTCAGGAATGCAGATTCAGGACAATACCCGGTGTCATGATATGCAAACATGCAGCTAATGAACACATAGAATAGGACACGACCAATGAGCAGTCGGACACCCAGGGGTGGTATCTCACTATAAAAGAGATGAGGCACTCATACTCCGCCTCTTTCCAAGACCAACATCTACAGAGTGAGACAGGATGTATCCTCAGCATCACACCCCAGCACGTGGCTTAGAGCAAGGCTGGTTCAGTTAGACTGAGTTACTACATTTAGATTAACAGAGAGTCGAACTCATTGAGAACTGTGCTAATAGTTCAATAAAACACATTTGACTCACTTAAAAGTCTGGAGCATCTTTTACTCAAAACTGCATAAAGTGGCAGCTTGTGTTATTCCAAATTACGTAACACATCATGATACCAGGAGTCTGTTCAATCTAGTTAGTTTAACTCAGCAAGATCCGTGACGACCAGCGAATGTATGCCGGCACAATGGAAATGATTCTGGCTCCTCACCAGCTCAGGACCTCCAGCGATCTCGTGCCAACTGGTGGACATTCAAGCAGAAATTTCAGCTTTATGTCGAAGCATCAGACCTCAATGGTGCGTCTGATGCATGGAAGATAGCTCTTCTCTTCACCACGGCGGGTGATCAGGCCGTGGAAATATTCAACTGCTGAAGACCAGTTCAAGCCAAAGTTTCAGACCATCCTGGGCAAGTTGGACAGCCACTGTGAGGTGGACACCAACAAAATCTTCAAGCACGACATATTCAAGCAACGATTGCAAGGTAAAGCCGAATCCTTAAACTCATATTTAACTAATCTTAGTCTGGTAGCGCAATCCTGCAACTTCAGTGATATCACTGACTCCATGGTCAGAGACCAAATCGTTTTTGGAGTTCACTCTGATCCTCAGAGAGAGCAGTAACTGAAGATCAAGCGCATGACCCTGCCAGTCGAGATTGAAACATGCACAGTGCATGAGCACACTGAAAATCGCTATTCCCAGTACAAAACGGCAGAAAGTGATAAACTAGCCTCCCATGAGGCGGAGAGTGTGCAGACCATCTCCCGGATGCAGTGCCTCAACATTGACAAAATCGGCCATTTTGCACGCTCTTCCCGGGGCCCGACGCATGCGCAATGCGAACGGGATAACAAAGCGGCCAAAACCCTCACTGCGCATGTGCAATGACGCACAGAGCATCAGAAAGCCAGCTTCACGACGTGTTCGAACTGCGGCACCGCCCATTTAAAGAAACACTGCCCTGCAAGAGGCAGATGCTGTTTAAACTGCGGGAAGCCAGGCCATTATGCAGCCCTCTGCAGATTTGAACCACCAGTCAGGAGCTAGCACTCCCAATTTTGATGACGGCGTGTCCGGAGTGTGCAACAATTTCTGCAGGATTCTGATCCCGGCAGTGCAACGGACCCAGTTGCTGAATGCCTGGACAATGCCTACCATGTGGGCATTATTACAATGTGTGAATATGCCACCCCAGACTCATCGCAAGTCCAGTCAATCCTAGCTGTGGATTCCGAGGACGAATGGCGAGCATTGATAAAGGTCAACCACTGCCCCATCCAGTTCAATCTGGACACAGGTGCCTCTGCCAACCTCCTCTCACAGGCAAACTTCAGACTTCAGCCTGCAAGCTCCTGGATTACAACGGGAATGCTATCACGGCACTGGGATCCTGCCATCTGCACGTATCCAACCGACACACACAAGCACGGTTATGCTTTGAAATTGTTAAGCCGGACAGGGCATCCCTCCCAGGTGCGCATGCCTGCAAGCAGCTGAACCTCATTCAAAGGATTTACATCACAACATCCTCCCGTGTGGATCTTCAGGCCGGTATCGGCGATATCCTCTCCCAGTATCCAGATGTGTTCAACGTGATGGGCATGCTGCTGTATCGATACAAGATTCTGCTACAACCTGATGCCAAGCCAGTGGTCCACGCACAACGACGTGTCCCTGCTCCATTGAGAGAGCACCTGAAGCACAGCTCAAAGATCTTCAGCAAAAAGGCATAATATCCAAGGTCACCAAACCGACTGACCGATGGTGTGCGTTAAAAAGTCTTCGGGGGACCTGAGCATCTGCATTGATCCCAAGGTTCTCAATAAGAATATCATGCGGGAACACTACCCCATCCCGAAGCGGGAGGAACTCACGAGTGAGATGGCACACGCGCTCTTCTTCACCAAATTGGATGCATCACAAGGATTTTGGCAAATCCAGCTGGAAGAGTCCAGCAGAAGGCTCTGCACCTTCAACACGCCTTTTGGCAGATACTGCTACAATCGCATGCCATTTGGCATCATCTCAGCATCGGAGATATTTCATCGCATCATGGAGCAGATGATGGAAGGCATTGAAGGGGTTCGTGTGTACGTGGACGACATCATCGTATGGTCCATGACCCCTGAAAAACATGTGTCCCGTCTCCAGAAGGTATTCCGCTGTGTACATGCCAACCGCCTAAAGTTAAACAGGTCCAAATGTTGTTTTGGCACATTGATGCTCAAGTTCCTAGGCGACCAGATCTCACAGCATGGTGTGGCCTGGACACAGGCAAAATCAAGGCCATCGAGGCGATGAAGGTCCCGGAGGACAAAAAGGTGCTGCACTTCTTGGGTATGGTCAATTTTCTGGGCAAGTTCATTTCAAACATGGCCACACACACCACGGCCCTACACAACCTGGTGAAAAAGTCAACTGCATTTGAGTGGGAGGTGGCACACCAGAGTGGCTGGAGCTGAAAGGCAAGCTCACCACTGCACCAGTCAGAAGAACATAAGAACATAAGAATGGCATTTTTCAACCCAGACCGGGAGACAAAGATAGCTACAGATGCGAGTCAGGAAGGCATCGGTGCGGTGTTGCTTCAACATAATGACACATCATTCTAGGCACCAGTAGCCTACGCATCAAGGGCGATGACGCCTACTGAAACCAGATGTGCTCAGATTGAGAAGGAGTGCTTGGGTCTTCTCATCGGCATCCTCAAATTTCATGACTATGTCTATGGCCTGTCGATATTCACTGTCGAGACAGATCATAGGCCTCTGGTCCACATCATCCATAAGGACCTGAACGAGGTGACGCCTCGGTTGCAGAGAATCCTGATTAAACGTAGGAGGCATGATTTCAACTTGGTGTACACACCTGGCATTGAGCTCACCATCGCTGACACATTGTCCCACTCCGTCACCTCGCCCAGTGAGCCGCTGGAGATCATTCAGAACATCGAATCACAGGTGCAGCTGTGTGCTAGCACTCTCCCGGCGACAGATGAGAAGGTAGTTCTCATCTGTGATGAGACAGCCAAAGACCCCCTCTTGCAGCGCGTCATCTACAACCTCACCAATGGCTGGCAGAAAGGGCAGTGCCCACAATTTTACAATGTGAAGGATGACCTGACGGTGATTGATGGTATCCTCCTCAAGCTGGACAGGATTGTCATTCTGCTCAGTTTCCAGCGCTTGGTGCTATGCCAGATTCATGAGGGACACCTGGGCATTGTGAAGTGCAGATGCAGGGCCTGACAAGCTGTCCACTGGCCCGGCATCAACCAGGACATCACGGACATGGTCCTGAACTGTGTTACCTGTCAGCGGTTCCAGCCAGCGCAGGTAGGGAGGCGCTCCAGCAGCATGACATAGTGACCTCTCCGTGGTCCAAGGTTGGCATTGACCTCTTTCATGTGAATGGTCGCGACTACATATTGATCATCGGCTATTTCTCAAATTACTCTGAGGTACTGAAGCTCCCGGACCTCACCTCTCGGACCGTCATCAAAGTCTGTAAGGAGACGTTCTCAAGGCATGGCATCCCAATCACCGTCGTGAGCGACAGTGGCTCGTGCTTTACCGATCAAGAATGGTCCACCTTTGCCAGGTCATACAATTTCCAACATGTCACCTCCAGAACGCACTATCCGCAGTCCAATGGAAAAGTCGAGAAAGGGATGCACATTGTGAAACAGCTCATCTGCAAGGCTGCGGACTCGGCTTCCGACATATACCTTGCACTGCTCGCATACAGGGCGACTCCATTGTCCACTGGCATGTCGCCGGCTCAACTCCTGATGAACAGCGACCTGCGGATGACGCTTCCAGCCATACACCTGCCCAACCTGGATCACCTCCCAGTGCTGCAGAAGATGCAGCAGCTCAGAGACCGTCAAAAGCAGGGCTATGATGCCCATGCCACCGATCTGGCCGTGCTATCCCCGGCAGACACTGTCAGGATCAAGATACCGGATGGTGATGGTCTGCCCTGGCTGCCATTGTTCGACAGGCCGCGCCCTGCTCTTATGTTGTACGTATGGCTGATAGCTCCATTGTGCGAAGGAATCGACGGGCACTGCGCAAAGTTGCCTACCTGCAACCACTTTCCCCTCCATTTCCACATGTTGAATTGCCACCTCCTGATACCTCACACCTCAGTTCAATAAAACACATTGAACTCAATTCAAAGTCTGGAGCATCTTTTACTCAAAACTGCATCAAGTGGCAGCTTGTGTTATTCCAAATTACATAACACATCACCCTGCTCCGGAAACCTGACGCAGGAAAAAGTGCCCCAGATGGTTGGATTTTGTTTGGGGGGGTGGGATGAAATGGGAGTTGGGCCCACTCGACCCGGAAACTGACTGGAGTCAGCAGCACAGGGTTTCTAGGTGCGAGGGCAGGCAGGGTGAAAAGTGCCTCCGGCCCACACCCCTCATACCCCTCAGTACACCCCGCACACTCCCACTCCATGCCATCTCATGCCCCCTACCCAACTCCTATGATCCCCATAAACGCCATCCCAAACTATGCCCCTTTACCTTCTCCCATGTACCACTATAGTCCCAATACCAACTTTTGCCACCGACCACCCCCATGGTCTCTCTCTAAATCCCAAACCATGACCCTCACTCCCTTAGTGTCAAATGCCTGAGCCCTGTCGTGTTATTCACCCTGGGGTAACACGGACTGCAACTGGGATGCAGTTGTACTGGAAAGCAGACACCAAACTTAGACATTGGTTCAATACGATTTATTGAACTTCTGTAACAATGCACACAGCTTGCTGTGGGTTGACACTCTATTACTTTAAGTGTGCTAACTCTAACTATCTAGACCAGACTAGCTCTGAGCCACGTGTAGAAGGTGCTAACTAATATATACACCCTGACTGTCACTACAGTTGTCACCAGTGGAAAGAGACGGATTGCTGATGCCTCGTGTATTTTATAGTAGGAAGCCGCCCTCTAGAGTTCTATCTGGTGATTGGTTGTGTTCTGTCCTGTGTGTTAATTGGCTATCCTGGGTGTCTGTCATTGCCTGTCTTTACCTCGTTCTCTGCATGAGAGCATATTATGACAAGCCCCACCTCCTGCCACTCTCGCCCAGTCAAGATCAACTCCACACCTCTCCTTCTGCATCTCTCTCTCTCCCCTCCAAAACAATCGTGAAAGGGAAAATTATGGAGCTGTCAAGCATGGTATAACCTACCAAATTGAAAACCCATCCTACTTCTCAAATTGCTTCTTCTATTTTCCCAGCGCTGTTTTCCTGCATCTGAGTTTAGACATTCACCTAATTCCCTGGATGAAGAGAAGGTGTCTCAGATTGTGATGGTTCTGTTTAGCTTCCTTACATCTATTTATTTCTCCTTTTTTTAGACGTCTCTCTCTCTCTCTTTGTGTAGTTCAGTGCAAGGTAGTTATAGCAACCATATGGCACTGAGTCAGTTGTACTGTGCATGCAAGGTATGCAGGAAGTAAGTGAGTTTCTCTCCTGAAATTATGAGGTACTTTTAAATTACAATCAGCTCATTTGCATCCTACACCAAAACTGCAATTATGGCCTGACTTCGTCTTCAGGGGAAAGAGCTTCTTTCAAACTTGAGAATAGAACAGACAGAAGTTGAGGTACATAATTCATTTTTAGCAATTGATTGTAGTTTTTAACTCCTGCTGCTGAAACGTGATCCAGTAGATTGTCACGTAGAGTTGTGAGTTTATTTGTGTGTTTGCCTGGTTGGGGAGTCGCGCACCAAGGGATATGGATCTAAAATTAAGTGTAAATATTGAGGGGAAATGTTTTCAGTCGAGAATTCTGAGGCTGTGGAATGCACATTTGGAGCAAATGATTGAACAGAAACCAGAGGTGAAATTCAACTGATGACTGCACTTTTCGTGTGCTGTTGGTGGGGGGTGGGGAAATTAGGGTGTGTAGGGTTGGAATAGACGCACTTGCAGCGAACCTTTGACCCCCAAAACCTATATGATGCAATGTTTAGCTTGATGTAACCATCACGAGACCTATGGGGTTGAGCAATCAATCTCCTTGTGAGTCTTACCCAATACGAGTTTCTCTCCTAAGAGGGTGCGTGGAGCCCTAAATCATCCATGGTTAGGTTCTGTATAAAGTCAGCCAGCCATGGTATTGACAGCACAGATCCGGCTGGGATCTGATGTATATTGTATGTTTATTTATTTTGAATTTTTTTCCAATTAATGGGCAATTTAGCGTGACCAATCCACCTACCCTGCACATCTTTGGGTTGTGGGGGTGAGACCCACGCAGGCACGGGGAGATTGTGCAAACTCCGGGAAGTGGCCGGGGGCCAGGATCGAACCCGGGTCCTCAGCAGCGCCGTGAGGAAGCAGTGCCAACCACTGCATCACCGTGCTGCCCCTGTGTTTCTCGATTTTTAAAACCACAAGTGAATCTCGCTGTCGGTAATTCGTCCTGGTGGAGGCGGAGCATCGTGGAAGCCCGGGAGACTACCGGGTTGGGTGTTTACCGTATGCGCAGAGTAGAATGCATTCACGCCGCTGTCGAGACGCCAGAGCATGGCATGCCGTCGGCCACAATTTTATCTCACGCGCGATTCTCTGCCCAATCACGTGTTCGGATAGAGAATCCCGCCCTTTGTGTTTAGACAATACGCATTTTTACTGAAATAACTGAGTTTATTTGAACATAGAATTTTAATTCATGGCTTAACACCCTACAGTGATAGAAAGGCGTGTTTCATGTTTTTATGCTATGCCTGAGCCAAGAAGTTAACTCTTTGCACACAAGTAAAGGAGATTACATTTCACTCTGTTCTTTTCTAAAGCAAGTTGAAACAATGAAAACTGAGATGGAACTTGGAGAAGCCAATGAATCCGAGTCAACTGAGGTTCAAAATGATTTTGCGTATTCTATCCTGAACCAGCCTACAGCCAAAAAAGGTAGAAGCTTTATGTGCTGGTGAACTCCTCAAAGCTACGGTTACTTATCTCAATGTCCTAGCTCCTTCTCTTCTGACTTCACTGTTCTCCACACTCCTCTTATTCTCACCCCATCATCCATATCCTCTCCATCTCATCATTGAACCTGACATCTTGATCGCAGTCAAGGCAACCTCTTACTCTACTCTTCCTTCCTACACGTACAACCTACCGTGCTCCAATGTACTTCTCCCACAACCTCTTCATGAAAAAAGCCCCTTCACAAAATCTCTGCTTTGCTTTCAACTTTGACCAGCCGGTACGTGCAGGGTGCAATTTTCAGTCACGTTTGCCATCAGGGAGAACCATGACATGGGCAGAAGGTCCAGAGAGAATAGTGAAATGCGATTCTCTCTGGAGAGATTGCGCTTCCTGAACGCCAGTGACGTTGCAAGGTTCATGCCCACAGAGGGCGAGAGCCTCATTTTAATGGATTTAAATAAGTTTGAATATGATTAGCCAGCCTCTTACCACATGATTCTCCCTCACTGAATATTCAAACAACAGCTTTTTAATTTTTTTTATAAATTTAGAGTGCCCAAATATTTTTTCCAATTAAAGGGCAATTTAGCGTGGCCAATCCACCTACCCTGCACATCTTTGGGTTGTGGGGGCGAAACCCATGCAAAGAATGTGCAAACTCCACACGGACAGTGACCCAGAGCCGGGATCGAACCTGCGACCTCAGCACCGTGAGGCAGCAGTGCTAACCACTGCGCCACCGTTCTGCCCCAACACCTTTTAAAATGTAAGATTGAAAAACAAATATTTTTTATTCAATTAGGCTAGCATTCATTGCTCATCCCTAGTTGTCTTTGTGAACTGTTGCAGTCCCTGAGGCATGGGTACACCTCATGTGCTGTTAGGGAGGGAGTTCTAGGAATTTGACCCAGTGACAGTGAAGGAACAGCGATATATTTCCAAGTCAGGGTGGTGAGTGACTTGGAGAGGAACTTCCAGATATCTGCTGCTCTTGTCCTTCTAGATGATAGTGGTTGTGGGTTTGGAAGGTGCTGTCTAAGGAACCTTGGTGAGTTAATCCAGTGCATCTTGTAGAGGGTTCACACAGCTGCCACTGTTCATCGGCGGTGGAGGGTTTGAATGTTTATGGAAAGGGTAGCAATGAGGCGGGCGCCTTTTTCCTCGTTGGTGTTGAGCTTCTTGGGTGTTGTTGGAGCTGCACTCCAAGCAAGTGGAGAGTATTCCATTACACGCCTGACTTGTGTCTTGTAGATGGTGGGCAGGCTTTGGGTGGGGTCAAGAGGTGAGTTACTCGCCATAGAATTAATATGGCTAGTCCAGTTCAGTTTCTAATCAATGGTATCCCCCAGGATGTTGATTCAGTTGAGGGGATCCCTCCGGGGACACAGAAATAAGTATAGCCTCTGGGGGAGAGGGACATGCCTGTGGCACAGGTTTGCACTGACCCATGGCACTGTACCAACCTGGCAGTGCCAACCTTTGCCAGGGGGCAGTGATGGGGTGGGCCCTCTGGACAGCCACGGTGGAAGGGGAGGATCCATTATGTGTGGTGGGGATGAGTGTCAAACCATTGGGGTGTAATTTGCAGGCACAGGGAGCAGAGTGGCCAATGGGGGGGGGGGGGGGGGGGGGCCTGGGGGGAATGGGGAGATGCCAGCAATACTCCTGCAGTGCAGGGGGGGGGGGGGGGGTGTAGTGAGCCCAATAATTGTGGGAGGGTGGGAGAGCGAACCCAATGATTATGGGGTGGGGAGGCTGGAGAAGAGAAGAGCCCGATGATTGTGGCAGCGGGAGGGTTGGGGGGTGGGCTTAGGGGAGTTGATGTTCACCTCTAATCAGGACGCTCTTTAAAGATGCCCCCCCCCCCCCGATCTTTGTGGAGCCAGGCTTGCCGGCTCTATTGGGCCTCGCCCCACCAGACTGACAGTGCAAACCACGTCCACTCATTTTCTTTTCTTCGCAGAGGCTCAAAGTCTGGAGAGAAAAGTGGGCTGTGCAGCCGGAGAGCTACAGGCCTGTTTTCAGACAGAGCCCGACACTTTGAAAAAATACGATAAAGTTCCGCCCGCTATGACTCTAGACCAAACTAATCACTGTCTCATCTCTGCCCTTGGCACTTTTGCCCCTTGCAAAACTGTTACCTATTTTCCAGCCTTGTTGCCCTTTTTGGTGCATCCTTATTTTCAGCCTTTGATCAGAGGAGTGTAAACTTAAAGGTACTTGCTGCATAACTGGCTTAGTCATTAATGATTAAATATGGCTTCACTACGTCAACTCCATCATATTTTACTTTCTACAGCTGGAACCATCCATTACACAACAATCATCCTGGAAAGACAATTCCATGCTCCTTTGTTTTGAACCCAACCATCTCTTCATTGCCCACAACTCTCACCTCATGCACTAATGTTGTGTTGACAGATTTATTCATCTCTAAGACCAAATAAACTGTGTACCTGCCTCCACTGCTTCCTTTTCTTCTCTCTCAGCAACATTTCCTTTCCAGAGTTTCCAAATTGTTCTATCCCAGACCTGTTACTCTGGACCGTCCACTCTCTTGAAGGCTTATCGCACCCATGAAACCCATCTTTGGTTTCCTCAATCGTGCCCGCATGCCATATTATCTACTTCAATAGTTCCCTTTCATCCATCCAGCGCTCTTTCCTTGTCCCTTCTAACCGATATTGTTAACCTCTTTTCAAACACCCATATTTGATTCACCAATCTTCTCCCACGACATCCATCCCTCGAACTTCCATTTCTTCTTCATCTTGAATGTCGCATTGGCTCCCAGATCCATGCCTACCTTACCTGAAACTTGCTGTTATGATAAATCCAGTTACATTTTCAATCCTTTTCACGGCACTGCAACAGCTCTAGCCAAAGTCATGAAGACACCTATGTAACATTGACTGTGGTGCATTATCCTTTCTCGCCCTCCTGAAACTTCCTGTAGCGTTTGATACAATTGGAAATGCCATTCCCCTCCAGCACCTCTTTTCCATTGTCTAAATCTTTGGAACTGACCTTGTATGGTCACATTCTAATTGAATATAGGCAATGAATTAGCAGCACCTTCTCTTTGCTGATATATACCCTGTTTTTGGATGTGTGCGAATGATACTTAGCCCTACAACTCTCTCACTTCTTCTTGACTGCATCCATGTTGTCAGTCTTTTTGTCCATTGTCAAGTGTTAAATTGGTCACAAATCTGGCTCAAACTGGGAAAGAGTACACATTTGGTATAGTATGTGCAACAAGCATCATTCCTTGTGACTGATTCCACTCTGTCCTTTGCCAGTTTTCTCATGCCTACCAAAGATTGCAGGCTTGTGCTGCTTCCTCAAACACTTTGCTATTGGTAGAAGAACTTTCAACTCGGTCATTCTTAATTATCGGAATCCCTTCTCCAAATCTTTCTATATTTTAATCTGTCTGTGAGGTCCACCTCTTGGGCCTTGCATTTCATAACCTCTTCTAATTTCCCTCTTCCTGTCTTATTGCTAGTTTTTTTTCTTGTATTTTTGAAATATCTTGGAATGGTTTTCTTAGCTAAGGATGCTATGCAAATGTGTATTATTGTTGTTAGTGGACCTTTCTAAGTTGCACGTTCATCTGAAAAGATTTTTTTTGCCAATCATCTCAAGTCTCTCAACAACTTCTACAGAATGTCAAAAATATTTACTTTCAACTTTATAAATGTCAGTTCTAAAAATCAGTTTGATTTAGGAACAATATTTAAAGTTGCTTTGTCTGTTATAGGGGTTGTTGCTATTTCAATAACTGGGTCGGATTAGTCCCTGGAAAAGCTGTTTTATGGTTCTTTTGCCTCAAAGAGTTACTTATGTGAGTGCTCAATTGACAGCATCTTGCAGTCTATATTACTAAGGATCAGAATCCTTGGAGGCATTGAAACTTTCTTGAAAGATAGTTTCGCTGGGGAATTCGAAGAAGAATATGTTGATCGTGACAGCAAAAAAGTAAATTCTGCTCACCAGCAGCCCTTGTTTGCAGACATGCTGAACTGTCAGCACACCCAAATAGATGAACAATTCACTGCCACTGTTGTTGCCGTGTCTAAATCTTCCAATAGCATATGTAACCTTATTTATGGATCTGCAATTGGTCTGTTATCACCTAATCTGTCTTTGAGTAAAAATGGTGCTAATTTGACATCAAGGTGCATGACACGCAAATTCGTGAACCATTCCATATTTTTGGGCAGTACAATAACACACTAAATAGCACTGTTGCTTCACAGCTCCAGGGTCTTAGGTTCGATTTGGGTCAGTGTCGCTGTGGAGTCTGCATGTTCTCCCTGTGTCTGCGGAGGTTTCCTCCGGTGCTCCCATTTCCTCCCACAAGTCCTGAAAGATGTGGGGTGCGATTCTCCGCACCTGCGAAAAATCGCGAAATTGTCGTAAAAAACGGGCGCGTTTTACGACGGTCGGGAAGGGTCCATTTCCCAACTTATTCACGTCCAGGAAATGGGCTAGGAACGCGGCCGTGTCAATCACGTGCGCGATGACGACGGAACGCGGTGACGACACGATCACGCCCACGTGACGCCGCCCGACGCCGTAAAAAGGCGCGGGCGAGCACAGAATCTGTAGGCCATGATGTCGGAGCCCAGGAGAGCTGCACCTCGTTTTGTGGAGGCCAATGTCGAGACGCTGCTCGATGCTGTCGAGCAGAGGAGGGGTATCATCCGCCTGCGGAGAGGGCATCGCCAACCTGCCAGCGCGGTACGCCAGGCCTGGCGTGAGGTGGCTGCTGCCGTCAGTGCTGTGGGGCAGACCCCTCGCTCTGCAGAGCAGTGCCGATAAAAGCTTCACGACCTCACCAGGGCTGCCAGGGTAAGTGCCAAGAAGGTGCCCCCTGGTCACAACCATCCCTCCCACCCCCCATTACTTATTCACCCACCTCCCCCCCTGGCACGGGGGGGTGGAGGGGGATTGGGGCAGAGTTATTTGAGGGTGGTTCACAAAGTTGTCACAGACCCAGCGCTCTGGCCCCGTGGAGAGATGCAATCGTCTTATGACAACTTGACCCCCAAACTGTGCCAGTATCTGAACGGACTGCTGATACCTGCCGTATTGTAATGATCTACCTATGTACCCTCCCCCAACAGGCCAAGTCCGCTCACAACACCCGTGAGCGGCATCAGACTGGAGGGGGTTCGCCCAACCTGCACCCCCTCACCACATTTGAGCAGAGGGCACTGGACCTTGTTGGGGGGTCTGCCACCCGGGATGTCGCGCTATGCGAGGTTGGCGGAGCTGCAACAAGTCAGACAACCCTCCTTGACAAACACCCACCCCTCCCCAATCCTCTGTCCCTTCACACACCCTGCCCACTGGGATACCTCCCCCATCCTCTGCCCCTTCACACACCCTGCTCACTGGGATACCTCCCCCATCCTCTGTCCCTTCACACACCCTGCCCACTGGGATACCTCCCCCATCCTCTGTCCCTTCACACGCTGCCCACTGGGATACCTCCCCCATCCTCTGTCCCTTCACACACCCTGCCCACTGGGATACCTCCCCCATCCTCTGTCCCTTCACACGCTGCCCACTGGGATACCTCCCCCATCCTCTGTCCCTTCACACGCTGCCCACTGGGACCGTCCAGCGGCCTGCCGAGCAAATCTAAATAACCCGTCTCATTCTCTTCCCTAGGACGTGATGCTGAACGACCAGGGCCGTCTGGCTGCAGACGGACACAGGCATCTGCCCCCACCTCACCCGGGGCCGCACGACAGAGGGTGCCCGATCAGCGGGGAGTCCCATCCTCCCCAACCCAATCTGCGGATCAGGACGCCCAGAGGGTGGCGAGACCACAAGCCACGGAAATGGCCAGGGATAACCCTCCGGACTCTGAGCGGCCCCACACCATTGAGGAGGCGCTAAATTGCGACACCATCGGGCTTGCGGCACTGCTATCTCCCACACCATCCACCATCCTAGAGACACTCACCCCGGCGGGCCTATTTAGTGATGAGTCTCCTGGGTCACAGTCTGGTTCGCACATCACAGCTGAGCAGGTACAGCAGGTGGAGGTCGGAGCAACCGAGGGCCCGGACTCGCGGAGGCCAGACCAGGCCCAGCATGCAGCTGGCTCCCAGACGTTTTCGGAGTTCCTGGAGTTTCTCAACCCACCCGCACAGCCGATGCCTCAAGAAACCCAGGGAGACAATGATGGGATGAGGGCTGTCTTCCAGACTCTGCAGACGCTGTTAGAGGAGTCAAACCGCGTCCACGAGCAGGGAGTGGTGCCGCTCATGGCAGAGACCCAGTCCGACACCGCACGGATGGCATCCGCGGTGGAGGCAATGGGTCAGGTTATGCAAGGCGTTGGGGTTAATGTGCACACGTCATCCTCGGCCCTGGACAGGGTTGCCCTCTCACAGGCAGCAATGTGCCAGAGGCAAAACAACATTGCCGGCGCCCTGCAGGCCTTGGCCCAGTCTCACCAGGTCATTGCCCAGTCGCAGCAGTCAGTCGCCGAGAGCATCAACCGCCTGACACATGTGCTGGATGGCGTCGTGCACACACAGGTTGAGATCGCACAGTCCCTGGCGGGAATGTCTAACTCCCTGGACTCCGTGTCTGCAAACCTTCGGATCCTGGTCGATACCGTTGCAGGCCTCCAGGACTGGCAGCGCCAGGTGTCGGTGGTGCGACGGGGCACCTCCCCGCTCGCACCTCTGTCCCAAAGTGAGGCCCGGGGGCCACCGGGCTCCCCGAGGGAGGAGGAGGTTTCGGGGCCCGTCCCATTAAGTCCATCACGGGACGTCCCGGAATTCTCGGCCTCCCCCCGTCCCACCCCTGGTGCATCGGGTGGGCAGCAGGCAGAGCAGGGTGGCACAATGTCACCCGAGACGCCCGCAGAGCAGCCTGGCCCATCAAGGCCGGGTTGCCCCAGGAAACGCTTGGCCAAGGAGAAACGAGTCGAGTGGGGCGATTCGCAGCAATCCTCCTCCACTCCTGCTGTATCATCTGGGGAATCACTGAGACGTAGTTTTAGGGCCCGTAGGGCAACTAAGATAGACACTGAGTAAGTTGGCACGGGTGAAGGGCACAGTTTAGTTGTAGGGGCTAGGCACCTGTAAATAATTGTTAACATTAAACGCACTGTTCCACCTTACTTGTAATACGGTGTGATTGTTCCACAGCCACAGAAATCGTGATGGTGACCGAGTGTCGCTGGGGTTGACGAGCGGTGAAACTTCGGTGCCGGGTGTGCAGTCCCTGCCCCTCCCCCCCACCCCCCTCCCACAGCTAGCCCACGCGGGCACGTGATAGAGTGTCCATGACGAACTCAGAGGCCACCAAGGTGGATGGTTCAGCTATTGCCATGGGTCAGACTCTCTCTAACGATTCTGAGCTCACAGCTCTTCGCAGAGCGGGCTGTCATCATTCCACATGGCACTGATCACACCCGCTGACACAGCCATCAATGTTGTGCCATAACGTCTGGACCCAGTGGTAAGGGTGTACACTGAGAGGGGGTTGGGGGGGGGGGGGTTTGTGGTGGTGGAAGTTGTGTGTTGACCCTCTGCACGACTAGCGATGCAGGTGGTGGTTTGGTGTTCAGCGGGGACGTCACATGCGATGCGTGAACCGTGCTGCCACCAAGGCGTCGCGTGCCCGCCGTCCTCGCTGGGTCCGTCGTGCCGCCTCCTGGACATCACCAGCACCTGGGTCGTGTCTGCGTGCTGCGCCTGACACTCCACCAGCCTCCTCCTCCTCCTCCTCCTCCCTCTCCTCCTCCCTCTCCTCCTCCTCCTCCTCCTCCTCCTCCTCTGTGCTGGCACCACTGCCACTAGCTTCTCCCTCCGCCTCCTGCAGCAGGTCATCTCCCCTCTGCATCGCGATGTTGTGCAGCGCACAGCAGACCACAACAATGCGAGCGACCCTGTCGGCCTGGTACTGCAGGGCCCCTCCGGAGCGGTCCAGGCACCTGAATCTCATCTTCAGGAGGCCAAGGCAGCACTCCACCACACCCCTGGTTGCTGCATGGGCCTCGTTGTATCGTGTTTCCACATTGGTCTGAGGCCTCCGTATAGGCGTCATCAGCCAAGACCTCAGCGGATAACCCCTGTCGCCTAGCAACCAGCCCCTCAGCCGAGGGGGACGTCCCTCAAACATCGCAGGGATGAACGACTGCGCCAGTATATAGGAGTCATGCACACTCCCTGGGAACCTTGCACAGACATTCATGATCCTCATGTGGGGGTCGCATACCACCTGGATATTCATGGAGTATGTCCCCCTTCTGTTTGTGAACACGTCCCTGTCCCCTGCAGGCGGGCGCATGGGGACGTGAACACAATCGATTGCCCCCTGCACCCTCGGTATCCCGGCCACGCTGGCAAATCCACGAGCTCGTGAGTCTTGACTTGCTTGGTCCTCGGGAAAGGTGATGTAGTGGTCCGCGATGGCATAGAGGGCGTCGGTCACATCCCGGATGCACCTGTGCACCGATGACTGGGAGATCCCAGAGACGTCCCCGCTCGGAGACTGGAAGGAGCCGGTCGCATAGAGGTTAAGAGCGACCGTCACCTTGATGGCAACCGGGATCGCGTGTCCTCCCCCCGTTCCACGTGGGGCGAGGTGCGCCATGAGGTGACAGATATGTATCACCGTCTGCCTACTCAGCCGGAGTCTCCTCCAGCAGGTGATGTCCGTCATTGTTAGGAAAGAGACCCGGACACGGTACACCCTCGGCCTTGGTCATCGCCTCTGGCGTCGTGGCTGCACCCTCACTCTCTCCTCTTCCTCTTCCTCCTCCTCCTCCCCATGCTGCTCGACGACTGGCAACTCCTTGGCCCTTCCCTCTGCTGCTGCAGCTGGCCCTGCATCCACTGCGGGTTGTGGGTGTGGATGCTGCTGCATCGCCAAATGCAGTGCAGCGGCCCCAACCACTGCGCAGAACATAGCCGTTCTGTTCACAGACATTGTGCTAACCTACAGAAGGGTGGTGGGAGGCAGAGAAACGGGACATGTTAGACGGAGGTTAGTCGACACCTCGGCAGCCGCCTGCCACGGGATACCTGTGTGTCCCGGTGGCCTGGTCGCGCTGCTGTCACGCGGGCAGCCTAACCCCTGGTCACTTTCGCATCCAACGGCCAGTAAACTATGTCCTCCTCACCGGTGTGTCAGTGGCCTGTGGCCGTAAGCCACAGGGGAACCAGCGGCCGTGTCCTCGTGACCGGCACACCATGGCACGGTGGCAGACATTGTGTTACGGGGTTGGACGGCTCACTCGCTCAATCTCTACCTAACCCCCCCCCCCACTCCCACTCCCACCCCCCCCTCCATCTCCCCCACTCCCCCCTCCGTCTCCCCCACTCCCCCCTCCGTCTCCCCCACTCCCCCCCTCCGTCTCCCCCAGTCCCCCCCCTCTGTCTCCCCCACTCCCCCCCCCCTCCGTCTCCCCCATTTGCGCCGCCCGCTATTCTCCGACCCGTCGTGAGTGCGGAGAATCGCGCCCGTGCTGTTTGGTAATTTGGACATTCTGCATTTTCCCTCTATGTACCCGAACAGGCGCCGGATTATGGCAACTAGGGGCTTTCCACAGTAACTTCATTGCAGTGTTAATGTAAGTCTACAATAAAGATTATTATTATTATTATTTATGGAACTACATGTTGGAAGTAGTTCTGTAGTATCACAGAGGCAAAGAAAATCCAGCTGTCATATTGGCTGCTATGTAAGTTTGACGCAAAATTGCTGGGGGTCTATCATGTACGTGCAATTCCTACTGCCCAATTTTCTGAACTGCATACAGATGATTCACGATGCAGAGGCTGAAGAGCAACACAATTTTCCCCTGAACTACTCCAATCCTACAATTTGTACAAAGCACCACGCAAATTGTATAAGAATGCCAGATTGCAGCCTGGTGATTGCTTGCAACACAAGAATTTAAAGAAATCTCAGGTTTTCCATAGCCTAATGCATGCTCAGAAACATTAGGTTCCATTTGAACTGCTCTGCGATATTGGACTGGGTCCAATGTATCCCATGGCATTTGCAAATATAGTCTCCAGTAACAAGACCCAATATCCCCAATGGGTAATGTGAATTTGTTTGGATTTGGTGAAGCATGTTGCAGCCCACAGGAGGCATTTAGGTAAATCCTCAAGGTTTATTTTAATTGACATGTACAGCTTGATCATCGGAAGTCTAATCAATTAACTTTTCTTCTAGCGCCTATTCGCCCGATTCTCATCGTTGCATCTGTAATTGCTTCTGCAAGTGGATTTAGCTTTGGATATGGAATTGCAAACATTTCTGGAGCTCTTCTACAGCTGGGCACTGATTTCCAGCTTACCTGTGAGGAACAAGAATTAATTGTAAGTGGACTCTTAATTGGAGGCATAGTAGGTTCACTTGTTGGTGGTTACATCATCGATCGCTGGGAAAGACGGATTGGAATCATTGTAACATCTTGCTGTGTTATATTGGGAAGCATCATTCTGTCAGCGTCTACCTCCTACCCAATGCTCATTGCAGGCCGCATCATCGTGGGAGTTGGTACAACGTCGGGTGTATTTTCAGCCAGTATTTATCTATCGGAGATTGCACCACCAGACAGAAGAGGCTTGCTGGTCGCGCTGATTGAATTCATGACTGTTATTGGTGTTCTGTTCGGCTATATTTTTAATTATACGTTTTCTAGCACTTCAGGTGGTTGGCGATACATGTTCGCAATTGTTATACCACCAGTCGTCCTGCAAGTCATTAGCCTTTTCTTCCTTCCACCAAGTCCTCGGTTTATGGTGAAGAAAGGTTATGATGAAAAGGCAAGTCTTGTCCTGAAGAAGATTAGGTCATATTCCAACATTGATACTGAACTCACGGACATCAAATCTTCCTTGGCCACTGAAAGTAATTATACATTTTTAGATCTGTTTAGGGCAAAGAACAACATGAGAATGCGACTCTTGATAGGATTTGGCTTGGCCCTGTTTATGCAAGCTACAGGCCAAGTAAGTGTTCTATTTTATGCATCCACTATCTTAAGATCTGTTGGTTTTGCAAGTGAATCAGCAGCAACACTAGCTTCAGTCAGCATGGGACTCATTAAAGTGCTTGGCGCAGTTCTAGCAATGTCCCTCATTGATCAACTAGGACGTAAAATGTTTCTGTTCATGGGAAGTACTGTTACAATTGTATCATTGATTATATTGGCACTGATGATCCATAAAATCCCAATAAAGTTTGAAGATATCTGCAGATACCCTAATCTCACTCATCACTGGCAAGATAATGTCACATCTACACTGTCTGGATATAATTCAATGGCTGTCACTGCCTTTTCTTCAAGTACAGACTTCAGTTCATCAAAATCTAGAAACCTCTCAATAACAGATCAAGGCAATATGGGAATTGCAATACTGCAAAATACATCCTCCTCTCCATTTATGGGAAGCCCTGAGAAAGATGGACATGCGAATGAACAAGTTTCTCCTGTGTTGAAGTGGTTGTGTCTTTGTTGCCTGCTTGTCTATGTGGGTGCCTTTTCTATAAGTTTTGGACCAGGTAAACACTTATGTAGAAGTTACTCCTACGCAGATGATACCATTGGTGGTAAACTTTATAATGTTTTAGAGTATTGTAATGGTTAGTGTAATGGTTATAAACTGTACGCGAGGTTGTCCTATAAGGGGATCAGGGGTTGTGGGGAGAAGGCAGGAGAATGATGATGAGAAAATATCAGCCATGATTGAATGGCGGAGCAGACTCGATGAGCTGAGTGGCCTAATTCTGCTCCTATGTCTTATGGTCTTATAACAACTGAGATATCGATGGAGATTATTTTTTGTTTTCAACATGACGTGCAAATGTTATTTGCACATTGTGAAAGGATTATCTCTGAAAAGTATTTAAGTATCTAACTGTTTTTTCTGCTTTTGGTTGCAGTAATTTGGCTGTTGCTGAGTGAAATTTTTCCAATAGGGATAAAAGGCAGAGCTGTGGCTGTCATAGGAGGCTTCAACTGGACCATAAATCTGCTCATTGCTTTAACTTTTCTGTCTGTGGCAGGTAAGGAACAGCCACAAAGGCTTTTGGAAAATGGGATGAAACCAATAATTTTTCTATTGACTCATCATTCGAAACAGCTTTATTTGAGTTATTTTATAAGTTAACCCCCATTTCCCCCCAAATGGGCTTGTTCTGATCCAACCTGTTGGCTTATCTGCATTTCCTGAACATAAGTCCAGTTTACCAATGGAGGCCCCTCTGTGACCCCCTTAATAGAACATAGGCATAGGGGAAACCTGCCCAAGGGAGAATGAACTAAAGGATACTTTTCTGAGGGTCGTAAAATCCACAGTAGGATGTAACTGTATCAGTGCTGCAGCCAACTGAGGCATCACACATTGTGACAGGCTCTGAAAAGGGAAATAATGGAACTCAAGGGCACAGTCACAACATTCCTCCCTTTCCTGATTTTGAGGGTTGGAGGTCCCGCTACGGGAAGTATACATGAAAAGAGCAGGGCTATTTGGAACTGACGACCACCTTCCAATAAGAGCACAGGTGCAGGCGACATCAAAGGATTTCACAGACTGAGACCACATGGTTACAATCATGTATAATCCCATAGAAAATAGGCACCTCTACTCATCTGTATTGAACACAATTCTTGTGGACCCCATGGAGTATACTATTCCCTGCATTTTGTACAACAAGTACTGTGTCTGGGGGGGGGGGGGGGCAGTACCTTTTATTTATATTGGAGATCGGGGTGCCTAGACCTCAGGATTCCCAGCATTGCCGACTTTCTTAGGCCCCACCCCTCCAGCTGAAAATGTGTATCTCGTTTCTCCTTTGAAATTTCACCAGTTGTGTTTAATACAGCAAGAAAAACTGGTTGTGCAGCCTGCGAGCTCCACACTGGTTTTCTAGCCTGAGGCAATGCTGTGCATTTTGAGAATGTTGATGCCACTACAGGGGGTCAGCACGGCACTGGATCAATCCACACCGTTCCAGCTGCTGATCCTGGCATGAACTGGGCACCACAGGGTCCGCACATGCGCAGTGGCACCGGCGCCAACGCGCGCATATGCAGTGGCTCCCGACGCAACATGGCACAGGGTTACAGGGGCTGGCGCGGAAGAAAGGAGGCCAGAGAGGCCATCCCGCCGATCGGTGGGCTCTGATCGGGGGTCAGGCCACATCGGAGGCTCCTCCCGGGGTTGGACCCACCCTCCCCCTCCACAGGCCGCCCCCGGATCCTTCCACGCCGAGGTTCTGCTGGCTAAGAGCAGGTGTGAACCGCGCCGGCGGGACTCTGGTTTTTTTATGACGGGCGCTCAACCCATCCAGGGCCGTGAATCGCTGGGACCGGCGCAGCGGAGAATCGCGTCCCGGCGTCGGGGCAGCATGGCGCGATTCACGCAAGTCACAGGGATTCTTCGGCCCGGCCGTGGGCTGAGAGAATCCCGACCCGGATACCTGCTGAACATGGATTGGATGCACACACTTCACCTCATTGAAGGCCCTGGGGTTGAAACGAATAGGCACCGGCCTCAAAGTTCCCTGCACCTGAATATATAGACCTGCGAAACACAAATGAGGGGCGAAATTCTCCGACCCCCAGCAGGGTCGGAGAATCGCCTGGGGGCGCCAAAAATCCCGCCCCCGCCGTGGCAGAGATTCTCTGCCACCCGGGAAGTAGTGGCGGTAGCGGGAATCTCGCCACTCCGATCGGCGAGGCCCCTGCGGTGATTCTCCGGCCTGGATGGGCCGAAGTCCCGCCGCTGGGAGGCCTCTCCCGCCGCCGAGGTTTAAACCACCTCTGGAACGGCAGGCTCAGCGGCGCGAGCAGGCCCCCGGGGTCCTGGAGGGGCGGGGGGCGATCGAACCCCGGGGGGTGCCCCCACGGTGGCCTGGCCCGCGATCGGGGCCCCCCGCTCAGACTCCGGGCCAGTGCCCTGGCTGCACTATTTTCTTCCGCGCCCGCCACGGCCTTCGCCATGGCGGAAGCGGAAGAGAATCGCGCATGCGCCGGCAGTGACGTCAGCGGCCAGCTACCGCTGACGTCACTGCCGGCGCATGCGCGGACAGGCGAAAGCCTTTCGGCCAGCCCCGCTGCCGGGGGCGCCGGTTTTTGGCGCCAGTCATCTGGTGCTAACCGCTCCGGCGTGGGGCTGGCCCCCAAAGGTGGGGAGAATTCCCTACCTTTGGGGAGGTGCGACCCCTGAGTGGTTGGCGCCACTCCCCTACTCCGGGACCCTCCGTCACGCCGGGTAGGGGAGAATGCCGCCCGAGATCAGTGAGCTTCGGGCACCAATTGGAGATCCCCACTCAATCTGGTGTGAATGAGCATGAGATTTAGAGTCACTATTTGCCAACAGCTGCCTCGAGTACCTGTTTAAAAGAGAGGAGATTCCACTGAGCTCCCGCTGAAGTGCCAACAAAGGATCAAAACTTCAGAGCCACAATATTCATATTTTTGGAGCAGGGACCAAAGATAATGGGCACGATTCTCCGCTCCCCACGCGGCGTGGGAGAATCGCGGGAGGGCCCCTCCTACAAAATTCACGCCCCCCCTCGCGCTCCCCGCGATTCTCCTCCCCCCCCCCCCCCCCCCCCCGGCCTGGAAGAATCGGCGCTCGCCGTTTTTCACGGCGAACGCCGATTCTCCGACCCGGATGGGCCGAGCGGCCTGCCGTTCGCGGCCGTTTCACGTTGGCGGCAAACACACCTGGTCGCTGCCGTCGTGAAACGGGAGTGAGAAGCCCGTTTTGGGCTTGTAGGTGGCCTAGCAAGGAAAGAGCACCACGACTGTGCTCGGGAGGGGACTGGCCCGCGATCGGTGCCCACCGATCATTGGGCCGGCGTACAAATCGGACGCACTATTTCCCCTCCGCCGCCCCGCAAGATCAAGTCACCCCGTCTTGCGGGGCGGCTGAGGGGAAAGACGGCCACCGCGCATGCGCGGGTTCGTGCCGTCAGCGTCATGATGTCAGCCGCGCATGCGCGGGTTGGAGCCGGCCAACCTGCGCATGCGTGGCTGACGTCATTAGGCACGCCGGCCGCATCATTCTCGGCGCGACGCCCCCGCGGCCAAGATTTACGGAGCGCCGCTCCTAGCCCCGCCGGGAGGGGAGAATAAGGGGCGAGGAGCGGCCTCCGAGGCCGTCGTGAAACTCGGCCGAGTTCACGACAGCCCTCCCGATTTTTCCCGGGAGTGGAGAATTCCGCCCAGTGGCTTCAGTCTCTCCAATACTTGATGGGACGGAAATTTCTGCTCATTTAGTACTGGACGTTGGATAAGCAATCTGATAATTTGACAACAGTGGAAAAATGAGGGAGGTGGTGATGAGGTGGAACACACCATGATAAGGAAATCACTTTATAATAGTTTAAGGCCACTTCTTCACGTATTTCTTATTTTTTTGCTGCTCACAAGAAATGGGAATGATGCCATATAATGGAAAGCAGGACGGCCACCCAGATAACACTTACATGCAGACTCTGCCTGCACATTGACTTGCCAGTTATTTTTTACCTGTCACATCTGAGCGAGCTGTGTACCATTAAACTATTTTGTCCTACCTTTTCAAACTTTCCTAACCGGCCCTCTTCAGTTCAGGGGAGTTTTGTATCTGTTTATACTATTTGGGAAAATAACTACATCTACTGGGAATTCTAACTAAGCTGCAAAGCATTCTAAATTATTTCTATCCTTAGTTTTCTAAAATTTTTATTTCAAATCTCATTTTCTGTGCGCGATCCAACTAAAAAAAATTAGATATAATCAAATGACTGCGGATGCTGGAATCTGAAACAAAAACTGAAAATACTGGACAATCTCAGCAGGCCTGACAGCATCTGTGGAGAGAGAAGGGATGACTCTTTGTTGAAGCTTTGTTAATGTTTGACGGCTCAGGACGCAGGAAGAAGCTGGCAAAAGCCCAATTGACACAGGTAGCTCTTCAGACTCTATTTAGCATCCAGCCATTACCCAGTGGAAAGCTTCGTCAAATGCCTGGCAGGAATAAATGTTCTCATTTACCACAGGAACACTGACAAAGAGTCAGCCAGCCTCGAAACGTTAGCTCCCTTTTCTCTCCACAGACGCTGTCAGACCTGCTGAGATTGTCCGGTGTTTTCCATTTTTGTAAAAAAAAATAGAGTCTGTTCTGGGCGGGATGAATAAAGTTTTTCCCAACGTTTGTACTGCCGGGAACAACCCCACGCTAACAGTGCTTTGTTTTAAACCACCCCCCACCCCCACCCCCCACCCCCACCCTGAGACCACACTGAGCATCATTTCCTGCAGAGGAGCTCCAGGGAGTGGGGCTCCACTGTACAGGAAGAGATTTGATCTGTCGACCCCCTCCCCCCCCAACTCCACACCCGGACCCCCTTACACCCCCCCCTCTAAGGGAGTCATTGAGCTTCCCGCACCCCACCTCAGGTCAGGACACCCCTCTTGGTGTGGACAAAATGGCAGCCTGTAACCCTGGCAGTGCCCCTTGGGCACCCTGGCAGTGCTAGGCTGGCACCTGGGTGGCATTGCCAGGGTGGCACTACTAGGGTGCCAGGTTGGCAGTGTCAAGGTGCCCAGGTGGCACTAGCAGTACCAGGATGCCATCCTTCCCAGGGGCATACCACCCAGGGCCTTCCGTTCACCTGGGGGTCCCCCCAGGTCCAGTTTCATCTGGTCCCCCTGAGGACCAGCACTGAACGACGCCTGGCTGGGGTCTGCTCTAGCAATGCCGATAGATGCCTGGTGGCCGTTAGATCAGGCGCGGGAATGGCTAAGTGGGTTCTTAAACAGATTACAATGTGTTGCGAGATTCGATTAAATTTCACGAGGCGTAATGGCCATCAGGAATCCCGTGGGAGGTCTCTTGAGGAATCATGGGCCGTGTCCTGCCTCGCCCCTCTGCTGCACGATGTTGTGGATGGCGCAGCAGGCTACAATGATGTGGGTGACCCTCTCAGCATTATCCTGTAGGGCCACCCCAGAGTAGTCCAGGTACCTGAACTGCATCTCAGGGAAGCAATGCTCGATCACACCCCTGGTCGCTGCATGGCCATCATTGTAGAGTGGCTCCGAATAGGTGTCATCAGCCATGGGCATAGTGGATAACCCCTCTGACCCAGGAGCCAATCCCTCAGCCGGGGTGCATCTCAAACATGTCAGGAATCGTCGAGTGCACCAGGATGAAGGTGTTGTGCACACTGCCTGGGTATCTGGCGCTGACGTGTATGATGCGCAGCTGGTGGTCACATATCAGCTGCATGTTCATCAAGTGGAAGCCCTTTTGGTTGGTGTAGAGCGGCCTGTCATCTGCAGGTGATCGAGGGGGGCATGCATCCCGTCGATCACCCCTGGACCTGGGGTCTCCCGGCGATGGCGGCAAATCCCACTGTCCGGGCAGTGGGCTCAGTCCGCATTGAAATGGATGTCTTGAGCTGCCTGGGCATATAGGGCCTCCATGATGGCGCGGCTGCATCTGTGCACCGAGGTCTGTGAGATCCCGGACAGGTCCCTACTCGATGCCTGGAAGGACCCCTTGGCGTAAAATTTAGGGCGACTGTCACCTTGATGGCCACCAGGAGCAGGTGCCCTTCCCCATACCCCCATGGTGCCAGATGTGCCATGATCTGGCAGATATGTTGCACTGTCTCCCTGCTCAGCCGGAGTCTTCATGCCCGGTCCGGCAGGTCCTCCACTGACTGGCGGTGCCGGTACACACGAGGCCTCAGGTGGCGCCTCACTGGCATCTCTTCCTCCTCGGTCTGTTGGGCGGCTGGCTCTCCATTCTGGGTGGCCGCCACCTGTTCCTCTGTGGCTCCAACGTTACTGCACACTCCGCTGCAGCAGGTTCCTCCTCCTCCTCGAGCAGAACCAGCTTGTACAGCCGCAGGGCATCCCCCAGGGTTGCGCCTGCTAGCAGGAAGGCCACCATTGTTGGTTGAATTGCAATATCCATTATCTGCTGGGTGAAAGGCCGACATGTTGGCATGGTGTGTACCCCCGTGCCCAACTGGGTCCAATGGGGTACATGGTAGCCCCGTTTGGCACTGTGGGGGTCTCTAGCCCTGGTGTTCCTCCCTGATGCCAGCATACACTCTGCGACCCTCGCCCAGGACCCCATGTAGGGGCGACAGTGGGCGTTGTCCTGGGTGGGCCACCTGAAGCCCCGCCAGTGGGTAGTGGCTGGGGAGGGGAATGGCGGAGGGTGTAGTGCAGGGGTGGGGGCACCCATAAGGCCGGTGTCACTCTGCAGAACCAGGGGCAAAGGTGGGTGATCAGTAGGGTGTGCACCAAGATGGCTGCTTTGCAGGCTGTATCAATGGCGGTCCATACCTGAACACCACCTCACATGGAGGGGGGGGGGGTCATCCCGGCCACCAGTCTTTTCTCCCATCATCACCCCCTCCCCTCTGGCCCTGGCAGGGTCCCCGTCCCACCCCAGCCAGCCTGGCCAATGTCCAGCCCACCAGCCCACAGACGCGCCTCTCTGTGACCTACACCTTCTCTCTCCCTCAACAGCCACGATGCTGGTTTCACAATTTTTAAAAGCACAAGTGAACCTCGCCGTCAGGAACTCGCCCCATCAGAAGCGGAGGTCCCATAGAATACCGGGTCAGTCCTTCTAATGATATGCAAAATGTGTCCACTGCATTCCAAACCGCATTGGCGCCGCTATCGCGGTGACAGAGAATTGTGATTTGGCGTCAAATCGGCGCCTGCTGCGATTTTTGCGTCGGAACCTATTCTCAGCCCAATTGCGTTTCCTGATTTCGCCATCAGCCAACAGAGAATCCTGCCCTTGTGTTTACATAGACCGAGATTTTCTGTTTACGCCTTTGATAGAATAGGAATGCGTGGAGGATGAAAATTACTCGCAGATACACTCTACCAAACACACTCCATCAGACACACTCCACCATCTCTTTGCTCTTTCCCTCCATTTTCCAGTGCCCAGATTTGATGACACAGAATGCCTCTGGGTGCATGTTTGGAAAAAAAATAATTAAGTGAGAGCTTGTTCAGCCTTCCTTGTGGTGACATGCCTCTGGGTTATATTAGTGTTCTTCAAACGTTTT
Source organism: Scyliorhinus canicula (assembly GCF_902713615.1). Taxonomy (NCBI): domain Eukaryota; kingdom Metazoa; phylum Chordata; class Chondrichthyes; order Carcharhiniformes; family Scyliorhinidae; genus Scyliorhinus; species Scyliorhinus canicula. Next base: position 64,266,674 of record NC_052151.1, on the reverse strand, counting down.
TTCCAGGGACCCATTTTTACCAGCCGGCCAACCTTCAGGGCCCATCATTTTCTCTTACCTTGTCTGCTGCTGACAGAAATGGAGGAAATGGTTTTGGGTCCCTTTGGCCCTCGTACACGCTCCTCCAATGGAACCTGTTGGATGAAGTTGAAGCCGTCCGGTGTCGGAAAGTATGGAGTCTCCATCTGTCCAAATTTCTGCATTTTGTCCGGTAAAATTTTATCAAATTAACCCCCCCACCCCCGAACTTGTAAAAAAAATATAAAATGAATAAAATAAATGAATAATATGAATAAAACCCCCCGAACTTGTAAAACAAATAGCTGCGACCGTTTAAAAAAGAAAGTGGCCGCACTTCGCATGCATGTCCGATCATCGATGCGCATGTGCATAGTTTTGCGCATGCGCACCAATGATCCAGCACACATGCGCAGTGCGGCCGCATTTTTTTTACATGTTCATGGCCATTTTGAAGGCTGCTTGCAGCCGGCGTTTTAACAGCCAGCTGTTGCGGCTGTTGCATGCAGATTTCCGCAATCAGGAGCGCCGCGACGGACGGCTCCTCGACCCGACACCCGCCTGCGACCCACCTGCGGGTCGCGCCCCCGAGTTTGACAATGCCTGGGCTATATCATAGTGGGATGATGTGAGACTTCCAACCAGCAGGTGGCGGTACAGACACACCATGTGGTGTCCAGATCAAGGTCATGTGACCTGGAACCTGGAAATAAAGAGAGGCACATCCGATCATCTTCACAACAAGAGATAGAGGGGAATAAGACGTATATGAAATTGGTTGGCACAAGGTGGACAGATAAAGGTATTTGGTGAATTCTTCATAAAGTTCAAGAGACCAAACACAACAATCCTCACAACCGATCAAAGAGGAATGAGCAAATTATTATTCTCCCTGAAGTTCAGAAGCTGCCTGATTCCCTATGTTACCAAAGCTTACAGCAGCAGAGCTCCATCCACACTTTGTCTGTAATCCTTGGTGAAGGCTGCAGACCCCATTTTATGGCACTTTCCTGTGTGCAAATTGGCTGCTGCATCCTAATTGTGACCAAACTGTGAAGGTAATTTATTGGTTGCAAAATACTATGGGAAGTTGTCAAAGTTGTGTATGAGCACAGGTCTTTTTAAAAAATTTTTCATATCATGTATTTGTGACCCCAAGACCTAAGCAGAGTTCAGAGTGAATCTTTATGGTGAGTTGCAATCCTGCCCAGCTGGAGATGAATCTAATTGGAATGGAACTGAAAAGACAAGTCAATGGCGCTACTACTTTGAAATATTGCAAATCATCTGTCACGGAAATAATGATTAGACAGAGACTTCGAGCTTCGTTTTAGGATTTTATTAACACGATATCGTGGAGAGGCTGCAGTAGCCAAATAGCCACTTCATAGCCCTCTGAAATTACATGTCAGAAACCATTATGTTTATAGTCTGAAATAAACAACTAAAGAAGTAAACAGCATCTGGCTGGCCGTGTTTATATTCAACAAACCTTGCGAATGCACTTTGTTCATTATCTGGTACGTATTTCTTGCCCTTGCTAAAATAACTTGTTATCATCATAAGGCCAAGTCCAAATTGCAGTATTTTGTTTGCATTACCTGAACTTCTAAGTTTTGTTCAAAAACAGTATTAAAATATAGTCAAGCATTCCTATCGTGCTTTAGCAAGTGCCTTTTCTTTAATAGCAACTAATATTAGTGTATTCTCTCAGAGGGCAACTAATCCTCACATTAACTTCCCTTCCACACCATCTCATACAAGGAGGTGGCATGAGTATTGGCTTTTCACTGGAGAATATTTGTCTCTGCATTTCAAAAAGTAATTCATTATATGAAGGGCTGTGCGAGATTCAACCATGGTGAGGGTACTATTGAATTCCTATCAAAGGCACATCTGGTTCAACTCAGTGCAGTAAGGGATGGCATGGTGGCTCAGTGGTTAGCACTGCTGTTTCACGGCACCGAGGACCCGGGTTCAATCCCGGCCCCTGGTCCCTGCTCATGTGGAGTTTGCACATTATCTGCGTAGGTCACACCTCCACAACTAAATGGGCGGCACGGTAGCACCAGTGGTTAGCACTGTTTCTTCACAGTGCAGGGTCCCAGGTTCGATTCCTGCTTGGGTCACTGTCTGTGTGGAGTTTGCACGTTCTCCCATGTCTGCATGGGTTTCCTCCGGGTGCTCCGGTTTCCTCTCACAAGTCCCAAAAGATGTGCTGTTAGGTGAATTGGACATTCTGAATTCTCCCTCTGTGTACCCGAACAGGCGCCGGAATGTGGTGACTCGGGGCTTTTCACAGTAACTTCATTGCAGTGGTAATGTAAGCTTACTTGTGAAGATAAAGATTATTATTCAGTGAGCGTGTGCCATTTATTCGCTAAGATTAAAATGAACTCCTTCAAACTCTGTGAATACTGGAACGATTAAACTTTTCAAGACCAAGATCGATAGATTTTTGTTGTGTTATCAAGAAATACATTGGTGAGCAAATGGCGTTAAGGTACATACCAACCATAATCTACTTGGATGGTAGAACAAGCTTGAGGGATTGTCTGGTCTATCCATGCTTGTATGTTCCGATTAATGAAATATTGGGAGTAGATGTTAATTAAATACTTGCTTAATGAATGCACAGCCCCCTCCATCCAAACCTTTCTGAAGTTTTAAAGTTACAACTGGCTGAGACATGCACTGAACTCATGACCTTAGAGTGCATTAACATTATAGCCAGTTTTTGTGGTGCTTTTGATTTTGACCGGATGGCAAACCTGTGGAGTGTAAACGTTTCATAAACCTGTTGTTATGTTTTCTTTGGAAATGTGCTGACATGTGTTGTTATTTGCTGGTTCCAGAATCAATTGGCCTCATGTGGGTGCTTTTAATATATGCAATACTGAGTTTTGTCGGCCTGATTTTTATCTTATCCGTCGTACCTGAGACAAAAGGTCTGTCTCTAGAGATGATATCTGAACAGCTGAACCAGGGGTAAGTCGAAATCCAGTATTAATTTGGTATTGGGGCAAGCCAACCAGATTCGGTCATGGCCAGCATTATGTAGTGGGTAAAAATGTTATCTCGGACTTGTGTACCAATAGTTAGGTTGTACATTTTGATCCTTTCTAATTCTCTTTGTCACTATTAACTTCACTTTCTTGGCTGGTCTAGCCACTTCATTCAAAGGGCCATTGAAAATTTGCATCAAAAAGGCTTCAGCCTTTATCCTTGTTTAATGAAACAGGGTCAAACTACAGTGTTTCATTCTTTTCCTTGCCTAAAACCTCACCTTTGAAGACCAGCCAATCAATGTCTAGATTTCACTTGCGCAAGTGCCAGTTTAATCATGAACGGAAAGATAATGGAAGCAGAAAATGCAGGAATTATTACGTTGTGTTTGATATGTATTTATTGGAGCTTCCACTTCAAAACCTATGAGCAATAGTCATCAAATGACATGAGGTGGCCCATCAATTTGAATAATGTTTCATGTCTCAACTGAACTTTGTGTATCATTTGTCTGCGGATTTACATTGGGCAGCACAGGGCCCGTCAGGTGCATTTAAGCACACTGCAACCAATAAATGGACAAAACATGGCTAATATGTTTCAGCACATCATACACCTAAACATCACAGTGGGGAGGCTAAGCATTTTTATACAGCTCCTAAGGAGATCCCACATTTGATTTTTGTGCTAGGATATTTGATCTCTGCTGGACCGTGTGCAATGCAACCAGCCTTTGTTTCCTTCAGTTACAGAGAAAAAATTTCAACCAAGGTTTTTATTCCTGATTGCTATATTTTGATCCCTGCTGGTGTCCAGCACTGATCACGCTTTATTCTGAAAATACGTTGATGTCTTTAGGATAGAAGGGGAAAATTGACATTAAAAAATCTGATTCATACCATTATCCAGACATGACAATATTGCAATGCTCTGTTGACTTATCCCTCTGAAAAGTTTAGTTCACCTGAAACTCTGCTGACTGCATTCTCTCCTTCACCAAGTTCTGCTCAGTTATCGACTCTGTCCTTGTTTTTTTAAATAATAACCTTTATTGTCACAAGTAGGCTTACATTAACACTGCAGTGAAGTTACTGTGAAAAGCCCCTAGTCGCCACATTCCGGCGCCTGTTCGGTTACACAGGGGGAGAATTCAGAATGTTCAATTCACCTGACAAGCACATCTTTCGGGACTTGTGGGAGGAAACCTGAGCACCCGGAAGAAACCCACGCAGACACATGGCGAACGTGCAGACTCCACACACACAGTGACCCAAGCCGGGAATCAAACCTGGGGCCCTGACGCTGTGAAGAAACAGTGCTACCCACTGTGCTACACATGCCACCCATGTTGTCCCCCTTCACCAAATGTTGCCAAGAACAATTATAAATTATAAACAATTATAAACAATTATAAATCACATAGGGGCTGTTTAGCACACTGGGCTAAATCGCTGGCTTTGAAAGCAGACCAAGGCAGGCCAGCATCACGGTTCAATTCCCGTAACAGCCTCCCCTAACAGGCGCCGGAATGTGGCGACTAGGGGCTTTCACAGTAACTTCATTGAAGCCTACTCGTGACAATAAGCAATTTTCACAGGGGCTGTTTATCACAGGGATAAATAGCTGGCTTTGAAAGCAGACCAAGCAGGCCAGCAGCACGGTTTGATTCCCGTAACAGCCTCCCCGAACAGGCGCCGGAATGTGGCGACTAGGGGCTTTTCACAGTAACTTCATTTGAAGCCTACTCGTGACAATAAGCGATTTTCATTTTCATTTTTTCAAATAGGCAATAAATGCAGACCCTCTCAGCAACGCTAACATCCCGTGAATGAATTAATAAATACATAAAAAGCTGAGGCACATGCAACATGGAACATTATCAGGAGGACGTGTAAGCTTTGGAGAGAGTGTAAAAATAGTTCACCAGGACGTTGCCTGGTCTCAAGGGTGTTGGCTATGAAGAGAGGTTAAATAAACCAGGATTGTTTTCACTGGAAAGACGGAGGCTGAGGGGAGACCTGATAGAGGTCTACAAAATTATGAGAGGCATAGACAGGGTTGATAGTCAGAGGCTTTTTCCAAGGGTAGAAGTGCCAATTACAAGTGCGAGCAGGTTCAAGGTGAGAGGGGGAAAGTTTAAGGGAGATGTGTGGGGTAAGTTTTTCCACGCTGAGTGGTGGGTGCCTGGAACGCGCTGCCAGAGGATGTGGTGGAAGCAGACACATTAGCAACATGTAAGAGGCATCTGGATGGGTGCATGAATAGGGAGGAAATAGAGGGATACGGACCGAATAAGGGCAGGTTTTGTTTTTAATTAGGGCATCATGATCAGCACAGGTTTGGTGGGCCAAAGGGCCTGTTCCTGTGCTGTACTTTTCTTTGTTCTTTATGGAATAATTCTGAATCAGATTTACAGGAATAGTTGGGGAGATCATTCAGGGAAAACAAAGATTTGATAAGGAAGGTGAAGATTTCAAAATCAAATTGAGGTACACAGGAAGCTAATAAATATTTTTTTGCGATTTTAAGTAGAAGGGGATAAAAGCGATGACATTTTGGAAAAGTTGAAGTTTCTGAAGGGTATGGACAGGGAAATCATAAAGAATAGACTTGAGAATGCAATCCTGAACTGGCTTTCCAATTCCATATCATCTCTATTACAGTCCTGGGAGCCAAGATTGGATGGTTTTGCTTTTCCCAGTTTTGCGCTGATGGACGGTAAAGCCCCAGATTTTTTCAGAACTGTAAATTTGCCATAGAGTGGCAAATACATTGCTTGTGTGTGGTTTGGACAAAGTTACGGCAACAGTGCAGGAGCAACTCCTCAGCAATCTCTACTCGATGGCTCATCTAGGACTGAACAGGAAATTAGAGTGTATATCTGAAATAGAGTTCTGTGTCATTGGTATAATTGTAGAAGATGCCAGCTTGCTTACAAAAAATGTTACATAAGGTTATTTTGTTTTGTTTTGGTCGGCCACATATCTGAAGCAGGTGTCCAGGATTTCTGCTTGGCTGATAGAGAATGCACAGCCCCCTTCTATTGGGATACCCCAATGATCTAAGGCCAGAGAGGTGCTGGGTTGACAGACCCAAAGCTTCGGGGTCATCAAAAGTTCTTAACATTGCTGGCGTTTAACCAGCTAAAGTTGCACAGCTTACCAAGATGGTGCACTGGAAGGCTTCCTAATGATTGTCCAGCTAGGGCCATCTTATAACTTAGGGAAATTACTTGCAGTTATTTGCAGCCTTGGTTTCTGGTATTCACTTGGACGTATTTAGAAAATATACTAAATTAATTGGAAACAGTAGACACAAATAAAGTTTAAAAGGTTTCAAATCAAGGTTCTGTAGAAGGCAAGTTCCCCAAAAGTACGTCTAGCACCTTGAAGCGTAGTGTGACTAAAGTAACTATTATGGTGAACAGCACGCTCCTCCGGAGACTCAATGCTTGTTCAGTTTAGCAGCCCAGTTTCTCAGATGAGAAGACTGGTAGATCACTGAGCTGCCATTAGTGTCACTCCTTGACCAATTGATTGGAATGGCTTCAAATTGTTGTGCTTCAATGCTCATGACATTTGAAGCAAAACTTTAGACATGGTTTTCACAGCCAAAGCTTTTTAAAAATTAATTTAGAGTACCCGGGGCGAGATTCTCTGTTTTTCGACCCAGATTTCGTAATCGGCGATCAGGCGGAAGATCCCTTTTTACGGTGAAATCGGAGGCGGAGTCTGTTTGACGCAGGTTTCACGGGGCCCCCTCCGAAACAGCGTCATTGTGGTGTGCGTTGTGTGCCATTGGAACGGCCTCAGCATGTCAACTGAAGGCCCTCTCTCCGATGCTCCGCCCCCGATGGGCCGACTTCACGACGGCGCAGTTCACTGCTGGTCCCAGCCAGGGAACCCAGCATGGCGACTGTGCTGCTGGCCAGGGGGGCTTCTGCAAGTGCTGGGGAGACTGGTAGGGGTGGCCAGGGGGTGGCAAGGGGGTGTCCATGGGGGCACTATCTGGCAGGTCAGGTCCAGGCACGGCCGGCGCCGTGCTCATGCGCAGCTACGGACCCAGCAATTCTCTGGCCGTTTATTTTGTGGAGGCCGGGGTTTTACATTGCACGGCTGCTAGCCCCTCACATGTTGCAGCATCAGTGAAAGGGTGCCGCTGATTCTTTCCACGGATTCTCCCCACGTAGCCTCAAAACCGGAGAATCTGGACCCCAATTATTTTCTTTTCCAAATTAAGAGGCGCTTTACCGTGGCCAATCCACCTACCCTGCACATCTTTGGGGTGTGGGGGTGAGACCCACGTAGACACAGGGGAGAATGTGCGAACTCCACACGAACAATTACCCAGGGTTGGGATCAAACCTGGGTCCTCAGCACTGTGAGGCGGCAGTGCTAACCACTGTGCCACCGTGCCACCCTTCCGCAGCCAAAGCTGAGGGGTGACTTAATTAAAGTGTACAAAATTATGAGTTGAAGAGATAGAGTGGACAGGATAAAATGTTTCCCTTGGTGGAGAATTCTAGAACCTGGGGACATAGATTCAAGATAAGTGGCAGAAGGTGTAGGGGGACATGAGGAAGAACTTTGTTATGCAGAGGGTAGTGGATGCCTGGAATTCACTGCCCAAGTTAATGGTTGAGGCAGAGACCCTAAACTCTTTTAAAAACCAGCTGGATCTGCACCTTAAGTGCTGTAAGATTAAAGACTATAGATCGGGAAGGTGGGATTAGAAAGGGCACCTGGATGTCCTCGGACTGGCATGAACAAGATGGGCCGAATGACCTCCTTCTGTGTTGTGACTTTTCTATAACCCTATGAAATGACAAGTGATTTGAATACAGCATTTTAACAATTGTACTCTCACTAGAAAAATTGTACTAGCATTCAACAACATGCTTCTCTGGCGTTAGCTTGCTCATGGTTATTTTCAGCTGAGAATGGGTCCTTGATAATATCGTTTCAGCCTGGCTTACTTTGAGCAAAGGTAATCTTTTGAAAACTGGTTGACTTGTCTTGATGCCCAGCATACGCTTCGTTAATGTAATTAAAGAAATAGATTTGTAGTTGAAAAGCAAATTAAATTCTAACCAGCATGAAATGTTAACAATTTTCCAGGAACAACATAACTAATCTGTGCTGTCGACCTGAACGTATAAAGGAACTGATTCCAACACTGGTTCGGAAACGCATTGACGGTGAGAGCTCCATCTGGGCTACTGGCATCCAATACCATACACAGGGCTTGGAAAATTCTTTTGCCTACTCTACTTTGTAACTTGTATTCCAAAAGGAAAATGACTGTTTTGAAGTGATATCGCACTGAAGTTTTACAAATTCTGTTTTCATTCAAAAATCGTATTGATCTTCATTCTCTGGATACAATGGTCTACCAATATAGCTTGGTAATATTTATTGGCACATGATTGTTTGTAAATGTGTTTCGGTGCATCTTATGACCCATCATCATGCTAAACAATCTACAAACCAAACTATCCATACTGCTAAAGTTTCTAGTGTGGAATTTCATGCCCTTGCCATTACGGGTTTGATGGTGGAGTCTTCATTTAATCAGGGCTGAGGGTGGTGTCGAGGAACCCCACCTCCACCTCAACTAAATCCATTGGAAGGAAGGCCCGTGGAGGATCTTCCTACCTGGCTGCCAACTGAGTCTCTAAAGTGGGAAACTAATATTGGTATTTTTAAAAAATTCTTTCAAGGGCTGTGGGCTTTGCTGGGAAGGCTGGCGTTTGTTGCCCATCCCTAATTGCCCTTGAGAAGGTGGTGGTGAGCTGCCTTCTTGAACCACTGCAGTCCATGTGGTGTAGGTACACCCACTGTGCTCTTAGTGAAGGAATTCCAGTAACCCAGTCACCATAAAGGAATGGTGACATAAATCGGGGTGATAAGTGGCTTGCAGGGAACTCCCAGGTGGTGGTGTTTCCATGTACTTGCTGCCCTTGTTCTTCTCGACATCAGTGGTGGTGGGTTTGGTAGGTACTGTCTGAGGAGTCTTTGTGAGTTCCTCCAGTGTAACATGTGGATGGGACACACGGCTTCCATTGTTGGTTGGTGGTGGAGAGAATGAATGCTTGTGGAAGGGGCGCCAGTCAAGCGGGCTGCTTTGTCATGGATGGTGTCAAGCTTCTCCAGTGTTGTTGAAGCTGCACTTATCCAGGCTAGGGGAGAGTATTCCATCACACTCCTGACTTGTACCTTGTGTGACAATACTCTGGACAACTGTGCAGTCAATTCCAGCCCCACTTGTCCCTGAGTCACAAGGCAAGCGAATTAAACAATAATTCTTCTAAAATTTCCCAAAGTCTTTGGCCCTTGGCCGTGGAATAATTACAGTCACCAGGTTTAAACACAATTACCATTTATTTAACGAGAACTATAATAATAATAGTAATATTTATTAGTGTCACAAGTAGGCTTACATTAACACTGCAATGAAGTTACTGTGAAAATCCCCTAGTCGCCACACTACAGCTCCTGTTCGGGCACACTGAGGGAGAATTCAGAATGTCCAATTCAGCTAACAAGCACATCTTTCGGGACATGTAGAAGGAAACTGGAGCACCCGGAGGAAACCCACGCAGACTCGGGGAGAATGTGCAGGCTCCGCACAGACAGAGACCCCAGCCTAGAATCGAACCTGGTCCCTGGCGTGTGAAGCAACAGGTCTAACCACTGTGCATGCCACACTAATGTATACAAGAAACCAGGCAAAACCAATCTGGCCAAATACTGTCTATCAGTCTACTCTTCATCAGTAAAATGATGGAAGGGGTCATGTGATCCATTGATTGGGGAGTGGCTTAGCTCTGACTATTACTTGCAGCTTATAAGTAGCTGTGTGTCGCAGCTTCACCCACCTCATTTTTCAGGTACTTCTCCTGGCATGCCCTCCAACATTCCTCATTGAGCCAGCGGTGATCCTCTGGCTTGGTGGTAATGGTGGAGTGGGGGAATATGCCAGTTACAGATTGTGGTTAAGTCCAATTCTGCTGGCCCACAGCGCCCCATGGATGCCCAGTCTTCACTTGCTAGATCTGTTCTGAATCTATCCCATTTAGCACAATGGTACTGTCACATAACAAGATGGGAGGGTATCCTCAATGTGAAGGTAGGACTTTGTCTCCTACCTGTGGTGGTTACTCCTATCAATATTATCATGAACAGATGCATCTGTTGCCGGCAGGTTGGTAAGGATGAGGTTGTATATGTTTTTCCCTCTTGTTGGTTTCGTCACAACCTGCCGCAGACTCAGTTTGGCAACTATGCCATTTTGGAGCCGGCCAGCTCGGTCAGTAGTCATCAGATCCTGACATTGAAGTCCCCCACCCAGAGTACACTCTGGCTCTTGCCACCCTTAGTGCTTCCTCCAAGTGGTGTTCAACATGGAGGAGTACAAATTCATCAGCTAAAGGGATGCAGGATGTGGTAATCAGCAGGAGGGTTCCTTGCCCATGCTTGACCTGATACCATGAGACGTCATGGGGTCCAGAGGCAAAATTGAGGACACTGGATTACTCGTCTCGTGAGATTTGTGCTTTTAGCTCACAACCACACACCTCTTTATTTATACATTGCAAACATGTCTTTGTGTTCCTAGTGGTCTTTCTTAGTCTGCTCTGATGTAAAATGGTATCATTCTCTTCTCTAGTACTGTCCTGCATGCTCACTGATGCACAACAGAGAAGGCCAGAGACTGCAAAAATAGTAAAAAGATAGAGTTAAAGGCCTTGCATCTGAATCAACATAATATTCATAACAAAACAGATGAATTGATGGCTCAAATAGAAATAAATATGATCTGATAGCCAGACAGAAACATGGCTGAAAGATGCCCACGGTTGGGACCCAAATATTCAAGGGTGCAGGGCCGGAAGCTAGAAAAGGTGGAGGGATATCTCTGTTAATTAAGAATGATATCAGTACGATTGAAAGAGATAATCTTAGAGAAGGCCTGCCAAATTAAGTGCCACTCATGCATTTAACTGGACAGCGGCAGGCTATCCCCAGGATCAAGGACTCAGGAGGTTGATGTCCAGGTTGCCAAGAGCACAGCGGAGTGGTGCTGGGTTCTGTCAGTATTACGCCCACCCAGGGTCCAGTATTGTTACTAGATCCTGGGTTTGTGTGCATTTTACCCCAGCCCGATCCTTGAACCGTGGGTCACCTTGAAGGACAAACTGTTTCAGGTACAGGCTAGATAAATCCCAACAAGGATAAAAGGTGGAGAAATCAAAGGGTTCCTTGAATGACCAAGGAGATGGAGAATGTGATGAAATGTCATGATGATGTGATGTGTGAATGTATTTCATCGGCGGGTCAGGCATATGTTGAACTTCTTCAAAAAGGACTTTTGCTAAGCTAAGACACTGGGTGGAATTTTTCAAAAGAATGATGGCCTGGATTCTCTGTCCTGTCATGTCCAGATCCCGTTTCCCGATGAGACGGAGATTCGGCCTTCGGTGGAAAATCGGGAACGGCACCGACCCGAACACTCTGCATGTCTTAATGACCCAATTGCATTCAGTTAGCGGGCCTGGCACTCTATGCTCCAGGCCACCGTGATTCTCCTGTCCCCGGGGTTGGGAATCACATGGACGAGGATCACTTGTGGTCTCTACCAGCATCCCCCTGGTATGGTGGGCCTCGCGGTAGGCCAACGGGGTAACTTCTTAGGGGAGTTTCTCCCAGAGTCCATCCGAGGGCCAACCAATTCCCCCCACAATGACCTGCCTGCCCACCCCTCCTCTACCAGACCCCCTACACCCCCTCCTTCGGACCCTCTTAATAGGGACACCCCCCCCCCCTCCCGCCCTCCACCCCAGGGACCGCATCAATTTGAAGAAATCCCCCAGAGACCCCATAAACAGGGAGGCCCCCAGGAACCTCCTAACTGAAGGATTCCCCCCCCCCCACAGGGACCCCCTAACCAGAGGGACCCCCACATGGACACCCCTGCCACAAACCAACCCCCCTACTGCTGCCCCAGAAAAGAGACCCCTGTCAGGAAGCTAGAGAGCAGTCCAGACAGGGAGGGTGAAAATATTTACAGCTGTAACATTTACCTGGAGACTCCAGTGTCCATTCCTCAAAGGAGAACAGCTGGGACCTGTGTTTCAACCCCACCGATCCATTAACTGCAAGCCATTCAATACCTTCTTGCAGTGGGCTGTGATTGACAGCTTCCACAAACCAACAGATGCTTTGATTCATTCATCTCCCTTCATGGATCAGTGACCCTAAGTGATGAAACCCCAATGCTAACAAACATTGGTCACATCAAAGAGAGGTAAGTTCATAGCAATCACACGCATGACTGATTGGAATGCACTTAGTGCTTGGAGTGCACCATGCTGCTGACATCACAGGGGAGGTGCTGAAACACTGCAGCACTTCTGACTCCCCCTCACCTCTCCCTGGCAGTGGACATGGCAGGGTGGTAGCATGCCACCTGTGACACCTGGAAGACTGGCGGACCCATCCAGGCCCCATCACACCAGAGAACAACTGCAAGGGATACCCAGGTTACCCCGGGCGAGACAGGCAACAGGATGCCTCCACTTCTGATGTACCACCGAGAAGGAGTGTTAGAGCCCATAAGGTTAGAAAGTTGGACACTAGTTACGTTGACATGGATACAGTATATAGGATAGTATTAGGGCACAATTATCACAGAATCCCTACAATGCAGAAGGAGGGCATTTGGCCCACTGAGTCTGCACTGACCATTGGATAGAGCAGCCTACCTAGATTCATGCCCCCACTCCATTCCATAACCCAGTAACCCCACCTAACCTTTTTGGATTCAAAGAGACAATTTAGCATGGCCAGTCCTAAACTGCACACCTTTGGACTGTGGGAGGAAACTGGAGCACCTGGAGAATATCCATGCAGGCATGGGGAGAAAGTACAGACAGTGACCCAAGATTGGAATTGAACCTGGGTCCCTGGCACTGTGAGGAAGAAGTGCTAACCATTGTGGGAGGTTGGGGGGTTGATGGATGAGGATCCTGAAGGGGAGGTCCTGTAAGGGGACCTGGGGGGGGGGGGCCTGAAGAGGAGGCCCCCAGGGACCCAAAATCAGGGTGTCCTCACTTGGAGTGGTGGTGCAGGGTAATGCCCATGTGTATGTGGGGTGGCATTGCTCACGGGTGGGGGTCCCTCAGTTAGAGATTGGGCAATCTTTTCAAAATGGCAGCCCAAATTCTGAGTTCAGCTCCCCAGTGCTGAAAAATATTCTAAGGGCAGGATTTACTGACCCCACCATTGTCAACGGGATTTCCCGGCAATTGCACCCCTCGCCGCCAAGTAACCTGGCGCCGGTGTGGGACCGGAATTTCACGTTGGCATGAACAGCTGGTAGATCGCACCAAAATCATGGTGTGAACCGGAGAGAAACATGACTAAGTGTCGTTTGATAGTGGTGGGGAGCTCAGCACCCTGCAAAACCTGCCACAAATTGGCATCATGGTGACACAGTGGTTAGCGCTGCTGCCTCACGCCGCCAAGGACCCGGGTTCGATCCTGACCCCGGGACACTGTCCGTGGGTGTTTGCACATTCTTCTCATATCTGTATTGGTCTCCCCCCCACAGCCCAAAAAGATGTGAATTGGCCAGACTAAATTGCCCCTTAATTGGAAAAAAAAAGAATTGGGTATTCTAAATTTTAATTTTAAAAAAACCCGCCACAAATGAACATAGAAACGTTTCCGTTAAATCCCGTCACATATGTCCGTTCTCTGACAATTCAGATACTGAAGGATTTGGCCCTCATGTGAGGTTGTTTTTAAGACAGGGGGATGGGTGACAGTGGTGTTCCCCAAATACCAGTATTGCGAAGACTTTTTCGATGGACAAATAAACTGAAATTGCTTAGATACTAGAATGCATTTTGCTGATCGTACCGAGCTTGGAGGGATGGAAAATAGTGAGGTTGATACCAATTGACTGCAACCCAACAGAAATAGGCTAGCAGAATGGGCAGACACTTCACAGATGGAGCTTTATGCAGAGATATATGATCTAATGCATTTTATCAGAAGGGATAGGGAGAGCGATATAAAGTGCATGGCACAGTTCTAAAGAGTACACAGGGATAGAGGGGCCTGGGAGCTCATTTCCATACATCTTGGAAGGCTGTAGCACACTAGCACAGTGGCTATCACTGTTGCTTCAGAGTGCCAGAGTCCCAGGATCAATTCCCAGCTTGGGTCACTATCTGTGCGTTGTCTGCACATTCTCCCTGTGTCTGCATGGTTTTCCTCTGGGTGCTCCAGTTTCCTCCCGAAAGACATGCTTGTCTTTGTCTTTGGACATTCTGAATTCTCCATCTGTGTATCCGAACAGGTGCCGGAATGTGGCAACAAGGGGCTTTTCAAGGTAACTTCATTGCAGTGTTAATGTAAGCCTACTTGTGACAAGAAAGATTATTATTATGGTTTCTTGGCCTTCATAAATTGAGGTATTGACTTATGCTGAACCTTTATGAAGCTCTGGTTGGGCCACAACTTGGGTATCAGATTCAGTTCTGAGTGTCACACTTTAGGAAGAATGTATTAAGAAGATGCAGAGGAATTTTACTAGAATGGTTGCCGGGATGGGGAAATTAAGAGACAAGGTTCGATTGGAGAAGCTGTGACTTTCTCCTGGGGTCAATGGAGACTGAGGGGAAATTTGACAGAAATGCTCAAGATTATGACAGGTTCAAATAAGGTGTACAAAGAAAAGCTGTTTAAGATTTTGGATAAGAGTTACAGGAAGACCTTGGGTTAGATTCTCCGCAGCCCCGCAGCAAAATTGCGTTCAGCACGGAGGAGGAGAATCCACTTTCACGCCGAAATCGGGCCCGGCGACGGTCCGGCGATTCTCCGGGACCCAATTGGGGGTCTCATTTTTTGTGTGGCTCCGCGGTCCGAGTCTGCCACGGAGCAGCGGCCACACCGTGCCAATGTGTAGATTCAAAACCGGAAGTCCGGGCACCCGTATCCGCAGCTAAAGCTGCGTGAATCACTCCGGGTCCCTGCTAGCCCCCTGCAGGGGAATGGGACTGACTGGCTGTACTTTTTCCAGGAATCTCTCAGGTAAAACTCCAGCGTTTTCATGCCAGCATGGGGCCATAGTCCCATTTTGGGAGAATCCAGCCCCTTACTCCTGGAGTGAGTGGTGATAACTGTGATGTTGGTGGAAGAGGGGATTATCAGAAGGAAATTAGATGTGAGCTTGAAGGAAATAAACTTGCAGGGGAATGGGACTGACTGGCTGGCATGGAGTTGATGGGCTGAATGGCCTCCTTCTATGCCACAGGATTTTTAATTGACAACCAGTACAAAATAAACACACTCAGCATAAGTAAAGTAAGGGGGTTTGCAAGCAGAGGGTTGCCTTACTCTGTAAGCAGATCTGTGAGAATGTTTTTATTTTTTAAGTACACACATGCGGTGAGTAAGGAAAATACTGTTTGTTTTATTTTGAATGACCAATCAAAAGTATCTACTTCACTCACTTGCAGAGTCATCTATTCTCAAATAAAAGCAAAGTACTGGGGATGTTGGAAATCTGAAACAAAAACAGAAGTGCTGGAAATACTCAGCAGATCTGGCCGCATCTGTGGAGAGAAAAACGGAACTAACATTCTATGTTGAATATGCCTCTTAACCTCTTTCTAAATTCTGTGAGTGAAGCTGTTCATGCCGACTACGTCTACCACTTCTAAGCCATGGCCAACCCCTTGAGCAACAATATAGCTTCTAATTTCCCATGAATGGGAAATCATTTACTGTGGGAAATCATTTGAATATAAAACCTACACAGAAGCATTATATCCAGCAGCAGATTATATCAGATAGTTGGTTACCCATGGTGGTTTTAATAAATAGAAATAAAGAAAATATGTCGGTGTTCCATTGCTGCCTTACTGCGCAAGCGTTCTTTTCAAATTCTACTATATAACCTTTTTCAAATATTTTTGTTTCTGTCTTTAAAATGAGATAGTAGTAATGCTACTCATCTGAATTATAACATCTCTACAACTGGAATGCATTCTCGGTAAGGCACTGAAGTGTCAGCCTGAATTGAGTGTTTAAATTTGAGAATGGGACCCCAAGTCACAACGTCCTGGCTTAAACTCAGCTTGGTACAAACTGAGCCAACCAACTCTTAAATTAGGTTACAGTGGGAAAGTAGTGCATCAGGACATCTGCCCACCTGTAGTGTACATAGCTGTCCAGTTTCTCATAATGTGATTCTCCCTCTGTAATGCACATGCCTCCGATGGCCCACATTTTGTGCTGAGTAATGACAGGGCTATCAGAGCTCACTTATTAAAGAAAAACCTGAACAGTAACTTCAAAGATTCAAAATCAGAGGCTGCTCTCCTAGTTTTCCTGCTCCTCCATAAGCTTCATTCTAACAGTCTCTTGCTGAAAGATGTAACTGTTCGAACATACAAAGGGTGTGAAGTTGAGATACTTGTGCATTGGATACCCGTTAAATCTGCCAGAAAATGTTAGGGCTTTTAAGTGTATTTTAAATTGCACGTTAAGTCTTAATTACTGTTAAACAACCTCTCTCGCATTGAAAATTGACTCATTCTTTCAGAGCTTAAATATGTTGGAGATGGAAAATTGCATTTTTCTTTCTGTTTCTCCAATCTTTCTTTCCCTTTCCTTGTTTCACTTTCTGTATGTTTTTGGCATAGAATTAAATATCCTAACTGTACTTCCTGATTCAGCCTCTGCATGTTTCAGTAAGGAATCTTCAATCTAATTAATTAACAACACATACTATTGCTTGCCCTGTTCACACAGATTCAGATACCCTTGGAGAGGGTGCTGCACTTCTTAAGTATTCCAATTATCGCAAATCACATTAGGAAGTACAGAAAGTGTGTACGCAAATATTCAATGAATTTATTTCATTTGCCAATGACCACAAATCCAGGCCAACATGTGCGCGAGTCTATGGAGTGGGGCTTGAGTCCATAACCTTGTGGACTCTGAGGTGAGAGCTACACCATTGAAGAATGGTTGCTGCATTGGTGGTCAATGGACGGGATTCTCCAATAATGGGGCTATGTCCCCACGCCGGCGTGAAAGCGGCGCCAACCACTCCAGCGTCAATGGTCCCTAATGGGGAATGCTCCCCTTCCTAGGGGGCTAGGTCGGTGCCAAAGTGGTCACCGCAGTTCCAGCCCGCGTGGGTTCATAGAATTCATAGTATTTTCAGAGAATTTACAGTGCAGAAGGAGGCTATTCGGCCCATCGAGTCTGCACTGGCTCTTGGAAAGAGCACCCTACCCAAGCCCACTCATCCACCCTATCCCCATTACCCAGTAACCCCACCCAACACTAAGGGCAATTTTGGACACTAAGGACCATTTATCATGGCCAATCCACCTAACCAGCACATCTTTGGACTGTGGGAGAAAACCTGGAGGAAACCTACGCAGACACGGGGAGAACGTGCAGACTCCGCACAGACAGTGACCCAAGCCGGAATCGAACCTGGAACCCTGGAGTTATGAAGCAATTGTGCTATCCACTGTGCTACCGTGTTGCCCGTGCCTCCGGCCAGAGTGATTCCGCGCATGCACAGAACGCCCGGCCTGATTCTGCTCATGCGCGCTACGGCCGGTGTGATTCAGCGCATGCATGTGGGTTCCCTTCTCCGCGCCGGCCCCCGGGCAACATGGCGGAGCTCTACAGGGGCCCGGCACGGAGGAACATAGGCCCCTCGGAACCAGCCCGCTCGCTGATCAGGGCCTACCGATCGGCGGGCCGGCTTATCCTGGTGGGGGCGTATGTTCCTCCGCGCCGGGCTCCTGTAGCACTCCGCCATGTTGGGGCTGGCGCGGAGAAGGCAACTCATGCGCATGTGCGAATTCACGCCAGCCACAGTGCGGACCCACGGCGCCTGTTCTGATGCCAGTATCGGCAGCTGGAACTGCGTGAGTCACTCCAGTGGCATGCTGGCCCCCTGTGAGGTGCAGGATCGCTGCTCCTGGGGGCCTGTTGACGCCGTCATAAAACGTGACGGTGTTTATGACGGCGTCAACACTTAGCCTCAGGATCAGAGAATCCCGCCCAGAATGTTGACGCCAATGCAGAATTCGTTGACTTTCACAACAGAAGAACGTGTGCCACAGCTGGTGAGGTATTCGTTGGGTTGTGATTGACAATTGGGGGGCTGACAACCTGCAGCCACACAAACACATTACAATCCCCACTTACACTCAACAAGATGGCGCTGGTTGTGATGGAGCATGCCCATACAGCTGACGGGTCGGGTGGGGCCAGAGGGCACCTAGGGGAGTGGATTGTGGGGTGGGGGGGGGAGGGGGGAGACCCATACGATCCATGGCCCTAAGTTCAAAGTTCAAAGTGGGCTGTTAGCAACGTGCGCAACTGCCTGGTTGGCTTGCCAGCTGCGCCAATTGTGTTCCATGCTCATTCACCCCGGCACCACCGTCTGGCCACACCCCATTATTCCCCCCGGCCCTGGCAGAAGCCCCCGGCCAGCAACACAACTGACAGCAAATTATGGCAATGTTGGACACCTTGCATTGCCCCCCTCTCTCCCTCAGCAGCCGCCACACAGTTTCACGATTTTTAAAAGTACAAGTGACCCGCAGCGTCGGGGACTCGGCCCATTGGAGGTGGAGAATCGCGGAAGTCCCGGAGAATACCGGATCAGGCCCGCTAATGATATGCAAACTGTGTCTACTGTATGTGCGTTCCGAATGCATTGACTCTGCTGTCGAGGTGCGGGAGCATTGACGCTGCTGCCGAGGTGCTGGAGCATTGATGCTGCTGTCGAGGTGCGGGAGCATTGACACTGCTGCCGAGGTGCTGGAGCATTGACACTGCTGCCGAGGTGCTGGAGCATTGACACTGCTGTCGAGGTGCTGGAGCATTGACACTGCTGCCGAGGTGCTGGAGCATTGATGCTGCTGCCGAGGTGCTGGAGCATTGACCCTGCTGCCGAGGTGCTGGAGCATTGATGTTGCTGCCGAGGTGCGGGAGCATTGACACTGCTGCCGAGGTGCTGGAGCATTGATGCTGCTGCCGAGGTGCTGGAGCATTGATGCTGCTGCCGAGATGCTGGAGCATTGATGCTGCTGCCGAGGTGCTGGAGCATTGATGCTGCTGCCGAGGTGCTGGAGTATTGATGCTGCTGCCGAAGTGCTGGAGCATTGATGCTGCTGTCGAGGTGCTGGAGCATTGACCCCGCTGCCGAGGTGCTGGAGCATTGACCCTGCTGCCGAGGTGCTGGAGCATTGATGCTGCTGCGGAGGTGCTGGAGCATTGACCCTGCTGCCGAGGTGCTGGAGCATTGATGCTGCTGCCGAGGTGCTGGAGCATTGATGCTGCTGCCGAGGTGCTGGAGCATTGATGCTGCTGCCGAGGTGCTGGAGCATTGACACTGCTGCCGAGGTGCTGGAGCATTGATGCTGCTGCCGAGGTGCTGGAGCATTGACGCTGCTGCCGAGGTGCTGGAGCATTGATGCTGCTGCCGAGGTGCTGGAGCATTGATGCTGCTGCCGAGGTGCTGGAGCATTGATGCTGCTGCCGAGGTGCTGGAGCATTGATGCTGCTGCCGAGGTGCTGGAGCATTGACACTGCTGCCGAGGTGCTGGAGCATTGATGCTGCTGCCGAGGTGCTGGAGCATTGACGCTGCTGCCGAGGTGCTGGAGCATTGACACTGCTGCCGAGGTGCTGGAGCATTGATGCTGCTGCCGAGGTGCTGGAGCATTGACGCTGCTGCCGAGGTGCTGGAGCATTGATGCTGCTGCCGAGGTGCTGGAGCATTGATGCTGCTGCCGAGTTGCTGGAGCATTGATGCTGCTGTCGAGGTGCTGGAGCATTGATGCTGCTGCCGAGGTGCTGGAGCATTGACCCTGCTGCCGAGGTGCTGGAGCATTGATGCTGTTGTCGAGGTGCTGGAGCATTGATGCTGCTGCCAAGGTGCTGGAGCATTGACCCTGCTGCCGAGGTGCTGGAGCATTGATGCTGTTGTCGAGGTGCTGGAGCATTGATGCTGCTGCCGAGGTGCTGGAGCATTGATGCTGCTGCCGAGGTGCTGGAGCATTGATGCTGCTGCCGAGGTGCTGGAGCATTGATGCTGCTGCCGAGGTGCTGGAGCATTGATGCTGCTGCCGAGTTGCTGGAGCATTGATGCTGCTGTCGAGGTGCTGGAGCATTGATGCTGCTGCCGAGGTACTGGAGCATTGACCCTGCTGCCGAGGTGCTGGAGCATTGACCCTGCTGCCGAGGTGCTGGAGCATTGATGCTGCTGCCGAGGTGCGGGAGCATTGATGCTGCTGCCGATGTGCTGGAGCATTGATGCTGCTGCCGAGGTGCTGGAGCATTGATGCTGTTGTCGAGGTGCTGGAGCATTGATGCTGCTGCCGAGGTGCTGGAGCATTGATGCTGCTGCCGAGGTGCTGGAGCATTGATGCTGTTGTCGAGGTGCTGGAGCATTGATGCTGCTGCCGAGGTGCTGGAGCATTGATGCTGCTGCCGAGGAGCTGGAGCATTGACCCTGCTGCCGAGGTGCTGGAGCATTGATGCTGCTGCCGAGGTGCTGGAGCATTGATGCTGCTGCCGAGGTGCTGGTGCATTGACCCTGCTGCCGAGGTGCTGGAGCATTGACCCTGCTGCCGAGGTGCTGGAGCATTGATGCTGCTGCCGAGGTGCTGGAGCATTGATGCTGCTGCCGAGGTGCTGGAGCATTGACCCTGCTGCCGAGATGCTGGAGCATTGATGCTGCTGCCGAGGTGCTGGAGCATTGATGCTGCTGCCGAGGTGCTGGAGCATTGATGCTGCTGCCGAGGTGCTGGAGCATTGACACTGCTGCCGAGGTGCTGGAGCATTGATGCTGCTGCCGAGATGCTGGAGCATTGATGTTGCTGCCGAGGTGCTGGAGCATTGATGCTGCTGCCGAGGTGCTGGAGCATTGACCCTGCTGCCGAGGTGCTGGAGCATTGATGCTGCTGCCGAGGTGCTGGAGCATTGATGCTGCTGCCGAGGTGCTGGAGCATTGATGCTGCTGCCGAGGTGCTGGAGCATTGACCCTGCTGCCGAGGTGCTGGAGCATTGACCCTGCTGCCGAGGTGCTGGAGCATTGATGCTGCTGCCGAGGTGCTGGAGCATTGATGCTGCTGCCGAGGTGCTGGAGCATTGACCCTGCTGCCGAGGTGCTGGAGCATTGATGCTGCTGCCGAGATGCTGGAGCATTGATGCTGCTGCTGAGGTGCTGGAGCATTGACGCTGCTGCCGAGGTGCGGGAGCATTGACCCTGCTGCCGAGGTGCGGGAGCATTGATGCTGCTGCCGAGGTGCTGGAGCATTGATGCTGCTGCCGAGGTGCTGGAGCATTGATGCTGCTGCCAAGGTGCTGGAGCATTGATGCTGCTGCCGAGGTGCTGGAGCATTGATGCTGCTGCCGAGGTGCTGGAGCATTGATGCTGCTGCCGAGGTGCTGGAGCATTGATGCTGCTGCCGAGGTGCTGGAGCATTGATGCTGCTGCCGAGGTGCTGGAGCATTGATGCTGCTGCCGAGATGCTGGAGCATTGATGCTGCTGCCGAGGTGCTGGAGCATTGATGCTGCTGCCGAGGTGCTGGAGCATTGATGCTGCTGCCGAGGTGCTGGAGCATTGATGCTGCTGCCGAGGTGCTGGAGCATTGATGCTGCTGCCGAGGTGCTGGAGCATTGATGCTGCTGCCGAGGTGCTGGAGCATTGATGCTGCTGCCGAGGTGCTGGAGCATTGACCCTGCTGCCAAGGTGCTGGAGCATTGATGCTGCTGCCGAGGTGCTGGAGCATTGATGCTGCCGAGGTGCTGGAGCATTGATGCTGCTGCCGAGGTGCTGGAGCATTGACCCCGCTGCCGAGGTGCTGGAGCATTGATGCTGATGACGAGGTGCTGGAGCATTGATGCTGCTGCCGAGGTGCTGGAGCATTGATGCTGCTGCCGAGGTGCTGGAGCATTGATGCTGCTGCCGAGGTGCTGGAGCATTGATGCTGCTGCCGAGGTGCTGGTGCATTGACCCTGCTGCCGAGGTGCTGGAGCATTGATGCTGCTGCCGAGGTGCTGGAGTATTGATGCTGCTGCCGAGGTGCTGGAGCATTGATGCTGCTGCCGAGGGGCTGGAGCATTGATGCTGCTGCCGAGGTGCTGGAGCATTGATGCTGCTGCCGAGGTGCTGGAGCATTGATGCTGCTGCCGAGGGGCTGGAGCATTGGTGTTGCTGCCGAGGTGCTGGAGCATTGATGCTGCTGCCGAGGTGCTGGAGCATTGATGCTGCTGCCGAGGTGCTGGAGCATTGATGTTGCTGCCGAGATGCTGGAGCATTGACCCTGCTGCCGAGGTGCTGGAGCATTGATGCTGCTGCCGAGGTGCTGGAGCATTGACGCTGCTGCCGAGGTGCGGGAGCATTGACGCTGCTGCCGAGGTGCGGGAGCATTGATGCTGCTGCCGAGGTGCTGGAGCATTGATGCTGCTGCCGAGGTGCTGGAGCATTGATGCTGCTGCCGAGGTGCTGGAGCATTGATGCTGCTGCCGAGGTGCTGGAGCATTGATGCTGCTGCCGAGGTGCTGGAGCATTGATGCTGCTGCCGAGGTGCTGGAGCATTGACCCTGCTGCCGAGGTGCTGGAGCATTGATGCTGCTGCCGAGGTGCTGGAGCATTGATGCTGCTGCCGAGGTACTGGAGCATTGATGCTGCTGCCAAGGTGCTGGAGCATTTACCCTGCTGCCGAGGTGCTGGAGCATTGACGCTGCTGCCGAGTTGCTGGAGCAGGCAGGCTCAGTTGTAAGTCGATTAAAGCCACAGTTTACTTCTACTCATATCCTTGAGTGAATTGATGGTCGCATCAATTTAATCGACTTAAAAAAACTACCATGGAATCAGCCCTCAAACCTGATCGACTGGAACTCGATCCACAGGCTGCAGAAGAGAAGGAAATATTTCTGCATTGGCTTTGGTGCTTAAAGGCCTACCTGGCTGCGTCGACTACCTCCGCTGTTACTGAAGAACAGAAACTCAGTCTTCTACAAGCACGAGTGAGCCATCGCATTTGAACTCAACTTGATAGTACCGACTCGTACACCGAGGCCCTCGCGATACTCGACCGCCTGTGCGTGTGGCCCGTAAATGAAATTTACGCGCGGCATATTTTTACTACCCGCCGCCAGCGCCCTGCAGTCGCTAGAAGACTACCTGCGCGACCTAATAGCTCTAGCACGGGAATGTAACTTCCAGGCTGTGACAGCCTCCCAGCACATGGAACTCGCCGTCCGAGATGTGTATGTTGCAGGGGTCCGGTCCAATTACGTGCGCCAGCGTCTCCTCAGAAAAGGGGCCCAGAACCTGGAGGACACAGTAATGCTAGCAACCTCGTTGGAGGTCACTTTTCAAAGTTTAAACTCGTTCCCAGCCGACCACGCGACCCCATCATGGACCTCCGACCAGAGACTACCCCAGGCCTGCGCCGCGCGGACACCCGCCCACCACGGAGCGCCATCGTGCCCCTTTTGCGGCCAGCCCCAACACCCACGGCAGCACTGCCCGGCCTGCAATGCGACCTGCAGCAGCTGCGGACGGAAAGGGCACTTTGCAAAGGTATGCCTGGCTTAAACCAAATCCTCAAACTCAAACGCTATCCAGAACAATCGCCCCTCCAAGTCACAGGCCCGCAGACCCCGCAATGTGGCAGCATGTCTGCCGACTCCACCTCCGCACGACATGTGCGACTCATGGGGGCCGCCATCTTGGCAATACTCCCCCACGTGGCCGGCCATGTGCAATTCATGGGGCGCCATCTTGGGCGCCATCTTCCTCGCCACCCGCCACGTGCGATCAATGGGGATGGCCATCTTAGATGCCATCTTCCTCGTTGCCTGCCACGTGTGGTCAACAGGGGCCGCCATCTTGGCCATCACCCGATATGCAAATCGACGACTACGACCTCCGCGGACAGTCATCACGGGGCCGCTCCAGCACCGCTGATCAAGCCACCAACTACCCGCAACTCAACGCAGTCACTCTGGACCAGTCGTGGCCAAAGCACCTCAGAAGCTCCATGATGTCCGTTCAAGTCAACGGATACAAGACACCGTGCCTCTTCGACTCCGGGAGCACCGAGAGCTTCGTTCATCCAGACCTGGTAAGACGCTGCTCGCTCTCGATATTTCCAGCACAGCAAAATATCTCCCTCGCCTCGGGGTCGCACTCAGTCCAGATACAAGGGCGCACGGTTGCGACACTAACGATACAGGCCGCCAACTAGTCCAACTTCCAATTGTATGTCCTCCCAGACCTCTGCACCCCTCTCCTACTCGGACTCGATTTTCAGTGTAACCTCAGGAGCCTAACACTCAGCTTCGGCGGACCCCTGCCCCCTCTCACTATATGCAGTTTAGCAACTCGAAAAATCGACCCCCCTCCACTCTTCGCTATCCTCACCGCTAACTGCAAACCCGTGGCCATTCGCAGCAGGAGGTATAGCCTGCAGGACAGGGTATTTATTAGAGCCGAGGCCAGTAATAGCCCCTGGAGAGCTCAGGTGGTGGTGGTCAAGACCGGGGAAAAGTTCCGGATGGTGGTTGATTACAGCCAGACCATTAACCGGTTCACGCACCTCGATGCGTACCCCCTCCCCCGGATTGCAGACATGGTCAATCAGATCGCCCAGTACCGCATCTTCTCCACGATGGATCTGAAGTCTGCATACCACCAGCTCCCAATCCGCCCGGAGGACCGCCACTACACGGCGTTCGAGGCATACGGCCGCCTCTTCCATTTCCTCCGGGTCCCCTTTGGCGTTACGAATGGGGCCTCGGTGTTCCAGCGAGCAATGGATCGAATGGTGGACCAGTGCGGGCCACGTTTCCGTACTTGGACAAAATCACCATCTGCAGCCACGACCAGCAGGACCACAATGACCACCTCCACCGATTTCTCCAAACCGCCCAAAAACTCAACCTCACATACAATAAGGAGAAATGCGTTTTCCGCACAACCAGACTAACCATCCTCGGCTACGTCATGGAAAACGGGGTCCTAGGGCCCCGACCCGGACCGTATGCTCCTCTTACAACTCCCTCTCCCTCACTGTTCCAGGGCCCTCAAGAGGTGCCTTGGATTTTTCTCCTACTACGCCCAGTGGGTCCCCCAGTATGCGGACAAAGCCCGCCATCTATTTAAGACCACACTCTTTCTACTGTCAGTCGAGGCCTGCCAGGCCTTCAACTGCATTAAAGAGGACATTACCAAAGCCGCCATGCGGGCGGTAGATCAATCCGTTCCCTTTCAAGTGGAGAGCGACGCTTCAGATGTCGCTCTCGCTGCCACTCTGAACCAGGTTTCTTCTCCAGAATCCTCTCCGCTTCGGAACTCCGACACTCCTCAGTCGAAAAAGAAGCTCAAACCATTGTGGAAGCCGTCCGGCACTGGAGGCACAACCTCGCAGGTAGGAGGTTTACCCTCATCACCGACCAGAGATCGGTTGCCTTCATGTTCGATAACTCGCAGTGGGGCAAAATTAAAAATGACAAAATCTTGAGGTGGAGGATCGACCTCTCCACCTATAATTATGATATCGTATACCGCCCGGGGAAGCTCAATGAGCCCCCAGATGCCCTGTCCCGCGGCACATGCGCCAGCGTGCAAGACAACCGTTTACAGGCTATCCACAATGACCTCTGCCACCCGGGGGTCACCCACCCGGCTCGCCCACTACATCAAGGCCCGCAATCTGCCTTTCTCCACCGAGGAGGTAAAAGCCATCACCAGGGATTGCCCGATCTGCGCGGAGTGTAAACCGCACTTCTATAGACCAGACAAGGCCCACCTGGTAAAGGCATCCCTGCCCTTTGAACAACTGAGTATCGATTTCAAAGGGCCCCTCCCTTCGACCAACCGTAATGTGTACTTCCTTAACATCATAGATGAATTCTCTCGCTTCCCGTTTGCCATCCCATGCCCCGATAAGACCTCCCATACCGTCATCAGAGCCCTGCACAGTGTCTTCACCCTGGTCGGTTTCCCCAGCTACGTACACAGCGACAGGGGTTCGTCCTTCATGAGTGACGAGCTGCGTCAGTACCTGCTCGACAAGGGCATCGCCTTGAGCAGGACTATCAGCTATAACCCCAGGGGGAACGGGCAGGTGGAGAGGGAGAACGCGACGGTCTGGAAGACCGTCCTACTGACCCTACGGTCCAGGAATCTCCCGACCTCCCACTGGCAGGAGGTCCTCCCCGACACGCTCCATGCAATTAGGTCCCTCCTGTGTACGGCCACTAATCAGACTCCTCACGAGCAATTATTTGTTTTCCCTAGGGGCACTACCACGGGAGCCTCGCTTCCATCCTGGTTGAGGACACCAGGCCCGGTTCTCCTCCGGAAGCACGCCCGGACACATAAAACAGACCCGCTGGTAGAAATGGTCCTACTACTACATTCAAGCCCCCACTACGCATTTATCGAGCACCCCGACGGCCAAAAGGACACCGTTTCCCTCCGGGACCGGGCGCCTGCAGGATCCACCACTACTGCCGAGGTAGCCCTCACACCACACCCCAGCCGACCCCCCACGCCCTGCGCCCCCACGCCTACAGGTTTCCTGCGCCCCCTTTCACCCGTCACACCGGTCAGGAACGAAGCTAGGAACTAACCAGCCCCAGAATCCACCCTCGGATTCACACCGAACATCTGCCCACAGCCATCCGAAGCGGCTGCAACCCCGGTGCTCCGCCGGTCCCAGCGAACGATTCGAGTACCGGACCGCCTCAACTTATAGACCCGTCACCCCCGCTGGACTTGATTTTTTAACAAGGGGTGAATGTGGTGAATGTATAATATAAATTCACACTGTGTCCCTGTGGGCTCCATCTGTGAGCCGTTGTGCGGCTCTGCCACAGGGGGAGATGAGGAGCATTTTCAGGGCTCCGCCCTTGGCTCCGCCCATGTCTCTGCCCATGGCTCCTCCCACAACCAGAAGTATAAAGTGCTGCGGTCTTGCGAGCCTGCCTTCAGTTCAGCTAGTCGCAGGCAGGCTCAGTTGTAAGTCGATTAAAGCCACAATTTACTTCTACTCGTGCCCTTGAGTGAATTGATGGTCGCATCAATTTAATCGACTTAAAAAAACTACCATGGAATCAGCCCTCAAACCTGATGAAGCTCTCAGTGCTCCCGGAGTCCAGAAGGCATGATGTCTTGTGCCCATCGAGCTTCACTGTTGTCGACGTGGTCGCATGGTTGTGCGGTCGGGACTGGTCGATTGTGATGGAGGCGATACACGACTGGTGTTAACATAGAACAGTACAGCACAGAACAGGCCCTTCGGCCCTCGATGTTGTGCCGAGCAATGATCGCCCTACTCAAACCCACGTATCCACCCTATACCCGTAACCTAACAACCCCCCCCCTAACCTTACTTTTTAGGACACTACGGGCAATTTAGCATGGCCAATCCACCTAACTCGCACATCTTTGGACTGTGGGAGGAAACCGGAGCACCCGGAGGAAACCCACGCACACACGGGGAGGACGTGCAGACTCCGCACAGAAAGTGACCCAGCCGGGAATCGAACCTGGGACCCTGGAGCTGTGAAGCATTTATGCTAACCACCATGCTACCGTGCTGCCCATAGTGTTGGAAGGACCCTGGCTGGTTGGCGACAGTTGCAGGTGATGAGCGGCCCGATGAGGTGCCCGACGAGCAGGGGCCCTGAGGCGGAGAATATGGCGGCACCCATGTGCGGGCAGCATTAAAGGTGGCGGCGCCCGCGGGCCGCACATGGTCTGAGGCGAGGAAGATGGTGGCGCCCACGGGTCGCACGTGGGGTGTGCAGGGACAATGGGTCTGGTTACAGCGGCGATCGAGCGGGCAGCGCTGCCGGGGTGCTTTGTCTTTCCGCAGAAATAGCACTTGGGTCCCTCGGGGTTGGTTGGCTGCCGCGCGGCGCAGGCATGGGGTTGGCGCGGGCGGTCGCCTGTACATTGCGGGGGGCGACTGTGAGTGAGATTGTGAGTTTCTTGGTCGCCGCGAGGTTGAGACTAGACCCTTCTAAGAGGTGCTGAAGGATGTACGATGACCCTTTGCCCGTAACGAAAGCTCAGAATGTTCAATGGCCGAAACGGCCTGGCAATCGCAGTCCCTTGCCAGGGCGTGCAGGGCATGCCAGAAATCTTCCACAGACTCACCGGGGAGTTGATGCCGCGTGGACAGGGTGTGCCTGGCGTAGATTTTGTTGGTCTGCTGAGTGTAGTTCTCCTTCAGTAGCACCATGGCCTCAGCGTAGGTAGGCGCGTCCCAAATGAGGGGAAAGATATCGGAGCTCAGCCGCGTGTACAGGATCTGGAGCTTCTGTGCCTCTGAGGGTGGTTCTGCCGCAGATCCGATGTATGCCTCGAAGCAAGCTAGCCAATGTGCGAAGGCCGGCTTGGTGTTGTCTGCTTGAGGGTGCAGCTGCAGGCGATCAGGCTTTATGCGGAGATCCATCGTTGTAAAACCTCTGCGTAATAAATTGTTGCACTATCAATTACGATGCGACGAGAGTAGAGTGTAATCGAGGCTTTATTACACAGAGATGTGTAGCCTCCCGCAGCTGCTGCCGAAATGGCTGCAGCTTGGAGAGCCCACACATTTATACTCTGCCTACTGGGCGGAGCCAGCAAGGAGCCTTCCCATAATACACCTGATATGCGATATATATACAACAGTAGTGACTACCACAGGGAGTGGCGCCGATCAGTCTGTGGCTATACCGGTTGCTTGATTGGAGTTCTAGTGTCCTGAGAAATGGACCATTAAAATGCAAACGAGCGGGGGTTTCGATCAGGCCTGGTTACCTGTATTTCGCCACATTCCGGCGCCAGCATCCCTGAACAGGCGCCGGAATGTGGCGACTAGGGGCTTTTCACAGTAACTTCATTGAAGCCTACTCGTGACAATAAGCAATTTTCATTTTTCATTTTTTCATTTCAGATAGACATAGGCTCTGTATCTGTCTGAGTCCTGGCTTGGCCATAATTCCCATGGTCCTTTGCAGGTGACCATCTTAGATGGCTACATTCTGTCCTCTTGATCCTGAACACGAAGCGTGGTGGATCACACTGTGGATCCCTGTTCATCCTTGGTGGACCTGTCACCCTTGGTCAAGGCAAGGTTCTAATCTACTCTATCTTATGGTTTGGGACATTTACCTAATATTCCATTGATACATCCATAAATTAATTCATCTCTAACGGTCACGCTAATTCAGGTCACGATAAAACATTTAATTTAGCTGCACAGTTGATCTCTAGCCAACACTATCTAAGCTACTCTCATGCTGCTGGTGAATATCAAAAAGCTTATATACAGTACAAAATTTAAAACAGCAGCATCACATTTCTAATTAATCCTAATAAAGTTAAAGAGGTACGTGGTTTATTTTTTAGCAGCGATTGGTACATGAGTTCAATTTTGTTGAATTCCAAAGAAGGGGGATGGGACTGTATATATCGGGGAGCTGGAGGCTTTTGCTTGCCATTGATGGAGTCGGAGTGTCTGAATGACACTGCAGATTATTGCAATTACTCGAAGGGCCTCTACTATGTATGAAAGGGGGTTCCATTTGGCAATGTTTTCGCACCAGGTGGGGGTTTCGATATCTGGCTTTATGTGTGATGTAGTGCCCGGGCTGGTGTGGGGTTTGTTAAAACAATCCGTTGCGTGCGCAGTTGCAGAAGTCCAGCGATGATCCAAACGCATGTCAGCTGTCCGTGCTTCATCCTGTGTTTTCTGTTTTCCGTGTAATCCTGGGGGGGGTTGCAAGCATAGTATCTGTTATTATCTTTGGTTAATATCTTGTTTTATTAGTCTTTCTCTCCTTACTCCAATGACCCGTTATGATTGTCACCATGTGTGACTCCCTTATTTTTTGTTTAAATACAATTTTGGAGAGACAAGAAATGCAAATGTTTAAAATACAGAGACTCTCGCAGCTTGTGGTCGATGCAGGGAGAGGGCGGACAATTTCTTCGACCAGTCTTTTCTTTACTTACAACCAGTGGTGGTTGAGGCTTATCTTAACCAACCGAATTTCAGGGCGGCCAGTTTTATAGTTTTGTACCAGGGTTCAGAGGTAGTTCACGTGTAGCAGTGTGTATAGCAACCAATTGTGTCATATATGTAAACGGCAGGTGGGGAGCGACCAGGAGGTTGCGGAAGGTAAAGGAAAGAAGGGGCGAGCGTACGGAATGTGGCAAAATGCATTCTTTATACTACAACCAAAGGGAGAGTAGAGAAGGTGAACTAAGGCCTGCCAAAGGCAACGCAGAGTACAGCAGAGTGTATGAAGTGATGGGAACATGAGGTGCGTGTGGGCCGCTGCGGGATAAGAATGGGTGGAATCCCCGGGTAGGGCGGGGGTTAGTGCCGTTACTCCACTCCCTGAGCTTAATTGACCAGATGCATTTGGGGTCCTCAGGTAGGGCGGGGATCAGTGCCGTTACTCCGTACCTGGGTGCCCGGAGTGGATGGTAAAAGTTTGTAGTCGTGTGGAAACTTGTCATAAAGACTGGGAGAACAGTGATCTGTTTCTCAATAAACTTGTGCCTTTAACTGATATAGGGCATCGTACCCTGGAATCAGAAGAATAATTTTGTGTCGGCTGACATGAACTAAACCCATGTAGTAGAAAAAAGAAGGAAAAAGTTGGGCAGGCTCCATAAGACTTTTGGACACCTTAATACTGAGGCGGTGTCTCTTTCTCATCATCTGGACACCTCAGGGTTCTCTACCAAACAGCGTTGTAAAAGCATCACTGAAACGAGAGTCAGTATCTGAATCATCACCATCTCCCGGTTGCCAGACTCGTGTCTGCCGTTTCTGTGCGTTGGCCGCGTGGGCCGTAGGATAATCTGAATCGTTGTGCCTTACTAGTCTGCAAGAGTTGTTGCGGAGCCAAAGAGGAGCTTGTTTGTGAGTTGTAAGGGCAGTGGGAGTGGAGGGCAAGTTACTGTGGTTGGTGGTGGCTGTGGCGGTGGCTGAGGGAGGGCATATAGGGGGTCAAAGATGTCTAAGCCGTGGCTCCAAGGGCTGGGGTGACTGGGGGCAGAGAGATGGCGCCAGTGTTCAGGGATAGTAATCAAATCCGGGAGGCTCTCGCTGTCGTCGGAGTCAAGTTCAAGGTGAAAGTCCGTACCTGTGGGCGGACACAAGTTCGGGTCTGTGGGCGTGGACAAGGGATAAATGCCAGCATGGCTGAGGGAGGGTTGGCGTAGGGGTTGGACTAGGTTGTGGATGGGCGGGGCATAATCGTCTCCTATTGCCAGAGAGATGTGGTGGGAGTGGCTACATTGGGATCCGTAGACTTTGAGTTGGTTAATGTGGAACCAACCAGTTTTACCGTTGGGGTACATTATCTTGTACACGGAGGGGCTCACTTCGTCGGAAATGAAGTTGGGTCCTGCAAATTTGGGGAGAGGAAAGAACTGGGGTTGTAAAGTGAGACCATTACTTGCTGACCGACTGTGTACTCTATGGGGTGGATGGTTTTGTCAAAGCAGACTTTACTCTGCTTCTTTCTAGCGCCTAATCGGCCAGCTGCAGCGAGTTGTGCCACTTTAATGTTATCTGTAACCTGTTGGACTGCTTTTTCGTGGATGATGGCGGTTACTGTAGGGCTAGCCAATTCGAGGCCTAATAAATATTCAATACCCTTCATAGGCCGTCCGGTCCTGAGAGTGTGGGGGGTGGAACCTGTGGAACTGGAACCTGTGTTCCGAATAAACATGAGAGCAAATGGGAGGACTGTGTCCCAGGTGGTATTGTCCTCTTGCACCATCTTCCTAATGGTAGCTTTTAAAGTTCGATTCATTCTCTTGACAATGCCGCTGGATTGGGGGTGATATGCCATATGGAATTTCTGCCTGATCCCAAAAATTGTTAAAACATTTTACATGCCTCTGCCGGTGAAGTGGGAACCTTGGTCTGACTCAATGCTGCGGGGGGAGACCCCAGCATGTGAATATCTGTTGGGGCAAAATCTTAGCGGTGGCCTTTGCTGCGTTTGTCCCTGAGGGAAATGCTTCTACCCATTTAGTAAAGGTGTTGATTGTAACCAGCACATATTTGAAACCGTTTCTGCAAGGGGGAAGGGGCCAATGTAATCGATTTGCAAATTTGTCCAAGGGCCATTCACAGGTCGGGTGTGATGTACTTATCCTTTCTTTGAGTAACGTTCAGGATTGTTCTGAGCGCAGATAAGGCAATTCTCTACATAATGGGTTACATCGCTTTTTAAATCGGGCCACCAACACAAAGGTCTTAAATGGGCAATGGTATTGTCTATCCCCTGATGTCCGTGTCCATCATGAAATTGGTAAATGAGCTGGTTTCCATCCTGGGAGTGTCCACATAAATTCCGTTTTTTAAAACTATGCCATCCTGTACAGTCAGTGCGTCCCTACATTAATCAAAGGGGGCTGGGAAGTTGCCGTCTAAAACCTGTTTGAGGGTGTGGTCTGCTTTTTGGGCTTGAGATAGATCCTCAATATTGGTCTGGGAAACCTGGACTGAGTGTATCAGTTCACTTTCGGGTGACTGCCAGAAGTGACCATGGCGTGATCCTGCTTTGGCTAAGGCTTCTGCCTTTATATTACCGTGTGGGGAGGATCGATAATGGCTTCTTACTTTAATGATACCGTTTGTGCGATCTGAGGCTGTCTTGAGAATGTGCTTTAACAACGGGGCAGAGGGTGGGGGTTTTCCATCGGCTGAAACATCGAGATTCCCCCAGGGGCAGGAATTCTGTTAAGCTATTGCACACACACAGGCTGTCGGAGTGTATATCTGCGGGAGTTGGAAAAGAGTCGGGGTGCTGAATTACATAGGCTATGGCTGCGAGTTCTGCTGCTTGTGAACCTAGGTGGCCGGGCAATTTTAAAGAGATTTCTTCTGACGGGCGTCCCTGTGCGTCGTCCACGTAAATTCCACAACCAGTAATTCTAATTCCATTTTCGATTGTGGAGGAATCGTCCACATAAATTTTTTAAGTATTCCCTGTGGTTTGGGAATCCTGTGTCTTACTGCCTGCTCGGGGGTGCAGCGACTTTGGGATAAAGGGTCCTGTGTGGTCTTGGGCTGCTATGATCTGGCACTCATGTGAGGTCCCTGCGTATTGGAGATTATCAGCCAGAAATGTTTGGTCTTGGTGCGGTTTAACGTAACAGTAATGTGCAGCGAGCTGCTCTGATTTGGCTGACTAAACCATCCTTTAATCTACCGTCTAGTAATAGTTGCGTGGGGGTGTGCTCAGTCAAGATCGTTACTGGGTTGAGGCCTGTGATGTACGCAAAATACTGTACTGCCCAAAAGACTGCAAGCAAGTGCTGCTTGCAGGCAGAGAATCCTTACTCTACAGGGTCTAATACTCTTGAGGCATAGGCTACAGGTCCTAAGTGATTGTGTCATTCTTGCAGGAGCACTGCTGATAGGGTTGGG
Source organism: Scyliorhinus canicula (assembly GCF_902713615.1). Classification (NCBI taxonomy): domain Eukaryota; kingdom Metazoa; phylum Chordata; class Chondrichthyes; order Carcharhiniformes; family Scyliorhinidae; genus Scyliorhinus; species Scyliorhinus canicula. The sequence goes on along the minus strand of NC_052151.1, from coordinate 64,233,137 downwards.
TCGGTGGTTGCTACTTTTAATAGGCAGGTCTGGGTCTGGAACTTGTAAAGTAGGGGTTGTGCCTAGGGTGCATTTTAAATCATCAATGGTGCCTGTGTGCTGTGGAAGCCATTCCCATGGGGCGTTCTTTTTAAGGAGCTCTGAGAGTGGGCTGCTTTGGTGGCAAAATCATCTATATAATTTCTGCAATAACCTACCAAACCTAGGAATGACCGGAGTGCAGTGACATTTTGGGGCAGGGGCAATTTAACGATGGACTCGATCCATTTTTGCTCAATTTCTCTCTTCCCGTAGGTGATAATGGTGCCTAAATAAAGAATCTTTTTCTTTAAAGTCTGGGCCTTTTTGGGTTTACCTTACATCCGATTGATCGCAGTAGGCCTAGAGATTCAGATAAGAGCTCTACGTGTTCTTCTTTTGTGTCCGTTTGCAAGAACAGATCGTCGACATATTATATTCGGGTCGGGAAAATTTAGAAAGTCCATTGGCCAGTTGTCAGTGGAAAATGGAGGGGGAGTTATGGAATCCTTGTGGGAGGCATGTCCACGTGTACTGCTGCCCTTGAAATGTAAATGCAAATTTATACTGAGAGGCCCTGTTTAGTGGGATAGACCAAAAGCCATTGCTGATGTCCAGCACTGTGAAATATTTTGCCTGTACTCCCTGTTTGAGCATGGTCTCGGGACACGAGGCAACAGTGGGGGCTGTTAAAGGGGTTTGCCGCCATGAACTATCGGGCTTTTTTACGGGCCATATTGGGGCATTATTTGTGGATGCTACAGATCGAATAACTCCTTGGTCTGACAAACTGTTACTAACTTTCGAAATCTCACCCTCGGCTTGCTGTGGGAAACCATATTGCTTTTGCGGCTTTGAATCGGGATCTGAAATCTTTACCGTATCTGGGATCTTCCCACAATCGTGTTTGTGTTGTGCGAATGAAGCTTTGTGTTTTATGAGGACCTCTCTAATCGTCTGGTCTGCACTAATTGTGGATTAAACCAATAGTCCCCTACTGAGAAAATCCTGTTTTCATAATCCCCTACTGTGAGTGTAGTGGGAGCCCTAGCTGTTTTAGCCATTCGCCATACACATTTGTTTACTGGGTCAAATGATAGGTTATGGGAGCTCATGAAGTCAATGCCTAAAATGTGCTCTGCGGTTTAAGGTAAGTCAACTAAAACGACAGGGTGTCTGGTGCTAATGTTCGCTATCTGAATGGGTACGGGAGCTGTAATATATCCTTGCTGCATGTGGCCGGTGAATCGACTCAGGGTGATGGTGCATGTGATGGGCCATTTGTCCTGTTGAAACATGGTGGAGGAGTTTAAAGTGGTGCGGGATCCTCCTGTGTCCCAAAGAAAATCAACTGTATGTCCCCGAACTGTGCCTGTAACTACTGATCTGCCTGATTTATCCCAGCGTGTGTCACAGACCCAAGTTGGGGAGTCCGAACACCGTCAATCTAGGGAATTAAACGCTAAGTCATCTGAAGGGGTGCTAACATTATGCATGGGCCTAACATTGTTCTTAGGTGGGGGGTTTGGTTGTTGGTATCGTTGCTGGTTCGGGCTGTTTTGTCGGCAGTCGTGAGTGTAATGTCTATGTGGCCACAATTGTAACAACCTTGTGGTGCCTGTGCTCTGGGGTGCTGTCCCTCGTGTCTACCCTTGTTTATCCATGCTGGGTCCTGGCTAGTCCTAAGTGGGTGCATGTTTGCTTCTATCTCATCCTAATCTGCCTGCCGGTGTAGGGTTTGTTTCCATGCTCTAAAAAGTTGTTTCATCACCGAAACTTCATTGTGTGTGTGGTCTGCGGGGTCGTAGTTTACACAAGCCTTTTGACCTGCGTCTGTGGCATGCGAGACTAAGGTGCGGGACCATTTAGTGGTGTTCTCCTCATTTAGGTGTGCGTGGTTCAATTGTCTGTAGACTGCCGTGAAATGAATCCATAGACGACCAGCAAATGCGTCGGATGTTCTCCCTTCTTTTGCCTGCAGTGATTTAAACCCTCGACTGGATCTCCTTTGTTATACCCGATTGCATCTAAAATGGCTGTTTTCATTTCCTGTAGGGTTCCTCCTGCTACATTTTGGGGTTCAGGAAAAGCTGATCTTACGGACTGGCTAAGGCTCATAACTATTAGCTTTACTTCTTCTTCAGGCAGCAGGGTAGCATGGTGGTTAGCATAAATGCTTCACAGCTCCAGGGTCCCAGGTTCGATTCCCGGCTGGGTCACTGTCTGTGTGGAGTCTGCACGTCCTCCCCCTGTGTGCGTGGGTTTCCTCCGGGTGCTCCGGTTTCCTCCCACAGTCCAAAGATGTGCGGGTTAGGTGGATTGGCCATGCTAAATTGCCCGTAGTGTCCTAAAAAAAAAAGTAATGTTAATGGGGGGGGGGGGTGGTTGTTGGGTTACGGGTAAAGGGTGGATATGTGGGTTTGAGTAGGGTGATCATGGCTCGGCACAACATTAAGGGCCTGTTCTGTGCTGTACTGTTCTATGTTCTATGTTCTTTCTCATCTAGGCCGTACATAACTTTTTGTTGGCGCACCTCCTCAAAGAAGCTGTGTGGGTCTGCGGTGGGCTGGAATGGACTAATTTTCGTGCAAGCGTCTCTTAATTGGGTTATGGATAGTGGGGTGGTGTAAACGATATCAGGCTCATCCTGACCTGATGACTTGCGTTGTGTGGTAACCGGATTCATTGGGGTTGAATTGTGAGTGGGGGTGTGTGCTGCCTGTGCAGTCGGTGCTGCGGGTGCTTTTCCTTTTGGGACGTGCGAGGCTCGATTTTGATTTCCCGTGTTCTCTACGTATTTTGGGGCGCTTTCATTTAATTCTTGCCAATCAGGAGCATCTTCCTCATCTAAATCCTGCCCAAAAGTGTACCTGAAGCCATTCTGTACTGATAGTAGCGACTGTAACTTTTCTATCTTCTGTCAGCATTTAGCATGGTCAACGGTACTCTGCTTTTATTCCTTAATGGAGCTGTGGAGCGCTCTCAAAGCTGCTTTTAAATCTGCTCATTTGCTAGTTAACTGGGCGACCTGATGTTCTGTTTCCTCTCTTACCAGGACTGCGCGCTGTGTATCTTGGTAGGCTTTATCATACTGGGTCTGGAAGCTACTAAGGTGAACTAGACAAGATTGATGTGCGCATTTTACATTTCCTTATCCTTAGCTGCTAACTGTTCCCGGAGTTGCTCAATTATCTTCTCGCTTTCATTACTGTTTCACTCGTTCATTTCTTCCTTCTCAATTAACTGCCTACGGAGCATCTTCACAACCTCCTCTGTGCCTCGCAACTGTGCCAAACAGGACACTATTGCCATCGGCTTTCTGACTTTCCCGACACTTTCCTTGCGGACCTCGCTTAGGCTTGGATATCTATGGGCAATTGATGAAGGAAGAGGGCCTCTCTGGAGGAGATAAAGGGAACTGGTTTAAATAAATATGGGTAATATTCCCTGAAAATGGGAACTTTAATTAAATGTTTAAACACTTGAATAATGGGGATAGAATTTCAGGTTTCGTTCAAACTGGCTAGAACTGAAATCAGAAAATATTTCCTCAAATAAAGTGTTATGAGACTGTGGAACACAGTGCCCAGATCAGCAGAAATCCTCAGGTGTTTAAGAGAAATATGTACTTATTTGGGAGGCAAATACAAAAAAGACACAGAAAAGGGACAGGGAATTGAAATTGGTCACTGCGAACAAAAATGGTGGAACAAGCAAAATGGATCAAATAATCCACATTTACCTTGTGAAAGTTCAGTCCCTGACCAATATTGTCTCACCCACTTGCTTGAAGTGGATAACAAAGTTGCAGTCACTGGAGATGATCCCCATTATAGCCTTGGCAGAGACAGAGCACAACAGTTGAGAAGGCTGGTGCCTTGGTAATGCCATCCCTGGAGTGAGAGGCTCCTGGCAAGTCACCTTGCAGCAGATGGTTCAGCTCTACAACTACCTCCATTAAACTAGAGCCTACACCAACAGTTCTCCCTTTTGTTGCTATGTAGCTGTTTGAGAGTTTCTAGTGATGACAACTTGCATAGCATTTGCAAGATGCACTGCTAAATTGGGGATTTGTTCGTATTCTTACTGTTCCTTCTTTACACTTCGACTTGAAATCTTGGTATTGTACACCTTGAAAGGAATTTTCATACATTGCCTGATTAGAGTTCCTAACCCAATGTGATATATCTTTCTGTTCTTAACACCCAGTTTGAATGTAAAGATCAAGTATTGAGTGGGACCTGGGGGTAAAACCCAACATACCAAGAGCTGCACTATAATATGTCCTGATTTAAATATATAATGAACTTTTTGGAGATTCTGTGTGAAAGTAAACAAACACAACAGGAAACCATATACAAAAAGTGGTGTGATGCCTATCACAAGCAGGAAGTTCTTTCTCATGCTGTGCTGACTGGTAAATCTCAGTCATGGGTCAAAACGTTTACTCAATAAATAATTTTGTGCCGATGTGTATTGTCATATGTTGGGGGATCCATCGTTAGGTCAGAAATGGGGATGTTCGCTGATGATTGCACAATGTTCAGCGACTCCTCAGATACCAAAACAGTTCGTATCAATGTGAATCAAAAGCTGGACAATATCCAGGCTTGGGTTGATAAGACCATAAGACATAGGAGCAGAATTAGGCCATCGGCCAATCAACTCCAGTCAATCATGGCTAATATGTTTGTCATCCCCATTCTCTGCCTTCTCCCCACAACCCTTCATTCCCTGAGTAGCAAGTAACACCCACGCCACACAAGTGCCAAACAATAACCAACCCCAACAAAAGAGAACCTAACCATCTCTCCTTGACATTCGCTGACATTACCATTGTTGAATCCCAATCAACATCCTGAGGCTTATCAATGACCAGAAACTGAACTGGACTAGCCATATAAATACTGTGCCTCCAAGAGCAGGTCAGAGGGTGAAATTTCTGTGGAGAGTAACTCACCTCCTAATTGCCCAAAGCGTGTCCAGCATCTACAGGTGTGATGGAATACGCTCCCCTTGTCCACACGAGTCCACCATACTCATAAAGCTCACCACCATCCAGGATAAAGCTGCTTTTTTGGCAATCCTTCCATGCATTTAAACATTCACTCCCTCCGCCCCCAATGCACAGTGGCAGCAGTGTGTATCACTTATAAGATGTACTCCTTTGACAAAGTCTTCCAAACCCATTCAAAAGATCAGAATAGAGATTAAGAATAAAGATCAGAATATGCAGGAGTAATTTATCAGTCCCTTAACAGTAGTTGTACTGTTGGACAGAGCATTAAGCAAATCTTTGGAGCACGTAACAAAAGCAATGCAATAATCATGGGGGTTTTAATCTTCATATGGATTGGACGAATCAAATTGACAAATGTAGTCCTAGAAGATGAGTTTGTAGGATTCCATGGTTAAAGTTATTTTAGATCAGTAATGTGCAATAAGCAATTCCATAGTAAAAAAATTACTCTGGGAAAAAGTGATAACATAATGGAATTCAATATTAAGTTTGCGAGTCCAAAACAAGAATTTTGAATTTAAACAAATCTAATTACATAGGAATGAGGGGAGAGGTGGTTAATATTGATCGGGTAAATAAACTAAAAATATGGTGATAAATAGGCAGTGGCAAATATTCCTGAGAGGTGATCGCATTGAAGCGTACAGGATTCCGAAGGGCAGACAGAGGTCCCCTGCCTAAGGACACGAGAACATAGGGGTACAGGCTCAAGATAAGGGGTTGATCAAGTAATACTGAGATCAAGAGAAATTTCTTTCCACAGATGGTTGGAAATTTATGGAATTCCCTACTCCTTCCGTGCAGGATTGGACTGGAGAAAGGTACATTTTCTGCTCAGGCTGCCTTGCACCACATTAGCAGAGCTTCTTCAGTATTGGGATATGTAACCTTTCTTATCCTCTTCCTTGCTGGAGAAAATGCCTTTTTGTTGAACTGTTCCAAGACGTTTGCCTTGGGATTTACAATGGAGGACAAACTTGATGGTGGAACCTCCCACTCCAACACAATGTCCACTTTCTGCTTAATGCTCCAGTTTTCCACTTGTTACATCAACTTCATCTTCTCTCCGACCAACAACTTGCTCACAGGTTTAGGCATACTCGCAGGCTTTTCACATCCTTGCAGAAGGAGATATTGCTGTCAAATGATGACCATCCCAGCATGCCATGGTTTTGCACTTGGGTTGGCTAACTCCGCTCGGTTTGCTTGGCGCATGACAAGCTTGGACATGTTCATTCGGACTAATTAGGAGTTACCAGTGCTGAAATTTGGCATACCACAGGTATCGTTCTACCGGTGTTGCTATTCTGCCGGTGGTAATGGCTGACGACTTCAACATAAGCGGAATTTTGTGTCACCTGCGTTTGACTCACCACAATTTCTGCTAGGGTTCTCCCAATCTTCCACCTGAACAGCAATGGAAGATCAATGGAAACTGTCAAAACAGTGTAAACGACCCAGAATGTCCATCCATCTAAATCAGTTTTAAACTAAACAAAAAGAACTGAAGTCCGAAAATGAACTGAATATCTAATTATCATGCGTGGCTGGAACGTTTACATTTTTCTGAAAACCGACACATTAGGCAGGAACCCCAAGGCAAGACAGCAGTTGGAGGTCTGCTGGATACCTGGATCCAGCTGGGTCCCAGCCTGATGCTGAACCTCTGGAACAGAGTTACCTGTAGCTGATGGAGATGATAAGGACCAACCTGGATATTCAGAAGGAGAGGTCAGCATCACTCCAGCAGATCCATAGCCAATTGGAGGAGTCCCAGAGGCAATGGGCGCATGAGATGGCACCGGCAATGTGTGGCACCGAGGCCAACACTGCTAGCGTGGCGGCCGCAGCGGAGAGCCTGGTGCATGACATCGGCAGCATGAATGAAAATGTCCAACGCATCATGCAGTCGGTGACGGCCATGGCTGAGGGTCTCAGCAGTATGTCTGCCTCACTGGGGATGTCACCCAGTACCAGCCCCAGGGGAGTCCCACGGGGGGCAGTGAAGACCATGGACAGGGTAAGAAGTTGGCTGCCTCCACCTCAGATGTGTGTCCTGGGGACACAGAGCATCACTGAGGGCACCGGGGGAGGGTGAATTGGTTAGGTAAGGGGCCGGTGGTTGGGGAAGGGCAGCACTATTTGGAAATGGGGCATTGAACAGCACATGAAACAACTTTTTGCACAGACATTATAATGCTTCTGTCACTTTCTTCCGCAATGCAGGCTGACCCCCGATCCTTTGCTTGTCTCTCCAGTCAACAACCCCCCCATTCCCATGACACCCGGCCACCCTCCAGCGTGGACATGTCCCAGGAGCTGTGTCCCATCCCCTGGTAGTTCGGATGTTGGCTGCTGCGTGTGTGGTGTTGACTCCCACAGCGTCCAGGCAAAGTGTGATCGGAATGCTAGGCAATGGCTCCCACATACTCCCAATGGCCCGCCTACCCATGGGACCCCACTTGGCATGTGCTAACTGCTCACTTAACCACGACTACCAATTCCCTATCAACGATAGCCTTCAGCCCCGCAGCCAGAAGCCTCAACAGTCAGTGGGAGTTATGGGTGATCAGTGGGGCAGGGGCAGGGTTTGTCCCCAGAATGGGGTGGGATCCACGGTGGTGCCGCGAACGATTGCTCCCCTAGTTTCCCCTCCAGAGCCTCCCTCCCATGGCGGCCCATCCCTGCAGGGGTCCTCCACAACAAGCACTTGAGTGGCAAGCCCAGTGCCCCCCCCACCCCCACCCACCCCACAGTCGTCTCTTTGCCTGTGAGCATAGATTGCTATCCCCTCCTCGGCTCCCCACAGAAGCTCTTCTGCCAGGTTCATGTTTGTCAAAAGGAGTACTGATCTGTGCCAGGGTGACCACTTCCTGGGGAGGCCGGTGAATGACAGGTGGCCGTTGGATGACGGGTTACTCTAGTTAATTGCATGGAAGTGGGCCTTAAGTGGTGATAATTGGTTTCTCGGCAGGATTCCGAATTCGCCTCGGGGCGCGGGCTGGTTACATCGGAAACCGCTATTCACCGGCCTCGTTACACTGGAGTGCGAGTGTAACGAGGCTGGAGAATCATGCCCAAGGAGTTGATAGGAATGTGGTGGAGTCCAAACGGCAGCGTTGCCTGCCCATTACCAGGGTTTTGGGCATCTGCTCTGTGCTGGAGAGGAACTTGCAGTGGGAGGGGAGGATCCTGTTGTTGTGGCTCACCAATAACATAGGTAGGACAAGGAAAGAGATTCTGCTAAGAGTATGAGCAACAAGGGGCTACATTAAATAGCAGTACCTTAAAGTTAAGAAATAATCTCTGGATTACTACCCGAGCCATGAGAAAATTGGAGTAGGGTTAAGAAGATTAGAGAGTTTAAAAATTTTTTTTAGATTACCCAATTATTTTTTCCAATTAAGGGGCAATTTAGCGTGGCCAATCCACCTACTCTGCACATTTTTGGGTTGTGGGGGCGAAACCCACGCAGACATGGGGAGAACGTGCAAACTCCACACGGACAGTGACCCAGTGCCGGGATCGAACCTGGGACCTCAGCGCCGTGAGGCGGTTGTGCTAACCACTAGGCCACCGTGCTGCCCTCGAAGATTAGAGAGTTAACTGCTTGGCTCAAAGATGGATATGTGAGAAACAGATGTGGTAAATTAAAGAGAGGACAAGGTAGCAATAAGGAAATTAATAATCTGAGTGTGGAAGGGACAGAGTGTATAAATGTAAGAGTGCACCAGAAGATAAGGCTGGAGGTTGTAAAAATAATAAAGGCAAAATTAAAGGCACTCTATCTGAATGCACACAGCATTTGTAACAAAATAGATTAATTGCCGGCACAAATGGAAATAAATATGTATGATGAGAGACATAGCTGTAGGTTGACCAAGGCTGGGAACTGAATGTTCCAAGGGCAAACAGGAAAATTAGGTGGTAATAAAGGATAGCATCATCCGCAGATCAGTGAGAGTGGATCTTAGATCAGAAGAGCAAGTCAGCCAGACTTGAAATGTTAGCTCCCTTCTCTCTCCACAGATGCTGTCAGACCTGCTGAGATTGTCCAGTATTTTGTTTTTGTTTCAGAATCCAGCATCCGCAGTCATTTGCTTTCATATTTATGAGAAGTTAATGATGGCATTAGGTTAAAAGCAGAGGCGTATAAAATTGCCACAAAACGTAGTCAGCCGGAGGATTGAAAGCATTTTGGAATTCAGTAAAGGAGAACCAGGAAACTGATAAAGAATGAGAAAAGAGAGTAAACAGACGACATGCAAAAACAAACAGTAAAACATCTATAGGTATGTAAAAAGGAAAAAAAATAGCAAAGACCAATGTGCATCCAGTACAGGCAGAGATGTGCAAATTTATAATGGGAATTAAGGTAATGGCAGTGAAACAACAGTACTTGGCGTCTGTTTGTACTGAGGAAGATACAAAACACCTGTCGGGAACACTAGCAAACTAAGGGATTAATAAGAATGAGGAACTGAAAAAAATCTTGTTAGTAAAAATAGTATTAGAGAAATTTACGGTACTGCAAATTGATCAAGCCCCTGGATCTGATGATCCACATCCCCGTGTTGAAAGAGTGGCTGTAGAGAAAGTGTTATGTTGGTGGTCACCTTCCATATTCTATAGCTTCTGGAGAGGTTTGTGCAAATTGGAAGGCAGGAAATGCAAGTATAACCCCATTGGTTAAGAAAAAAAGCAAGAGATCGAGAATTGACAGAAAGCAATTGGAAAACATGGACCATTCTCAGGTTGGCACACTGACACCAAGATTGGTGGCATAGTGGACAGTGAAGGTGATCTAGGATTGCAACGGGACCTTGATCAATTGGGCCAGTGAATGGCAGGTGAAGTTTAATTTAGATAAATATGAGGTGATGCATTCTGGTAGATCGAATTGGGGCAGGACCTACTCAGTTAATGTTAAGGAGTTGGGGAGAGTGATAGAACAATGAGATATAGTACAGGTTCATAGCTCATTGAAAGTAGAGTCACCGGTAAGCAGGGTGGTGAAGAAGGTATTCGGCATGCTTGGTTTCATTGGTCAGAACATTGAATACAGGAGTTGGGATGTATTGTTGACTTGTACAAGACAATAGTAAGGCCACACTTGGAATACTGGTCACCCTATCATAGAAAGGATATTATTAAACTAGAAAGAATGCAGAAAAGATTTAGTAGGATGCTTACCAGGACTTAATGGTTTGAGTTATGAGGAGAGGCTGGATCATAGGAGACTTTGGGTGATCTTAGAGGTCTATAAAATAATGAAGGGTATAGATAAGGTACATAGTCAACATCTTTTCCCAAAGGCAGGGGAGTCTAAAACTAGAGGGCATAGGTTTATGGTGAGGGATACAAAAGGGTCCAGAGGAGCAATTTTTTCCACAGAGGGTGGTGTCTGGAATGAGATGCCAGAGACAGTAGTAGAGGCAGGTACAATTTTGTCTTTTAAAAAGCATTTAGACAGTTATATGGGCAAGATGGGTATTGAGGGATATGAGCCAAATGAGTCTCCTATGCTCCAGCCTCTCCTCATAACTCAAACCATTAAGTCCTGGTAAGCATCCTACTAAATCTTTTCTGCATTCTTTCTAGTTTAATATCCTTTCTATGATAGGACTTGGGACTAGCGTAGAACCGAAGGGCCTGTTTCAATGCTGTAAACCTCCATGACTCTGACATAGGAACATCAAAAATAGGAGCAAGAGTAGGTCATTTAGCACATCAAGCCTGCTCCACCACTCCTGTGATCATGGCTACTCCTCTTTCTCCCTATGCCCCATAGTGACATGGCCTCCAGAGAATGCCACAATTTCACCACCCTCTGAGTGGAGAAATCTCTCATCTCAATCCTAAATGGCATACCCGTATCCTGAAACTGGGCCCCCTTACATTAGACCACCCCTCAGTTGGAGGAAACATCCCTCCATCCAGTTGGTCCAGCCCTGTCAGAATGTTATGTTTCAGTGAGATTCCCTTTCATTTTTCTAAATTCTTGAGAAAACAGGCCTAGTCAGCCCAATCTCCTCCTAGGACTAGGACGCAGTCTGATGAACCTTCGCTGCACTTCCTCTGTAAAGTATATCCTAATTAGGTAAGGATACAAAACTGCACACAATACTCTAGGTGTGTTCCCTCCAAGGCCCTGTACAGCTGTACTAAGACATCTTTGCGCCTGTACTCAAATCCTCTTGCCATGAAGGCCAACATACCATTTGCCTTCCTAGCCCAACCTTCATCCCCAAATGAAGAACCTTTCTCAGCATGTTTCACGCTAGCTGCCAGAGAATTGGCCAGCCAGCGTGAAATCACCGTCAGGGTTCGATTGCATCCAGCAGCTCACATCATGGTCACCTCCAGGCCCACTGATCACACATGCGCAACCGATGCGGGATTCAGATCCAGTATCCTGTTAAAACATCCTTATAGACTACCATTTTCCCTACTACTGACATTGTTAACAGGTCTTTAATTCCCCATTTTCTCTCTCCCTCATTTTTGAAATAGGATTACATTTGTCACCCTCCAACAGCTGAGATTGTTCCAGAATCTGTAGTATTTCGGAAGATGGCAACCAATGCATCCACTATTTCCATGATTAGCTTATTTTTAAAAAAAATTTAAGAGTACCTAATTATCTTTTCCAAGGGGCAATTTAGCATGGCCAATTCACCTAACCTGCACATCTTTGGGTTGTGGGGGCGAAACCCACGCAGACACGGGGAGAATGTGCAAACTCCACATGGACAGTGACCCAGGGCCGGGATTTGAACCCGGGTCCTCAGCACCGTAGGCAGCAATGCTAACCACCATGATTACCTAATGGTACACTGGGATGTAGATTATCCCTTCAGATCTATTGACTTTCAGTCCTATCAATTTCTCCAGCGTTTGTTTTTACTAAAATTGCCTTCAATTCCTCCTTCTTACTTGACCATTGGTTCCTTAGCATTTCTGGAAAGTTATTTGTGCCTCCTCTGTGATGGTAGAACTAAAGTAGTTTTTAAAATTTCTCTGGCATTTCCTTGTTCTCCATTGCAAATTCTCCTGTTTTGGATTGTAAGAGATCTTCACTAAAAAAACACACTTAGAAACTTTAACAGTCCGCTTTTATGTTCCTTGCAAGTTTACTCTGATAATCTATTTCCCCCCTCTTGATCAATCTCTTGGTCTCCATTGCTGAGTTCTAAACTGCTCCTAAGCCTCAGATTTGCCACCTTTTCTAGCAACTTTATGTGACTCCTGTTTGGATATAACGCTGTCCCTAATTTCTTTCGTTAGCTAGTTTGGCCGCTTTTCCTGTTTTTTGCACCAGAAAGGAATGTATAACTGTTACAATGCATACATTTATTCCTTAAATATTAGCCAACTTCCAGTAGTTTTCCCCTTTGTTGCTTCTTATCTCCACCCATGCAGATTCTGCATCTAGATTTTTTGAGCCAATATCCTTTCTCATTATTGCACTTCCTTTACTAGTGGAGTATCACAAAGATCAGTGCTTGGGACCCAGCCACTCTCAATTTCCTAGTTTGTTGATGACTCAAAACTAGGTGGGGATGCAAGTTATGAGGAGGATGCAAAGGGGCTTCAAAGGGATTTAGACAGACTGAATAGGCAAGGAGTATGGATAGCATCCTTTGTAAACAGGATCAAGTCAAGCATGGTGTGTTGCTTACCTGGTGCCAGCATGAGGGATATCTCTAACTGGCTTGAAAGGATTTTGGAGGGAGGGGGAGGATCCTGTTGTTGTGGTCCACCCTGGGACCAACAACATAAGCCAGAGGACCTGTTTAGGGATGATCAGGAATTAGGAACAAAATTAAAGGGTTATAATCTCTGGATTATTATCCGAGCCACATGCAAATTGGCAGAGAGATAAGAAAATCAGGAAAGTAAACACGTGGCTAAATGACTGGTACGGGAAAGAGGGGTTCCATTTTGTGCAGCACTGGTATCAGTATTGGGCCAGAAAGGAGCTGTACCGTTGGGACAGGGTCCACCCGAACTGGTCTGTGATCAGTGTCCTAGTGGAAAAGCTAAATAAAGTGGTAAAAAGGACTTTAAATTAGTAAATTTGGGAGGGGGGGTGCGGCTGGGAGGGAGGTGGAGGCCACTGGGGAATTCAATATAGTTTCAAATACAAGTCACAAGTGACAGGTCAGAGTAAAGAAAGTCAGAAGTCCTACTGCGGCACAGCAGGTAGTGACAAAACTATAAGTAGTATATTAATTAAACCAGAAAATAGAATAAATGGGTAAAGCTTCATTGTTGAGGGACAGCTCAGAGTGCATGGCGCACAAATGCACAGAATAAGGAATAAATTAAATGAGCTGCAGGCACAAATTCAAATTGAAGATAAGATTTTGTTGCCTAAATGGAGACATAGCTGCATGATGGTCAGGCCTGGGAACCTAAAGAGACCAGATTATAAAGTTTACAGGATGGACAAGAGAAATGGCGGGAGTGGGGGGCAGTACCCTAACTGGTTAGAAATTGAACAGAATCAATTCATTGGTGGGAGAGGATATAATGAGGGGAAGCATTCTGTGGGGACCTTGTGGGTGGAACTGAGAAACAGTAAAGGATCTAAAACTGCAACAGGTGTTGTGTATAGACCTCCTGCGCCGGTAGCAGCTCTTAAGTGCTAGACTGTATGAATGCAGAACTTAGGTAAGTGTGTTGCAAAGCCAAAATAGTATTAATGGGGGATTTTAACTTCAACATAGATTGGGAGAGGCAGCAGCTCAAAAACTACACCTGCAGCTCCATTCTGAATGACATGGTCGTTTAAAATTTCTAGCCTTCTGGAAATAGAAATTTTGCAATCTTTAACTTCAGGAATTTAAGGGTGTGTATTCTTTAATTCACCCTAATCAATACCATGGGAGAGGGCGGCATGGTGGCACAGTGATTAGCACTGCTGCCTACAGCACGGAGGACCCGGGTTCGATCCCAGCCCTGGGTCACTGTCTATGTGAAGTTTGCATGTTCTCCCCTTGTCTATGTGGGTTTCACCCCCACAACCCAAAGATGTGCAGTGTAGGTGGATTGGCCACGTTAAATTGCCCCTTGATTGTAAAAAAAATAAAAATTGGGTACTCTAAATGTATTTAAAAATAAATTATCATGGGAGACCAACTGTTTTCCAAATTTTGCCAAAAATCATTGACTTGCATAGAATTATTTGTCTACAAAACCTTACTTCTCGGTGCAATTTCTGTCACACTCCCATCAACTTTTCCCATTACATTTATTCTCATTACAAAATATTGATTCTGCACATCCTTCTTGGACTTCTATACCTTCAATTGAAGGTTTTATGGTCTTGATTTCCCATTTGCAAAATCAGAAAATGGTCTGTATGTAAATATATATTAAAGATATCAAGGGATATGGGGATAGTGCAGATTGAGGTCGACCAACTTGTTGAATGGTAGAGCAGTGCTGAATGGCCTTCTCCTGCTCCTAAAGAATAGAAAGGAGATATGTGCCAAAATGTAGCACTGTGAAGGAAATACATGAATAGGTAGAATTCACAAGTATTTCAGGTATTATAAGTGACCACACATTCATGTATAGCCATTTTTACCCAGAAGCCTCACAACATTTACATGGGCAGCTCTAGCTGACAGTTTTGGTTTCAACAGGTATGAAACAGACATTGTCTGTGCCACACAAAGTAACACCAGGGCCTTTCAAGTTTGCTTCATACTAAGGAAAGATGAGGAAAAGCTCTAGTTATTTTAAGTCATTTTCAAAGGAACTTTAAAAGCTTTTATGGTATTGTCTCTCCTTCAGGAGACAATGAGAACTAACCGCTGCAAATTAGAAAAACAGACTTCACAAAATCTATTTCTCCATTTAAAAAAATCACTTCTATAAAAGAACAATTGGGAGGTAAACAGGGAAGATGTTAAGCACATATTTAAGAATTTTTGAATAATAGCACATCTAAAAGGAAGTAATCAAAGAGGCAACACCCATTGCTACTAAACAGTGATGCAAACTGGTTTAGAACTTCTAACTGTTCGTTTCCTTTCAGAAGATGAGGAATGTTGTAGAAGGGTACTGGGAGCACCCTCTCAATGTTTCTCCAGTTGTCAAGCGGTTGGATATGGTACAGCAGACAGCTTTTGAATCCAACTGCCAGCAACTGATTCACTCAGGGATTTGGGTAAAACATTACTTTGAATAGGATTGGGTATTCTGAATTGATACTAGCAGTGGTGCTGTATTTTTAAAGTTTTATTAGATTTCTTACAACTAAGACTATATTTTATCTTTTAGTCATTAATGTTGTGATGTGCTTACCCACTTTAAGGTGTATTACCTGTTAAATAAGTCTGTAATAAATTTGTAATTAAGTTGGTAAAGTATTATGTCTCTTGCGGTCTTCTGCATGCAGTTTAAGAACCCAGCTTTCTAGTATTTTCTGAAAGTGAGAAGATACAATTTTTGAGGAGACCCCCCCCCCAGACCCTTATACCTGGGTAATTATAACTTGGCAACAAATTATTTAACTGGCTATCTGGGAAAATCGATTATCACTTCATAATCGCTTTCCTTAGGGAAGTCGTGGTTCACTTTCTCACACAAGTGCCTGTGTGAAGTTGCAGCCTTGACCTCAGGTGAGGGTGAATGTTGACGGTGTGCTCTTGATCTGGGGTAGTCTATATTTGGGGCTAGAGTTCTAATTCATTTCAGCATTCCCTTTCAAAATAATCACCTTATTTTCAAAGTATTGAAGCAAATCCCAGCAGCTTTTAGGGATAACACAGTAATGTTAAATCCACTAACAAGGAAATTTGATTCATTTACAATGATCGAGAATTGTAACTAGGACAATGATATTGGAATCAATTTCTGCTTCTAGCAGCCTTTTGGCTAAGGTGAGCGTGAGGTCAGGTGTGATGCCTGGATCTGGTATGTCTCTCTTGTGGGGCCCATGAATTGGATTCAATTTGAATTGGTTTTTGGAGCAGGCAAGGAGCTGGTTTAGGGGTTTGCCCCTGTCCACACTCTGAGCTCTGGCTTTGTAACTCTGATAAAAGTAATCAAAAAAAAACTAATTTTAGAAGAGGCCTATGAATTTCTTTGGTCCACCAGTATTACCGAACTCACCTTGACCTTGCTTTTCGTACATAGACTCCAATGTCACAATCATGCACACCAGGAAAAGCAAATGTTCACCATTTCCATTGAAACTGAAGTCTTGTAGATAATAAGGCATCACACTTTCGCGGTGGTCCATTATCGCTCACAAAATAAGGTTACAATATTTTCAGAGCAGTATTGCAATATTCTTACCAGTACATGCCACAAACCCCTGATAAACAATGAGTGTTCTATCTGCAGGCCAGTCAGAATACACACAAAGTCTGCAGCTTACAATGCTAATTGTATTTTCCCAATTCCAAATCATTCCCCATGGCTTTGTCTGGTTCAGCCTTGAGCGAACACATGTTTACTCATTGAAACATGCATTCACGGACGCTCCAGGATTTCCATCTTCAACACTCAAGTGTTCACACGTCAAGCTAACAAGGTGACTTTGTTATTGAAATCTTTAAAGCAATCCAAAACACATTTTTCTTCAAATGAGTAGATTTTGAAGTTTTTTTCCTGAATTTACAGTTTACATATCAAAGTTACATATTTTCTATGAAAAAGTATACCATCTTAACCACATCTCATCAACACAAACATTTAGCCTTTGCAATACATAATTGTCCTTTCCAACTCAAATTCAACAGCAGATGCAATTTCCAAGGTTAGGGTATAAAAGCAATACAATATTCCAACTGCTGCCAATTGGAATGAAGACATAACATCTAAGCAACAATGTTGACATATTTTGAAGTAGACTATTTACATGACAGATGCACTCTGTCGCTCAACATAACCCTTTGATACTGAGAAAGCCTTGCTACATCAAATAAGCAACTATTATATACTCAGGACTACATTTATTGTGAGAATATTGTAAATCAATATTTTACAGTGCATACATCTACCTACTACAACTTTGCTGAGGATTGGAAATGTACAAAAATAAACATACATAACAGAAAATATGCTATTCAAAAGTGCTATCCAGTACTCAAAGGATTATGTTTTATGTGAATTTTAATGTTAATTTAGATGATGTAATGTCCAATTGAAAATTTTTGTTTGTGAATTACCTTACAACCGCAATGATAAAGTAAATTCTTGTTTGAAATTCAACAGTATTCTTGTATCAAACAGATGCCACTTGTAATGCTCATGAGGATGGACGCTCAACCTGAGGAATAAACATTCAGCTTGGAAAAGTGGAGTGAATCGAGAACATGTTCACTGCCAGAGTGCAGTGTGATTTTTATAGCACAAAGTCAAAAGTTTTAAACTCTTAGTAATTTGCAGAATTGAAATCTTGTTTTCATTATAAATCAAAAATATTTGATGGAATACCGGCAACATTATAAGTTTATTATGCAGAGCAACGATGGTCAAACTGTAACAATTGATTTTTTAAAATATTGGTAATGGTTGAAGGGCAATAGAAGTTTCTTTTAAAATAAGTAGTAATCAATAGTCTGCTTTTTTAATAGGTACATTAAAGAACTTCAAATCAAGGTTGCGGATCATAAAACACTTTTTCAAGTCAGTATTTATTAAAACATAGACAAAGTAAATCTGGGTTCAGAGAAGAAATCTCACTGGTGATGGGTAGTCACCGCCATTCTTTCTGGAGTATGAAATATTCATACCTCAAGAGTTTAACCGATCAAAGTTTGTAGCAAGCACAAATGAAAAAAACACTGGAACTCACCAACATTAGTGAGATTCTCTTTATTGTGAGGGTGTGAGGCTCCTGGTAGAAGTTTAAATTCACGTTCTGCAGCATTATGGGCTATACGATTCTAGTCCCATGAAAGTTATTTTCAAATACAGAAAAAGTTTCCTAAGATACTGCTTTAGAATAATTAATGCAATACTTGTTACTATGTTTTGATACATTTCCAATGGTTGATATGATAAATGGTATGCATCACAGCATGTAACTATTTTAATAAACTTCACACTGCCTTTTTTGATCTATTAGTTGATGCCGTATATGAAGTTTCTTGTCTTAGCTAATCAATTTTAAAAATCAACAAGCAACCATGCAAATATTTAAACAGTTTTCAATACCCTACATTGTGTAAAAGGCTTGATGCACTAGATTTTTTAATTAATAGGATGTGATTTGACTCCAACTTTTAGGAACCCTCCATTTTACATCAACTCTCAAAATCATTTTTAAAATGAACTTCTTAGTCCATATCTACCTGAAATTTTTAATCACTACTAAATGGGAATTTAACTTCAACTACTATTACTTGTGAGGGACCTGTTAGTTAAAACTGCTTTCCCAAATAATGTTTTGGATTTACTAAGGCTAAATTACGCTATTTAAAAATTTTGAAAGAAATTGTGACTGATGGCAGGGTTCTTGTTTAAAATTAAATACACATCTATTAATTTCATTTAAACACTAACCGAAATGGACAGTGATATTGGTGGCATCTTTGGTTTCCATATACAGCATAAATTTCTTTTTTAAAAAGACCTCACAATAAAACACAAAGCTCAACCAGAAAAAATGGTTCAACTTTAAATGTAGTGCACATTTTATAACCTTGTTCCCCTTACTGCACAGACTAAGAGAGCTCTCCCAAGAAAAACAGCAGCATCATGTCATGTAAACAGTTCACAATAAAACAATATTAACATCCCAATATGAATACATTTGCATTGTGTTCATACATTTTTATAAGCATCTCACAGTCTCTCATTTACTGTATGTCCATTCCTGGAATTATTATATGGTCAAATTTGCCTGTGTAGTCATCCATTCAATAATCAAAGGATGGTCCCAGAATAGGAATGGTTATTTGATCATCTTTCGGGACTCAAAGATTAATGGATAAGTTTGCTCCACTGCAGTGGCAACACACTGTATACTGGGTGCTGAGGTACAGAAAGAAAAAGGCATATTATAAATCATACTTTTTATAAGTAATTCTACAGTGCAAAGTTAACATTTTGAATAGTTTGCTCTTAATCTAGCCAGAAATATAACAGAATCATAGAATCCCTAAAGTGCAGAACGAGGCCATTCGGCCTGTCTGGTCTACACCAACCCTCCAAAAGACGACCCTACCTTGGCCCACTCCCCCGCCTTATCCCCTAACTCTACCTAGCCTTTGGACACTAAGGGGAACTTTAGCATGGCCAATCCACCCGACCTGCACACCTTTGTGACTGTGGGAGGAAAACAGAGCACCCAGTGGAAACCCACGCAGACTCAGGGAGAATGTGCAAACTCCACACAGATAGTCGTTCAAGGCCAGAATCAAATCCCTTGCATTGTGAGGTAGCAAAGATAACCACTGTGCCACCTTGCCACCTGCAAGAGCCTTTATGAGTTTAGAAAGAGGGAGAGAAGCTAATGTTTACATTGATCCCTTGAAGCAGAGACAGGAGAAATCATCATAAATGAGGAAATAGTAGACAAATACTTGTGTTTTCATCAGAAGGCACAAGTTTCATACCAGAAATAATAGATGGTAACCTTGAAGTAAAAAGTGAGTAAATTAAGGAAATTAGTATCAGAGAAAAAGTATTGGAGAAATTTAAGGGGCTTAAATCTGACAACTCCCTGGGACCCGATGGCCGACACCCTGGAGTTCTAAAAGAGATTGCTGCAGGGATAGCGGCTGCGCTAGCTATAATTTTCCAAAATTATTTAGACTCCATTAGATTGGAAGTTAGCAAATGTGACACTGCTTTTCAAGAAAGTAGGGAGAGAAAATAGGGCACTACAAGCCAGTTAGCCGAACATCAGTTATTCGTAAAATGCTGGAATCCGTTATTAAGAAAGTATTAGAATGCAAATAGAAAAGCATAATATGATTAGTAAAATCATGTTGACCTATGCTAAAAAGAAATTCTGTTTGTCAAATGTATGAGAGTTTTTTTAAGGATATAATGAGTAGGGTCGATAAAGAGGAAACCAGGAATGTAATATACTGGATTTCCAAAAGGCATTCCACTGGATGCCACACCAAAGCAAAAGCGACAAGATAAGAACTCATGGAGATGGGTGTAATATTTTAGCATGGACAGGAGGTTCATTAATCAATAGAAAGCATAGAGTGGGCATTAACAGGGCTTTTCCCAAGTTGGCAGGCAGCAAATAGTGGAATGCCACAAGAATCAGTGCTTGGGCATCAGCTTTATACAAACTATGTTAATGACTTAAGAGTAATGAAATGAAATGAAATGAAATGAAAATCGCTTATATTGTCACAAGGAGGCTTCAAATGAAGTTACTGTGAAAAGCCCCTAGTCGCCACATTCCGGCTCCTGTTCGGGGAGGCTGGTACGGAAATTGAACCGTGCTGCTGGCCTGCTTTTGTCTGCTTTAAAAGCCAGCTCTTTAGCCCTGTGCGTATCAAACTTTGCTGATGATAGTGCAGGAGGCGAAAGAGGCCGGTGTCCTGGCCTTTGCGTCCCTAGTAGCCCGTCGAAGGATTCTGTTACAATGGAAGGATGCAAGGCCCCCAAGCGTGGAGACCTGGATCAGTGACATGGCGGGATTTATAAAATTGGAAAAGGTCAAATTTGCCCTGAGAGGATCAATACAAGGGTTCTATAAACGATGGCAGCCTTTTCTGAACTTCCTGGCTCAGAGATAGGTAACTGGGTCAATAGCAGCAGCAACCCGGGGGGGGGGGCATTATTGTAGTGTTTATTCTGTAACTTTATAGTGTGTTAATTTGCGTTGTTGTTAAAATGCTGGGTTGTTCATGGGGATGGGGCGAATGTATATGATTGTTAATATTATTGTTATTTTCGGTATTTTACTAAGGTGCGTTATTGTTGTATAAAATCAAAATTTCTCAATAAAAATTATTTAAAAAAAAAAAAACTTTGCTGATGATACCGAGCTAGATGGGAAGGACACAGAGACTGCAAAGAGATATGGATAGGTTAAGCAAGTGTGCAACAGGATGGCAGAGAATTATAATGTAAGTGTGAAGTTATTCACTTTGGTCTACATATACTAAAGCAGTACATTTTTGAAAGTTGTGTGAAACATGCAAGTGCTGATGTTCAGAGAGATTGGGTGTGCTTGTACAAGAAACACAAAGTTAGCATGTAGGTGTAACAAGCAATTGGGAAGGTAAACAGCATATTGGGCTTTATTGCAAGGGGACCAGAGTACAAGAATAAATAAGTCTCGTTAGACCACATCAGGCATACTGTGTAATTTTGGTCTCCACGTTTCAGAAAGGATAGAACAGAACACAGAACATACAGTGCAGAAGGAGGCCATTCGGCCCATCAAGTCTGCATCAACCCACTTAAGCCCTCACTTCCACCCTATCCCCGTAACCTTCATGGCCAATCCACCTAATCTGCACATCTTTGGACTGTAGGAGGAAACCCACGCAGACACGGGAAGAATGTGCAGACTCCGCACAGTGACCCAGCGGGGAATCAAACTTGGGACCCTGGCGCTGTGAGTCCACAGTGCTATCCACTTGTACTACCTTGCTGCCCCAAAAGATTCACATTGGAGGTTGTGCAGCAACGGTTCACTAAATTGGTCCCAGGGATGAGGGGGTTGTCCTATGTTGAGAGGGTAAGTAAATTGGGCTCATATTGTATGGTATTTACAAGAATGGTGGCTGGTTTAGTACAGTGGGTTAAATCGCTGGCTTTTAAAGCAGACCAAGGCAGGACAGCAGCACGGTTCAATTCCCGCACCAGCCTCCCCGAACATGCGCCGGAATGTAGCGACTAGGGGCTTTTCACAGTAACTTCATTGAAACCTACTCGTGACAATAAGCGATTTTCATTTTTCAGAATGAAGGGCAATAAGATGTAGGAGCAGGACACTATTCAGCCAATCGAGTCTGCTGCAACATTCAATGAGATCACGACTGATCTGATAATCCTCAACTCCACTTATCTCTATAACTCTTGGTCCCTTTACTGATTAAATATTTGTCCATCTCAGCATTGAATATACTCAATGACTCAGCCTCTATAGCCCTCTACAGTGAAGATTGCCACAGATTTACTACCCTCAGAAGAAATTCTTCCTCCTCTCTGTTTTAAATGGGTGACCCCTAACTCTGAGATTATGCTCCCTGGTCATAGATTTTCCCACAAGGGGGAACAGCCACATTGCGCTCCTCATTGATGCACCCAAAATTCTGAAGGGGCTTCATAGGGTAGATGCTGAGAAATTGTTTCTGATGGTCGAGGAATTTAAAACTTGGGGCGAGAGACAGTCTTGGGAAAAGGGGTCTATCATTTAGGACTGAGATGAGGAGAAGTTACTTCACTCAAATTCTTGGAATTCTCTATCCCAAAGGTTTGTGGATGCTTCATCGTTGAATATGTTTAAGGCTGGGATGGTGAGAGTTTTAGTGTCTCAGGTAATTAAGGGAGTATGGGGAACGGGCGAGAAAATGGATTTGAATCCCAAGGTCAGCCAAGATCGTACTTGAGGAAGTCAGATGGACCATATGTTCCTAGTTCTTGCAGATGGGACCATGGTCTACAGGGTGGATGAGCAAACTGTCCATGACACCATGGTGCAGGAGGTAATTTAAATGAGGGGAGTGAAAGGAATGCCGGAGTCATAGGAAGCAGTAGTCAAAGCATAAAAACAGTTCTGAAGATTGTGTTGCCTGGCCAGTGCTATGTTTAAGGACATCATTGTGTGGCTCGTGAAAAACCTGGAATGAGAGGAAGAGGATCCAGCTGTGATCCGTCCAGGAACCAACATACACACAACTAGAAAATAAGTTTTGCTGAAAGAGGTTGAGGAAGTAATGTTGAAATTAAAGAGCAGAATCTCATAGGTAATAATCTCTGCATTGTTAATTGAGCCATATGTAATTTGCTAGGGTCAAACAGATAATGTGTGGTAGGGAGTGGTGTGGGAGGCAGAGATTTCAATTCATGGGGTACTAGCATCAATACCAGGGGCGAGGGAGCTGTTCTGTTGGGGTAGGCACACTCACATGAGCTGGAATTGGGGGTGGCATGTGGCACAGTGGTTAGCACTGGGACTACGGTGCTGAGTACCCTGGTTCGAATCCCGGCCCTGGGTTACTGCCCGTGTGGAGTTTGCACCTTCTCCCCATGTCTGCGTGGGTTTCACCTCCACAACCCAAAGATGTGCAGGTTAGGTGGATTGGTCATGCTTAATTGCCCCTTAATTGGAAAAACAATTATTGGGTCCTCTAAATTTATAAAATAAAAAGAAGAAAGAAAAATGAGCTGGGATCACTGCCCTTGCAAACTAGGGCGGTAGATTAAACTTTAAATTGGTTAGGAGGTGCGGGTGGAAGAGAGAGGGGATCCAGGAAAGGATAAATTCAAAATAAATGCTGAATCTGTTAAGCAGAGTAGTGATTTGGTTAAAAAGAAACAAAGTGGATCAACGAGGGTATGGAAAATGAAGGCTTGGCAAAGGTATTGTGAGGATTAGAGACTTGAGTAACATCAGGACAAAATGGGGGTATGTGAAGGCTAGAAACATTTTATTTGATTGTGTGCAACATATAGAGGAATTATACAGAAATTAATGGATTTGATCTAAAAGCCATTATTTTTTCTTTATTCTTTCATGGGATGTGGACATCACTGGCAAGGCAAGCATTTGTTGCCCACCCTAATTCCCTTAAATTGCTAGGCAATTTCAGAAGGTAATTAAGAGTCAACCACATTACTGTGGGTCTGGAGCTGCATGTAGGCCAGACCATGGAAGATTTCCCCCCATGAAGAACATTAGTGAACCAGATGGGCTTTGACAACAATCAGTGATGGTTGTTCATGATTAACATTTCGGAAACTAGCTTTATATTCCAGATTCATCATAATTAATTTAAATCCGCCAGTTACCATTACCAGAGCATTAACTTGGGCCTCTGGATTACCATCCCGGTGACATTACCACTACTCTACCATGTCCCCACATTATGGAGATGTGGTTGCAGAGTGATCAAGTTTGGAAATTAAAATATTCCAGGATACCTTTCTTCTTTTTTAGAAAAGGGAGGGAGAAATGGAAAAGGAAAAGGCGTTTTCCTGATGATAAAGACAGAAGAGAGAAAGGACCTTAGCTTGTATGCATTCCATGAATTCATGCTCCTAAGAAATTGCAACTTAGAATCAGTTTGAGTGGAGCCAAGAAAAAAAAAGGGGAAGAAAATAATGGTGGGAGTAGTTGTAATGTCAGACAGAGTATAAATTGGGAAATTTGAGATATATGTTACAAGGATAATAGAGTAATCATGTAGCATTTTAATCTTCATATAAACCGGGCAAACTAAATTTACAATAATGGTATGGAGCATGATTCATGGAATGCATTCAAGATTATTTTCTAAATAAGTGTCAGAAACTAACGAAGGAATAGACTATTTTAGATCTAGCATTGTGCACCATAAGGTTAATTAATAACTTTGTAATAAGGAAGCCTCTGGGAAACAGCAATCATTGTCAAAACTTGAATAGCCAGGCAATGAAGGATAAAACATTGAAGTCATGTCTTTATGCACTTACTAGCTTTTATTTGCAGATACACATTACGTACATTGGGCGGAATTATCTGGGGGGGGGGGGGGAGAAGAGAGAAGAGGGGGGTCTCCGATGGGGCCTGTTCCGCGATTGATCGGGGCCCACCGATAGGCGGGCCAGCCTCTTGCCCCCCCTGGGCCTATTTTCTTACGCGCCAGCCCCTGAACGCCCGTGCCATGTTGTGTCGGGGCCGGAGCGTTGAGGGAGGCCACCGTGCATGCACGGGTTGGCGCCACTGCGCATGTCCTCGTTGACGCCGGTGCAACTGCACATGCGTGGATCCCGCGGCGCACTGTTCACGCCGGGATGGGAGGTTGGAGCGGCATGAACCGCTCCAGCGCCATACTGCCCCCCTGTAGGGGCAAGAATCAGTACTCCCAGCGGCCTGTTCACGTCGCGAGGTCATTTCCGACGGCGTGGACACTCTGCCGCTGAATGGGAGAAGTCTGCCCTACAACTTAGATGAGAGGTGCTAAATTGTCCCTTAACTAAAAAAAGAAAAAAAGTTGTGCATTGGTATGGGCCTCAGACAACTTAAATGAGAGGATACAATGCAATGTATTCAAGTGAGGAGGATGCAAAGAGGCTGCAAAAGGATTTAGACAGATTGTGAGTGGGTAAGAACATGAGAGATGGAATTGTAATGTGGAGAAATGTAAGGTTATCTACTGTGGTAGGAAAAATGGAAAAGCAGAACATTTTAAAATAATGTGAGGGGGGAAACGCTGGTGTTCACAGAGGCCAGGGTACCTTAAATATGAATCACAGCAAGTTAACAGGCAGATACAGCAAGCAATGAGGAACGCAAATGTTATTGTTATATTTATTATAAAGGAATTAGCTTACAAGTGTAAAGACGTCTTACTGCAATTATAAAGAACCTTGGTGAGAATAGAGAAGTAGTGTGTACAGATATGTTCTCTTTACCTAAGAAGGATGTGCTTTGCTTAGAAGAAGTGCAATGAAGACTCACCAAACGAATGTCTGGTATGAGTGGATTGCTCTTTGAGGAATGATCGAGTAGACTAAGCCTATAGTCTCTAGAGGTTAGAAGAATGAAGGATGATCAAGTGGCTTGACAGGGTGGATAATGAGAGGATGCTTCCCTGGCGAGAGGCCACAGTCTCAGAATAGAACAATCTAGGACTGAGATGAGGAGAAATTTCTTCAAAGGGTTGTGAACCTTTTTAATAGTCAATCTCAGAGAAATGTTGATGGTCAATTGTTGAACATATTCAAGTCAGAGAACAGAGATTTTCAAGTACGAAAGGAATCGAAATGCAAGTAGCATGGGTGGAGCTGAGATAGAAGATCAACTATGATCTTAGTGAATGGCAGAACAGGCTCAAGCAGCGTCATGGCCTACCCCTGCTTCAATCTCATGTTCTAACTCAGTTTTAAAATCACGACTGCCCACACCAATTTCAACAATGAAAAATGAAAATCGCTTATTGTCACGAGTAGGCTTCATATGAAGTTACTGTGAAAAGCCCCTAGTCACCACATTCCGGCGCCTGTTCAGGGAGGATGTTACGGGAATCGAACCGTGCTGCTGGCCTGCTTTCAAAGTCAGCGATTTAGCCCTGTGCTAAACAGCCCCTAAGAATAGAACTATGCTCCATACATGCATTTGGCTTTGCTCTAACAGTAAATTTACAAACCCATTATCCAGTACAGTGAAAAAACACTTTAGAACATCAATGCCAAATATGGCCAAGTCAACAAAACTACTAGCTGAAATTACAATATGCCAACCAAGTGTCTTATTGCCAACTTAATTAATCCAGTCTACTCTGTGATTCAGATGCTGTTTCAGAATCTGATTTTTATAATCTTTTCTCTATTCAAAACACATATCATCCTCCTCATTACTGAAAAAATAATTGCAATACTTCACTTGAGTATTTGCTATCCACTGGTGTATTTTGTGTTGATGAAAAATTATTAGCACAATAATGATACAAGGTCAAGCAGGTGTTCAATTCAAACTTTTGTTTTCATCCTGCTTTGTTGCAGTGATACTTTTTAAAAGCCATTTATAAAAATCACTTGTTAAGCAAACTGCCACGAAAAGTAAGTCTATGCTGATGAATGCGAGCATTTAGTACTCAAAAATGGTAGGAAATTAAATTGCGAGTCATAAAGAGGTTAACAGTAGAACAGAAAAACAGAACACTGAATTAATAATGAATCCTTATGTAGCTTCTCAGCAACTATATTTTTTTCTCAATGGTATCCAGAACATCTGGATAATACTGCTTTGGTGATCAATTTCGCTAAAGTAATGAGTTGATTTTATTTAATATAACGTAACTAGCTATTAAATACTATTCTCATAACAGTTAACAATTTCTTTGACAACTGCAAATTGTCATCTTTTTCAAGTTAATATTTTAGGAATATCTCTGACCTGAAGCAATGAATTTGTTGTGGGAGGGAATAATGAAAATTCTGAAAATGTACGTTAAGCAATTTAATAGTACTGCACAATTGATGGTGAACAGCAGACCAAGAACTATGCAGATATTTTGGAGAAAATACTTAATGTGAGGAAGAAATTGTGCACAGTGGCATAATGATCTCATGCAATGGAAATGCTTAAAAAGGTGGACACATTTTTACACACTTAAAATACTTATTTTTTTACAAAGCTTATGAAATGTGGAGGAACCTAAAATGAAGAAGCTAGTGGCTACAGTAGCTGATTTTAACTTCCGAGGTTTGCAAGCACACCTGTTATTGTTATACTTCCTGTGGAAAAAATTTGAAGCGTAGCCTTCAATGCTTTAACTCTATAAGACGCTGCAGGATGGAGTTCTGGCTCATAGCTGCAAGAGAAAAACACTGAATTTCAGTGACCGCATAAAATAACAACACAAAATCTTAGAGATTGTTTACAAAAAAGCAATACGCAAGAGAGAAAGAAGATAAACACTTCAAATGCTGCAAATCTGAAATAAAAACAAATTCTGGAAGTACATAGGTCCATCAACATCTGAGAAGAAACAAGGTGAGCTTGTATTTGGGGTAGAGATCTTTCATTTCTCTGGTCTTTACTCAGATGCTGCTGGACAATGCTGCCACCATATTATTAATCACCAACTTCTGAGTACATACCTTGCAATTGGCCGATTTCGTTTAGTGAATTCTGGTAGCCTAATTTCAAATGGCATAGTGCATACAGCCAGAACGTTGACAACTTTATAGCCAGCAAATTTTACCTTCAGAATGAAGAGAGAAGGGTTTTTAAAAAAATGATCTAACGTAGTTCTATTAATATTTAAACATCCGCCTGTATTAAATTTATAGTTGGCAGTGAAAATATTGAAATACAAATACATTTGGAATGTGTGATCATTTGGACAATAGCTTCCCCTCTTTGGCACTGAGATACTATCCAGCACATGCTGACAACATAAAAGACTCCGCTCCACTGACTGTAATAACCCTATACATGTTTGTAGCAATCTGAAGCTCACTCTTAGAGGCAGGCAAATGAATAACACAAACCATCTTTAATTAAACAGTAATCGACACTGAATTGTCAAACCCACAGAGAAACAGATTTTTAAAATTAAAAGAAGCAAAATGATAATCTTTTCAGTCACTCAATATTATTCGCATTAGAGGTAAAATAGATAATTAACTGGAACATCTTTTGCAAATTTTAAGGAATAATGTGGAAAACAGCCAAGGGTAATCCACTTTGAGAAAGTGAAATATTACTTATTTATGGGACTAAGGTTACTTTTGTTTTCTTATAAATTCGAAAGAACGCAGTTGGTCGTATCAACTATTTTAGAATGCGGAAATCCTGCCATTTCTGCAGAGCAGCTTCAGAAAGACCATCTCACACCACTGCATTTGACACTGCATGGAGTATGGCTAAGATCATGGTCAAATCCGGTTCAAAAAATGTTCAGTACTGTAATCCTCTTGAATTTCTTGCATACTTTATAATCACACAAAGCTGGTTAAAATGTTTTGTGTGGGAAACCTCCAGCGAGTCTGGTAGTAATCAAGACTTACCACACCATTAAAAATTAACTTCAGTCAGAGGTCAACAGCACTGAAAAGGTCCTTCAGCCCATCCCGTCTGCGCCGGTCAAAAACAACCACCTAACTATTCAAATCCCATTTTCCAGCACTTGGCCTTGTATGCCCTGGCATTGCAAGTGCACTTCTAAATACTTTTTTAAATGCTATGAGGGTCATTGCCTCCAAGACCCTTTCAGGCAGAGTTCCACCCTTTTCGGGTGAAAGGTTTTTCCTTACAGCCTCTCTAAACCACCTACCCTTTAACTTAAATCTATGACTCCTAGTCATAGATTCCTCCTCCAAGGAGAAACAATTCTTCCTGTCTACTCTCTGTCCCTCATAATTTTATACATCTCAATCATATCCCCCCTTAGTCTCCTCTGCTTCAAGGAAAACAACCCCAATCAATCCAATCTCTCTTGGTACAGCGAAAACTCTCCAGCCCAGGCAACATCCTGGTAATCTCCTCTGCACCCTTTCCGGGCCATATGTGGACTGGTCCATATTTAAGAACTCAGCGACCAACTTAAATGAGCATGCCACCACCGTCACAGACTTCATCAGCAAACAGCAAATGTGTGGACAACTGCGTGCCAAAGAAAGCAGTACGTTCCCTAAGCGGAAACCATGGCTCAATCGCGAGATTGATTCCCTGAAGGACAGGTCTGAGGCGTTCAAGTTAGGCGACCCTGATCAATACAAGAAATCCAGGTATGACCACCGCAAAGCCATCCGAGATGCCAAGAGAGAATATCAAAACCAAGCTAGAGTCACAGACAGACTCTCGGTAATTGTGGCAAGGCTTAAACAATGTAACAAGCTACAAAGCGAAGCCGAGCAGTATCTCCGGCAGCAGCGCACCCCTCCCCGATGAACTCAATGCGTTCTATGGCTCAGTTCGAGCAGGAAACCAACAATCCGCTATCGAGCGCCCCAGCAGCCCGTAACTCACCCATATCCACCATCACAGCTTCCGAAGTCAGATCGGCCTTCCTGAAAGTGAACCCTCGGAAGGCGGCGGGCCCGGAAGGGATCCTTGGTCGTGCACTCAAGAACCTGCACGTACCAGCTGGCAGATGCGTCTGCGGACATCTTTAACCTGTCCCTACTCTACTACAAGGTCCCCACCTGCTTCAAGAAGACCACCATCATACCGGTGCCAAAGAAGAACCAGGCAACGTGCCTCAATGACTACCGTTCGGTGGCCCTGACTTCAGTCGTAATGAAGTAAAGAGAGGTTGGTCATGAAGCGCATCACCTCCATACTCCCAGAACGTCTTGGTCCACTGCAATTCGCGTACCGCCACAGCTGGTCCACAGCAGACACCATTTCCCTGGCCCTACACTCATCCCTAGAGCATCTTGACAACAAGGACTCTGACATCAGACTCATATTTACTGACTACAGCTCCGCCTTCAACACCATAATCCCAGCCAAGGTCATATCCAAAACCTAGGCATTGGCTCCTCACTCTGCAACTGGATCCTCGACTTTCTGACCCACAGACCACAATCAGTAAGAATGAACACCAACACCTCTTCCACAATAGTCCTCAATACCAGGGCCCCGCAAGGCTGCGTACTTAGCCCCCTATTCTACTCCCTGTACACACACGACTGCGTGGCAAAATTTGGTTCCAACTCCATCTACATGTTTGCTGACGATACGATCACAGTGGGCCGGATCTCAAATAACAACGAGTCAGAATACAGGAGGGAGATAGAGAACCTTTGGAGTGGTGCAGCGACAACAATCTCTCCCTCAATGCCGGAAAAACTAAAGAGCTGGTCATTGACTTCAGGAAGCAAAGTACTGTACACACCCCTTTCAGTATCAACGGGGCCGAGGTGGAGATGGTTAGCAGTTTCAAATTCCTAGGGGTACACATCACAAAATTCTATCCTGGTCCACCCACGTTGACGCTACTACTAAGAAAGCACAACAGCGCCTATACTTCCTCAGGAAACTAAGGAAATACGGCATGTCCACATTAACTCTTACCAACTTTTACAGATGCACCATAGAAATCATCCTATCTGGCTGCATCAGCCTGGTATGGCAACTGCTCGGTCCAGGACCGTAAGAAACTTCACAGAGTCGTGAACACAGCCCAGTCCATCACACAAACCTGCCTCGCATCCATTGACTCCATCTACACCTCCCGCTGCCTGGGAAAAGTGGGCAGCATAATCAAAGAGCCCTCCCACCCGGCTTACTCACTCTTCCAACTTCATCCAGCGGACAGGAGATACAGAAGTCTGAGAACATACATGAACAAACTGAAAAACAGCTTCTTCTCTACTGTTATCAGACTCCTACACGACCCTCTTATGGACTGATCTCATTAACACTACACCCCTGTATGCTTCACCCGATGCCGATGCTATGTAGTTACATTGTGTACCTTGTGTTGCCCCATTATGCATTTTTTAAATTTCCTTTTCTTTTCATGTACTTAATGATCTGTTGAGCTACTCAGAGAAAAATGCTTTTCACTGTACCTCAATACACGTGACAATAAACAAATCCAACCCAATGCTATCACATTCCCCCTATAATGTGGATTCAGAACTACGCATAATATTCTAGCTGTGGCCTAACCAACGTCTTATACAGTTCCAGCATAACCTTCCTACTCTTAAACACTATGCCTTGGTTAATAAAGGCAAGTACACCACAAGCCTTCTTAAACACTGTATCTACCTGCTCTGCTGACTTAAGGGACTGATGTATGTGCACACCAAGGTCCCTCTGATCTTCAGTGTTTCCCAGGGTCCTGCCTTGTTTGTCCTGCCCAAGTGCATCACCTCACACTTATCCGGATTGTATTCCATTTGCCACTGATAACCTATCTGACCAGCCGGTCTATATCCTCCTGTAATCTAAGGCTATCCTTCTCACTATTTACTATGCCCACCCAATTTTCATAACATCCGCAAACTTACTGATCAACCCACCTGCATTCATAATAATAATCTTTATTATTGTCACAGTCGCCACATTCCAGCGTCTGTTCGGGTACATTGAGGGAGAATTCAGAATGTCCAATTCATCTAACTAGCACGTAATTCGGGACTTGGTGGGAGGAAACCGGAGCACCCGGAGGAAATCCATGCAGACACAGGGAGAACATGCAGACTCCGCACAGACAGTGACCCAAGCCGGAAATCGAACCTGGGACCCTGGCGCTGTGAAGCAACAGTGCTAACCATTGTGCTACCGTGCCGCCCTCGTCAGGTCCAAATCATTAACATAAACCACAAACAGCAAGGGCCCCAACACTGATCAATGCAGGACTACACCAGGTTCCAATCAGAAAAACACCATCGACCATCACCTTTTGCTTTCTGCCACTCAGACAATTCTGGTTCAATTTGCCAAATTTCCTTGGATCCCATAGGCTTCTATCTTCATTATCTGTCTCCCATGTGGGACCTTATCAAAAGCCTCGTTGAAGTCCAAGTAGATTACGTCAAATGCATTTCGCTCACCTACACACCTGGTCACCTCTTCGAAAAATTCAATTAAGCTGGTCAGACCCTTTAACAAAACCATGCTGACTGTTCTTGATTAATGCCTGCCTCTCCAAATGCAGATTGATTCCGTCTCTCAGTACTGCTTCCAATAGTTTCCCCACCACAGAGGTTAGATTGACTGGCCTGTAGTTTCCTAGTTCATCTCTTCCTCCCTTCTTGAATAATGGTACCACATTGGCTATCCTCCAGTACCTCTCCTGTGAAAAATGAAAATCGCTTATTGTCACGAGTACGCTTCAATGAAGTTACTGTGAAGAGCCCCTAGTCGCCACATTCCAGCGCCTGTCCGGGGAGGCTGGTACGGGAATCGAACCGTGCTGCTGGCCTGCTTTAAAAGCCAGCGATTTAGCCGAGTGAGCTAAACCAGCCCCTTGGCCAGAGAGGAATTAAAATTTATTGCCAGCGCCCCTGCTATTTCCTCCGTTGCCTCACTTAACAACCTGGGGCTGTTTAGCACAGGGTTAAATTGCTGGCTTTGAAAGCATACCAAGGCAGGCCAGCATCACAGTTCAATTCTCATACCAGCCTCCCTGAACAGGCGCCGTAATGTGGCGACTAGGGGCTTTTCACAGTAACTTCATTTGAAGCCTACTTGTGACAATAAGCAATTTTCATTTCATTTTTTCATGTATGTCCTATGTTTTTTTCTGTACGGAACGATCTACCTGGACTGTACACAGAACAATACTCTTCACTGCACCGTGGTACATGTGACAATAAATCAAATCCGAAATCATCTGGCCCTGGAGATTTGTCTACTTTTAAGCCTGCCAGTTCACTCAGAACCTCCTCTCTGTCTATGTAAATCTCTTGAATTTTATCAGAGTCCTTCTCCCTGATTTCTATACCCACACCGTCACTCTCACGAGTGATCACTGACAAGTAGTCATTTAAAATCCTACGTCCTCCAGCTCCACACACAAATGACCACTGTGGTCCTTATTAGGCCCTACTTGTTCCCTAGTTATCCTTTTACCCTTAAATGTACTTGTAAAACAACATATTTGGTAACAAGTGGGTAAGTACGAGAATTTCACACCATTCATCTATTTAAATGGCATGTTGCTCAATAATTGCAAAATTGAGTAGGAGCAGGGCGACTAACAATAACTTCTAGATTTCCCTGCTTAACCACACAGGTGCAGATGCCAGAAATTGTTGACACATTTATTCCTCAATAACAGCGAGTGCGGATAGCCGTATTGCTACTTCAGTAAATCCAGGTCATTCAACATTTATCACCTTGGTTCAGGCCGTAGCTACAGAATAAATACAAAATTCGATTTGCATCAATTATCAGTTACACACTGTGATTAAGTGCATACCAATTACATTGTTATTTATATTTCAATCAAAAATCTGACCACCACCACTATTTGGCTCTCAGCTTTCGCCTTTATTTTCAATCCATCACCAAGGTCATCTCCAAAGCATCACTCCATTTACCTTAGTTCTGACTCTCTGTTGCCAAAATCCTAATTCAAGTCAGTAATACCTTACAAACGACCTCCTCCAAGGTGATCCTAGCTGGCAACTCCACTTCTGTGATCCAGAAGGTACAAATAACATATATACTGCGATCTTTATACTCATTACAGTTCACATCCTTATCACTCTCGCTCATATCAACACCTACTGGCTCCTTGCGTCACATAACTTTCACATTCCTCCAAGTTTTTGGTCCTCTGCATTTCTGCTATTTCCTCTAGGCTTATATTGTCTTCTACACTCTGACACTTGCCAAACCTCTCTTTCATCCCATCATCAGCAGTTGCATCTTCAGATTTCTTCTGTTTTTAAAAGTCCACAATATATTTTGACCCTGTTGTTGAACTCCACCAACCTGTTGCACTTTTTCATTCCTTTAAAGTGTTCTGCAACACTTCCTTTGGTAATTAGCAGGAAATAAAATTGTAAATTGCGGTTCATACTAGCCCTTGCATTATTGTGCATATATTCAATACTTACGAGGAAGGCAGACTGTTTAACATAGTATCATTTCTCTCTCTTTAAATCAAAAATAACAAAAAATAAATCACTTTAGAAATGTTTAATATTTCAGTTGATAAAAATATTTTTTGCTGTTATGGAGCATTTTATTGCCCACTCTCAATCGCCCTCGAGAAGGTGGTGGTGAGTTGCCTTCTTGAACCAATGCAGTACATGGGGTGTGCAAACATCTATAGTACTGTTAGGGAGGGAGTTCCAGGATTTTGGCCCAGCGACAGAGAAGGAACGGCCATATATTTCCAAGTCAGGATGGTGAGTGGCATGGAGGGAACTTCCAGGTATTGGTGTTTCCATGGATCTGCTACCTTTGTCTTTCTTGATAGTAGTGGTCGAGAGTTTTTAAGGTGCGGGCTAAGGAGCCTTGGTGAGTTTCAGCAGTGAGTCTTATATTCTCCAATTAGTGGTCAATTAATTCCACTGCTGCCATTTTGACAAAGGGTCACCTGGACCCGAAGCGTTAGTTCTTTTCTCGCCCTACAGATGCTGCCAGACCTGCTGAGATTTTCCAGCATTTTCTCTTTGGTGCCATTTTACCAGGCTTGCCGTTGCCCATGGAGGGCCCGTTCCCGGTGGAAATGGCAACACCACATGCCCTCATCCATTGTCGAAATGTGCACGACTGGTCCTGGAAACACCAAACCCTACTTGTTCAGAGGGCAGCATCCATGGCTGTGTCAATTGTCTGGGTGTAGTCCCAGCAGATGCCACCGCTTCGTTAAACTGGCAGCACTAAGAGGCAGGCCCTCACTCCTGAAAAGGTCAGGAGCCCAAAGATCGCTCATTATTTGCAAGATGAGCCTGAGTATCCCCCAAGCGACTGTGGAGGGGTTGCCCCAACTTTCCAGCCCATCGTTTGTGCTTCCGTGACTGTGACAAAATCCAGCCCACTGTGTCCTGGAGTGGTTCCATCATAAAGTTAGGCGAGGTTTTTAGAATAACCAGCCAATTTTTCTGGAGCAGGGACACCTTTGGATAGCATTTCAGAGACAAGAAATATAAAATCCAAACATTCAGCCCCTGCTGCTTACAGTGGAACTGATGTATGACCCAGAAATCTCTAAGCTAGTAGCATCGTGAGAGGCCTAGCAAGAAAAGACACCAAACTTGAGCATCACCTTGCTGACAAAAAAAAGTGCTAATGAAATCAAAAAAATATTTGACATGTGCATAATTTTCTTCTTACCCGGACCTCCTTAGCCCAAGTGCTATAGAACAATGATGCTGAGGAACCAAATTATAAAGTTTAGTGTATTTGGCCAGGCTCAACTTAACATCTCATGTTTGCACTTGGAGGTAAAACAGACTTAATGAACACCAGAAGAATTTAAACATAGGCAAGACACACAAGTAGAATCACCCTCAACTCTAATCTGAAATTAGAATTTGAATTGTAGCAGAGAACAGGTCACTCAGTGCAAATCTTCTTTTTCTTATAAATTTAGAGTACCCAATTGCTTTTTCTTAGCAATTAAGGAGCAATTTGGCGTGACCAGCTCACCTACCCAACACATCTTTGGGTTATGGGGGTGAGACCCCCACAGACACAGGGGAGAGTATGCAAACTCCACTTAGACAGTGACCCGGGGCCAGGATCGAACCCAGGTCCTCGGTGCCATGAGGCAGCAGTGCTCATCACTGCGCCACTGTGCCGCCCCTTAGTGCAAATCTTACACAGCAGTGCACAACTTATTTAAAATCTAGACACCACAAAACTAAAGCACCAGCTTAAATGGATTGCAATGATTTCAATAGCTCAATATTTAGACTTGCTATATAGATATGGCATACAAAATAATTACCTGAAAACCCAGTTTCTGCAGAAGGCGGGCTAATCTTCGAGCACCAGTTTTTGCATCTTCTTCACTAAATTGAGTTTGAAAATATTTTTAATTGAGTACAAAAAAATCTTCTAACATTATATTTCAGGTGAAGTACAATAAAAACTGCATCACAGTTTTTAAATACAAGATTAAATTATTGGGCAGGGAGTGTTCTTAATAAAATGAAGAAATACATAATAGTTGATTGACATCTAATTAAGTCTAATTTGTACTTATTAACACAATTGAATGAGACAGCGGACAAATGTTTAAATAAATTTTAACCTTGCTGGGATGCAAATTGTGTAGCTGCAGATTAGTCAATCAGTGTACACCCTGATCAATGTTCCTTTCCTCTGACATTAATCAAAAAGAAAATCAGACATGATGCACAACAGGTGGGCAAACTGCTGCCAATTGCTTTGTTCCCCCATCAAATCTGAATTTCACTCATGTTTCTTGTGCACTGTGTCCACAGATAGAGGTGCACATTGATCATCTGAATTCTAAACATACATTCCCAGTGCTTTGCTTTAAGAGTTCCAAAACTCAAAATTTAGACCAAATCTTTTTTGTAATTGAATTTCTGTCCATTTATGACCAAGCTATTTTGATCATAAGCTATTGGAGCAGAATTAGACTATTCGGCCCATCAAGTCAGCTCCGCTATTTGATCGTGGCTGATATATTCCTCATCCCCATTCTCCTGCCGTCTTCCCGTAACCCTTGAGCCCCTTATTAATCAATAACCTATCTTTCTCTGTCTTAAAGACATTCAGGACTTGGAAACCATAGCTCTCTGCGGCAATGAGTTCCACAGATTCACCACCCTCTGGCCGAAGAAATTCCTCCTCATCTCAATTATAAAGGATTATTGGCCTTCAGTCTGAGGCTGTGCCCTTGGGTTCTAGTCTCCCCAACTGGCGGAAACATCTTCTCCACGTCAGTATTCTCTAAGTTTCAATGAGATCTCCTCATCCTTCTAAACTCATCGAGTCCTGATCCAGAGTCCTCAACCGTTCCTCATGACAAGCCAAATGAACCAAGAGAATTCTGAACTAGGACACCTCAGCATATTTTCTCTCAGTATACTAATAGACATCATCCCAGGTTTTTAAAAAAAAAGCAATAATTCGTTTACGAAGAGTTTTGTTTTAGAAAATATTTTATTGAGGCACCTATAATTTTAACAATTTTAAACATCAGGTTTCAACAAGAACAAAACAATATAACTAACACATCCCCCCTAGTGACAACTCCCAGCCAACATGGCTTACACAAACAGTACCACCATCCCCCTTTCCACTGGTGCTTCTGCCCTTAGTCCCACCCCCCGCTGACAGTCTAATTTTCATCGAAGAAGTCGATGAACGGTTGCCACCTTCGGGCAAACCTCTACAGCGATCCCCTCAAGGCAAATTTAATTTTCTAGAGTCTGAGAAACCCCGCCATGTCACTAACCCATACCCCCGACTTGGAGAGCTGAGTTCCTCCATCCTAATAGGAACAGTCTCCAGGCCACCAGGGGGGCCAAGGCCAAGACATCGGCCTCTCTCACCTCCTGAGCTCCCGGATCTTCCAACACACCATAGATCACCACCTCTGGACTCGGCACCACCCTCACCGTTAAAACTTCTGACATGACGTCAGCAAAGCCCTGCCAGAAACCCCTCCGTCTCAGACATACCCAAAGCCTATGCACATGGTTAGCAGGACCCCCCGCACAGCTCCCCACACCTATCCTCCACCCCCTCAAAGAACCTGCTCATCCGCGCAGTCATGAGCACCCTGTAGACCACCTTAAATTGTATCAGGCTGAGCCTGGCACACGACAAGAATGCAATGACTCGCCTCAGGGCCTCCTCCCATAATCCGGCCTCCAACTCCCCACCCACCTCTTCTTCCCACTTTCTCTTCCCCTCCCCTATCAGGGCTCCCTCCCACTCCATCAGTTCCTTGTAGATCTCTGAAACCTTCCCTCTCCTACTCCTGTTTTCAGCACCACCTTATCCTGTAGCCCCCGGTGCGGGAAGGTGGAAACCTGCCTCCGCACAAAATCCCTCACTTGCAGATACCGGAACCCATTCCCACCTGGCAACTCAAACTCCTCCTCCAACTCCTCTGAGCTCGGGAAGAACTCATCAATAAAAAGATTAGTTTTAGAGTTAACGTCTTATTTTATACTACATCACTGTCTATATGAAAATGGATAGACTTTTTTCACCCCACTTATCAGGAAAATACAGTTAAACTTCCCCAGTTCAGTTGTCATCCAATATATGTATAATGCTAGCCATTAAAACAAAGTTCAAGATTACATCAGTCAACAATAATAATAGAATAAAAGGATTTTAAAGAACAAAAAGTAATTCTCACCTTGTAGCTCCAGTGCATATGATTTTCCCCGAGGACCAGATTGTGGCTGTTATCCTGGGTTTCCTCAGTTTCATTAACACCTTCTGAAAACATATAAAACAAACCATTATCTGTGTCCTTGTACATTGACGGAGAATGCCACATTTATATTTTCATTCAATTTGGATCATGTTATATGCAAAAATGTCAGAGGGCTGCCTTGGTAAAAATACTTGCATATAATTTGTACCTAAAATTTAGGTGTGTTTTTTAAATGTAAAACAATGCATTTTATATGCATTATTTTTCAGCTATTTATTATTTCATATTTTAAACTGGTAATTAGGATTTATCTGATAATTTTAAACACTTTTATTCCCGACATGATTAGAATTTTATATACATGCTTTAAATTAGTTATTTCTAGATGCAAGTCTTGCCTAATATTCATCAAGGAAAGGTTTGCATCTAGGCTTACTACTTCATTGATTTTTTTAAAACTAATATAATCTGCGTATGATTGCTAATTTATCAGTAGCTAGATCAATACTTCACACATAAAAATCAAAGTGATTATATACAGGACACTTACTATTACAGTGAAAAGTGTATACAAATTTTAAAAAATAGCACTGAAGATCTCTGTGCCTGTAAAATAAAATAATATTTCTGTGGGAGCAAGTGGAAGTTCTAGTCATTCTATTATTCAAGACGCACATGGGAAACAGGATTAGAACATTCAGACCCTCAAACCCGATTGCCATTCACTTAAATCATAGCTAATCTGTACCTCAAACTCAATCCACCCACTTGCAATTTATACCCCTTAGTATCCTAACAAAAAAAAACTTGATTTCAGTTTTGAAAATTTAAATTGCTCCCGACATTGTAACTTTTGGGAGAGTTCCAGATTTTCATTGCAAATGATGAGGAAAAGTTCTTTCTTTCTAATTCCTAAAGGCCCAGGATTATTTTGCTTAATCTGCAACATACACCTTCCAAGATCCATCTGTCTCTCTAGCAGTACACTGTCTCTAGCTAAATACAGTATAAATGAAAGACAATGGTGAATTACATGCCTTTCATCTGTGGGGAAAGATTCTCAATTCTTTATTGAAAGATACACCGGAAAATACAGGGCCAATTTTCAATATGTGCAACCATTATGCAGCCTCATCAGTTGAGGGCATACATCAAGAATCACAAGCACACACCATAATTTTCCATTTGTTCTAATTCAAATTGATCTTGTCATGTTGAGTTATATTAATATCAACTTCATATTTATGACTGTTCAGTGTTAATCTATTACAGTTGTCAAATGTAACATTTCTGCATTCTTTATTACTTTGCTTTCTGCTTTAACAAACTGCCTGTCTCTTTATTTGAAGTCACAGAACAAATACATTATCGCTGTGTACAAGATACATTAGTCACACTGATGGTGGAGTTAAAGTAGTTCTCTCAAAAGTGTGAAAAACCCTAGCTGACTATCGCAGGTTGAGTTATGATGAAATAGATGATAGAATCGGAAATTCCTTTAATAAAGAGCTGTATGGAAGTTAGAGTTTCTTTATCCTAGACAGTAATGGCTGCAGTGAAAATACAAAAACAGTCAACCGCACAAGATGAATTCTTAAGTGTGCAAGTTATTTAATCAATCGTACAACAGAAAACAAAGGAAATCTTGGTTGTGATCATGGACCTTTTTGTTCACAAAAGGATCCTCAAAAGATAAATGCATGAGTAAACATTTTCTATATCTATTAAGGGGAACTTCTATGCAACATAATATTGAAATAATTCTCAGTGGGCAGTATTATAAATTACTGATTTTATGAATAATGAAACTTCCAATGATGCCAAGAAATTAAATGATCTATCTTGCAATAAAATTTTTAATAAAAGAATCAGCAAAAAATGTTTAGTTCAGA
Organism: Scyliorhinus canicula; assembly: GCF_902713615.1. NCBI lineage: Eukaryota > Metazoa > Chordata > Chondrichthyes > Carcharhiniformes > Scyliorhinidae > Scyliorhinus > Scyliorhinus canicula. The sequence continues at coordinate 64,192,773 of NC_052151.1, read as the reverse complement.
GGGGTTTATACTAGAGGGAATTATGTCAGCATTTCTCCATTTTATAGGTTAAAATGAGCAAACAGTGACACCTCATGTCCAAATGGAAGAATTTCAGCTTCTTTGTGCATTGTACTATGCCCATTAAACCTATATTTTTAGATGGCAATTGAATTTGAAGATACAATCATCATTTAATCCATTTAAAAAAAAAGAGATCTTTCTGCAGGTGTTTCATACAGATGCTACACAAGAATTCCTAAATGAGGAGCTTATGCTGAGAACGCAACTTGATTGACAATCAGCAGAATTATGATCAAACTATATATTATGGAGACGCTTTTAAAAAATATATATTTTTATTCACCATATTTTCACAATACAAAAGAAAAACAAGAACAACCCTACAATATATAAACAGAAAGTCCCATTCAAACCTAAGAAACCCTTCCCCCACCTCAACAATCAAAGGTAACCAAGTCTTAAAAATGCATGATGAACAACCCTAAACTTCAACACCTTCACCAGGGTCAACATCTCCAGCAGATCCCACCACCATGCGAGGAACAGGGTGGGAAGACTGACCTCCACCCAACAGGACCCACCTACGAGCGATCAGTGAGGCGAAGGCTAAAACATCCACCCCTGCCTGCAACTCAGGACGGTACAACGCCTCGAATATGGCTTCTAGGGGACCGGGCTCCACATCCACATGCAAGACCCCCGAGATTGTGCTAAATATTGTCCTCCAAAACCTTTATCCGGCAGGACCAAAACATATGGGGCCCCTTCCACATCGCTCACAGCCATCCTCCAACCCCTCGACAGCCTGTTCATCCTCGATTTTGTGAGCTGCGCCCCAAGTACGACTTTCAGCAGTACCAGCCTCAACCTCGCACACGAGGTCGAGGTATTCACCCTCTGCAGCACCTCACACCACAATCCCTCTTCTATGCCACCCCTACCCCCGTTCCTCCTCCCACTTTGCCTTAATCCCCTTCATAGATACCCTGTCTTCCTCCAGGATCCTCCCATAGATCGCTGAAACAAACCCTTTCCAGCCTCCCGCTGATGGCCCCGCCTCCAGCAATGAAAACCGGCTATCAGGAAGGTCGGGAAAATCTTTCTTGCAAAATCCCGAACCTGCAGGTACCTTCCCCCTGCGCGAACCCAAATTTCGCTCTTAACTCCTCCAGGCTTGTGAATGGCCCCACAAGGAACAAGTTCATCATTTCCTTGAGCCCCCTCTCATCCCATCTTTGAAACCTCGCAACCATCCTCCCCAGAGAACATCCCGAATTTGTGGAGCAGCTCCATTATCCTCCCCACAACTTGCTCGATTCCAAGGTATTTAATAGCAGATCATTAGCGTATACGGACATCAATATTCCAGCGCCCCCTCTCATTATCCCTTTCCACAGCCCCAAGCTCCTTAGTGTGGTGGCCAAGGGCTCTATAGCCAATGCAAACAACAGGGGGTACATGGGGTACCCCTGCCTCGTACCCCGATGCAGTGCAAAGTACCCCGAGTTAATGCTGTTGATGCAAGCACATGCCACTGGTTCCTTATACAACAGCCGCACCCATGCCACCTAACCTAACCACCTCAGTATTCTTTCGCTCTGCCAGAGACAGGATCACATTCAGCAACCTCCTCACGTTCAAGAACACCTGTCTTCCCTTCACAAATCCCGTCGGATCCTCCCCAATCGCCTTCGGAAGACATCCCTCCAACCTTGATGCCAGCACTTTTGCCAATATGTATTTTCTTTTCTTTTCATGTACTAAATGATCTGTTTGAGCTGCTCGCAGAAAAATACTTATCACTGTGCCTCGGTACACGTGCCAATAAACAAATCCATCATCCAATATCTTGGCAACCACATTAAATAGTGATATGTGCTGAAACGACCCAACTCCACTGGATCCTTATCCTTCTTTAATAACAGCAAAATCAAAGCCTATCCCATCGTTTGTGGCAAGACACCCCTGCCTATCGCATCCTCAAGTATTCCCATCATCAGCAGCGCCAACTTATCCTTAAATTTCCTATAGAATTCAACTGGGAACCCGTCAGGCCCCACCGCCTTCCCTGCTTACATCTCCCAATCGCCTCCTGCTCCCTCACGGGCCGCTCTATCCTCCTCACCCAGCCTCGGATACGCCCTCATCTCCCACTCCTGCCCCAGTGACTCGAATCTATATAGAACCTGACAAAACTCCTCAATAATAGATCTGCTCTGAGGCCACCACCACCTTCCCCATCTTATCCCGCACCTGAACTATTTCCATCGCTGCAGCCTCCTTCCAAAGACAAACGAACAAAGCCAGAGCAAAAACTGCACCCCAGAAAACCGGCATAACCCCGAAACGCAATATAATTACAACTAACTATAGAGTATAACAAAGGTAAACTACTCTTCCCTATTCAATCAACCCAAAAACCCCAGCTGTTCCCCCCCCCCACACAAAAGAAAAATAACCCAAAATGAGAGATAAAGCACAGTCCCCATCCCACTCCCATCCCGCATTTCAGTCCCAATCCTTCGGCCTTAACGACACCTCCACCGCCTCAAAAGTAGAAGTCTCTCGAATTTAGGTTACCCTCAGCTTCGTCAGGTAGACCACGGCAAACCTCATGCCGTTACTATAGAGTGCTGCCTTCATCCATTGGAAGGCTGCCCGCCTCGTCGCCAGCTCCATTGTCAAGTCCGTATATTTGAATATCAACGCTTTCCAACCACACACCTTTGCTTCACCCAACTCAGGACCTGCTCCTTGACGTGAAACTTGTGAAAGCAAATTATAACTGCCTCCGGTGGCTCGTTTGCCTTCAGCTTGAGCCTGAGCGACCGATGAGCCCTGCCCAGCTCATATCGGGAGCTTCCCTTCCCCCAACAGCTCTGCCAGCATCTTTCCAAAGTACTCAGTCGGCCCCTCAGGCAGGTCACGATCTTTTGCCTCCTAGACTTTGTCTTGCTGAATATTTGCTGCATCAGTACGATGCTTTCAATGCCTGGAATAATGACACTGGGATCCCTTTGTACATAAATGTTTCCCAATCTCTCACCATTTAAATAATACTCTGCCTTTGTTTTTCCTTCAAAAGTGGATAACGTCACACTTATCCACGCTATACTGTATTTGCCAAGTATTTTCCCACTCACTCAACTTGTCTAAACCACCTTCAAGCCTTTTTACTTCCTCCTCAGGGCAATTTAGCATGGCCACTCCACCTAACCTGCACATCTTTGGATCCTTACGATGGTGCCATAGTCAAAGTAACTCAGAAGGAATTCGATAAATTCTTTGCATCTGATGTAAAAGACAGTGAATTTGATGGATTTTAAAACATTTTCATTGCATTAAAGGAATCTTTGTGCAATTAATTTATTAAATTGAGATGGCAGTTATTGAATATGAATTACCAGAGTATTTTTTCACATTTCAAAATGGCAATCACCCTCAACAGCAGTTAACATTTTATATTTTGCATACAAGTTGACCACCTTTTTTGGAGGTTTCATAAATCAATATTGTTGTGTTCTATGGCTCCCCGGTCATGAAGACAAGCATAGAACATGAGTGTATGGTTATAGCAAATTCTTAACACATGGAGAGGTAACCAACAAATCTACATACAGACAATTATATCTAAGTTACTGTGGAGCTAAGGTGAGATGTGACTGTCCTGTTGTCCGTCCTGCTCCCAAGTGCCCTCGTCTTGTCCGTCATCCGATACATATGACTAGCTCCATGTGTGTCTGGTTCCACCTACTGGCGGGAGGTCATAACTGTCACCACGTGCATTGATCACCAGCGATATACATTCATACTATTATATAGTTATATACATTGGTACAATTATGTACAGTTACATACAGATATGCATGTGCATATCACCACATCCCCCTTCCTTTGGAGAAAGGTGCATTTACAACCACATTTTTTGAACATTCAGTCACAGGTTCAGTCTATCAGATTTGCGTCTAACTCTGGTTGACCGTCTGAGGACCGGCTGAGTTGGTGAGCGTGCCCCACCTTCATCAAATCGCTGGCCTTTCCCCCGGCACCACTGCAGATGCATCAGCAATACCAAGATGTGTTGGACATTTTGTGTCTTTTTCCAGCTTGGGATTACACCCAGACTTGCATGCTGGGTTAAGCACAAAAGGCCGTTGTGCTTTGAGGAGCGCCTGTCGGTTTTGGCGCAGAAGTGAGCCATCCTCAGTAAACACCCTATAAGAGTGCAGACCCGCTTGCTGAAGAACTGTTGCTTGCCTTGCCCATTGGGGCCCTCGATTCTGCAGACCTATCGTAGACTTTCTTCTACTTTTGTTCCTGCAGAACGAGCTTCCTCCGCAGGCAGGGTTGTTCACAGTTGCCTGCACATAAGCAGTTGCGCTGGTGACGGGCCATTTACCAGTGGGGCTGAACGGTAGCTGAGTAAGATGAGGTACATGTGTATTCTCAGCTGTCCAGGGCAGCTGCTTTACTATGTGTACGCCCTTTTCCACCTTCCCATTCGACTAGGGATAGAGTGGGCCCGAGGTAAATCATAATCGGCGAGCAGACTCAGTCCATTCATGATTACTGAAACAAGGACCATTGTGAGACATGACAACAGATGGAATGCCATGCTGGGCAAAGATAGATTTGACTGGTTAGATTATACAGTGAGCAGTCGCGTTGGGCAATTGTGCCACCTCTGGGTAATTTGAGAAGTAGTCGATGACAACCAGGTAGTCTCTCCCGTTTAAGTGGAGCAAGTCCAGATCGACATTATGCCAAGGACTGGCAACAAAGTATTCCACTTGCATTAGTTCCTTGCTCTGTCTGCAGCAGAATTTCTGACAGGTATCGCATTGCTCAACCATACCTGCTATGTTCTGGGTATTGCTTGGCCAATATATCATCTCCCGAGCCCTGCATTTGCATTTTTCAATGACCAGGTGCCCTTTGTGAAGCTTTGTTAGCATAAACGGCCTCTGCGTATGTGGGATAACAATCCTGTGCTGCCTTAAAAGACCATTCACCTCACTGAGCTTGGCACGAACATTATACTACACACAGCCTTTTGGCCAACCTTCCCTCAGACAACTGCTGACCCTCTAAATTATCGGATTCTTGGCCGTTTCTGCTTTGATTAGCCTCGATTTTTCATCTGATATCAGCAGTGACGTAGTCACCAGGTAGACATGTAGCCGAACTTCATCAGCCCCTGGACAGACCTCATTTATTTTTTATTTTTAAATTTAGAGTACCCAATTCATTTTTTCCAATAAAGGAGCAATATAGTGTGGCCAATCCAGCTACCCTGCACTTTCTGTGGCGGCGAAACCCACGCAAACACGGGAGAATGTGCAAACTCCACATGGACAGTGACCCAGAGCCGGGATCCTACCTGGGACCTCAACACCGTGAGGCAGCAGTGCTAACCACTGTGCCACCGTGCTGCCCCTACAGACCTCATTTATGGCCACAGCTCTCGAGAATGCGTCGGCGACAGCAAGAAACTTTCCTGGTGTGTAGATCAGGTTAAAGTCATACCCTTGGGAGTTTGTCATGAGTAGCTGTATCCTCAGGGACATCCAGCATAGGTTCTTGTAGACTATCGCAACCAGCAGCCTGTGGTCCGTCTCAACTAAAAATGAGGGCAGTCTATATTCATAATCGTGAAGTATTTTGAGACCTGTGACTAGCCCCAGGCATTCCTTCCCGGGTTGCGCATATCTGCGCTCTGTTTCTGCCATGGCCCTTGAAATATATGCCACCGGCAGCCAATCCCCATTTGTACTTTGCTGCAGAGATACTACTCCAATATCATCCTGAAATGCATCCGTGGAGATATTGGTCTTCTGTGCCGGGTCTGAAAGGCCAGGTCAGACGCCGTTGTCAGCGAAACACACAGCACTTTTCATTCTTGTTCGTGCTTTGGTGACCACCAGAAGACAACATCCATCTTAATGGATGCCCTGAGGTTTGATGTCTTGGAGGAAAGGTTGGGAATGAAATTTTCCACAAAGTTAATCACACCCAGAATGTGCAGCACACCCTTTGTCCATGGGTCTTTGCATCTTGATAATGGCCGTGAATTTTTTCAATGATAGCCTATCTACTAGAAAGGTGATGGTATCAACGCCGACTTGGCATTTCACCTGATTAAGTTTGAAGCCATTCTTACTGACTCTTTTGACAACTTGAAAGAGCCTTGCATCATGCTCCTCACGCGTGGACCCCAGATTATGATGTTGCCATAGACACGGACACTCAGCAGCCCTTCCACTATGTGGTCCATGGCCCAATGAAAGATTTCTGACGCAGACATGATACCGAACAACATCTGCTGGAAGCAGTACTGGCTGAAGGGCATGTTGAAAGTGCACAGTCTTGTGCTTGCCTCATTCAAGCTGGAGCTGCCAGAAAACCTGCGACGCATACAGCTTGCTGAAGCATGTTGCTCCATCCAATTTGCATGCAATTTCCTCCCTCTTTTGGATAGGGTAGTGCTCCCTTTTAACGTTCATGTTAAGATCCTTGGGGTCCATGCAAATTCTCAGGTCTCCATTCAGTTTCTTTACGAATACCATTGAGTTTACCCAGTCAGTGAGCTCTTCTATGCGCCTAATGACACCCAGGGTTGTCATCCACTGCAGCTCAGCCTTGAGATTCTCCCTCAGCAGAGCAGGCACCTATCTGGGCGCATGCACTACCGGTCTGACATCCTAGTCGTATGTGGAAAGTGAAGGCTAGGGTGCCAAACCCTTGAAATACCTCCGATGTGTATTTGAGATCGACTCCACTGAGATATGTCGGCGGGGTGTCATGCACTCTGTGGTATGCACAATCTTGATGACCCTGAGCTCTTCACATGCCTGCACCCCAATGAGTGAATCACACTCCGTCTCCACCACGGAGAATAGTATTCTGTGCATTTCCTCTTTGACAGTGTCATCAACCTCGCATTCTCCCAAAGTTGGGATCCATTGACCATTGTAGTCTTTCAGAAGCCTGCCGAGGTGATGTGAGGTTCAATCTTTAGCCGCTGCACCGCCGAGAACGGGATTAGGTTCCCCCTTGCTCTCGTATCGGGTTTGCACTTGATGGTCATTCCATTGAGCGTTACCGGAATTGTCCATCTGTCCTCAATAATTCCTGCAGTCACCTCACTGTGACTGCAGACTGAAAGGGCCACTTCTATGTTTCGGCCAGCCAAACTGTTTGCGCCATTCTTCAGAACCGTATTCACACTGGCCCCTTGTTATCTCCTTTGTCCTTGTCCAGACTCATCTTTTCTGTCCGGACAACTGTGCATCAGCGGGTAAAGTGACTTGTTCTGCCACACTTGTAACAATATTTTTTGAAAATATGGCATCGCCGCAGCAAGTCTCTGTTGCCACATTTTGGCACAAAATGGCGAATAAAGTGGCACCGAGACGACGTTTCTTTTGATGTCGCGTAGCGGTGCGTTCAAAATGGGCACCGGCACGGAGAACCACGTTTTTTTATGAACTACGTCACAGCATTTATGATGCCAGCATCGCTTCCAAGATTGCTGCCAACATTTTCTGTCCTGAAGGCACCGATACGCTGCGCAGATAGCTCACTTGCCTGGCATATTCTGATGATGACGTCCAGTGTGAGGTTGTCTTCCCTCAACAATCGTTCCTGGAAGCGCAACATCCGAGATCCCATAAACAATTTGATCACGGATCACTGAAACTGCAAGTGTCCAAAGTTGCACGACTGGGCCATTATCCTTAAATCCGTTGCAGAGTTGTCAAACGATTCCTGATCTTTTTTGGCATGGGAATGGAACACGTTTCGTTCAAAAGTTGTTTTTTAGGAGACCAATGAATATCAAAGTGCTGAATTACCTCATCATACTTCTGTTCTTTGTTATCAAAACTGAAAGAGTTATACAGTTCAAGTGCTTGCAGACCTGTTTCGTTAGCAGCAATGCAATATGCCACATGCCTTTCATCAGACAGTGCCTGGAAGCCATGGGCCAAAGGATAGAATACGAACTGCTGTTCAAACCCGCACCAGTTTGTGTCCAGATTGCCCGAGACTTTAAGTTGGTGGTGTACCTTCAAACCATCCATCTCACATTGTGCGTGGAGTCACAAATCCTTAGTTCATCAGGTTGGTAGAGAAGCTGTTCATTCAGGTTCTTCTATTCTTCAGCGTGGATTGTCTTGTCTGCAGTTACCTTTAGTTCTTCAGCACTCCTGGTACCATGGTATGTTCTATGACTCTCCTGATCATGAAGATGAGTGTATGGTTACAGCAAGTATTTATTCTTAACACGTGGGGAGGTAACCAACAAACCTATGTAAACACAATTATATCTAAGTTACTGTAGAGCTAAGGTGAGGTGCGACTGTCCTGTTGTCCGTCCTGCTACCAAGTGCCCTTGGCTCGTCAGTCATCCGATATATATGACTGGCTCCATGTGTGACTGGTTCCACCTACTGGCAGGAGGTCATAACTGTCATCACATGTATTGATCATCAGCTATATACATTGGTAGCTATATACAATTTTATTCATTGGCACAATCATATACAGATATGCATGTGCACATCACCACAGACATATCCTCCAATATCCACAATGATGAACGGTTATGTATTTAATCAACTTAGTTTATATTTTCCCATCCTTTAACTAATTACTTAATCTAGCTTAAAATTTCTCTCTACTGTTCCTCCATCTGCCACAACATTACTTTGCAGTTTTTCATTTATTTGTTATATTCTCATGGAATGTGGCTGTTCTTGAGAAGGTGATGGGAGCATGGTACAAGTACACCTGGAGTGCTGCTAGGAAGTACTTCAGGATTTTGATCTTACGGTGCAGAAGGAACAATGCTATAATGTCAAGTCTGAATGCCGTGGCTCAGAGGGGAACTTGCAGATGGTTATGTTTACAAGTGTCTGCTGCCCTTGTCCGAAGTGGTAGAAGTTGTGGGTTTGGAGGTAGTTGTTGAAGGAGCCTTGGGTGGGTCAAGTAGCTGCATGCATCTTGTATATACTGTAGTACACACGGCTGCTCCGCTCTTAGCCTCCCCCTTTCCTACCGCTCCGCTCTCGGGCTTCCCCTTTCCTACCGCTCCGTTCTCAGCCTCCTCCTTTTCTACCCCTCTGCTTTCTGCCTTCCCCCTTTTCAAAAGATAACTGGATAACTACTCAAAGCGAAAATGTGTACAATGGATTTATCTACAAACAGCTTTCACAGGCATGGCAGACAAATGCCATTCTTCTGCACAGGATTGTACCTGGATTCTACATACACAGTTCTTTGTGATTAATACTACAGAATCTTTATTTTCCACAGGAAGATAAATAATTCTGAGATACACTAATCCAACTAATAATATTTCTCTCCGCTGCCAATATTGTCTATAGTTGGCTGACGGATAATAAATAGCAAAGAGAAAAATAATTTAACTTGATCAAAACAGAAGCTTTGCTACAGTTTAATTGGCATTCAACTTACAAAATGGAGGATTTAAACATAGACGATAACTAGGTCAAAATCAGTACAGAACACCAAATAAACAGAATGCTAATGCTGACATTTTGTCCATTCTTTGAATTCTGCAATAATAAAAAGGCAGCAATCGAAAATACACCAAAAGATTATGTCTGAAATCTAACGTCAGTTAGCACTCCAAAGTCTATAGTAGCCATCTGCTTTGTCATATACTTCAATTTTGTCTATATGGACTTGTGAGCAAAACATTGATGCCAAGATTATCTATAGAAATCATAAGAGTTCATTAAGTTAAGCATGAACAAATATATGATCTTTGCCAAAGCTGAAGATCTGAAAATCACTGAACTTTCCATGTTATAAAAATCAACTAAAAATAACAGAAAAGATTAATCTAGCGCTTATTAAATAAATCAGCATTGTTTGCTGCAGCAGCAAAGAGGTCAGAGTTTATTGCAAGTAATATAATGATGCAGAAGTGACGACACAAAGAATAGAACTTACTCCAACGTCTCTTTTGTAGATCACATTTGTTCCTTCCAGTGCAATCGTCCTCAGATTTAAATGGCATCTTGTTTTAAAGACACAGACTACATTTGTTATCAAAATATCCAGTGCAATATCATTGTCCGGTTCCATGGGTATGGCTTGTTATCCAACTGACCAAGAGACAGCATGCCACCTAGATGGTGCTATACTAGATTAGAACAACAAAATGTTAACTTCATTTTTACAGATATATCTAAAAATATGTATTCTACACCAACAAACAACTATTACACAATGTTTGGAGCACCTTACTCAAAGCAGCTTTCATAAAATTAGTCTATAAAATTTTGAGGGTACTGCAGGGAAGTCACATTTTGCTTAGTATACCGCACAAGCCCACACATAGCCCACAATTTTCTGCTAATTCACTCACGCCAATAGAAAAAATACTCACCATAGCCAGCTGGGCAGCCGAATTCTGGAGTCTGAGTAAAAGGCAGATGTGAACAAAGTCTGGCAGAAAAGGTACCAGTAAACCTACAAGTGAAATAAAAGTATCTCATCAGCTTGGTTTACAGCTTAAATGCTCCATAACTGTGTTGCAATGTAATAATGGATACCTTAAAAAAAAAACCAATGGCATTCATTAAAAAATCCTATCGCAGTAACAAAAAGAACTGTTCAAAGGATATTCTGCTCCCAAACATTAAAAGCAGAACTTGGGCACATAGTTAAAGCTGAAATAACTTGGGTAAAATGTATATTTGACAGATTGAGGGCTAATCTTGTTCTTTTTTAATGCCTCAATTGTAGACACAAATTGTACATGGCTGGAAATCATTATCTATTAACGGTGTATTACTGTTTTTGATGTTCAAATGTCAAAAGAACTATCCTGTCTGTGGCAATGTTGTTTTTCTATAATCCTCAAATAAAATACAGTTCATTATGATTGTTGTTTAATACATTCACAGGATGTGGGCATCATTTCCAAGTGCCGTTGGGAGGGTGGTGTTGCGCTGCCTTCTTCAATACAACTGAATGGTTTGCTTGGTCCTTCTCCGGCGGAGTGCAGTTATGAGCCAATCACATTGCTATGGGCCTGGAGTGGTTACGTGACTGGAATAATAATCCAGAGCAGTGGTAGGCAACTTGCGGTCAGTATACGGTTCGTCAGGGATCCAAGTGCGGCCCTTTGAGTCTCGTCAACAATGCAGCAGACGGGCAAAAGAATCGAGAGTTCATTCCGGGATCGCGCTTTGCGATTGAAGGCAGCTGGCGCTGCTATGTGGGCGAGGTTCCAACTGTGTAATAATAATTGTTATTATTGTTAACACTTCAATAAGTTACTGGCACCTGTTCAGGTACACCGAGGGAGAATTCAGAATGTCCAAATTACCTCACAGCACGTCTTTTGGGACTCGTGCGAGGAAACCGGAGCACCCAGAGGAAACCCACACAGACACGGGGAGAACGTGCAGACTCCGCACACAGTGATCCAAGCCGGGAATCAAACCTGTGACACTGGCGCTGTGAAGCAACAGTACTAATCACTGTGCTACCGTGTTGCCCTAGGATCGCCTTCTTACAGCTGATGGCAATGCTGCAGTTCCCACCTTTCAAGCAGCACTCCAATGCATTCTGTGTACGCAGGGAGACCACTGTGTTCAATTCCAAGAGCACATGTGAGAGGCTGCGTTTCTTTATTGATTTTCTGGCTGTTATCTACTTTGCTCCTGCCTAATGGATTGCTTTTTGTTGAAGTGGTATGGTGAGGAAAGCGAATCAAATGCAAAATCAAGTGCAGAGGAAGTAGTAGCAAAAAAGAGAAAAGAAATTGGTGCGGGCAGAATGGTAAGAGAGTTGACAGCTGGATTATTTTATTACTCAACAGAAAGCGAGACCATTGTGCTTAATTTGCAATGAGGTGATAGCAGTCCCTAAAAAGTACAATGTTAACAGGCATTATGAAATGTACCATTCCTCTCACAACGCAAATTTTCCAGTAGCTTCTGCCCAACGTGCTCAATAGCTTTCAAATCTGAAGGAAGCCATGAAGGGGCTGATTTAGCTCACTGGGCTAAATCGCTGGCTTTTAAAGCAGACCAAGCAGACCAGCAGCACGGTTCGATTCCCGTATCACCCTCCCCGGACAGGCGCCGGAATGTGGCGACTAGGGGCTTTTCACAGTAACTTCATTGAAGCCTACTTGTGACAATAAGCGATTTTCATTTTCAAAACACTAGAGGCACGTACTTAGATTAAATGAAAATGATGCCGTGACTTTGGATAGCTTTTGTAATGCTTGGTTACTTACAAAAAAAAATGGAAAGTCATTCTCAGGCAATGAATTTGTGGAAAAATGTATCATCAAATCTGCATATGTTATATGTGCCGAGTTTAAAACCAAGAGGAAATGATCAAACTTGTTAAATGTCTGCAACTCAGCAGGAGTACTGTGAGTCGCAGAGTGCAAGAAATTGCTACCAATCTGGCAGAGCAGCTTTTCAGATCTGGGCATTCAAGTGAGGCTATCAGTGTAGCACTGGATGAATGTAAAAATACTAACGACATTGCTCAGCTCTGCATATGGATTTACTGTGTTGTCAATGATCTGAACGTGAAAGAAGAATATTTCGATCTCTTGGAAATACATTAGAATTTTTCATGGCTTTAACAGATTAATTTAAAGTGCACGGGTTTGGATAAAAATTCTATTATTTACAACAGATGGGTGCCCCTCCACAACAGGAAAATACCCTTGATTTGGATCTTTGTTGAACATTTGCGTACCTAACATATTTGGTGAGCATTGCATTATACACCAAAAAATGCCCTAACTTGACAAGGGAGGCAGACTGAAAGCTGTAACTAGGCGGCACGGTAGCACTGTTGCTTTACAGCTCCAGGATCCCAGGTTAGTTTCAGGCTTGGATCATTGTCTGTGTGGAGTCTGCACGTTCTCCCCATGTCTGCGTGGGTTTCCTCTGGGTGCTCCGATTTCCTCACACAACTGCCAAAAGATATGCTGTTAGGCAATTTGGATATTCTGAATTCTCCCTCTGTGTATTCAAACAGGCGCTGGATTGTGGCAACTAGGGGCTTTTAATAATAATAATCTTTTATTGTCACAAGTATAAAGGTACAGTGAAAAGCCCCTAGTCGTCACATTCCAGCACCTGTTTGGGTAAGCTGGTCCGGAAATTGAACCCGGGCTGCTGGCCTTGTTGTTCTGCATTACAAACCAGCTGTTTAGCCCACTGAGCTAAAGCAGCCCATTTATTGTCACAAGTAAGCTTACATTAACACTGCAATCAAGTTACTGTGAAAAGCCCCTAGTCGCCACATTCCGGCACCTGTTCGGGTATACAAGAGGGAAAATTCAGAATGTCCAAATGACCTAACAGCACGTCTTTCAGGACTTGTGGGAGGAAACCGGAGCCCCTTGGAGGAAACGCATGCAGACACGGGGAGATGTGCAGACTCTGCACAGACGGTAACCCAAGCCGGGAATCAAACCTGGAACCCTGGAGCTGTGAAGCAACAGTGCTACCCACTGTGCTACCATGTTGCCCACAGTAAATTCATTGCAGTGTCAATATATGCCTACATGTGATAATTAAGATTATAAATAATGAACAAAGTGGTCCAGATTGTTAGCTTCATATGTGCTCGCCCCCTGCATCACCTCCAGTTCATGCAATTTACTGACCACACTGAAACAGAATATGGAGACCTTGTCATGCACATTGAAGTGCGCTGGTTAAGATCTGTACTGATCCAGTTCAAGGTGGTGCACAGGGTGCACCTGACTAAGATGCGTATGAGTGGGTTATTCTCACGGATGGTTGATAGACGTGAAGAGTGCTCTGAGGGCCGGCGAATCACATGCACATGTTTTGGGCTTGTCCCGAGCTGGTTAGTTTCTGGGTCTCCTTCTTTGATACAATTTCATGGAGTTTGGGCATTTAGCTGGAAGGAGTCGTGCCCATTGGTAGCCATTTTTGGTGTATCAGACTCACCGGTGCTGCAGGCGAGCATGAAATGAAAAACGAAATGAAAATCGCTTATTGTCACAAGTAGGCTTTCATGAAGTTACTGTGAAAAGCCCCTAGTCGCCACATTCCGGTGCCTGTCCGGGGAAAGCTGTCCTAGTCTTTGCCTCGCTAATAGCCCGGAGGAGAGTTCTGTTTAGGTGGAGGTCCCCTGTACCGCCTAGAACTTCGGGAATAATACGGGGTTTTAAAAAGTCAATGGTCACCTGAACTTCAAGTTACTGCAGGGGAGAAATCTCCCACACTAGTTGCTAGTGCAACAAAGTTCATGCTGCACCTGTAGTTAACACCCACTCAGTTACCTTCCTGTGACTACACTCACTTCCCAAACTTGAAGAAAATGCTGGCAAGAAAATATGATCCATTAGTACGCATACAAGCACGGTCTACACTGGCAGCATGATTTGAGAACGGCTTTTCTTCCAGAATGAACTGAATCACTTCCTGTCATTGCTCTCAAATGAATATGCACTGAGCAAATGTGGCATAGTATGTCAAAAACTTGGGGTTGATAAAAGGAGGTTTGAAGAGAAATTACTTCATATCCGTGCACTGGAAGCAGATGAAATTAACCAGATAAAGAGAAAAGGAATGTGGGAATTTCCAAAGGTCACTCGTGCTCTTTAAAATAATCAGTAAATACCTTGAAAATTACTGAGCCCTCTGCTCGCCCATGTGTTCCCAACGGATCTAAGAATAACTTCTTTCACGTTCAGATCATTGTCAACACAGCAAATCCATATGCAGAATATGTTGAAAAGGTCTGGCCCAGTTCTCTTGCATTGCAAAGTTGATCTCAATATTTGCATCAACACATACATGCAAGCAGACTTTTCAGCTATGGAAAACATCAAATGCAAGAAGCGCAACAAACTAATGTTTGGAAAACTGAATAATTTGGAAACCTGAATAGCTGAATAGTGAAGAGAGTCTGCAAGTGTAAACATTACATTTGGATTTGCCATTTGTAGCTGATGATAGTTCTATTAATACATGAATGTTTATTTGAGTATATTCTGTAACTGGTTATTTGGTGTGTTTTAAATGCATATCTTATTCACGGTTCATACAAATGCCCAATTTCACTCGGACATGATGAAAAGCCACTAATGCAGCCCATTCACTAGCCTAGGCTGCCCATCACTGATCCAGATGCTTGGACTAATGAGGTAGACATTAGGGGCTGGTTTAGCTCACTGAGCTACATCGCTGGCTTTTAAAGCAGACCAAGCAGGCCAGCAGCACGGTTCGATTCCCGTACCAGCCTCCCCGGACAGGCGCCGGAATGTGGCGACTAGGGGCTTTTCACAGTAACTTCATTGAAGCCTACTCGTGACAATAAGCGATTTTCATTTCAGAGTTCCCACTCTGTCATTAATTAAACAATCTGGAATAAAAATTGCCCATGTAGGAGCAATGGTGGCCATACAAACTACTGAATTATTTTTTAAAAACCTCATCTGGTTCAATAATAATGCCCTTTAGGGAAGTAAATCTGCCAAATATACTCAATCTAGCCTATATGTGACTCTAGACGACGACACTGTGGTTGACCCTCATACTATTCGCTGATGTGACTATGCAAGCCATTCAGTTGTATAGGGGCGAGTAATAATTGGTGGCCTTTCCAGCAACATTACATGAATGAATAAAAAAGACTAAAATTAAAAAAAAACTATAATTTCAAACATCCCTCACCTGTGGTGATTTGTCAGAAATCCTATGTATTAATAATCTTCATCCGAAACTCATTAAGTTTGTTTAGTTGATGAGAAGAAATTTGCTGCGGAGAAAACAAGTGTCCTAGAAAATCCTGTATTAGGCATACAGGGGCGAGGCAGACATTAAAATGGAATGGGGAAGGGCAATGGCAATCTCAGGAAAGCAAAATAGAAACTGATTATCAGCTAATGATCACGGTAGCAGTGGTTAGCTCTGTTGCTCCACAGCGCCAGAGACCCGGGTTCGATTCCCGGCTTGGGTCACTGTCTGTGCTGGGTCTGCACATTCTCCCCGTATTTGCGTGGGTTTCCTCCGGGTGCTTCTGTTTCCTCACACAAGTCCCGCAAGGCGTGTTGTTAGGTGAATTGGACATTCTGAATTCTCCCTCAGTGAATCCGAACAGGTGACGGTGTGGGGCGACTAGGGGATTTTAACAGTACTCTAACATAAATGCAAATAAACATTATTAACAAGTGAAAGCCACCCAGGAGCAGGGCAAACATATATTATTTCATCACCTGCGGACCTGGTTTTCCCATGCTCTGCAGATTCTCGTCACAACTATAGAATATGGATTCTAACTCAACCATTTCTTCGTTTTATTCATAGTTGACCTAATAATAAAAGTATTTATATGAAAAGGATGTTGGATTTTTGGAAGTAAACAATAGCAAGGGAAAGGAGTAAAAAATTAAAATCAAATTTTCCACCACTGAAATGCTCAGTGTATACAAAGTATTGGAAAATGCTTCTGTTGTTCAGTTGATTTTGCAGATGTGTGTCTGCAGCAATTTACATCTGCTGATCATTTTAGTAATTTGCTTTTGCTAGTAATGGAAACACTGATTCAAATGAAACTTATGGTATCAGGTGCTATTTCTGTTTCCTCTTCCTTTCATATCTTGCATTGTCAAAAACATTCCCGAGTACGTTGCATTACAATCTTTGTAGGAGAAGTGTTTCTAGTAATTGTGTAATGTTCACTGGTTTAATCTATTGTTTTTGAAATAGATTTGTATTTACCAATATTGTAGGAAATTTCAAGGGTTACCTGCTTTTAAGTAGTCCAATTTTTGTTGAAATGATTTATATTACAGGGGTTGGTTTAGCTCACTGGGCTAAATCGCTGGCTTTTAAAGCAGACCAAGCAGGCCAGCAGCACGGTTCCATTCCCGTACCAGCCTCCCTGGACAGGCGCCGGAATGTGGTGACTAGGGGCTTTTCATAGTAACTTCACTGAAGCCTACACTTGACAATAAGTGATTTTCATTTCATTTTATATAATCTTTTCCAATGTACTCTACAATAGGATGAATTGCATTCCCTGTCTCACCACTTTGTGAGCAAATGAATCTTACTGAGAAAAATGGACATAAAAATGGTCTCCCTCAAAAATTGGGATTGCAAATTTGCCATCTCATAACTGAACATAGAGAAATATTATCAAATATGAGATGTGGTATGGTTTAAGCCGGTGTTTTTCCAAACTTTTTTTCCCACTTTTGCCAACCGGCTGACCTATGGGACCCAAACCGGCGACACATGCCACGTTCGTTTAACTTTAATGCGAATGATAAGCCTGCATGGTCCTCACGATCTCACTTGAACAGGCTCAAAGGAGGAGAGGACAATGCACCAGGATGTTGCCTGGAATGGAGAGTAGGTCTTACAAGGAGAGGTTGAGGGTGCTCAGCCCTTTCTCATTAGAACGGAGAAGGCTGAGGGGCGACTTTAGAGAGGTTTATAAGATGATCAGGGGAATAGATAGAGTAGACAGTCAGAGACTTTTTCCCCGGGTGAAACCATTACAAGGGGTAATAAATTTAAGGTGAATGGTGGAAGATATAGGGGGGATTTCAGAGGTAGGTTCTTTACCCAAAGAGTAGTGGGGGCATGGAATGCACTGCCTGTGGAAGTAGTTGAGTCGGAAACATTTGGGACCTTCAAGCAGCTATTGGATAGGTACATGGATTACAGTACAATGATGGGGTGTAGATTAATTTGTTCTTCGTCTAGGACAAAAGTTCGGCACGACATCGTGGGCCGAAGGGCCTGTTCTGTGCTGTATTTTTCTTTGTTTTCATTGCAATGTTAATGTAAGCCAGTGTTCTTCAAAGTCGGGAGCTCGACCCACGAGTGGGCCTCGGGCGGGTGTCGGGAGGGTCGTGGAGCCGTTGTCCGCGGCGCTCCCGATCGCGCAAATCCCTGCGCTTTTCATAACACTGGCTGCAAGCGGCCACAAACATGTTAAAAAAAAAATTCTGCCGCATTGTGCATGCGCGCCGATAATCGGGCACACATGCGCTGTGCGGCTGCTATTTTTTTTTAAACGGTTGCAGCTTTTTGTTTTACCAGTTCTGTAGTGGTTTTTATTCATTTATTTTATTAATTATTTTTTTTTTCCATTTTTAAATTGTTTTAAAAACAATTTCAGGGGGGGGGGGGGGGGGGGGGGTTTCTTCATTTTTTAAACTCATTTTATTTTATTTTTTACAAGTTCGGGGCGGGGGGTTATTTAATAAAATTTTACAGGAAAAAAATTCAGAACTTTGGACAGATGGAGACTCCATACTTTCCAACACCGGAAGGCTTCACCTTCATCCAACAGGTTCCATTGGAGGAGTGTGTAGGGGGGGCCAAAGGGACCCAAAACCATTTTCTCCATTTTTATCAGCAGCAAACAAGGTAAGAGAAAATGGTGGGTCGCGCAGGTTGGCCGGCGTGGGTCGTGAAGGTTGACCGATTGACAAAAATGGGTCCCGGAAAAATAGTTTGAAGAACACAGATGTAAGCCTACTTGTGATACTAATAAAGATTATCAGAGTGTAGGGTTCGGAGGCTCCAACACCATCATTGGCTGCATAATTATTTAAAATACCAGAAAAAAAACTAAGGATTCCTGTTCTACATTGGCTACTGAAAGTGCTAACATTTTGCTAAAAGCAATTAACTAAATTCAGATTTTAGCACAGTACAATAACTCAGTTCTGACAAATTTTCGGAACTTTAGGTTAAGTTATTAAACTAAGTCCTTCGAAAAGGAGAATTAGCACATGCTTTAGTATCAATTTGATCATCCATACTTCAACTCTAAACCATGTGCATCTGAATATTAAAGTCTACCTACACAAGCTAAATCAATAACATCCAGAAACATTCATGGCTACTTCAATGTCTTGTAAGGTCACTTGTTTTCTGGTGTTTGGTAGCGCGATGTGGAAGAGGTGGTGAAGTCTGCATCTAGTTAACTCAGTACTCTGTCGGCAAAAGGTTAATCAATGCTGTGTTGCTATCCATACTGAGGCAGAAGCGCTTCAGGGGCAGCAGGGTAGCATGGTGGTTAGCATAAATGCTTCACAGCTCCAGGGTCCCAGGTTCGATTCCCGGCTGGGTCACTGTCTGTGTGGAGTCTGCACATCCTCCCCCTGTGTGCGTGGGTTTCCTCCGGGTGCTCCGGTTTCCTCCCACAGTCCAAAGATGTGCGGGTTAGGTGGATTGGCCATGCTAAATTGCCCGTAGTGTCCTAATTAAAGTAAGGTTAAGGGGGGGGTTGTTGGGTTACGGGTATAGGGTGGATACGTGGGTTTGAGTAGGGTGATCATGGCTCGGCACAACATTGAGGGCCGAAGGGCCTGTTCTGTGCTGTACTGTTCTATGTTCTATGTTCTAGATGTGAACCACATGGAGAATGGCAGGATCCCCAAGGAAATATTGTACAGCAAGCACGCCACTGGCACCAGACCCACTTGCCACCGCATCCCTTCACCTCAAAGACAACAGACATGAAGTCCTGTGACATGGACACAAGTGTTGGGAGCAAGTTGCCAGCAATCTCCAAAGCTGATGGACAGGAGGGTAGGAGGGAGTGAAAAGAGGCAAAGAGAAGAGACACTGCAACTGGAAAGACATGAGAGACCACTGCAGAGATCCAGACACTGGCAAGCGAAACAGTGACCCATTGGTGTGCACCCATTGTCCCTCAAGAAAGGGAGGCCAAGAAAGTTGCATCTGAATATTACAGAGTCCACCTACACAATGGACCCAAATTAATAACCTATAAACATTCATGGCTAATTTGACATCTAGTAAAGCCGCTTTATAGTTTGGAAGAAAGTATTTTATAGGTGGCAGTATGTGGGGGAGGTGGTGAAGTCCACATTTAGTTAACTCAGTAGTGTAGGCACAGATTCACCAATGCTGTGTTCTTATGAAGAGGAGACAATACAGCAATTCAGATCAGCAATAAGACACGATTGAGTCTGCACCGACCGCCTGAAAAAGCTCCCCACCTAGGCCCAATCGCACTCTTAACCCCCAGCCTATCAGCAATTTAGCATAGCCAATTCACTTAACCTGCACATCTTTGGACTGTGGGAGGACACAAGTGCACCCGGAAGAACCCACAAAGACACAGGTAGAATGTGCAAACTCCACACGGACAGTTACCCAAGGTCGGAATCGAACCAGTGTCTCTGGTGCTGTGAGGCAGCAGTGCTAACCACCGTGCCGATGAGATTTAGAAATGAGCAAATTATTTGCGGTTAGTTTCAATCGAGTCTTGACATACAAAATTAGCCAACCTTTATAGCACTGGCCCAGTTTAATTTCTTGTCAATGAATGTTGATGGTGAGATCTAGAGAATGGTAATATCAAGTGGTTAGGTATTTATGTTGGAGATGGTCCTTGCCTGGTATCCATGTGGTCAAATGATACTTGTGATTTAACAACCCAGCCTGGATGTTGTCCAGATTCTTCTGTATGTAGACATGCTGTACTGCATTATCAAAGGCAGGGGTTCCCAAATAGGGGTCCGTGGAATTGGTTGAGCAAATATTGCTGTGTGGAAGTACACCTCATTACATGTTTGTTGAGGAGATAAACCATAGAATTAGCCATTTTTGTTCATTTTTGATCAATAAGTTTCAGCCAACCTACACACGCACAAATTCAAATCTCCATACCAGGTAGAACGTGGACAGCAGATTCAGAGCAAGAGAGAGGGAGGCATGGGCTGGAGACATGTGTGTTGTGTGAGAGAAGGCGATGTGGGTGAGTGCGCGAGAGAGAGATGCGCGAGAGAGAGATGCGCGCGAGAGAGAGAAAGGCGCGCGAGAGAGAGAGAGGCGCGCGAGAGAGAGAGAGGCGCGAGAGAGAGAGAGAGGAGCGCGAGAGAGAGAGAGATGCGCGAGAGAGAGAGAGATGCGCGAGAGAGAGATGCGCGCGAGAGGGGCGCGCGCGGGAGGGGCGCGCGCGAGAGGGGGGCGCGCGAGAGGGGGGCGCGCGAGAGGGCGCGCGCGAGAGGGGGGCGCGCGAGAGGGGGGCGCGCGCGAGAGGGGGGCGCGCGAGAGAGGGGGGGCGCGAGAGGTGGGCGCGCGAGAGGGGGCGCGCGAGAGGGGGGCGCGCGAGAGGGGGGCGCGCGAGAGGGGGGCGCGCGAGAGGGGGGCGCGCGCGAGGGGCGCGCGCGAGAGGGGGGGCGCGCGCGAGAGGGGCGCGCGCGAGAGGGGGCGCGCGAGAGGGGGCGCGCGCGAGAGGGGCGCGCGCGAGAGGGGCGCGCGCGAGAGGGGCGCGCGCGAGAGGGGCGAGCGCGAGAGGGGCGCGCGCGAGAGGGGCGAGCGCGAGAGGGGGCGAAGCGCGAGAGAGGGCGGACGCGAGAGGGGCGAGCGCCGAGAGGGCGAGCGCGAGAGGGGCGAGCGCGAGAGGGGCGAGCGCGAGAGGGGCGAGCGCGAGAGGGGCGAGCGCGAGAGGGGCGAGCGCGAGAGGGGCGAGCGCGAGAGGGGCGAGCGCGAGAGGGGCGAGCGCGAGAGGGGCGAGCGCGAGAGGGGCGAGCGCGAGAGGGGCGAGAGCGAGAGGGGCGAGAGCGAGAGGGGCGAGCGCGAGAGGGGCGAGCGCGAGAGGGGCGAGCGCGAGAGGGGCGAGCGCGAGAGGGGCGAGCGCGAGAGGGGCGAGCGCGAGAGGGGCGAGCGCAAGAGAGGGGCGAGCGCGAGAGGGGCGAGCGCGGGAGGGGCGAGCGCGAGAGAGGTGAGCGCGAGAGACACAGAGAGAGACACAGAGAGACAGAGAGAGAGACACACAGAGAGAGAGAGAGACAGAGAGAGAGGCAGAGAGAGAGAGAGAGAGACAGAGAGAGAGAGAGAGAGAGACACACACACACACAGAGAGACACAGAGAGAGAGAGAGAGAGACAGAGAGAGAGAGAGAGAGGAGAGACAAAGAGAGGGAGAGACAGAGAGAGGGAGAGACAGAGAGAGGGAGCGAGAGAGAGAGGGGAGCGACAGAGAGAGGGAGACAGACAGACACGTGTGTGTGTGTGTGTGGGGACCTGGGTGTTCTTGTGCACCATTCGCTGAAGGTAAGCATGCAGGTGCAGCAGGCAGTAAAGAAGGCTAATGGTATGTTGGCCTTCATTGCAAAAGGTTTCGAGTATAGAAGCAGGGATGTGTTGCCGCAATTGCACAGTGCCTTGGTGAGGCCACACTTGGGAGTATTGTGTGTAGTTTTGGTCTCCTTCTCCGAGGAAGGATGTTCTTGCTTTCAAGGGAGTGCAGCGAAGGTTTACCAGACTGATTCCAGGTGGAACTGTCATATGAGGAGCGATTGACTAGATTGGGATTGTTCTCGCTGGAGTTCAGAAGAACGAGGAAGGGGGGGGGGGGGGGGGGGGGGGATCTCCAAGACTTATAAAATTCTAACAGGACTAGACAGGGTAGATGCAGGGAAGATGTTACCAATGATAGATGTGCCCAGAACCTGCAGTCACAGCCTGAGGATTCAGGGTAAACCATTTTGGACAGAGATAAGGAGACACTTCTTCACACAGAGTGGTGAGCCTGTGGAATTCATTACCACAGCAAGTAGTGGATGCTAAAACTTTGAA
Source organism: Scyliorhinus canicula (assembly GCF_902713615.1). Taxonomy (NCBI): domain Eukaryota; kingdom Metazoa; phylum Chordata; class Chondrichthyes; order Carcharhiniformes; family Scyliorhinidae; genus Scyliorhinus; species Scyliorhinus canicula. Next base: position 64,170,155 of record NC_052151.1, on the reverse strand, counting down.
TATATTCAAGAGGTGGCTGGATATAGCACTTGGGGAGAATGAGATCAAAGGCTATAGGAAGAAAGCAGGATTAGGCTATTGAGTTGGATGATCAGCCATGATCGCGATGAATGGCAGAGCAGGCTCGAAGGGCCAAAAGGCCTCCTCCTGCTCCTATGTTCTATGTATTTACGTGAACAGAAGACAAGTAGTTACTTTCAATACAGTTCAGTTAAAGATCTGTTTGTGGGCAGACGAGCAGTTTCTTTCCAAATAGTTCTGGTAATGACTTGACTGGGGACAGACCAGAGGCAGCTGATCTAAAGACAATAAGTTAAAGGTTTGCCTGTGAACAGGATATGTAGTTTAAACAGCAAGTTGAAACAGGCAAGAATCTGCAGCTGTTTCCTGAAGGATATCACTTTCTCAAAGTGGTTTATCCAAGTCTCTTTACAGCAAGTATTCCGGAGTCTGCGAACAGTATTTTAAAAGTGGATTTTAGTTTGAGGTGAGCATTGTTTGAGTGGAAATAAAGATAATAGTTAAGAATAATGGTGTCATTGTACTGATAAGCATTGTAAAACTGGTACTTGAAAGCTATTTATATTTATACAGTTAAAATTAGTAATACTGTGTTCGTAATAAAGCTTGTTTTTGATATACCATATCCCCATTTCTGCACAAAATCATGCCTGGAGCCAAGTATCCTTTCTCATAGAATCCCTACAGTGCAGAAGGAGGCCATTCGGTCCATTGAGTCTGCACCAACCCTCTGAAAGAGCACCCTATCTAGGCCCACATCCCCACCCTATGCACGTAACCCCACCTAAACCTTTAGACACGAAGGGGCGATTCACCAACGTAATGTGATATCAGAGATATCACATAGATGGTGTCATTACTGTGGGAAGTGGCTTTTACAGAAAAATATAACTTCAAACTGACAAAATGCAGAACTCCAAGGCACAATACACGTACATGGTTTGATGTAGGCAGATGCTTTCTATCTTTGGCATAATTTAGGAACTGGCATTTGTTTCCCCATTGCTTTTACATCTTCCGCTAATACCTTTCTGACCCACCAAATCACCTACTACCACCCCACTCCATAACACACTGTAAGATGCCCGTTTCCTCAAAGGATCAATGTATTACATTTTTTTGCCCATTCATGGTTTACAGGCAAGTTCTCCTTCCCCTCATCAGAGCCATCCCCCTCAGCCATACATGTCATCATTCGTTCCGTTCAAACTGTCCCCACACAGTATTGCACTCATCACTTCCAATTCTCCTCCAACTACTACGATTTCTAAGGAAAATCCTGTTTTACAGAATAAACTCAGCCGTGACCCTGACCCACTTCGTAAAAATAAGATTTACCTGTAGCTAGAAAAGACTGGTTTACATTTGATTTGTCTTCGCACCTATTTTGCGGCAAAAAAGGGGCATCGCCATCATGAGAATGATTGGGGTTCCCAGGTGCACTTAGAAAGTCACCAAGGGTTCCAAGGCGCAAAGTTTGGAAACCCCAATCTAAGGAATTACAAATAGAAATGAATGCTGTGAAGTCATAATAAACATCACAACTTCTAAATTTTTGATGTACAGAAGATCACCGATAAACCAGCGGTGCCCAGCAACACTGATGGCCTGGGGCTGAGGTGAACATAGAAGAATTGGATAGACTTGTTAAAGAAGGGATGGTTAAGAACTGGATTAGAAGGGGTTGCTTTAACAGAAGAAATAAGTGCTGCAAAGTCTGTGCAAGGGAAATTGGGGAGTAGGAACGTGGAAACTGAATTAGGGGGAGAAGAGAAAGAGGTGTCTAGGTAGGCTGCTTTTCTCTTTGCATAGAATCCCTACATTGCAGGATGCCGTTCCATCGGATCTGCACCGACCCCCACTAAAGAGCACTGTCCCACTCCCCCGTCCTATCATCGTAACTTCGCCCATTGATTGTGGCTAATCCACCTAACCTGCACATCTTTGGGCTATGGGAGCGCCTAGACGAAATCCACACAGACACCGGGAGAATGTGTAAATTCTACAGATCACCAAGGCCAGAGTCGAACCCACTCCCTGGTGCTGACAAGCCACCGTGCTGCTCCTCATGTACACATTTGTGACATATTTTACTGCCACCAGCATATGTAAATTTCAGCAAGCCTGATACAAATATTTTGGAAGGAAAAACTTGCACTTCAAACCTCAAAAATATATCAAAGCATATAACAGCCAAAATTGTTGTAATTTCGGGAAAGAACTTTGTTTTCTAACAGTCCCTTTAAAATAGTGGAATAACCCAAGGTTATTCACAGAACATGATCAGCCAAAATTGGATGTAAATTAAGATGGGGGCAGAAGCAGAATGGGTATATCTACACTGGTTAGGCCTTAACTGGAGTACTCTGCCGAGTTCTGGATACCACGTTTTAGAGGGACAAGAAGGCATTAGAAAGGTGGCAGAAAAGATTTTCACAGATTACTTCAGGAATTAAGGACTTCCATTAGGTGGCTAGATTGGGGAAGCCAGGACCGTTCATTGCTGAGAAGGTTGACGTAAGGTTTCATAAAAGATATCCAAAGACTAATCGGCCTGGACAGAAAGAGAAATTATTCCCATTGGCTGAAGGCTCTAGAACCAGAAGACACCAACGTAAGGTGAATGGTAACAGAACCAGCGTAATGAGGATTTTTTTTTTTGTTTAAGCACAGTCTGAACAAGGCCAGCAGCGCGGGTTCAATTCCCGTACCAGCTGAGAATTCTGAATTCTCCCTGTGTTCCCGAACAGGCGCCGGAATGTGGTGACTAGGGGCTTTTCACAGTAACTTCATTGCAGTGTTAATGTAAGCCTACGTGTGACAATAAATATTATTTATTTATTGTATTATGTGGTTAGGATCGGAGTGTGTGGTGTAGGCAGATTCAATCATGGCTTTCAAAAAGTGTTGGATAATTATCTGAAGATAAAAATAAATTGCAAGCTACAGAGAAAAGGTAGGGCAGAGGGGCTGGTTGACGTGTTTTTGTAGAGAGCAGATATAGGCATGATGGGTTGAATGATCACCTTCTATGCTGGAACTATTATATCATTCAACAATTTGGACAGCAACGTTGATGTGTGGTAACAGAGGCAGCGGCACAGTGGTTCGCACTGCTGTCTTATCACAGAGTACCTGGGTTTGATTCTGTCTTTGGGTGCTTGTGTTGAATTTGCATCTGTTTCCTCCGGGTGCTCCAGTTTCCTCCCACGGTCCAAAGATGTGCAGGTTAGGTGGAGCTACAGGGATAGAGGGGGGAGTGGGCCTAGGTAGAATGCTCTTGGTAGGATCAGCGCAGACTCAATGGCATCCTTCTGCACTTTAGGCATTCTATGCAAATGCAGTTTTTGAAGCAGGAAGTGTTAACAGAGGTTTCAAAAGAGAGGCACTGTGCCTGAAGAGTTGGAACCATTTACAAAGTCAACAAAATATAAAAGAGGGAAGGAACAAAATGTGACATTACTAGGTGACTGGAAGGGAAAAGAACAAAAAGGAGATTGAAGTAATAGGGCACGAGTTGAGTATGTTACTCAAAAGTGGACATGGAGGAAATTCAGAGTATATAGGTATTCCATGAGTTGCGGTAAAAGAGGAATAAATGCAGCCGCCAGCCACCCCCCCCCCCCCCCCCCCCCCCCCCTCCAATCTCTGCACAAAGTAGCAAATACAGGCTTGAATAACTGACCAATTAACATTTTGTTTTGGTGCTGGTTGAATAATAAATGCTTGCTCATACACTATCAACTTCATCTGCTCTTTATGAATAGTAACATAGAAATTTGTGTCCTGCTGATAAAGCTTTGATTGAGAGCTCAACTCAAAGATTACAACCTCCATTAGTGTGGTACTCCCATGGTACTGCAATGAGCTGTCAACCTGGATTGTGTGTTCAAGTCTGTAAACCACAATCTCTTCACTTGGGAGGCAAAAGCAAATGTTACTTTTGGACCACAGTTGACACTTGGAAAAACTTTAGGGTCCCACCTTCATGAACATCTGCTAAAATTGCATATGTAAAGTACAATTCAAAGCAACAAAAGTTCTCTAACTCAGAACAGGGGAGAACAAAAAGGAGATTGAAGTAATATGGCAGGAGTTGGTATCTTACTCAAAAGTGGACATGGAAGAAACTCAGACTACATAGGTATCCCATAGACTAGGAGGTAAAAGAGGAAGCAATGCAAAAATAAAAAATTGATTGGAACCTTTCCTACATCCGGGGGATTTTAGAATATTATAACCATTGGATCCACTATCATCACTGTCACGTCCTTTAAGGCTTATCTCATTGTGCAGCTAGTTGGTGTATACCCAACAGCATCTATTGCACATTCTTTGCCCTTAGAAGAAGAAACTTCCATTTCTGCTGTTGCAATGACATGTCTTTCCAACTTTTTAAATATGATAATGATGTGAGCATTTCTAGCAATACCAGTCCATCTTTAATTGCTCTGCAGAAGGTTATGGCGAGCCTTGAACTACAGCAATCATGTGATGAAGGTAAACCAACAATGTGCTGGGAGGTGAGGTCCAGGATTTTGGTCCAGTGACAGTGAAGGATCAGGTTTGGCAGTGTCTATATCGGAGAAAGAGCGTTGCCATTGAGTTGAAAATGACTCTCCTTCAGACCTGAACTGATGAACGGAGTTTAGCTCTGAAGAAGAAATACATACAACATAAATCTCAACTACTTCTCTCTCCACAGATGCTGTATTTGTGTCTACATTTAATAATATGACTGAATTTTACATTCAGTTTGAGGGAAAGACGAGTGGGCCTCAGACTAATTATTAAACTTGGCAATAATGAAGGCATGAAAGTGAACTGGCAATTTAGGTTAAGGGATAGTCATTCGAGATGCAGTGGCAGATATTTGAGAATACACAGAATGGATAAATTCCAAGGGGTGGACTCACCACCCCTAGTTAACTACAAAAGTTAAAGATAGCATCAAAATTAAAGAAACAAGCACACAACATTGCACAAAGATGGGTTGTCAAGTTGCCAGGTTCTGATGACATTTATCTTAGGGCTTTAAAAGAAATGACTCGAGAGATAATTAATGCGTTGGTTTTAATTTTCCACGGTTCCACTGGACAGGAAAATAGCTAAAACAGCTGCTATTCAAGAAGGGATAGAACATAGAACATAGAACGATACAGCGCAGTACAGGCCCTTCGGCCCTCGATGTTGCACCGACATGGAAAAAAAAAAACTAAAGGCCATCTAACCTACACTATGCCCTTATCATCCATATGCTTATCCAATAAATTTTTAAATGCCCTCAATGTTGGCGAGTTCACTACTGTTGCAGGTAGGGCATTCCACGGCCTCACCACTCTTTGCGTAAAAAACCCACCTCTGACCTCTGTCCTATATCTATTACCCCTCAATTTAAGGCTATGTCCCCTCGTGCTAGCCACCTCCATCCGCGGGAGAAGGCTCTCGCTGTCCACCCTATCTAACCCTCTGATCATTTTGTATGCCTCTATTAAGTCACCTCTTAACCTTCTTCTCTCTAACGAAAACAACCTCAAGTCCATCAGCCTTTCCTCATAAGATTTTCCCTCCATACCAGGCAACATCCTGGTAAATCTCCTCTGCACCCGTTCCAAAGCTTCCACGTCCTTCCTATAATGAGGCGACCAGAACTGTACGCAATACTCCAAATGCGGCCGTACCAGAGTTTGGTACAGCTGCATCATGACCTCATGGCTCCGGAACTCAATCCCTCTACCAATAAAGGCCAACACACCATAGGCCTTCTTCACAACCCTATCAACCTGGGTGGCAACTTTCAGGATCTATGTACATGGACACCGAGATCCCTCTGCTCATCCACACTACCAAGAATTTTACCATTAGCCAAATATTCCGCATTCCTGTTATTCTTTCCAAAGTGAATCACCTCACACTTCTCCACATTAAACTCCATTTGCCACCTCTCAGCCCAGCTCTGCAGCTTATCTATGTCCCTCTGTAACCTGCAACATCCTTCCGCACTGTCTACAACTCCACCGACTTTAGTGTCGTCTGCAACACTTGCATAAATTCAAGGTAATCAAGCAGAGTCAACATATATTTTGTGAAAGGGAAATCATGTTTAGCCAATTTATTGGAGTACTTTGAAGTAATATGTGCCGTGGAATGCATTTAACTTTAGATTTTCAGAAGGCATTTGATCCGGTTAGTACGCAAAATAAAAGCTCATGGTGTAAAGGGTAACATATTGACATGGTTAGAAGATTTGTTAGCTGACAGGAAACAGAGAGGAGACATAAGTGGGCAATTTTCTGGCTTTCAAGATGTAACGAGTGACCTACCACAGAGATCAGTGCTCGGACCTCAACTCTTTACAATTTATATAAATTATTTAGATAGAGATGGTTGCTAAATTTGCCGATGACACAGATCAGTAGGAAAGTAAGGTGTGAAGAGGACATAAGGAGGCTACAAAGGATATAAACAAATTAGGTGACTGGGCAAAGATCTGGCAAATAAATATAAAACAAGAAAGTCTGAAAGTGAAGCATATTAGCTGAATGGTGAGAGATTACAGAGCTCTGAGATGCAGAGGGCTCTTGGTATCCGAGTGCATAAATCTCAAGAGGTTTAAGATGCAGGTACAGCCGGTAATTAGGAAATAGAATGTCATCGTTTATTGCAAGGGGAATTGAATACAAGAGTGGGGAACACTGGTGAGACCACATCTGGAGTACTGTGTACTGTATTTGTTGCCTTATTTAAGGAAGGATGTAAATGCATCAGAAACTAGACTAGAACATGCTAGACTAATACTGAAATAGGTTGATTTGTTATCTGAGAAAGGCTGAACAGACTAGGCTTGCATCACTGGAGTTAAGAAGAATAAGATGCCATATGATTGAAACATACAAGATCTTGAGGGGACTTGACAGGGTGGCCATGGAAAGAATGTTTCCTCTTGTGGGACAATCGAGAACTAGGGGTCACTGTTTAAAATATGGGTCGCTCATTTAAAACGCAGAAGATTGAGAGCCTTTAGGACTCACTTCCTCAAGAGAGTAGTGGCAGAATCGTTGAATATTTTTAAGGCAGCGGTAGATAGATTCTTGATAAGCAAGAGGTGAAAGGTTATCGGAGGTAGGCAGGAGATTAAAATCAAGTCAGCCATAATCATATTGAATGACGGGGCAGGCTTAGAGGGTTGGGTGGCCTACTCCTGTTTCTAATTCATACGTTCATGTTTCCAAGCCTCTGCGGTATTTTGCTTTTTATTTTAAGACATCGTTTTAAGTGTCTCCTTGAATGTTGACAGCCTTTTACATGGTATACATGTAGATATTCCCAAAGATTTGCATCAATCGACACCTAGGACTTTTTTTTAAAATGGACCTCAGCATACCGTATTTGTGAAATTACGGATTTTACCCCCTCCTCTTCCTTCAATTCCCAAGGTTCATCTCCTCCAAAGGCAAGATGCTCAAAATTCAGTTGTTGGCTGGAATGCGAATTAATTATCTGTCAAAACATGAAGTAATACAAATTAAGACTGCATATCAATCATTTTAAAGACAGTGCCTAAATCTTGTAACTTTTTAATGTACTATTCAGAGTTCCGAAAATGAGGACAAAGAACATTACAGGTGTACAATAATTTCTAAATCATGGTTTGTTCACATTGTGTTCTTGTACAAAATTACCAGATTTCAAAAACCAGTGCGGTTTCACCTTCCTATTGTTTGGCACTCTTCATTCAACAGCAATCTCTCTTTCTTCTGTGATACATTTCCACCTTAGGCTTCTATCTCAGACCAGTACCACAAGTTACTTTTTTAATAAGTTGCCACCCTTTCTAAGATTATTCAGAAGTTGCCTTACATTTATTTAGCATTGCTGATAATGAAGGATACAAGGTTTATTTCAAAAGTTTCCAAACTATGGGTTGGGTTAAGATTTTGGGGTGGAAACTGCCTGGAAAATCTTGGGACGAGCTTTGAGGTCCCATGATATCCACATTCAATTTTTCTCCCCTATTACAGTTCACTGAGAGGGGAGAGGAGTGAGCAGCTTTGCACAGGCAGTCTGTGTATGTGCTTTGAACGTACCCAATTAAAAAAAACATGGTATGCATTAAATCGTGATATGGATTAAGTTGGATGCCACATCTGAGATTAGATGTGCCGTACCAATCACACTACCAGCTTTTGAGAAGCTGCACAATATGTATGCATGAGTCTCATTAGGCTCAGTGAGTAAGATAGCATTATAACAAAAACAGTTCAACTTTAAAAACACTTGATTTTCATATGTTTAAAGTTAGTATGCATAATTAAATGATGAAAGTTATGATTTCCACCCCCCACCCACTAAATGTTCACTCTGACGTTACAGCAAGTCTGAGACATTAAAATGGGGTCACATCGGGAAACGTTTTGCGAAACATTGGTTGACATTATGGAGAAGAATAGTTCCAATTGTTGGGGATGAAAGTGTGTATTTTCTTTACATTACTGTTCAAATATATGCATCTCTTTCCTGATGAAAGGGCTATTTGCCCCACCTTCATGGTGAAGTATTACTTTCTTCATGTTAATGCCATCTTATCCATAGAATCCCTATAGTGCGGAAGGAGGGTATTGGGCCCATCCAGTCTGCACTGACCCTCCAAAGGAGCACTCCACCGAGGCCCACTTCCCTACCCTATCCCCATAACCCTGCACATTGACCATAGCCAATCCATCTAACCTGCTCACATCTGGACACAAAGGGGCAATTTAACATGACCAATCCACCTAACCAGCACATCTTTGGACTGTGGAAGAAAACCGGAACACCTGGAGGAAACCCACTCAGATACACGGAGTTTGTGCAAACACCACAGAGGCAGCCACCAAAGGTTGGAACCGAACGTGGGCGCTGTGAGGCAGCAGTGCTAACCACTATGCTAGAAGCTACCCATTAAATGCCAAACGACTTGCCAATAATCCAGACTGATATAATTCTGACAATTAAAACATTACATTTCTCAGATAAATTCAACAATAATTTACCATAGTTAGAACTGTGATTAAGCAGCATTTGTACGTCAAGATCATTGAATGAATACCCATATACTAATACAAGGATTGGCTGGATGGAGTACTAGAGTAAATTAGTTGACTTTACATCAATAGGGATAAATACATAAATGCAGCATATTTCCAGTTTTATTTCTGAGACATGCAAAAAAAACCTGACAGATCTATAATAATAATATTAATATTAACACAGCACAATATACAGGGCACACGTGCAACAACATCCCATTTCAGCCCTGACAGGACACTTCCGTGACTTGGTTTGTCAATATTTGATACTGAAGTTCAACTACATGCAGGCAAAGCTCAACAAGTAGGAGACTCGGACTTCAGGTTCTCCAAAGCACAAGCGATCGGGCTGATCAAATCAAATTAGGTTATTACATGGATCACTGGTATTTTGGGGATTGCACTCGAATGATCTTTGTACGAAAACTGTAATGTGGCAGAACTAACTTAAGGTTCAGCCTTCAACGGTGATGCACTTTGCACATATGCTGTTATTTGTTACTTCCAGTTACAGCAGCTGTCACCTATTTCAGATCTGACATGAATAAATCTGACAAACACATTGTATAGTGTGTATGTGCACACAGACGGAGTACAGCATCCCATTCTGAATAATTCTCAAAAGAAATAACATTTCTTAGATTGAGGCATATAAGTCAACCTTTGAAACCTTAAAATTTTTTTGAGGAGCATGGCCAATTTATTCACCAAGTATAAAATGTGAACCACCGGTGCTGGCAATCACCCATTTTGAAGTGTGAAAAAAGATAACATGGACAATTCAAGTTAAATCGATCTGACACATTTTACTGAATGGAAGGATACCATAAATCACAACCAAAACATTGTTTAAATGGTTAAATTCATTGTCTTTGGAATCTGATGCAAAGAGTTCATCAAATCCATGCAACGTCGCTTTGACTATGGCATCATCATAAGAATTGCACTCTGGATGAGATTTGGCTTTCAATTTCAGAATCATCCCTCCACAAATAATAATTTCCTCCATCCATTGAACTGGATATTCTCCATTTTTTTGAGTGATGTGCACCTGCACTATAAATTCTATGAATAATAGCATCCCAAATGACATCCTACGGTTTGATGAAGAAATCACACGGAACATCAAACAGGGCTTAGTTCCCCTCAGGTAGGTTTTTTCTTTCACAATCTACCTATTCCATTCAGCTCAGACATGATATTGGAATGGTCTATTGAGGTAAGCATTTAAAGGTTCAACTACAGATGTTGGACCGCCTAGTTTAACTACAATTTCTTTGCAAGCATGTCTTGACCTCAGGTCATATGAACACGTCACCCACTACTAAGCGGAGTTTTTTTTTGAGTAGGTCAACAGGACATATATTACTGAGATATATTTACATAGAATTTACAGTGCAGAAGGAGGCCATTCGGCCCATCGAGTCTGCACCGGCTCCTGGAAAGAGCACCCTACCCAAGGTTAACACCCCATAACCCAGTAACCCCATAACCCAGTAACCCCACCCAACACTAAGGGCAATTTTGGACACTGAGGGCAATTTTATCATGGCCAATCCACCTAACCTGCACGTCTTTGGACTGTGGGAGGAAACCGGAGCACCTGGAGGAAACCCATGCACACACGGGGAGGATGTGCAGACTCCGCACAGACAGTGACCCAAGCCGGAATCGAACCTGGAATCCTGGAGCTGTGAAGCGATTGTGCTATCCACAATGCTACCGTGCTGCCCATATAACTTCACTCCACCTTCATCCATTCAACCCTTGATACAGGCATGCATAAAATCTCCTGCAGTGAACTTGATTTTCAGCACATTTGAAAATTATCATTAGCTTCAATTTTGTTCTGGTCATGCAAACTGGTGCCACTTGTCTTCTCATATCCTGTGGTTTTCAGGAGAACGGTTTCTGAACCTTCTTCATTCCAGTTTGATTGCAGGGCATGTGAAAATTCATGGGTATTTCATCCACGGGGCTGATGTGGCTTAATGAGAACTCATGTTTTTGTTGTTGTCTGATGAAGCATTGCAGAAAACTGGCTCTTTTGGTGCTTTTGATATTGGTCATCTTCTTCAGGGATGATTCCTCCTCCCTTCATTCTTGAACCAGTTTTTCACTAACACTGGATTCCCTCACTGCAGCAATTATTTGATAAGTTAGCAAGTGTAATGACTATCAGATTGAACCCAGGTTCATACTTCAATCATTTTGCTGGAGAACATATTTCTGTTGGTCATGTGCAGTCTGCTCTGCGTGGGTGCATCCTGAACTCCAACCCATTTCCTTGGTAGCACAGCCTGTCTCACCTACTTGATCCCTTATGCCAACTTAGGCAAGTAAAACAACATTTCGGAGGTGAAAAATTAAAACAGGCCCCTAATGCAAGTATAGCATGCCTTAGTGAAAAGGAGGGGTGCTGACATATATGCTGAGTACAGACCTAAACATAATTTAGCACTGAAAAATGGAGTCATCTTATATATCGTGTCCAATTATATGGTATATCCATTTGGACTCATGATCTCTTTGCCAAGATTGTGGCAGACAGTGGGAGAATTGCCCTCAGCAGATGGAACACTTTTTACCTTGACCACCAGTAGATAATTCCACCATCCATTTTTTCAAGTGCCAGTTCTCTTAATCATCAACTTCAACTAAGCAATACCCTAATTGACCAGCAAACAATACAAACGATTAGGTCATAAGACCACAAGACATAGGAGCAGAATTAGGCCACTTGGCCCATCGAGTCTGCTCCCCCATTCAATCATTTTAAAAAAAATATAAATTTAGATTACCCAATTATTTTTTCCAATTAAGGGGCAATTTAGCGTAGCCAATCCACCTACTCTGCACATTTTTGGGTTGTGGGGGCGAAACCCACGCAGACACGGGGAGAATATGCAAACTCCACACGGACAGTGACCCAGAGCCGGGATCGAACCTGGGACCTCAGCGCCGCGAGGTGGTTGTGCTAACCACTAGGCCACCGTGCTGCCCCCCCATTCAATCATAGCTGATATTTTCTCATCCCCATTCTCCTGCCTTCTCCCCATAACCACTGGTCCTCTTATTAATCAAGAACCTATCCATCTCTGTTGTAAAGACACTCAGTGAATTGGCCTCCACATCCTTCTGTGGCAGAGTTCCACAGATTCACCACCCTCTGGCTGAAAAAATTCCTCCTCATCTCTGTTTTAAAGGACCGTCCCTTTAGTCTGAGGTGGTGTCCTCCAGTTCTAGTTTTTCCTAGAAGTGGAAACATCTTCTCCACGTCCAGTCTATCCAGGCCTCGCAGTATCTTGCACGTTTCAATAAGATCCCCTCTCATCCTTCTAAACTCTGAGTACAGACCCAGAGTCCTCAAACATTCCTCATACGACAAGTTCTTCATTCCAGGGTTCATTCTTGTGAACCTCCTCTGGACCCTTTCCAACGCCAGCACATCCTTCCTTAGATACAGGGCCCAAAATTGCTCACAATACTCCAAATGGGCTCTGACCAGAGCCTTATACAGACTCACAAGTACATCCCTGGTCTTGTATTCTAGCCCTCTTGACATGAATGCTAACATTGCATTTGCCTTCTTAACTGCCAAGTGAACCTGCGCATTAACCTTAAGAGAATCGTGAACAAGGACTCCCAAGTCCCTTTGTGCTTCTGATTTCTGAAGCATTTCCCCATTTAGAAAATAGTCGATGCCTAAATTCCTCCTTCCAAAGTGCATAACCTCACACTTTTCCACATCGTATTTCATTCGCCACTTCATTGCCCACTCTCCTAGCTTGTCCAAGTCCTTCTGCAGCCCTTGCTTCCTCAATACTAACTGTCCCTCTACAGATCTTTGTATCATTTGCAAACTTAGCAACAGTGCCTTCAGGACCTTCTTCCAGATCATTAATGTATATTGTGAAAAGTTCTGGTCCCAGCACAGACCCCTGAGGCACACCACTAGTCACCTGCTGCCATCCTGAAAAAGACCCCTTTACCCCCACTCTCTGCCTTCTGCCAGTCAGCCAATCCTCTATCCATGCCAGGATCTTACCCTTAACACCATGGGCTTTTAACTGATTTAACAGTCTCCTATGTGGCACCTTGTCAAAGGCCTTCTGGAAATCTAAATAAATCACGTCCACCTCCTTTGTCTAACATCCTTGTTACCTCCTCAAAGAACTCTAACACATTTGTTAGACACGACCTCCCTTTGACAAAGCCGTGCTGACTCAATTCTATTTTACCATGCACTTCCAAGTACTTTGCGATATTATCTTTAATAACAGACTCTAAAATCTTAGCAATGACCGAAGTCAGGCTAACCGGCCTATAATTTCCCGTCTTCTGCCTCCCTCATTTCTTGAACAGTGGTGTTACATTAGCCACTTTCCAGTCCTCTGGGACTCTTCCTGCCTCCAGTTATTCCTGAAACATCATCACCAATGCCTCCACAATTTCCTCAGCTACCTCCTTTAGGACCCTTGGGTGTAGTCCATCGGTCCAGATGACTTATCCACCTTCAGACCTTTCAGTTTCCCCAGAACCTTCTCCTTCGTAATGGTCACTGCACCTAGCTATTGTTGAATGGCTTTCACTTAGCTGGTTTAGTCTTCAAATAGTGATAATTTCCATATAAATCCAGCAAATAGAGTTACAGTAATGTCTATTTAGATCCAACATTAACTTCTTCAATCATTTGAAGAATTTGGCAATTATCCCTGGCCAACCGTCTACTTGGTTCAGGGCTCAATCAGCCATTTTGCGACATCAGCAACTTAATTTACCAACTCACAAGGAGATATTAAGACAAATGACCAAAAATGTAATCAACAGGTTGGTTTTCAGATGCACCTTAATGGCTTAGGACCTAGGCAGTTGAAGGCATACTGTCAATGGTGGTGAAAATAAAATCAGGGATGTTCATGAGGCCAGAATTGGAGGAAGACATAACTTGGAGGGTGGTGGGGTCGGAGGAGATTACAGAGATGGTGAGGAAGGAGACCATGGAGAGATCTGAAAAAAGGAAAATATATTGATAATGGAGGCATTCTTAACCAGAAGCCAATGTCGTTGAGTGAATAGAAGAGTGATAGATGAATGGGACTTAATGTTAGTTAGGGCATGGGTAGCAATTTTAGCGACTTCAAGTTTAGAGGATGGAATGTGAGAAGTCAGCTGAGAGTGCACTGAAATAGTCAAGTCTAAAATTAATACGGGTACGAATGAGGGTTTTAGCAGCAGATCAACAGACAGGGTCAGGTGAATTCCAGAACTGAAAATATGGGGTCTTAGTGATGGCAAGGATTTATCTGAAAGGTCAGATATGACATCATAATTGCAAGCAGTCTGGTTCAGCCTCAAAGTTGTCAGGGAGAGAAATGGAGCTGGTATCTAGCTGTCAGAATTCGCCGTGGGGCTGAAGACAATGGTTTCAGTGTTCCCAATACTGAGCTCAAGGAACTTTCTACCCGCTCAGAATAGAAATGTGGGACGAGGAGTCTATAATTTAGACTCAGTGGAGGGGTTGAAAGAGGTAGTGGAGAGGTAGAGCAGGCATTTTCAAAACGGGGATCGCGATCCGCGGGTGGGTGTCAGAAGGGTCGTGGAGCAGTCTGTCGCAGCGTTCCCGATCGCATGAATTTGCACGCAACATCCGGCATTTAATTATGCCATCTGCAAGCGGCTTTGAAAATTATGGCCGTAACCAGATGAAAAAATGTGGGCGCACTGCGCATGTGTTTCCGCTCATCGACGTGCATGCGCAGAACCAAGCGAGAAGCACCGCCTCCTCCTGATACCAGCGCATTGACTCAGAGGAAGATTTTTTTTTAATTCAATGCAATCGTCCTGCCTGAATCGAGGTAGAGAGCAGGTAACGGGCCCCGAACACTGATGTCACGTGATTTGGGAACGATTGCGAATCCTCCATTTGGTCAGCAGCAAACAAGTAAATAAGGACCAAGCAGGCTCACCTCTCGCATTAAAGGCAAGATAAAATGGTGGGTCGCGAAGGTCGGCCCGCGTGAGACCCGAAGTTCTGCCCGCGTGAGGCCCGAAGGTCGGCCCGCGTGAGACCCGAAGGTTGGCCTGCATGAGACCCAAACCTAAGGCCTCCACATTCTTCTGGTGTGGCGACCAGAATTGAATATCATACTCCAAGTGTGGCCAAACTAAGGTTCTATACAGCTGGAGCATGACTTGCCAATTTTTATACTCAATGCCCTGGCCAATGAAGGCAAGCATGCCGTATGCCTTCTTGACTACCTTCTCCACCTGTGTTGCCCCTTTCAGTGACCTGTGGACCTGTACACCTAGATCTCTCTGACTGTCAATATTCTTGAGGGTTCTACCATTCACTGTATATTCCCTACCTGTATTAGACCTTCACATTTCTCCGGATTAAACTCCATCTGCCATCTCTCCGCCCAAGTCTTCAGATGATCTAAATCATGCTGTATCCTCTGACAGTCCATATTGCTATCCGCAATTCCACCAACCTTTGTGTCGTCCCTAAACTGACTAATCAGACCAGTTACATTTTCCTCCAAATCATTTATATATACTACGAACAGCAAAGGTCCCAGCACTGATCCCTGCAGAACACCACTAGTCACAGCCCTCCAATCAGAAAAGCACCCTTCCATTGCTACTCTCTGCCTTCTATGACCTAGCCAGTTCTGTATCCATCTTGCCAGCTCACCTCTGATCCCATGTGACTTCACCTTTTGTACCAGTCTGCCATGAGGGACATTGTCAAAGGCCTTACTGAAGTCCATATAGACAACATCCACTATCCTACCTGCATCACTCATCGTTGTGACCTCCTCGAAAGACTATCAAGTTAGCGAGACCCCCTTCACAAAACCATGCTGCCTCTCACTAACAGGCTTCCAAATGGGAGTAGATCCTGTCTCGAAAGATTTTCTCCAGTAATCTCCCTACCACTGACGCAAGGCTCACCGGCCCGTAGTTTCCTGGATTATCCTTGCTACCCTTCTTAAACAAAGGAACAACATTGGCTATTTCCAGTCCTCCGGGACATCACCTGAAGACAGTGAGGACCCAAAGATTTTTGTTAAGGCCTCAGCAATTTCCTCTCTAGCCTCCTTCAGTATTCTAGGGTAGATCCCATCAGGCCCTGGGGACTTATCTACCGTAATACTTTTCTAGACGCCAACACCTCGTCTTTTTTGATCGTAATGTGACCCAGGCTATCTACACACCCTTCTCCAGACTTAACATGAAATGAAAATGAAAATCGCTTATTGTCACGAGTAGGCTTCAATGAAGTTACTGTGAAAAGCCCCTAGTCGCCACATTCCGGCACCTGTTCGGGGAGGCTGGTACGGGAATTGAACCGTGCTGCTGTCCACCAATTACTTCTCTTTAGTGAATACTGATGCAAAGTATTCATTTTGTAACTCACCCATTTCCTTTGGCTCCACACTTAGATTCCCTCCTCTGTCCTTCAGTGGGCCAACCCTTTCCCTGGCTACCCTCTTGCTTTTTATGTACGTGTAAAAAGCCTTGGGATTTTCCTTAACCCTATTTGCCAATGAATGGGTAAAAATGGGTCCCCGGACAAAAAGTTTGAAAAACACTTGAGGTAAAGTTGTCAGCGTACACACAAAGATGATATGCTTTCAGATAGGTCTCATGAAAGGAGGCATATAAACGAGAAATAGCAGAGCTCAAGGATAGATCCTTGGAGGACTGAGGTAACAAATTGAGAACAAGAGGAGAAGCCATTACAAGGTATTCTCTAGCTACAGTTGGATAGATAAGAAATAAACCAAGTGAGCGCAGTCCCATCCAGCTGGATGATGGTGGAGGCATTGGAGGTGGATGGTGTGATCAACTGCCCCAAAGGTTGCGGACAGGTTAAGTAGAGTTTATCACAGTCAAATGGGATGTCATTTGTGACGTTGATAAGGGCCATTTTGGTACTGTGGCAAGGGGCAACCCTGACTGGAGGGATTCATTAGAACATAACATAAGAGAAGGAGTAACATAGAAAATAGGAGGAGGCGGCCATTCAGTCTTTCGAGCCTACTGCACCATTCAGTATGATCATGGCTGATCATCCACTCAATAGGCAGAGACCCATGGACAATAGTGGCAGAGGGGATTCAGCAGGGGAGAGAACAAGTTTGCATGAGTCAGGGAGAATTAGAAAGTGTATCGTGAGAAGAAATTAATGGATGAGTTAAGTATAACAGTGAGTTAATAGAAGTATTAGCATAGAGCAGGTCAATAGAGACAGCAACTTGCCAAGGATCCATCCACAACACTTCCCAAGCCCACAACCTCTGGAAAAGCAAGGACAGCTGATGAAAGGGAACATCAGCATCTGCAGGTTCTTCTCCAGGCCTACACCATGGAACTATACCACTGCCCCCTCATCACAAAATTCTGCAACTGCCTTACCAGCATTGTGGGAGTATCTGCAGAAGATAGACTGCAGCTGATCCAGGTGAAAGTAACTTGCTACCACCTTCTCAAGGGTAATAAAAGTTGTTGTTGTTACCAATGTTCAGAACAAAAAATAAAAAGTATAAAATTAATAGGTTAAACAAGGTACTAACTATTTTCTAAGAAGGGAGAGAGATTTTTTAGAATATGAATGGGCAGCTGAGACCTGATGCTTGTAATTCCCGCACCATGTGGGAACGCCAGAGCACTTCAATTGCCTCAGGGAACTATGTGTGCAAGAGGCGTCTCTAGCTACAGGAGCTTGAGCCCACGGTTTATGAGTTTGAGGGGCAGTTAAGTATTTGCAGAGAATCAGGGAGGCCAATTGTATATTCCAGGAGGTGACCAATCCACAGGCAGCAAGAGTTCAGGCTAGTCGATGGGTGGCCATCCGGAAGAATAGGAAGAGGCAGAAAGTGCGGGAATCTTCGGGGTGTGCCACTCTTAAACCAGTAGTCAGCATTGGAGACTTCAGGAAGCGTGGTCCAAATCATGGTACCATTGGACAAGGGACCAAACAGGAGGAGAGAGCACAGGAGAAATATCGTTATTCCATAGTTCGGTGGATAAAGCTATTTCAATATCGGTCATTGTGGTGCCGCCATAGGATGCAGAATATCTGCAGCTAAGAGAATGAGCCAGCAATTGTGGTACGCATTGGTTCCAATGACATGAGAGAGAGAAGGTACCGAGGTCTGATGATCAGTATTCAAGAGGGAGAAAGATAAAATGTATGAACTCAACAGTAATTTCTAAATTGCTCCCAGTGTTGCACGTTAACAATAGTAGAATAAGGAAGATCAGGAGGATCAATATGCATCTTAAATCTTGGTGCAGGAGGGAGGGCTTCAGACTTTTGGGGCATTGGGGCCCGTTCTGGGGCAGGAGACACCCTTTCAAAAGGGCATGTTACACCTTAACAGGACTAGGATCAATGCCCTCGTGGGGAGGTTCACACATGCAGTTGGGAGTGTTCAAACTAAGCCTGCAAGGGACTGCGAATTAGCAAATCAAGCCAAAAAGAGGAATAACATGCATAAAGTTGATGTGCACTAAATGTATTAGTACCAATCAGACAGTACCCAGACCAAGAAGGACTACAAGGAATACAAAGACAGGTTTACAATGCATATATCTAAATACGGAGAATGTGGTGAACATGTTTGGAGAGATGTAAGCGCAAATAGCAGTGTGTGATGTAGTGGTAAAACAGAAATCTGGATTAAAATGGTGAGAACTGGGCACTTAATATTCAGGTATACAAAGTTTACAGAAAAGTTAGGGAAGGATAAAAGATGGGGTGACATAACTGATTAGGGAAGGGACTGGAGTGTTGGAAAGAATGTCCTTGAGGGGCAAGGACAGAATCCATTTGGTTAGAACAGAGAAGCAATAATGATATGATTAAAATTACTGGTACCATTACCACTACCAGAGGTATTCAGAAGGTCTCGAACAGTGAAAGAGGGATAAAGCAGAAAATCTGCAGGGAAATCACAGAAATGTGCACAAATTATAAAGTTGTGTTCAGGTTATTCATGAAGGCCCCACCTTCTCAACCTTGCCCCACCGCCCAAGGTGTGGTGATACTCAGGTTAAACCACCACCAGTCAGCTTTCTTTCCCCCTCAAGGGGGAAAGCGGCCTATGCTTCTATGCGGGACTACGGTGACTTTACCATATCGTGTTGAAGGACTTGAATTACCCAAATATCAATTGGGATAATGTTAAGAGTAAGGTAAGGAGGGCAAGAAATTTATGAAATGCTGTCAGAACTTCCTTGATCAATATGCACTCAGCCTAACTAGCAAGGAGCTATTGCTAGATCTGGTGCTGGGAAATGAGGTGAACCAAGTGTCTGCGGGGAACATTTAGATAAGAGTTGTCATCCTTGTTGACATGTACTAGATGCTGTGGTATGAAGAGGCAAGAGTTCAGCTCCTTTTTCACCAACACATCTTTAATGGTTCAAACTCACTCTGCACAGAACTCTACAGATCATCACCAGCTCCAGAGTCCACCTGAAGCCCCTTTACATATCAGTGTCAATCATTGAACACTTAACATAAATGAGAGAATCATTGAACACTTAACATAAATGAGACAACTAATTGCAATGCCTCTTAACCCATTACTTAACAGTCTCCCCTTCCTTGGAGAAAAAAAACAATTAGGTAAAAACAAAACTTCAAGAAACTAAAACACACACCTGATTCCCCCCCCCTTTTTTTTTTTAAGTAGAAGAGAAAAAAAACATTCACAGAAACAGGCGCCCTTCATTCACGATATCTAAAAGTTTCTGTGAACTAGCCCCTCTTTTCGTGAAACAGTCTGACAGTTGATAGCTACTGTCAACCCATTTAATTTTTGTTATTTCCCCTCTGTCCAACATCTGCTTTAAACTTGCGATGTCTATCCGTAACCTCTTTTCATTGACACTTTTTGTAGAGTGCACATTTTCCCACAGAGATTTATTGTCAATGTGACAGTCAATAGGTATATTACCTAAATCCTCTAATCCCAAAATTTCTGTCAATATCTGTCTTATATAAAAGGCCATATCCACCTCTTCCACTAAGCTTAATGTCTCAGCAGCCAAAGTGCTTTTGACCACTCTCCTTATTTTCTTTGTTTCCCACACAAGAGGGCAACATTTACCATTGTTCCCCAAAAGAAAAATTATAAAACCTCCTGCGGTTGAAACCCCATCACATAAATTTGCATAGGACGCATCACTATAAACTATGAGTTTCAAATGCCTAGGATCACCTGAAACAGGGAACTTCAAAACACACTCCTGCATTTTTAGTTTGGCCAACATTTTATTTGCTCTTATTATGTCTTCCACTTTGGGATCATTCACCTTTGTACTCAACTCTAAAACATCAAAACTCACGTCCGGTCTAGTCTGTCTTCCTAACCAGTTCAGTTGCCCAATTAAAATTTGCAGTTGCTCTTTTTCTATCTTTGAAACCATTGCGTCTTTTTGTGAAACCCGGCCACGACTAATTGCTATTGGACTGATGCTTTCCAAGTAAGATTGCTGACGTAAAGTTGCCCCTAACTGAGTCTGTCCGATTTCCAAACCAATATATTTAAATGCCCCGGAAGCCTGACTTCCAACCCTGAATTCTTTCCTCAAACCAGAGATTACAATAGCTTCAAAATCACTAGTCCCACCCCACAAAAAATCATCGACATGCATCATGAAGATGCCAGCAAGATTTCCCTTATAGTGCCAGTAAAACATTGCAGGATCTGCTTTCAACTGGCAACAGCCTAACTTTAACAAGACTGACCTCACCGAAAAGTACCACACTCTAGATGCATCATTTAATCCATATACACATTTGTTCAACTTCCACAGTACCCCATCGGTGTTAGCTGCTTCTTTAGGAGGACGGAGAAAAATGTCTCTCTGGAGCTGATGCCACTGCAAAAAGGCAGCTCTTATATCTATAGATTTGCAGTTCCATGCCTTTGTGGCTAATAGAGCCAAGAAGATCTTTAAAATAACCTTTCCTGCTGTAGATGAATCTACCCTCAAGTCCTGATCGTCTAAGCTTTCTTCAAATCCCCTTGCCACAAGCCTGGCCTTTGCCTTACAAGTTTCATCTGGAAGAACCTTTTCTGTACAAATCCATCTGTGGGATAGAGCTTTTTGTCCCCTATGAAAAAAAATGAAAATCATTTATTGTCACGAGTAGGCTTCAATGAAGTTATTGTGAAAAGCCCCTAGTCGCCACATTCCGGCGCCTGTCCGGGGAGGCTGGTACGGGAATCGAACCGTGCTGCTGGCCTGCTTGGTCTGCTTTAAAAGCCAGCGATTTAGCCCAGTGAGCTAAACCCATCCGGTACTTCCGTGTATACCCCAAATTCACTCCAACTATGCAATTCTTGCTGTTTAGCATCTTTGATAACTTTTTCATCTAATTTATTTGAAGCCACCAAAATCTCACATGCATGTGGGCTTCTACTTCTATTAGTATTCGTGGTCTCCTGTTCCGAGATCTTGATAAACTACGTCCCCTTTCCTGCCTGGTATCTCGTTCTGTACTGCTACTGCTTGATCTTTCTCTTCTGTAGCGGGATGTTCTTTCAATAGTTCTCGACCTTTTCCTGCGAACCTGTTCACTATCCGATGTACTATCTGAACTAGCACTGCGTTTCTGTGCCCTCCATTTTTGAACTTCGTTTTCCCAATCCATTGTCTTAACTTCCTCCCCTGAATGCTGTACATTCAACCAATGTTTATACTTTCCAGTGGCCTTCCCTGCTCTACTAATAACAGTTGCATCCTTCCATTGAGTAGACCCTTCAGGCAAGTATGTCACTTTTGTACCAACCTTTGGCAGTTGCCCTTTCGGAAAAATGGCCTGATCTAATTTATCAGAAGTACGTGTTCCTCTCCAGAAACCCTGTCTATATCAGTTAACTGGTCCACATAGTTCTGTAACACACGCGTACCAGATGACTCTGGTTCCTCGTCTTGTCTGTCTGTCTGCTCTATCTAAATTTGAAAATTTGTAATCGGTACCCATTATCCTTGATGAATGTACCCTAACAGTTTGATTACCATGTTGCAAAATAAATGTTTTGCCATCTATGCCTATGATCTTCCCTAGGCCTTTCCATTCATTAGAATTGTCTCTCTTATAGTATACCATTTCTCCTTGTTGAAAAACGGCATCTGATGGCCGTACATTATGTCTTAAAGCTCTGCGAATTCTTTCAGAGACTTCTGCTTCCAAAAAAACTTTTCTACTGCTATGTAACATGTTTAAATGTTCAGCAAAACCTGAGCTAATTGTAGTCCCTTCTCAAGCTGGAGGCTGGTCATCCAAAATGGAGGGAATTTTAGGATTTCTACCAAACACCAATTGATAAGGACTATAGCCCCCAACCATCTGCAATGAATTCTTTGCATGTACTGCCCATGCTAAAGCTGAATTTAGCGTGCAGTTTGGTCGACCTCCCAAAATTTTCCGAAGCACGTCATCGATAACAGCATGATTTCTTTCGCAGACACCATTACTAAACGGGCTTTCGGCAGCCGTGTTCATAACTCTGATATTCATGTTTTCACACATATCCCTAAACTCATCATTAGCAAATTCTTCCCCATGGTCCGTAAAGAATTTTGCTGGTGGACCCATTCCTGTCCCGATCCATTTTTCCACAATTTTGTCCAAAATTACTCTCTTTTCTTTACTTCGTACAATCGTTGATTGACTAAATCTGGTAGCTAAATCTACAAAATGCAAAATAAATATATTATTTGCTTTATCCCAGATCTTAAGGTCCATGGCCACAATGTCATTAAAATCCCTGGCCAACGGTAGGGTTACTATCGGTCGTGCTGGTGTCCTTCTGTACTTCCTGCAAACTTCACAGCGATCACTAACCTGTTCTATCAGCTTAGAATAGTCATCATCCCTTACCCCTGCATCCTTTAATAAATTCTTCAGCCTCCGAGGAGACGGATGTGCAAATTGCCTATGCAGTTTTACTACAATAAGCTTTTTACCAGCTAAAGTCACATTATCAACTGTCATTAATACATCCTTAACCACTCTACTTGAAACATTATTTGTCAATAATGGAATACAATAATGTCCCGACTGTGTAAATTGTAAGTCCACCGTCTTTCCAAAAACTGTTGCCTTATCCTGTTCCATGTCCAGCTTCATGTGTGCTTTCTTCATCGACGGTCTGCTCAGAAGCAAAGGTATCTCACTTGATACAACATCTGTGCTAATAAAATGATTCACTCCAGCAATATTGCAAGGGATCACCACTTTTTTTAGCGACTTCAGAGTATTATCATCCCCAAACCTGAAACTTGTGGAACTTTTAAATTCCTTAACTTTGTTACGATTTTCAGCATCCAATGAGTCCAGATAACATTTTAACCAGTCAATCCCACACACAGTAAATGTGCAGCCACTGTCCAATACAGCACAGTTAAAAGATTCTGCAACCAACACCCTCATTACCAGCGCAAAACAGCTTCTTAATAGGACAATGCCTTCTTTCTGGTCACTATCTTTTTCCTCTTCTGACTCTTCTGTGTCATGTGTCGCTTCAAATACTCTATCATAACGAGTTGGACAGTTGAAAGCATAATGGTATTGAGAGTCACATCGAAAACATCGATTTATCATGCCCCGTGCATTTCTGGGTTTCATCCTCCTATTGTAGGTTCTAACTGGGTTTCTGTCTTCATAATTTCCTTGTCTCGGTCTTCTTTTATAGTCTTGAGGCCTGTTCGTAGCCATACGATTTCGCCATCCTGTTAGTAGTGTATCTTCCATATTCTACCTTATAGAAGGCTGACCTATTTAGGTCATCAGAGCAATTGGAATTGAATGTTTCCCCCAAACTTTTTTCAAAGCTGCTGTCATCTGTTCGAATAAGGTATCGTTATCCGTAAACTGAACTTTTGTCAAAACCAGGAGTCTATCCATGTTGCTCACTCTAGCACAAGTCAAGTAATTTAAAGGCCAACACAGACTGTGGAAATTCCAGCCTGTGTTTCTGCAGCTTTTTATATAGTCTGCCAAATTCCATTATATAGTCTTCCATAGATAAATCCTCCATTTTCCGGAACTTATCAAAATCCGACCATGCTTCATACGCACTTAACAAGTCATCTTTCTTATAAATCTTGTCCATATAAAGTAATAGAGTCGCCAGACCTTCTTCTGAGTCTAACTCTTCCAACTCCAGCTCAGAAAGCACTTTGTTTCGGATTTTAATGCCATATGGTAAAGAGCCAATGCCATACCTTGTTTTCTCTTTCCTAAAGCAGTCACCTTAGTCCACATAACTACTGCACTTCTCCATTGGTCGTATGATTCCCTTTCAGAAAATAGGGGAGGATAATCATAACCAGCCATCTTTGTCCTGGGTTCAGCCATGTTTCCCTTTTTTTCCACTCCTTGGTTTGATCTGGAAAAATTGTATCTTTCAAGCCTTCACATTTACACAGCAACCATCCTCTGCTACCATTGTTAACATGTACTAGATGCTGTGATATGAAGAGGCAAGAGTTCAGCTCCTTTTTCACCAACACACCTTTAATGGTTCAAACTCACTCTGCACAGAACTCTACAGATCATCACCAGCTCCAGAGTCCACCTGAAGCCCCTTTACATATCAGTGTCAATCATTGACCACTTAACATAAATGAGACAATCATTGAACACTTAACATAAATGAGACAATCATTGAACACTTAACATAAATGAGACAATTGCAATGTTGCTTAACCCATTACTTAACAATCCTATCATAAGGTTTAAGTTAGTAATGGAAAAGAACAAGGAACAATCTAAACTGGAACTTTTAAATTGGAAGGGGGCAACTTCAGTGCGATGAGAGGGGATCCAGCCAGGATAAAATCATGCATTGTTGGTCTGAGGAATCGGATGATCTCCTACGGGATTGCTTAGAATCAGTGGACTGGTCAGTATTTAAAAACTCTGCGACCAGTCTGAACGCGTACGCCACTACAGTAACTGACTTCTTTAGTAAGTGTGTAGAAGACTGTGTGCAAAGAAGCAAATCTGCGTGTTTCCCAACCGGAAACCATGGATGAACAGGGATAGTCACTGCTTGCTGAAGTCTCGGTCTGAGGCATTCAAGTCTGGCGACCCTGACCTCTACAAGAAATGATGCGGAGATGCCGGCGTTGGACTGGGGTGAGCACAGTAAGAAGTCTTACAACACCAGCTTAAAGTCCAACAGGTTTGTTTCAAACACTAGCTTTCGTAGCACTGATTCTTCCTCAGGGGAATGAAGAGGTATGTTCCAGAAACATATATATAGACAAATTCAAAGATGTCAGACCAAGGAACAGAAAGTTGACAATATATCAGTCGAAACAGAGATGGTAAAGGTAATGGATGGGTGAAAATTTAAAGGCAGTAGGTTTTGGAAAGGGTGGCTATGCTGAGAGAAGTCTGGATGGCTTGCATCCCAGGTTGCTAAGAAGATAACAGAAAGACTTGGCATAATTTCCCATCTTCCCTAGATACAGAAGAAGTGCCACAGGATCGTAAAGTTGCAAACGTGTCACCCTTATTCAAGAAAGGGTGCAAGGACATCCCTACTAACTATAGGGCTGTCAGTTTAACAGTAGTAATGGTACAATAATCAGGGGGAAATAAATCTGCAGCACAGGTTTGCAAAGGACAGATTGTGCTTGACTGATCCAATGGGTTAACAGAGACGATTGATGAAGAAAATGTAATGGATGCTGTCTATATGGATTTCAAAGAAGCATTCGACAAACTACCACATTAAAGGCTGGCTAACAAAAGGAAAGCTTATGAAAGGAGGGTAATGTAAATTTTTAACCAAAAATGCCAGAATGGTTAAAAAAATAGAGTGGTGGTAAATAGTTTTTTGCAGACGAGAGGATGATAGACAGTGGTGCTCTTCCATGATCAGTGCTAGGACTGCTGCTTTTTTGACAAATTATAAAATTACGTTGGTATTAGAATATAGAGTAAAATTTCATAATTTGCCAATTATACCAAACTTGGATATGTGGCAGTGAGGATGTTGCCAATTTTTGTTATTTACAGCTCAGAAGACAACCATTTGGCCCATCATGTCTGCACCAGCTCCCAACAGAGTTTGCCAGCTAGTCCCATTCCCCAGGCCCATCTCCATAGCCCTCCACATTCATACTTTTCAAATATATATCCAGCTCTCTTTTGAAATCTATGGAATCTGCCTCCACCACTCTCCCGGTCAGCGCATTCCAAACGCCTACAACTCTGAATAAAGAATTTTCTCATCTCACTCCTTACTCTCTTGCTGACCATCTTGAAATTGTGACCCCGAGTGACATACCAACTAGTGGAAACGGAATATTCTTCTTTACTCTGTCAAAATTGTTCAGCATTTTGAACCCCTCAATAAGGTAGTCTCTTAATCTTCTCTGCTCCAAGGAGCACAAGCCCAATTTGTCCAATCTTTCCCTGTATATAAAATTCCTCATTCCTGGTATAGTTCGAGTAAATATCCTCAGCACTCTCTCCAGGGCTTTAACACCACTGGTTTAGCTCTGTGGGCTAGACAGCTGGTTTGTAATGCAGAACAAAGCCAGCAACGCGAGTTCAATTCCCATAATGGCCTCTCCAAACAGGCGCTGGAATGTGGCGACTAGGGGCTTTTCACAGTAACTTAATTGAAGCCTATTGTGACAATAAGCAATTATTATTACATCCTTCCTTAGATAAGGTGCCCAGAACTGAACACAATGCTCCAAATGTGGTCTGACTAATGATTTGTAGAGGTGTAGCATCACTTCCTTGCTTTTATACTTTATGACTATTTATAAATCCAAGGATGCTATAATCCTTCTTAACAACTCTATGAATTTTCCTGGCAGCCTTCAAGGAATTATGTACTTGAATCCCGAGGTTCCTCTGTTCCTGTGCTCCCCTCAAAGTTGTACAATTTAACATGTATTGTCTCCCCGTGTTTCTTCAACCAAAATGCATTACCTCACATTTCGCTGCATTGAAGTTCATCTGCCAGGTGTCTGCCCCTTTGGCCAACTTGTCAATGTCCCTCTGAAGTCACTCAGCATCATCCTCACAATCCACTATTCTCCCTAGCTTTGTATCATCTGCAAAATTAGAGATTTTGCCCAAAACACCCATTTCTAAATCATTTTTAGAACTCAGAAAAAGCAAGGGTTTTCAATACTGAACCCTGGGGAACATCACTTTCAACTTGTCTCCAGTCTGAGAAATGTCCATCTATACCTCCCCTCTGTTTCCTATCTCTTAACCAACTTCTAATCCATACTGCCAAGGACCCATCAATCCCAAACATTTTTAATTTGCTAACCAACCTGCCATGCGGCACTGTTTCAAATGGTTTCCGAAAGTCCAAATATACAAAATCGCGGCACTAATTTCATTCACTGCCTGCGTCACTTCGTCAAAGAACTTAATTACATTTGTCAGACATGATCTGCCCTTCACTGTCCAGTATTAACTTATTTTTCTCTTGAGTGTATATTTATCTCAGCCCATATTACGGCCTCAATCAGTTTCCCCACTATTGTTGTCAAGCTGACAAGACTAGTTTCCTGGGTTATCCTTTTCCCCCTTCTTAAACAACAGCGTCAACATTTGCAATCCTCCAGTCCACCGGGACTAATCCGTATTCAGAGAGGCCTGGAAAATTTCTGTCAACGGCTCCGCAATATGCTCCCTTACCTCTCTCAGCCATCTAGGATACATCCCATCCCGGCCTGGCGACCTCTCTATCTGGAGTGCTGCCACCATATTTAGCATCATTTCTTTATCTATCACTATACTGCTCAGTTGCTCAATACCCACAGTTTCAACTGGGCCATTGTCACCATCTTCTAGTTTGGTGAAGACAGAAGCAAAGTACTCATCCATACCCTCCGCTTCAGTGAGCAGTTGACTCTGCTTGTCCCTTACGGACCCCACTCTGTCCTTCATTAATCTTTTACAATTAATATGTTTGACGAATATTTTACTATTTTTGTTTTTAGAACAGCTTGCCATGCTTTCCTCGTGTTTCCTCTTAGCTTTCCTTAATCCAGTCTTAGTCTCTCTCCTGCATTTGAGATACTCTCCCAATTTCTATTGCTATTATTACTCCGATATGCATCATATGCCTCTTTTTTCTTCCTTATTTTATCAATACCCGTATTTATTTCTACACTATTCTCTCCTTTGAAAGTCTCCCATTTTTCATCCATTTTTTTATCCACCAAAATGCGTTTCTAATCAACCTGCTCCCGTTCAACTTTTACACCGCTAATATTTGCCCTTTTCCAGTCTGGGATCTTAATCCGTGACTGATTTTTATTCTTTTCCAACTTGATATTGAATCGTATATTATGATCGCTACCCTGGCTCACCCACTCGATGTTCTGCACCTGCCCTGCCTCAATTCGTCGGAGTAGATCTAGCACAGCTTGCTCCGATAGGACTGTCCCAAAACGTTCTCCCCTTCCATGCCCCACACTCTACCCCTTTCACGGTCTACCTTAGGGTAATTGAAATCCTAAGCTCTTTCAACCATACTTGTCCTACATGTTTCCATAATCTGTCTATAAATCCTCTCACTTCCTCCCCACTATTTAGAGGTCTACAGCAAATACCAAACATACAGATTCTAATTCAGGAACTGCACCTCGTTCAAGAGCTATGATACTATCTTTGACCAAGATGGCAACACCTCCTCCCTTTTCACCTACCCTGTTCCTACTAAATAGCTTAAAACCCAGGATGGTAAGTATCCAGTCCTGTTCTGGCTTGAGCCATGTTTCTGTTAATGTTACTATGTCACCTGCACCTAGAGCAATTGACCTCAACACAACCCAGATAGGCTAACAGCAGGGTCAGACCAGTGGCGGATAGAATTTTAAAAAGAGGGGAGTACGGTAAAGCATTCTGGCAGAAGGTATAGGGAGAAGTAATATAGAATTAAATGCACAGTTCTAAAGTGGGTACAAGGGCAGATGGATGTAATATCCATAAATCTTTGAAGGCGGCAAACATATTGAGAGAATAGTTTACAAAATATATAATCTGGGGCTTCAAAGAGGTATTATGCACAGAAGCAGGGAGGTTATGTTGCATTCATGTAACACTCTGGTTAGGCCACAAATAGGACATTTCATCTGGTTCTGTCACCATAATAATAATAATTTTTATTGTTGTCACAAGTAGGCTTACATTAACACTGCAATGAAGTTACTGTGAAAATCCCCTAGTCACCATACTCCGGCACCTGTTTGGGTGCACAAGAGGGAGAATTTAGAATGTCCAAATTACCTAATAGCACTTATTTCGGGACTTGTGGGAGGAAACAGGAGTACCCGGTGGAAACCCATGCAGACACAGGGAGAATGTGCAGACTCCGCACAGTTAGTGACCCAAGGTGGGAATCGAACCTGGGACCCTGTCGCTGTGAAGCAATAGTGCTAACCACTGTACTACCATCCACCTGTTAGGAATGATATGAGATCCTTGAGAGGGTGCAGATAAGATTTACAGAATAGTTCCAGGATGACGGAATTTAGGTAAAAGGGCAAGTTAAAGGACTTGAGGTTTTTCTCCTTGGAGCAAAGAACATTGAAGGGAGAGATGATAGATTATGACAGGTTCAGGTAAAGTAAACAAAGAAAAGCTGTTCACATTAGTTGATGGCACAAGGATTAATGTTTTAAGATTGGCAGGTGAGGGGTGGGGAAGGAAACTTTTTTTTTTATAACAGCAAGTGGTAACAAACTGGAACTCTCAGCCTACAAGGGTGGTGGAAACAGGTGACCAATTTCAAAAGTAAATTGGATGGCTACTTTAGGAAATAAAACTACAGGGCTCCAGGGATAGAGCAGGGGAATGGGACTGACTGGATTGCTCCACAAAAAAAATCAATGAAATTCAGCAGCCATCATATTTCACCAGTGGAAGTAGTAAGTAGCAGCTGCTGCTTGGTCAGATGGATTGCCTTCCGCCACTTCACCCTACCCTAAGTATTTGTCCCATTCAGATCCAGCTCAGGCTGTACCCACATTTCTCTGGGTATGTAAGAGGAGTGTGGTATTACAACTGTCTTCCATTATAATTATATAATTCTAATACATTTTAAAAATGTCCTCTGTTATAATGAAGTGTATTTGTCCATGGGATGGGGATGTCACTGGTTAGTCCAGCATTTAGTGCCCAACCCCAATTCCCCAGGAAGGTGGTGATGAGCTGTCTTTTTAAACCACCACAATCCATGTAGGTTCGGTAACCAAAGAGAAAATGCTGGAAAAACTCAGCAGGTCAGGCAAGATCTGTAAGGAACGAGAAAAGCCAACCTTTTAAGTCCAGATGACCCTTTGCCAAAGCAGCTTTAACAAAGGGTCATCTGGACTCAAAACATTAGCTCTTTTCTCTCCCTACAGATGCTGCCAGACCTGCTGAGATTTCTCAGCATTTTCTCTTTCGTTTCAGATTCCAGCATCTGCAGTAATTTGCTTTTATCCCATGTAGGTTCGGTGCAGTGCTGTCAGAGAAGGAGTTCCAGGATTCTGACCAAAAGACAGTGAAGGAATGGCAATATATTTCCATGATGTGGAGATGCCGGCATTGGACTGGGGTGAGCACAGTAAGAAGTCTTACAACACCAGGTTAAAGTCCAACAGGTTTGATTCAAACACGAGCTTTCGGAGCGCAGAATGAGGAAGGAGCTGCGCTCCGAAAGCTCGTGTTTGAATCAAACCTGTTGGACTTTAACCTGGTGTTGCAAGACTTCTTACTGTAATATATTTCCAAGTCAAGATGGTGTGTGGCTTGGAGGGAAACTTGCAGTTTGTGCTGTTCCCATGCATCCTTCCAGCTAGCTGGTCATGATCGTTGGTTTGAAAGGGTGCTATCAAAGAAGCCTTGGTGAGCTGCTGCAGCTTATCCTGCAGATGGTACACCACAGTTCCGCTATGCATCGTGGTGGAAGAATGATTGTTGAAGGTGGTGAATGGGCTGCCAATCAAAAGGGCTGCTTTGTCTTGGATGGTGTCAAAGGTGGTGTTGTTTAGGCAAGGAGAGAATATTCCATCGCAATCCTGACTTGTGCATTGCATTAGTGACAGGCTTTGGAAAGTCAGAAGGCAAGTTACTCACCACAGGATTCCTAGCCTTTGAACTCTTCTTGTAGCTATAGTATTTACATGGCTGGTCCAATTCAGTTTCTGGTCAATAGTAATCCCCAGGATGTTGATAGTGGGGGATTCAATGAGGGAATGTCACGGGGAGATAGTTAGATTCACTGACTCAAGATGGTCATTGAATGACACTTAGCAACATTCACGTCATACATTAGCCTAAGCCTGAATGTTGTCCAGGTTTTGCTGTATCTGGATATGGTCTGCTGCACTATCGGAGGAGTCACAAGTGGTGAAAAGTGCACAAACACCACTCCCCCTTTCTGACCTATGATGGAGGGAAGGTCATGGATGAAACAGTGGGTCTATGACACTACCCCAAGGATCTCCTGCAATCATGTCCTGGGACTGACATGATTAACCTCCAAAAACCACAACTAATCTATAAGTTTGCGGATGATATGACTGTGGTGGGACGCATCTCAAACAACGCTGAATCAGACTACAGAACGGAGATAAAGCACTTGATTGCATGGTGCACCTCTCTCTAAATTTCAGAAAGACCAAGGAACTGATCATCGACTTCAGGAAGCATACCACGACACCCCCCGCCGTCTGTATCAATGGCTCCGAAGTGGGGATGGTCAATAGCTTTAAGTTCCTGGGGGTCAGCATCACCAACAGCCTGTCCTGGTCCGCTCACGTTGATACAACAGTCAGGAAAGCCCAACAATGTCTCTACTTCCTACGGAAGCTGAAGAAATTCGGCTTGTCTGCATCGACTCTCACAAACATCTACAGATGTACCATAGAGAGCATCCTATCCGGCTGCATCACAGCTTTGTATGGCAACTGCTTGGCCCAAGATCGCAAGAAACTGCAGAGTGTGGTGAACTCACCCAACGCATCACACAAGCTTGCCACCCTCACATTGATTCTGTATATACCTCCCTCTGCCTCAGGAAGGCAGACAGCATTTTCAGAGACCCCTTCCACCCAGGCTTTGCCTTCTTCCATTCCCTTCCATCAGGCAGAAAGTACAGGAGTATAAACACCCCCACATCCAGACATAGGAACAGTTTCTTCCCCACAGTACCTAGACTCCTAAACGACTCTCCCTTAGACTGATCTGTTCCCTGTAAGAACACTATTCACGATGCCCTATGCTACTCCTGTTTGGCCCTTGTTTCGTACTGCAACCAATCACTATTTGTTGATGTACCATTGTCAATGCACTCTGTCGATTATTCTTTTTGTCTACTATGCACATACTGGGTATGTTTCCTTGGCCACAGAACAATACTTTTCACTGTACTTCAGTATGTGACAATAAACCAAATCAAATCAATCTTCTTTGTATGATTCTAACCAGTGGAGAGTTTTCCCTCTGATTCCCACGGACTTCAGTTTTGCTAAAGCACCTTGATGCCACACTTGGTCAAATGTTATTTTGAGACCAAGGCCAGTTATTTAGACTTCCTAACCCCGTGTCTGCGTGGGTTTTCTCCGGGTGTTCCGGTTTCCTCCCACAGTCCAAAGACATGCAGGTTCGGTGGATTGGACATGATAAATTGCCCTTAGTGAACAAAAAGGGTTAGATGGGGTTACTGGGTTACCGGGGTAGGGTGGAAGTGAGGGCTTAAGTGGGTCGGTGCAGACACGATGGGCCGAATGGCCTCCTTCTGCACTGTATGTTCTATGTTAAGTTCAGCTCTTTTGTCCAGGTTTGGATACGGCTGTAATAAGGTCAGGAGCAGAGTGGCCCTGGCGGAACCCCAAACTGAGCGTCAGTGAGCAGGTTATTGCTGAGCAAGTGCCGCTTGATAGTACTGCTAACTGAGAGTAGACAGATGGGGCAGCAATTGGGATGTTTAGCATAGGGCTAAATCACTGGCTTTGAAAGCAGACCAAGGCAGGCCAGTAGCACGGTTCAATTCCCGTACCAGCCTCCCCAGACAGGCGCCGGAATGTGGCGACTAGGGGCTTTTCACAGTAACTTCATTTTGAAGCCTACTTGTGACAATAAGCGATTTTCATTTCATTTCATTTGGCATGTTGGATTTGTCCTGTTTCTTGTGTACAGAAATTGTAGCTGTACTTGAACTGCCTGGCAAGGGGTGCACCAAGTTGTAGAGCACAAGTCTTTTATTGCCAGGGACCATAGCCTTTGCAGTATCCAGTGCCTCCTACAGTTTCTTGATATCACCTGGAGTGAATCGAATTGGCTAAAGACTGGCATGTGTGACGGTGGGGACCTCCAGAGCAGACCACTGGGCAATACTCAGCAACAACCTAGTCATTGACACTCAATTTGGGCTCAATAGGACCACCCGTCTCCTGACCTCATTACAGTCTTAGTCCAAATTCCTCCATCGGAAAAGTGCGGGGGCAAAGACGGGAGTTAATTGTTCAATGGGGGAGCCGGTATGGAGCGGATGGGCCGATTGGCCTCCTTCCGCGCTGTGACAATTCTGAGGATGGGGATAATTGTGGAGCCACCACCCCAGCCCGCACAGCAGCTTTCCGGTCCGGGGGAGGGGAGTGGGCTTTGCCTCGTCCGAAAATAACTGAGCACTTTGTGACTGAACCAAGCCCTGGGCCCACACCAGCCAACACACTGATCCCTCCCTCACTGATCAGCTCCAGGAGGCAGCGCCCGCCCCCGATCACACTGCCCGTTCAAGGCCAGCACAAAACGCACCGCCGCCGGTTCCTAAACTCCCATTTTCGCCCAAGGCCCCGGGAGAACCGGATATCGGAACTCTGCCGCGCATGTTCACAAAGTGCCGAAGGAACTAATGAAAGGCTCCTCACCCACCGGCCTGTCCCTCAGCTCAGCCCGGGATCTGCAGCCGCTCGCTCCTCGGCTCTTCCCCCACCCCCCCTCTCTCCTTGTTGTTGTTTGGAACGCGGCGGTTTAACGGTCCAGGAACCAACGTTCCAACACTGTTACTGTTTGAGCGCACGCACCGAGACCCGGAAGCGTCCATGCGCGCTCTGATCGACAGCTCCGCCCGCTAGTCAGAGCACGGCGCCTCCGCTGGCCAGCCAATGGGTGCGGCGGAGGGGCGGGATTTCCTGTGAGGCGGTGGCGCGCAGACTGGGCCGGAGTTTGCTGGGAATTTTGAACCGTTCTGCCTTGGCCGCATTTGGTGGCTGACAGCCGAACGCTTGGCAGCAGCCTCAGCGGCAGCGGCAAGCCTCCTGCTGCGGTTACACGCTGCCAAGTTCCCCACCAGTTATGTACCCGATCGAAGCTTCATTTATAACTGTTGGTGGGTTACTGATGTTTATGATTCTGACACTACCAAAGCAGAAGTTATTCAACGCTGCAGCACAAAGACATTTAGCCCCAGCGATCATGCTGCAATAATGTACCTCTGACTTCAATTGTCTCCCACTTTGATCTCTGCTTTCCGCCTCCCTCTCTTTGTACCAGTCCCTATATTCGAGGATGACCTCTACCCAGATTCACACATTGACATGGGTTTTCATGTGACTGAACCGGCCTTATCTTAACCCACAGCTATTTAGGCAAAAGAGGGCAGGACATCCCATAAAGTAGTGGGAATATTGTGTGCAGTTTTGGTCTCCTTATCTGAGGAATGATAGAACAAAGAAAAGAACAGCATAAGAACCATCCTCCAAGCCTAGCGTCGACCATGCTGCCCAGCTATCCTAAAACCTTTTACATTTCTGGGGCCCGTACGTACCCCTTTATCCCATACTATTCATGTCAAGATACCTTTAAACGTCACTATCACCTGCTTCCACCATCTCCAACGGCAGTAAGTTCCAGACACCCACTACCCCCTGTAAAGAACTTCCCTCGCACACCTCTAAACTTTGCCCCTCACATCTTAAACCTATGTCCCTAGTAATTGACTTCCACCTGAGAAAAAGCTTCTGACTATCCACTCTGCCCTCATAATTTTGTAGACTTCTATCAGGTCATCCCTCATCCTCCGTCGTTCCAGCAAGAAGGAACTGAGTTTATCCAACCGCTTATAGCTAATGCCCTTAATACCAGGTAACTTCCTGATAAATCTCTTCTGTACCCTCTTCAAAGCCTCCACATCCTTCTGGCAGTGTGGCGACCAGAATTGAACACTATATTCCAAGTGTAGCATAACTAATATTCTATACAGCTGCAGCATGACTTGCCAATTTTTATACTCAATAATAATAATCTTTATTGACACAAGTAGGCTTATATTGCAATGAAGTTACTGCGAAAAGCCCCTGGTCGCCACATTCCGGAGCCTGTTCGGGTACATTGAGGAAGAATTCAGAATGTCCAATTCATCTAACAAGCACGTCTTTCGGGACTTGTGGGAGAAAACTGGAGCACCCAGAGGAAACCCACGCAGACACAGGGAGAACGTGCAGACTCTGCACAGACAGTGACCTAGCCCAGAATCGAACCTGGGACCCTGGCGCTATGAAGCCACATTGTTAACCACTGTGCTTACTATGCCCGTCCGTGAAGGCAAGCGTGCGTATGCCTTCTTGACTACCTTCTCCATCTGCGTTGCCATTTTCAGTGACCTGTGGTCTGAAACACCCAGACCCCTCTGCCTGTCAATACTCTTAAGGGTTCTGCCATTTACTGTATATTTCCCACCTGTATTAGACCTTCCAAAATGCATTACCTCACATTTGTCCGGACTAAATTCCATTTGCAATTTTCCACCCAAGTCTCTGACCGGTCTATATCCCGCTGTATCCACAGAGTGGATAGTCAGATGCTTTTTCCGAGTGTAGGAGAGTCAAGTACAAGGGGACATAGGTTTAAAGTGCATGGAGCAAAGTTTAGAATAGATGTGCAAGGCAAGTTTTTAATACAGAGCGTGGTTAATATATGGATAGCGCTGCCAGGGGAGGTGGCGGGAGCAGGTACGATAGGAGCATTTAAGGGGCATCTAGACAAATATATGAATAGGTGGAAATGGAAGGATGTGGACTCCGTACGTGTATACCGTTTTAGTTTAGGCAGGTACCATGGTTGGCGCAGGCTTGGAGGGCCTAAGGGCCTGTTCCTGTGCTGTATTGTTCTTTGTTCTTTGTATCCTCTGACAGTCCTCATCGCTATCCACAATTCCACTAACCTTTGTGTCGTCCGCAAACTTACTAATCAAATCAGTTACATTTTCCCCAAATCATTTGTATATATATTTTTTAATACATTTACGGGATTTGGGTGGCGCTGGTTAGGTCAGCATTTATTGTCCATCCCTGGTTGCCCTTCAGAAGGTGGTGGTGAGTTGCCTTCTTGAACTGCTGCAGTCCTTGAGGTGTCGGTACAGCCACTATGCTGTTAGGGAGGGAGTCCAGGATTTTGACCCAGGCACAGTGAACTATTTCGTAGTCAAGGTGGTGAGTGTCTTGGAGGGGACCCTCCAGGTGGTGGGGTTCCCAGGTATCTAATGCTCTTGTCCTTTTAGATGGTAGTGGTTGTGGGTTTGGAAGGTGCTGTCTAAGGAACCTTCCTGAGTTACTGAAGTGCATCTTGTAGATGGAGTCATGTGAGAGTACCTTTAAGAAATGGGTGTTTATCAAATAGCTGTAGTGGATGTACCTTTAAGAAAGGGGTGTTTATCAAATAGCTGCAGTGATGTCAGAGTGTGGGTGGAGCTGGGCTGTCTGTCGTTTTTGAGCTGGCAGCTAAAGTGTGTGTTTGGTTTCATTTTCAGAGTTGGAGCTGCATCTAGCCAAACAAGGTGTAATTTTGATCTCTCTGTATGAAAATAATGCCTTCAGATCACTTGCGAATTTAAAAGTGATAACTGCTCTCAGTAGAGAATTTAAACCTGATGTCTGTGTTAAAGAGGGTATTTGTCTAATGGGTGTTGCTAGGAAAGATTAAAGGTTACTTATAGAGTACTGTATTCTTTGGGGGAAGTATTTGAGTTGATAGTTGCTAAGATGTTTACTGTGTGTTTATAAAATGTTAACTGGATTCATAGAATAAACATTGTTTTGTTTTAAAAGTACTTTCTCCCCGTGTCTGTATGGGTTTCCTCCGGGTGCTCCGGTTTCCTCCCACAGTCCAAAGACGTGCAGGTTAGGTGGATTGGCCATTATAAATTGCCCTTAGTGACAAAAAAAAGGTTGGGAGGGGTTATTGGATTACTGGGATGGGATGGAAGTAAGGACTTAAATGGGTCGGTGCAGACTCGATGGGCTGAATGGCCTCCTTCTGCACTGTATGTTCTATGTTCTACTTTAGATCTCTGTTGCATCACACCTGTCAAGTAGGCCTTTGTGCTCCCCATAACCGAAATCTATTAAAAGTTGTGGGTCAGGTGAGCTCCATGATACACTTTGGTGTTCTCTGACCCGGGCCCATAACAATGGTATACACAGCTGATAGAAATAGGGTTAGGAATAGGCCATTCAGCTGATCAATTGGCTGTTCTGATTGTGGGCTTAACTCCACTTTCCTGCCTGTTCCTTCAGAACAGGTCACGTGACTGTAAATTTAAAGATCCTGTCCTAAAATATAATCATCTTTTAAATCTCATAATTGTAACGTGCTTAAATACAATTAGTTGCTCAACTAGTATACAGATAACATACCATCAGTCTGCATCACAGGCCTTCCCAAAATTGTGGGTCACATCTCCCTGTAGGGTCATGAGGGTTTCGGGTCGCAAACTCCGAGATAGCAATGGCTGCCATTTAGCTGCACTGATGTCTGACACCGCGAGGCTCATTTAAATCCTTGTGACTCAAGCCCAGAGCTTCTGGCTCAGAGGTAGAGATGCTACCACTGGACCATAAGACCTCCTATGCATGCCACTAACTGACACAATTCCCTCTCTTTTACAGGAAAAGGTGGCACACTATCAGAGACAGCAGGGGCTAACCAAAGAGGGAAAGCCATATCTTTATATTTTAACATTACAGCACAAACAGCAAGTCACTTAACATTTGAGTACTGCAGTGGATGATTAGGCTGCTGCCATTGTGTCTCTTAATACCAGTATTCAAAGGAGCTTGCAAGGTGATTAGGAATCTAGCGTTCTATTCACCAACAGATTACTAGGATTGGTGGGGTGTTGCACTGGATGAGTGACACTGGTTCCATAGAGTATGAATCTGCTGTCCTCTCTCAGGATTACATCATTCATGCTCCCCCTCAACTTCCAATTTGCCATTGCTCTGGATGTTATAATTCAGCCAGTCAATCAAGGTGGTTGCTACCCATGCCTAGGTGGTGCAGTCAGTAAAGCTGAAGGCAAAGAGCTACTTGGAGTCATCCTTCAAGGTCACCTGTAGTCTCCCCTTCCTCCTCCAACTTCTTCCTCCACCAGTTGTGCTGCGGCCTCTAGGGTAGCACTGTGCGGGATAGTCAAAGACATGCTGAAGGCAGTTAGTAGGGGAATGCCCAAGTGTAGGAGTAGATAGGGAAAAACTGCTTCCACTGGTGGATTGAGAGTGAAAGGCAATTGACAAAATAAACAATGGAGACATGAGGAGAAATGGTTACATGCAGCAGGCAGTGGCGGACTGGGTCTAAAAATATTGGTTGCCAGGAGACAAAGGGGGCCCACCCACAACTACAATGCTATCATTTAATTTTCATAAAGAATAAATAAAATTTTCAAAAAATACATATGGAAAAAAGGGTACAATTAAAATGTTTATGGAAAAAATGTGTATTTCTTAGTAATTACAGTGTACATGTACTGTACATATTACTGGCAGTAGATACCAAATGTAAATACAGAATGTTATAATTGAATTTTTAATTTTATTTTTATTTTAAGTAATTGGTTGATATTTTTAAATAGTTTACTGCACAATTTACACATTAACAGATAGTTCAAAAGCACAATAGAGCATTGCATGCAGTCCACTATATTAAGAGCAATCGTTTGTGTTCGCTAGATGATTGTGCGAATCTGCCAATAATTGCTTCTGCATCCAATTCATCTAACAATTCCTTTTCAATGGATAGCAACATGTATGATTCCAAATTCTCCTCAGACAGTGAATTTCTTAACCTTGTCTTTATGATCTTTAGCTTTGAAAATGTCCTCTCACATTGGACTTGAGTAACTGATAGTGTGCAGATGACTTTATAAAGTTCATAAAGGTTATCATATGCCTTGTCATGAAATCTGTTGGATGCCAGAATTTTTAGTACACATGATGGGCAAGTGCTGCAAATTTTACAATTGTTCCAACTGGAATCCATATTCTCACCATCGTTAAGCAATAGCTTTAATACATCAAAGTTTGAAGCAAAAGAAAACAATTCCAATATTACTTGATCTTTGCTGATTTGTGGAAACAGCTTAATAATACCTTCCAATGCTTCATCTTCAAGGACCTTCTCGGCAATAGTTTTAAACTTAGCTGGGTCCAAACAGGACAAATCTTTATACAACTGTTTGTGTTGTACAAAGCGTGATTCTAGTGACTGGA
Organism: Scyliorhinus canicula; assembly: GCF_902713615.1. Taxonomy (NCBI): domain Eukaryota; kingdom Metazoa; phylum Chordata; class Chondrichthyes; order Carcharhiniformes; family Scyliorhinidae; genus Scyliorhinus; species Scyliorhinus canicula. Next base: position 64,130,514 of record NC_052151.1, on the reverse strand, counting down.
CAATGCAATCCATTCTTAGGTTAAACTCATTTACTCGAAAATCAGCTAGAGAATCTGAGGAATTTCTTTCATCATCAATAAACTCATCTGCCATTCTTTTCTTCTTCCTCTGCCTCTTAACTGGCAATGCTGTTTCCAACGCATCAATTTCCAATGTTTGATTTTCATCCATATTCACCTGTGAAATCCTGTCATTACATTTATTTACAAATTCCAAAGCCTTGCTGTGAACATTATCAAATGTACTTGTCTGTTCCTTCAACTTTGTTGTAGCTGAATCTACCAAACTCCATGCAGTAAACATACCTAAACCACTTGGCTGTAGATAACTTGATAACGGGGTTCTAGTTTCAAATATATACAAGTAAGTAAATGCTGTCAATATGGTTTCAAACTATAGAAGGCTTTGAAGTAAAACATTTGCTTCATGTTTTGTTTTTGTATCAAACTTTTCTGAATCTTGTATCATTGATAAGCATGTCAATAGATTTACGAAAGTACTGGCAGCGGCATCATCAAAACGTCCAAATATAGTTGTTGCTGCATTGGATTTTCCTGACCATCTGGTCTCACCAATTAGCTTTAATCGTTCATTTTTTTCTTGTCCTAGATGTTTTCCAACAACTTCTATCCATACAGCCATTCTCTTGTATGATGCTTTCACAAAAGTTGCTATATTCTGGAGCAAATTGAAAAAAGAAACTGAAGGCACACAACATTTTGTTGTTTCAGTTATCACCAAATTCAAGACATGGGCATAGCACCATATATGAACATGTTGATCAGCCGCATCAGCAATTTTACTTTGTAAACCATTATACTGGCCATGGTAGCTTGCAGCGCCATCTGTGCTATCAGATAAACATTTTTGGGGGTCAATTTTAAGATGCTGTAATGTTTCAATCAATAGATCAAAAAGTCCCTGTCCTATACCATCATTACTTGGCACAACTGAAAGTAGTCGGTCACAGATAATACCTTTAAGCACATACCAAATAATAATGCTAAACTGATCAATGGATGAATTATCTTGTGTTGAATCAACCTGAATAGAATAATATTTTGCTTGAGAAACTTCATGACTAATTCTTTCTTGTATCATATTCTTCATAATTTTGATTAACATGTTTATTGTTGTTTTACTCAGGTATGTAACAAGTCCACCACAGCCTTTACTTTGAGCCTTTCCTTGTTGCTCTAATCATTTGATTCTTTGTTTAGACTTGTTTTGCACTGTAGAAACGTGAGCTGCCATAATGTGGTCATATTTTGCCATCAACTTCACTGTAGCTAAAAAATTGCCATGATTCAGAACCTCATTATCTAGAGTGTAGGCCGATTCATTTCTGTGACCTCGAAAAGGAAGTGCTTGCTTGCCTAACATCTTTATGATGTCTATAATCCTCATGGCAATACTTCTCTGCTTCAATACTTCTTCTTTCCTTTTAATTAGTGATGCTGCAAAAAATTTATCTAAGGTGCCATCATTAACCACACTGATATATTGCTGAGTATTTCTGACATGTGTTGTTGTCGATTCATGTAAAGTCAAGCTCTGGCTAATACGCCTGTAGTCACTAAAGCCACGTACAAAGGGTGATGGATTACAAATGTTGGGAAACTCAAAGGCTAAGCAGTATGAACAATATAAGCATCTATTTTCTTTGTTATATGTTAGCCATTTTCTTGGGACTGAGTCATTCATAATTTTCCTCTCATACAAACGAGCATCAAATGGCAGATCATCAAGTGGCTGAAGTGGATGTTCAGCAAAAAACTGTTTTAGCTTTGCTCGTGATGGATATTGGAAGATTCCAGTAATTGATCTTTCATTTTCTTGCGTAGGTTAATTTACAGGATGTGCTTCAGAAACCAAGTCATTTATGCTTGAAGGAATATATGATTCCCTGTCACTAGTTGAAGCTATGTGTTCAGATGTTGCAACTACAGGCAGTACAGATACCGGAACAAGGAAGCCAGAAGAAATATTGGGCCTGGCTTGATTAGTAATGGATGCACTTGTATTTGTCTCTACATTCAAAGTAGCTCTTCTCTGTTCTTGTAACTCGCATGTCATTGCATCATCACCATGTGCATTGTTTCTTGCTTCTTGATTATTTGTTGCAGAACTGGATATTGATGTGGATTGTGCTTGTGGTATTATAAACTCTGTAATAGGCCTGCATCGCTTGGCTGATTCCTTCCTTTCTGCTTCTTTTTGTTCTTTGCGTTTTAGTGACCCAGATTTATTCTTTTTCTTTTCCATGCTGGTAGGGGTAATATTCCTGAAATAAAAACTTAATTAAAAATAGCCCACATTGGGAAAAATGAATATTGATGATTGCAAGAATAACTTGAAGGAACGCCAGATAAACCCCTACTTGATAAAAAATATAAAATAACTTACTTACACTTCAATAGGCTATGTTCATTAGTCAATACTACTGTGGCCTATGCAGCTTCAGAAGAGGAGACAATCCACTGTCCAGTGCTCACACCAGCAAGCAACTGAGACAACTGTTGAAACTTAGAAGTTTGGTCCGACTATAGTAAGACATTAAGAATGGTCCCACGACCAAAGTTAACATGTCCAGTTTGATACCAGTGTAGTGTTACAAGTCGCAACCCTTTGAGTTTACCGATCATGGCTTATCACTTCAATATCTTTGACCTCATGATTCACGGTCAAAGGTACCGCTTCTCCTTTTCAGTGACCTCACGACCCTATGTACTGCTTGATATCCTTTCAAGTTTCCGACCATCTCAAATCACGAACTGTAACTTTATCTTTAAATTCACGCACTCTTGCTGAAAACGTGGATTTCCAACTATGTCCGACCCGGGTGAACCAGCCTCCCCCCCCCCCCCCCCCCCCTCCATTCCTTTTTACATCCGTTTAACACTGCTTCGTTCCTTCATACACTGAGTGATTATTTGTTTGTTTCTTTATTGCATTTTTATTTGGTATTGCTCTTTTTAAAAACAATTATATTTTATTAAGTTAGAATACAAATCTCAGGAAAGAAGTTGGAGATTTATTTATCTAATTAATTATAATTTTTAAGGGCCCTTCAGAGATTCACGGGCCCCTTCTTGGCTCTCCGGGCCCCGGACCGATGTACCGGCTGAACCAAGACTACTGCTTGATATCCTTTGAAGTTGCCGACCATCTCAAATCACGAATTGTAACTTTATCTTTAAATTCACACACTCTTGCTGAAAACATGGAATTTCCTTAATTATGCCCAACCCGGGCCCCCCTATTCCACATCTTTCCACTGCCTCCCCTGCTTCGTTCCTTTTCATGTACTGCTTATTTGTGTCCTGTTCTCTTTTTTTTCTTATTCCTTTTTATTACTAAAACAGTTGTCTGTGTTTGTTTCTTTATTGCATTTTTATTTGCTATAGGGGGCCCACTTCATCAGGGGCCCACTTGCCATCGGGCAAGCTGACATCCTGGCCAGTCCGCCACTGGTGGACGCCCACTCCAAATCGTTGGACGTCCACCGGGTAAACACGGCAAGCACAGCATAGACAATCAAAAAGCTCAGGGCCTCGTTTGCAACACATGGACTTCTGGAGGTATTGGTGTCGGACAACGGAACAGCATTCACAAGTGGGGAATTTGGAAAATTCCTAAAAGAAAACGGAGTCCGCCACATCAAAACGGCCCCTTACCATCCAGCGTCCAACTGGCAGAGAGAGCGGTCCAGACACTAAAAGCTGGACTCAAGAAGCAGCCAGCAGCGTGAATGGACATAAAGCTCTCCCGCTGGCTGTTTGATTACAGTACCACACCGCATTCCACAACGGGCATACCGCCAGCTGAACTCTTAATGGGAAGGCGGCTGCGAACGAGGCTGAGTCTCCTTTTACCAAATTTAATGGGGAAAGTGGAGAAACAACAGGAGGCCCAACGCAGGGGGCATGATAATAGTCGGCAGCAGAGACATTTCCAGGTGGGGGCACCGGTTTGGGTCAAGAATTATGGGAATGGACCAACGTGGGTCAAAGGCACAGTAGAGTCCCAAACAGGGCCCATATTCTATGAAGTTTCGATAGGAGGTAAGGTGCTGAAGAAACACCTAGACCAAATAAGGGCAGCGGAACCACACCTGGAGGCAGGCGAAGCTGGACCGCCTCAAGCTGGGATAGCCCAGACGGAAAGGATACCCACACCCCAGCCCTGAGCAATTTCTCCAGACCCCGTCATCCAATCGTCAGAGTCGGGGATGGACACGTTCGACGAGGCATCCGCGACACCTCTCCCCGAAGAGGAGGAAGAACAACTTCCAAGGAGGTCGTCAAGAAAAAGACAGGCACCTATAAGGTAGACCCCGCCCACGTCGGAGAACGGCCCGGCAGACGACACAGAGGTGACAGACCCCGGACATGAGGAGCAGGAAGAAGCTCAGAGGAATGCCAGCTGGCAGGAATTCCTCGGATCTTGGAGGGGGGGAGGTGTAATGACCTCCAATTAGCATTATTGGTTGGCCAATTGGAGTATGAGCTCTCTCAATGATAGCTAATTGAGAGGGCCCATATAAGCACCTGTGTAAGCTTTGTGATCCAGTCTTAAGTTGACTGGAATGCTAGCAGCACTGTTGGAGCTGCTCTTGTATATAGTTATTGGCAATAAATATTGGTGTGGTGACGGGACTCCTGCCTCCTGTGAATCATTACACTATGCAAAACTATTTGGAAGTACACAATGGGTGAAGTATAGCTGGCCTGGCTGAAGCCACTGCAGAGAGATTGCAAGAAAGTTTTCAGCAGAGAATACAGGCTAAAGTCTGGGGTCTCTCCCCCTCAATCTTTTGGAATAAGTGTATGGCCTGGTTCAGAAGCCAACATTACCAGAAATCTACCAACGAACCGCGAACTCGTAAGAATTGCAACATTTCCAACATCTGACTACATCCATAAAACCAGCAAATCCAAATCAGCTGCAACGTTTAAAAATCTATGCCTCAATGACAGTCAAAGGGCACTGAACCACATATTCCTTTAGGTTTTTTTATTGGATGCTAATTTCCCTCAGGTTTAGTGACTAAATAAATTTGCTCTTTCAAGAAAACATTGTTTGATTGGCTCCTTACTGCTCACAGCTTAAATAGTTAAATTCATTTCAATTGGTAAAGGCATATCCTCGCGAAAATAAAGATAAACCTCTTTGTGATCAACTGAGGAGGCTGAATAGAGGGGAATCAGTTCACTCTCCACCTGCTCATAACGTGTTGGATTGGCAATTTTGGACACGAAGGGCAATTTAGCGTGGCCAATCCACCTAGCCTGCACATTTTTGGGTTACGGGGGTGAAGCCCACGCAAACACGGGGAGAATGTGCAAATTCCACACGGACAGTGACCCACAGCCGGGATCAAACCTGGGACCTCGGCGCTGTGAGTCAGCAGTGCTAACAATTTCACCACCGTGCTGCCCCGCCTCTTACTTAATAGGTGGTGGTTAGGGCTTTTCTCCCATGATGGCAGTGTTGGGCAGCATCTAGTGTACAATAACAAATCTTGATAGCCATTCAAAAGGGTACTACAGGTCTTTTCCAGAGTGAGCAGTCATTGCTTCAGGACACCAAAGATCTGTTCTATCAAATTTCTTTATGGCGGCATTGCTCTTGGTGTGTACCTGGTGAATTCATGCACATCAGTTGTGAACTGATGTCATGAACCTTGCCATCAGTCGGATAGTCCTTGTTGCTCGATAGCTGTAGTGATCCTTACTTGAGTGTGGGCTGATGGGTCATGGAAAGACCACCAGGTGGCAGCACGGGCATGTATAATTGTGACGATGAAGGCCCTCCCCCTCACTTTGGCTGAACAGACTGTGAGGAGAACAGGGACGGAAATTGAGCTCAGGGCTGCTAGTGTGGTCAGGCCTAGTTGCAGAGCATAGAAAAGTGTAACCTCATTTACAAGTGCAGTTTTTTAAGTAAGAGCTCACGCAATCATTTAAGTTGTGTAGCACAATAAACCTACCTTCAAACTACTGGACGACCTCTAGTATTCTTACCAAAGCGCGACTGTAACTGAGTTACCATCTCAACAGGTAACAAAACATGGTACCAGGTATTGATTATTTGAACAGCACTAGAAAGATCAGGTTAGAGACCAGAAAGAACCAACGCAACCAGTAAAAGCAACAGGCCAGCCGCGCGACTGTGGAAGACTTTGCAGCATTTTGATCATGTTTTGGCCTGGGATAAACGAGGACATAACGAACATGGTGCTCACATGTGATACGTGTCAAAAGCATCGACCTGCACAATGCAAGGAGCCACTCCAGCAGCATGAGATGGCTACGTCACTGTGGAAAAAGTTGGCATAGACTTGTTTCACTCCATGGGTCGAAACTATGTTCTGCTCATCGACTACTCCAACTTTCCAGAAGTACTGAAACTCCTGGATCTCACAGCGGCGTCAGTTATCAAAGCCTGCAAAGAAACCTTCTCCAGGCATGGCATCCCACAGACAGTCATGTCCGACAATGGTCCTTGCTTTGCCAGCTGGGAGTGGTTGAAATTCGCAAAACAGTACAACTTCAAGCATGTGACGTTGAGTCCACACTTTCCTCAATCAAATGGCACGGTGGAGAAGGGTGTCCACATTATTAAACAACTAATCAGCAAGGCTGCTGACTCAAAGTCCGACATACACTTGGCCCTCTTGTCATACTGTTCGTCGCCTTTGAGCTCTGGGCTATCACCAGCTCAAATGCTCTTCAATCGTGATGTGCGGACAACGCTACCGGCATTACACTACACCAATCCCGATCACTCGCCAGTCCTGGACAAGATGCGTCACCAACGTCAGGTACAAAAGCAGCACTATGACCGGCAGGCAAAAGTGCTGCATCCGTTAGCAATCAACAACACGGTGAGGTTGCGAGACCCGGCTGGGGGTTGGTCTAACATGGCGACGGTTCTCCGCCAAGTATCGCCACGATCTTACATTGTGAAGCGTGATGATGGAATACTGTTTCGACTCAATTGCCAAGAACTTGATAAAGGTTCCACCTCATCAACCTGCATTCCCTACATTAGATCTGCAGGACCCTGTCATGCAACATCCTGGGACTCCAGCAGTGGGTTTCGAACAGACATAAAAGATTCTGGATCTCCATGCCCACTCAGGAGGTCTACCCGGATCAGACATGCACCCAGCCGCCTGAACTTGTGAACATGGACTGATACAATCATTGCTCTGCTCTGTCTTTGTATATAAAACTAACTGTTTGAATTTGTTTTTAGTTACAGCTCTGCAACGATGATAAAAAAAGTGAAAAGGGGGGATGTAGTGATCCTTACTTGAGTGTGTACAGAAGGGGCTGATGGGTAATGGAAAGACCACCAGGGGGCAGCACAGGAATGCATAAGAGTGACGCCGAAGGCCCTCCCCCTCACTTTGGCTGAACAGACTGTGAGGAGAACAGGGACGGAAATTGAGCTCAGGGCTGCTAGTGTGGTCAGGCCTAGTTGCAGAGCATAGAAAAGTGTAACCTCATTTACAAGTGCAGTTCTTTAAGTAAGAGCTCACGCAATCATTTAAGTTGTGTAGCACAATAAACCTACCTTCAAACTACTGGACGACTTCTAGCATTCTTTCCAGAGCGTCGACTGTAACTGAGTTACCATCTCGACAGGTAACAAAACAATAGCCACTGTTTGTTTTGTTATGGTGGTTGAAATATAGTGGAATGTTGCAGAATGAATGCTAGGATACCAGGTATTGCCCTGCATGATGCGCTGTCTATGGTCACACATCAGCTACAAGTTGAGCAAATGTCATCCCTATCAGTTCAGATACATGAGGGAGTTGACACAGTATATATACAAAGCAATATGTGTGCAGTCGCTGGTATCCTGCATCATGGGGAAACCTCTAATCTGTGTTAACTGTTGTGGTTCCGCCACCTGCTTCAGTCTGGAAATAGGGAATGAAGTTTTTTCACTTTTCAGAGAGAACCTCAGTGACAATACTATGCAACAGTGCACTGCAGGAGGTTGCTCATGTCTCCAGTAGCTGCCTAGCCAGAACCAGATGGGTGAAAATCCATAGCAAGGACCACCTTAGCAACCACTGGCAATATGGATCTTTCCCTGCACTGAGGTTGGAGATGTGGTCACATCAGTTGGGAGATTCTTTAGTGACATAATGGCAATATTAAACACTGGAAATACCTGAAGTTCAGTTAGGATATGTCCTCTTGCTGAGCGTCATTCAGTCCCTCCTCCTCCCATTAAATACAAAAAAGGAGGAAAATTCTCCTGGTGTTCTGCCCATCTGCCCAACCAACATCATTAAATCAAATGATCTGGCCATTAGCATAACAGCCCTCTGTGGGAGCTTGCTATGCACAAACTGGCTGCCATTTCTTCCATATTACAGCAGGTAACATTTCAAAAAAGTACTTTATTCACTCCAAATACTTTTGCACATCCTGAGATCAAGGAAGATTCTATAGAAAATCAATTATTTCCACATAGACACAGCCCAATTCCTTCATGGGTAACTCAAGCTTGGCTTTAGTTTCTACACTAGAAAGCTAGAATAAAGAGCTGGACATATCATTACAACGTAATTTGTTTCAATTCAAAATGAGAAAACTGTATCTCTTACTTTGGAAATTGAATTTCAAAATTAAGGAAAGACTTGCATATTGAGTCTTTCACGACCACCTGACATCACAATGCATCTCAAAGTGATATGGCCGCCTGGGCTAGCGTGCGGTCAATTGAAGCTCCACTTAACCCAGAATCGTAATACAATTGAAACGACCAAATAATTCTTAGAAAAACACCTGCAGTCTTTGTCCCTTGGCTGCCCAACAACTACCATCACCAGGTTTGTAAATTTAAAGACAATTACTTTCATTAATAACAATAACTATAATTCAATAGGCAGCAAATACAACTGGTTAACTATTATGTAATTCCTAACCCCCCTCTTTAATTCACCCCCACTTTCTATATACACACATACACACATCAGATAAACAAACACAAAGGGGAAAAGAGGGGTTTAAAAATAATGATGAAGGTAAAAAAGATGGGTTTTTGTTTCAGTTGGTTGTCTTCTAGCACCCCTTCCTTTAGTTTAAGAGAGAGAGAGAGATTCTTCTGCTGTTCGGAAGCTAGCGCAGGGTACTACTTTGTAACTTTTGAGTTCCTCACTTCTTCTTCTCGACTTAAACAACTATCGACCAAAAATGCTAACGGCAAAATAAAATAAATTGGAAATTAAAAAATCAACAGGAAGGGCCCTTACAACAGTCAATTAAGTATTTTTGAGGTGTATTTTGAGGCTGTAATGTATGTACGTGGCAAAGAACTTACACACAGCAACCTCCAGTAAACAGCAAATGATAATGACCATATTCTCCGGCCATTTGTGATGGTGGCTGAGGAATAAATACTGGCCTGGTACTGGCGATAGCTCCCCTGTTCTTCAAAATTGTGCCATGGGCTCTTTCGGTTTCACTTGAGAGGACCTGGGTTTGAAATCACACCTAAAAGACAACACCTCCAATGATGCACCCCCTGAAGGCTGCATTCGGGTGTAAACCTTGATTTTTGTGCTCAAGTCCTAGAGTGGGATTTGAAACCAGACATTTGTGATTCAGTGGTGAGAGTTCTTTTTTTAAAATCAGCTGACACTTTTGTGCAACATGTTAATGCTACCGGCTGGTATTTTCCCCCACCAATATTGGTATCAAGAGCTAAAAATATAACATTTCCATTAATTCTGGGTGTATTTAAATGTTGTCATTGTGGATTTAATAATTGCAGGATGCAATGAATTTATCGCTCATTGCCATTAGGTGGCACTGGTGACGAAGAAAGCTTCTGGCTGGACAATAAAGGGGTAAATGTAATGCTAACTTTGCTGGTCTGCTTTAGTGTGTCATTAACCTCTTTCTCTCCCATCACATCATGAACACTTGACAACCCGATAACCGGAACCAAATCCCTGAAAAATATTTACAAATGGGAAGGAATTGAAATAACTAAGAAACCAGGAAACTCTTTAAAGGGCGACGGCAAACACTTCTTAATAGGAAAAGAATTTAAGATGGTTATTGGCTACTCGTGAAATTATACAGTAAATATTAAGTTATCAATAAAGCTAATCAAATACCAGGATTACCGATTGCAACCATTTTTTAAATAAATGTTTCTAATTGGGTTTTTGAACAAAGTACAGTTATATACACAGAATAAAATATATATATAGAAGAAAGAGAGAAAACACACAAAAAAACTGGTATGATATTGTGCACGAGCTCCACAACAGCAACTCTGTACAGTTAGCAATATTATTTTTAACAAATAAGTAGGCACGTGTTTGTGGAGGGGGGGAGGGCCGGGGGGGGGGGGGTGGGTTGGGGGGGTGGGGGGGTGGGGGGGGGGGGGGGGAACTGGGGAGGTACATATACATTTGGGTGCCAGAGAAACAATTTCATTGGTTATGTCCAATACAGAGAGGGCAATACGTGAATGGATCTGGTGTTGGTGTTGTTACTTGCTTCTCCTGGACGGTTTTCGCTGCCGTTGACGTTGCGCGTTCACCTCCGCTTCAGTCGTTCGTCCCGTCTTTTGCCCGTATTTTCCTTGCTCTCTGTTACTGTATTTGCCACGTTTGTTGTCATTTCCCGTGCTCTCCTTCCGGCTCTCATTCCCTTGCCTCCCACCCCCCCCTCTCTGGTTCCCCTCTCCACCCCTCCACTCTCCCTCCCTCTCCACTCCTCCCCCCCTTCTGCCCCCCTCCCCTTCTCCGGTGGTTCGCCTTTCTTTTCTCTTAGGATTAGCTGTTCTATTCCTCCCTCTCGCGCCTTGGCTGCTTTCCCCTGATTCTTGGCTACCTGGTTATTCTTCTGCTTGTTCGTTGGCCATAAACAGGTCCCGGAACAATTGGGTGAACGGCTCCCACACTCTGTGGAAGCCGTCGTCTGATCCTCGGATCGCAAATTTGATTTTCTCCATTTGGAGAGATTCTGAGAGGTCAGACAGCCAGTCTGCAGCTTTGGGTGGTGCTGCTGACCGCCAGCCGAACAGGATTCTACGGCGGGCGATCAGGGAGGCAAAGGCAAGGGCGTCCACCCTCCTCCCCAGGAATAGATCTGGCTGGTCTGATATCCCGAAGACCGCCACTTTCGGGCATGGCTCCACCTTTACTCCCACCACTTTGGACATTGCCTCGAAGAAGGCAGCCCAGTACTCCACTTTTAGTTGCGTCAGGTTGAGCCTTGCATACGTGAAGGTGGAGTTGACCCAATGCAGTGCTTCGCTCCAGAGTGTCCACCCTATTTCAACCCCCAGGTCTTCCTCCCATTTCTTTCTTGTTGCGTCCAGTACGGTGTTGGCCCTTTCTACCAGTCGGTCATACATGTTGCTACAATTCCCTTTATCTGGGATGCTTGCGCCCAGTAACTCCTCCAGTAATGTCTGTCGTGGTGGTTGTGGGTAAGTCCTTGTCTCCTCTCGTAGGACGTTTTTGAGTTGCAGGTACCTTAACTCGTTCCCCCTGGCTAACTGGAATTTCGCCATCTGTTCATCCAGTGTTGCGATCCTGTCGTCCGTATATAGGTCCCTAACTGTCAGTGGCCCTCCGTCCTGTCTCCACTTTTTAAAGATGGCGCCAGTCAGCGCTGGTGTGAACCTATGGTTGTTGCAGATGGGAGCTTTGTCTGACATTTTGGTCAGGCTAAATTGCTGCCGTAGTTGGGTCCAGGATTGGAGGGCGGCTATCACCACCGGGATACTGGAGTGTTTTTTGGGTGGAAGTCTCCTCCGCGCGTACCCACTCGGCTTCTGGCTCCTTGATCCATCCCCTTATTCGCTCATCTGTCGCTGCTCAGTGGTGGTAGAATTGTAAGTTTGGGAGGGCTACCGCCCCCCCACCCCCCCCCCCCCCCCCAGACTTTGTTTTTGTTAAGACCTTCTTTGGGATCCCACCATTCTTCCCCCCATACAAACGCCATGATTGGTTTGTCTAATGCTTTGAAAAAGGCCTTGGGGATGTAGATCGGGATGGATCTAAATAGGAAGAGGTACCTGGGCAGTACGTTCATTTTGATCGTCTGGACTCTCCCTGCGAGGGAGAGTGGGAGTTTGTTTCATCTTTGCAGGTCCTTTTTTACTTCTTCTGTCAGACTGGTGAGGTTCCATTTGTGGATCCCTTTCCAGTCACGGGCTATTTGGATCCCCAGGTAGCGGAATTTGTGTCGGGTTTGTTTAAATGGCAGTCCCATTAGTGCTGCACCCTCTACTTGCGGGTGTACTGGGAAGATCTCGCTTTTGCTCATGTTGAGTTTGTAGCCTGAGAAGGGAGCGCAATGATTCCGTCCATGCTGCTTTGTGGGTCCGAAATGTAGAGGAGCAGGTCATCTGCATGGAGTGAGACTCTGTGCTCTCTGTCGCCCCTTTGGATCCCCCTCCAGCTTTTTGCTGCTCTGAGAGCAAGTTAATGGCTCGATTGCTTGGGCGAACAGCAGCGGGAACAGTGGACAACCTTGTCTGGTGCCCGTGTGCAGCTGGACGTATCGAGAGTTGGTGTTGCTGGTCCCTGCACTTGCCAAGGGAGCGCTGTATAGGAGCCTTACCCAGGAGGTGAAACCTGTTCCAAGGCCGAACCGTTCCAATACCTCTATGAGATATTTCTATTCAACCCTGTCGAAAGCCTTTTCTGCGACCAGGGAGACGAACATCTCTGGTATTCTCTCCCTGGATGGGGTCATTATCACGTTCAGCAGGCGCCTATGTTCGAGGTTAGCTGTCTACCTTTGACAAAGCCCATCTGGTCCTCTGTGACCACCTCCGGTACGCAGTTTTCTAGCCGTTTGGCTAGGATTTTGGCCAGTATTTGTTCAGCAGTGACATGGGTCTGTATGACCCACATTCCGTTGGGTCTTTATCTTTCTTAGGTATCAGCGAGATTGAGGCCTGTGCTAACGTGGGTGGCAGTGTGCCCCTCGTTAGCGGGTCTATGAATATCTCCCCCAGGTGCGGGGCCAGTGCTGTCGCAAATGGTTTGTAGAAGTCTGCCGGGAATCCATCTGGTCCCGGTGTCTTCCCCGCCTGCATGGAGCTAATGCTGTCCATGATCTCTCCCAGTGCTAGTGGTGCTTCCAGGCCCCGTTTTTTGCTCTCCCCCACCACTGGTATGTCCAGTCCGTCAAGGAACCGTTTCATCCCGGACTCCCTCCTTTGGGGGCCCTGAGGTGTACAGCCCCTGGTAGAAGGCCTTGAAGGTTCAGTTAATCTTTTCTGGCTCTGTTTCTAATGTGCCTCTGGTATCCCTGATTTGTGCAATTTCTCTGGTGGCTGCCTGCTTTCTCAGCTGGTGTGCCAACAGGCGGCTGGCTTTGTCTCCGTGTTTGTATAGGGCCCCCGTGCCTGGCGGAGTTGGTGCACTGCTTTCCTGGTGGAGAGCAGGTCAAAGTTCCTTTGTAGTTCTTTCCTCTCCGCCAGGAGCTCTACGGTCGGGGCCTCAGAGTATTTACGGTCTACCTCCAGTATGGAGTCGACCAGTTGCTGCCTAGCCGCCCTTTTTTCCCTATCTCTTCGTGCTTTGAAAGCGATAATTTCCCCTCTTACTACGGCCTTTAGCACTTCCCAGAATATGGAGGGTGAGACCTCCCCGTTTTGGTTGTTCTCTGTGTACTCTGCTATGGCCTGCAGTACCTTTTCATTGAAGGCCTTGTCAGCTCGTAGGGCAATGTGCGACCTCCAAGTGGGTCGTTGGGCCCTGCCCATCTCCAGCCTCACATCCATGTAATGTGGAGTGTGGTCGGATATTCTCCACTATCGCAGGGAGATTCGTTAGTGCTGTTGGGGAGGGTTTCAACGTGACTGGCAGGGTCATGGGTACCTGAGAGGGAGTTCAGCTTGGAGGAAGCAAAATTGGTAACAGGAAGTAGAAAATATGTAAGCAAAATTAGAAGGCAGATTATGTGAAGGCTTGCATCAAATAGGATCGAATCCCATCAGAATGGGCACTTTATCTGAATTTATGCAGCATTTTTATCAAGGTAGATGACTTGAAGGGACAAGCAGAAGTAAATGGGCATGATTTAATGCCATTGCAGATATGTGGTTACAGGGAACTGAATAGTCAAGGATATTTGTAATTTAGGAAAGATATGCAAAAAGGAAAAATAGGTAGGCTAGCGCTGTTAATAAGGGATGAGATCAGTACATTAATGAAAGAGGACCTTACATTGAAGGATCAAGATGTAGTTTGGGTAGATATAAGAAATAGCAAGGAGCAACAAATATTAGTGGGAATTGTTTACACGACACTAAACTGCAGTGGTAATATTGGGGGCATGGTATAAATCAGCAAATTCGAGCAGCATGTAACATGGGTAATACAGTAATAATGGGTAACTTAAATTTACATTTAGACTGGGTAAGCCTAAGTAAAACTAATGCCGTGGATCATGAATTTCTATAGTGTGTTTCTGGAGATTATGTAATGATAAATTGTTAGTTAATAACCTTGCTGTGAAGGAGCCTTTCGGAAATTGTGGCCATATATGATAGAATTCTACATTACGTTTGAAAGTGATATAGTTAATTCTAAAACAAGGGTCTTAAATCGGAAAAAAGGAAACTATGAAGGCATGAGGGGCAGGTTGGCAATGGTGGATTGTGGAAATACATTAAAAGATTTGACAGTAAACAGTCAATGGTTAGTATTTATAGAATTATTACATGGTCTCCAACAAATATATATTCCTCAAAGACACAAAAATTCCCAGGAAAGGGAACTGTGGCTAACAAAAGGAAGTTAAAGATTGCATGAGATCAAAGGAAGTATTTTTTAGGGTAAGAGCATAAGACGTAGGAACAGAAGTAGGCCATTTGGACCATCGTGTGTGCTCCACCATTCAATGAGATCATGCCTGATCTGATATAATAATGCTAAAATCCACTTTCCTACCTTATTCCCATAACCCTCAATTCCGTGGCTGATTAAAAATCTGTTCTTCTCAGCCTTGAACACATCCCATGTGTCTGCAGTAAAGAATTCCGCAGATTCACTACCCTCTGAGTGAAGAAATTCTTCCTCATCTGTCTTAAATGGACGACCACTTACTCTGAGGTTATGCCCTCTAGTCCTAGACTCTCCCACAAAAGGAAACATCCTCTCAGCATCCGCCCTGCCAATCTCCCTGAGGATGCTACATGTCTCAATAAGGTCACCTCTCATTCTTCTAAACTCCAATGAGTACAGTCCTGATCTACTCAACCTCTCATTATAAGAAAATCCTTCCATACCCGGGATCAACCTAGTGAACCTTCTCAGGACTGCCTCCAATGCCAGTTTACCTTTCCTTAGATAAGGGGACCAAAACTGTTCACAGTATTCCAGGTGTTGTCTAACAATGCCTTTATAGCTTTAGCAAAACCTCCC
Source organism: Scyliorhinus canicula (assembly GCF_902713615.1). Classification (NCBI taxonomy): domain Eukaryota; kingdom Metazoa; phylum Chordata; class Chondrichthyes; order Carcharhiniformes; family Scyliorhinidae; genus Scyliorhinus; species Scyliorhinus canicula. The sequence goes on along the minus strand of NC_052151.1, from coordinate 64,115,083 downwards.
TATTTATAAACTCTATTACCTTTGAAATAAAGGCCAACATTCCATTTGTCTTCCCATTTACCTGTTCAACTTGCAAGCTAGCTTTTTGTGATTTATGCACAGGAACCGCCAAATTCCTCTCAGCTGCAGTTTTCTGCAGTCTTTATACATTTAAATAACTTTCAGCTCCTTTATTCTTCTTACCAAAGTGCATAACTTCACATGTTCCTACATTATATCCTATCTGTCAAGTTTTTGCCCACTTAGTTAATCTGTCTATGTCCCTCTGCCACCACTTGCCTTTCCATCTATTTTTCTTGTCATCCGCAAACATGGTAATGGTACATTCAGTTCCCCACCTAAGTGATTAACATAGATTATGAATAATTGTTACCCCAGCCCTGATCCTTGTGGCACTTCATTCATTACAGGTTGCCATCCTAGAAATGCCCCTTTTATCCCAATTCTCTGTCTTAATCCTCTATCTATGCTAATATATTACCCCCAACACCCATCTTATGAAATAGCCTTTTGTGAAAATTAAAAAATGAAAATCGCTTTATTGTCACGAGTAGGCTTCAATGAAGTTACTGTGAAAAGCCCCCAGTCGCCACATTCTGGCGCCTGTCCGGGGAGGCTGGTACGGGAATTGAACCGTGCTGCTGGCCTGCTTGGTCTGCTTTAAAAGCCAGCGATTTAGCCCAGTGAGCTAAACCAGCCCCTGTGTGGTACCTTATTGATTGATTTTTGTAAATCCAAGTATATTACATCGACTGGTTCCTCTTTATCTATCCTGCTCCTTACTAGCTCAAATAATTAGAATAAATTTGTCAGGCATGATTTCCCCTTCCTGAAGACATGCTGACTGCTTGATGTTGTCATGTATTTTTAAATGCACTGCGAATACTTCCTTTATCTTGGACTCAAATGTTTTCTCAATGACAGATGTTACGCTAACTGGTCTATAGTTGCCTACCGTTCGCCTCCCTCACTTTTGAATAAGGGTGTTACACTGGCAGTTTTCCAATCCTCTGGAACTTTTCCAGAATTTGCGCCAGGGACCCGGGTTTGATTCCCGGTCTATAGACCATTTAGTTTGACATCAGTAATAGGGAAAATGTTAGAATTTATTATAAAGGATGTGGATGCGATAACTTGACACTTAGAAAATAATGATATGAGTCAACATGGGTTTATTAAAGGGAAATCGTGTTTGACAAAATTCCCAGAGCATTTGGAGGATGTTACCTGTAGCACAGATTAAGAATTAGTGGATGTGCTTTATTTGGGTTTTCAGAAGGCTTTTGCTAAGGTCCATACAGAAGGTTAGTAAATAAAATTTAGAGCACAAGGGAATTGGGGTATTATATTGGTACAGATTGAGAATTTGTTAACAAACATAAAACAGAGAGTAAGAATAAATGGGTCATTCTCAGGATGGCAGGCTGTTACTATTGAGATACTGCAATGATCAGTGCTGAAGCCACAGCATTTCACAATCTATATAATTGATTTGGATGTGCAGATAAAATGCAATATTTCCAAATTTTCATTTGGTAGCACAGAACGTGAGAATTGCTGGAAAAAGAAACATGCTGCTGAAACTTTACATCTTGCACTCATCAGGACAGAATTCACAAAAATACCAATTGTAAAGGGAATAACAATGTATCCTGCATCAGTTGAGCCCTTGGTGTGTCTGATTAATATGTGCTAGAAGCTACATATATTTACACACAGGGCCTTGCAGACAGGAGTATATCAACACATTGTGTCTTTTCAAACTAGACAAATGCTTGGGGGACAGACATTCCCTAGTATATTCCCCATGGCAATACCTTGACCAATCAGAATCGACCTACCTAGCTTGAATTTAAAAAAAAGCTTGACAGTTAACTGTTACCTGGTACGATCTCCGTGACAATGCCTTCTACCAATCAGAGTCCGCTTGCCAACCAATCAGCACTCTTTTCTTATGCAGTTTAAATTGAGCTGATAATTTCTGAAGGTCACAGTTACCGATTTATTAAAATATTTTTCTTTCCCAAAGAAGTTATGCATTAGGAACAAATCATTAAAATACAACCTGTAAAATTGTCACATTTTGCACATATGTGCTAGGCTGTTATCTCAGATGAAGTTTCAGTCAACGTCTCTCCCCCCCCCCCCCCCCCCCCCCCCCCCCCGCCCTAGACTGGAGTAGAAATATGATAAGCTTTATTTAATTTAAATGAATTAAGTTGCACCAAGCTTTTTATATTTAAGCTTTCTCTGCAGGGTACTGCTCCAATCTCCAGTGTGGACCATTGCATTAATTGTCTGTGAGTCACAGGGTTTGCTCACTTTGAATGAGTTACTTGTTTTCAATTTTTGTTAATTTGGTTTGTTTAATTTTGTAAACATAAATGATTGAGGACGCTTTGTTTCCATTAGTGCCAGAGACTGCCACTTCTTACTGCAAGCAGTCAGGTCTACCTGAAAGCACAAAATTCAGCTTACCAAGATTGTACCTGGAAACCACGTTATAATGGAATTAAATATTCCATTTTATTAACGCATACCACATTCATAGAAAATAGAAGCAGAAGGCGGCCATTCGGCCCTTCGAGCCTGCTTCGCCATTCATTATGATCATGGCTGATCATCAAGTTCAATTCCCTGATCCAGTCTTCCCCCCATATCCCTTGATCCCTTTAGCCCCAAGAGCTATACCTAACTCCTTCAAATGGTGAGCCACCTCTGTAAAACACATCACGGGGAAAGGGGGGGGGGGGGGGTGCAGAAAATCCTACCCATTCCCTTTGCGGATTCGAGGGAAAGCAGTGGAAGATTTCCAAACTGACTAGCAGCTTGCTGTACCGTGTTATGAGCACTCCTTCCACAGTCAACACACCTTGGAGTTGGACTTGAACCCGGAGTTTCTGGTCCAAGGTAGGGATTCTATCACTGCGCTCCATGGCCTCCTAATATTCTAATGACTGTCGTTATGTAACATTTTTTATTCTAGCTGATGAAACAAAACATTTTTGATGTTTTTACTGCCTTGATAATGTATCCTCTACTGATTACCTTTGGTAAGGGCATCTACCCTTTAAGTGGAGCAGACAGTCTTTAAGTGGTAACATGGATGCTGGATTTTCTACACTCTCAAAGAGCAAGTGGCCTACAGACAGCACAATTAGCCCTAGCTGGCAGCTTACCTATTCTATTGTCAGCCAGATCTGCACTCCACAATAAACTAACCCCAATGACACTTCTAGTAATCTTGAGGAGATCATTTATTGGATATGTAGGGAGGGAATTTCCTCACTATTCTCAGTGCAAAGTGACCGATTATCCCGGTATTGGTTTCAGGCACGAAAATCAGACAGAAGGCAGAAAGATAATCCCACAAATTCATCTTAGATTTTGGTACCTGCCCACGACCTACTCGAGTCCTAAGTAATAACATTTGCATATGTCATAATGTCAACCCACGTGCTACAGCACAGACTTTACGGAATTTACATTCCTGACGCACTCTCAGAACCGTAGACTGAGAAAGTGAGGAATTAGTGAGCCGAGAGACTTTTAATTGTGATTCTGTGACTGGGAATATTTTTTTTCTTTTTTCGCCATATTACCCACAGATGTCTGCAATTGCGTCTGACAGTGACATGTTGCATCTCCTCCACTCCAGAACTTTACCTTTGCCACGCGAAAGACCTGATGCTTTGCAAAATGAGGTTCAATGATGTCAGGAGGACTTCCATTGCACCACCTCGGGATATTTTGGCAGATGGGCACGTTTATAAATCACAAACGCAGCCACCGACAATTGAAGGATCAATTAAGGCCATTAAATCCCCAATTCACAGCAATTTTGAGTGGCTCGTGTGCGCAGCTCAACCTGCCAGGCAAACTTCCTGGGATTTTCCGCCGGTGGGATTCTCCTTTTTGCCGGCGTCCGGGGGTTTCCCGACGGCGTGGAGCTGCCCCATAATGGGAAACCCCATTGACTGACGGCGTAACAGAGAATCCCGCCGGCGGGTCGGGGCAGAAATGTGGTGCGGCGGGGCGGAAATTTTCCATTCATTTTACATCCAGGGTGGGATAAAAGGACCAGAAGATGTTGGAAAGGTGAAGAATTAGAAGTTTGCTGTGACTTTTTTGGAATTGGTTTAAAGGTACTTTCTGGCATTTTTTTTGGGTTGATTTGGATAAACCTAGACGTGCTAAAGATTTGCAGAGCCTCGGTACAGAAAGACCACTTCCAGTGCAGAAACCTGTACAACCATTTGGACAAATGGGGATTGCGTACTCTGCCGGAGGTACCTCCTCAGAAATAAAGGAGAGGGCCAGAAGGAACAAGAACAAATAACAAAGAAAATTACAGCACGGGAACAGGCCCTTCGGCCCTCCCAGCCTGAGCCGATCCAGATCCTTTATCTAAACCTGTTGCCTATTTTCCAAGGTCTACTTCCCTCTGTTCCCCGCCCGTTCATATATCTGTCCAGATGCATCTTAAATGATGCTATCGTACCCGCCTCTACCACCTCCGCTGGCAAAGCATTCCAGGCACCCACCACCCTCTGTGTAAAAAACTTTCCAAGCACATCTCCTTAAACTTTCCCCCTCTCACGTTGAAATTGTGACCCCTTGTAATTGACACCCCCACTCTTGGAAAAAGCTTGTTGCTATCCACCCTGTCCATACCTGTCATAATTTTGTAGACCTCAATCAGGTCTCCCCTCAACCTCCGTCTTTCCAATGAAAACAATCCTAATCTACTCAACCTTTCTTCATAGCTAGCACCCTCCATACCAGGCAACATCCTGGTGAACCTCCTCTGCACCCTCTCTAAAGCATCCACATCCTTCTGGTAATGTGGCGACCAGAACTGCACGCTGTATTCCAAATGTGGCCTAACCAAAGTCCGATACAACTGTAACATGACCTGCCGACTCTTGTACTCAATACCCCGTCCAATGAAGGCAAGCATGCTGTATGCCTTCTTGACCATCTGAGGAGGGGGAGCCATTTGCCCCTAGACACCATTTCACAGTCTGCCCTCTGGACTGAGAGGTGTTGCCTGAAGGAGTGAAGGGTCATCAGGCTTTGCAAGGGAGAAGAGTCAAGAGTAGGTGTCATTACAGCGCAGATAGTGTACAGGCAGCGATCATGCTACCTGGATCTGTCACAGGTTCAGTGACAAAGAAGGGTCTGCCTCTCCAGGGACACTGTCACCTCCATCAGTCTGAAATACCCACAAATTGTGTAGGTGACTACCAATGCCTTCAGGGGCCCTGAACTTTTATGGCTTAGAATGTTTCCAGGGGTTAGTGGGAGATCTCTGTGGGGTCTCACAATTAGCTGCGACAGTTGCATAAAATTGGGTACAGATGCCCACTGATCTGAAAGGACAATACCTTAATTCACTTCAGGATAGATGAGGCCAGCCAGGCACAGCGAGTGAGCCAGAGGATTCTCTGCAAATGCAAGATTTCCATGAATTCAGGGAGCAAATGACTCCACACATGTGCCCATCACGGTCGAATCAGAGGAGCTGGGTGCCTTTGTCAATAGAATCACAGAAAAATACAGTGCAGAAAAGCCCTTCGGCCCATCCAGTCTGCACAGCCGCATGAAAGGCACCTGATCTGCCAATCCTAATCCCATTTGCGGGCACTTGGTCTATAGCCTGAAATGTTAAGATGTGCCAAGTGCTCATCCAGTTACTTTTCAAAGGATATGAGGCAATCTGCTTATACCGCACTCCCAGGCAGTGCGTTCCAGATCGTCACCACCCTCTGGGTAAATAACCTTTTCCTGAATTCCCCCTGCACGTCCCACCCCTCACCTTGAACTTATGTCCCCTCGTAACCAACCATTCAACTAAGGAAACCAGCTGTTCCCTATCCACCCTGTTCATGCCCCTCATAATCTTGCACACCTTGATCAGGCCACCCCTCAGTCTTCTCTGCTTCAGCGAAAACAACCCAAGCCTATCCGACCTTTCTTGATAACTTAAGGGCAAACAGGCAGAGGTCGTTGTACATATTGGTACTAATGACATAGGCAGGAAGGGGCATGAGGTCCTGCAGCAGGAGTTCAGGGAGTTGTGCAGAAAGTTAAAAGACAGAACCTCTAGGGTTGTAATCTCGGGATTACTCCCTGTGCCACGTGCCAGTGAGGCTAGGAATAGGAAGATACAGCAGCTAAACACGTGGCTAAACAGCTGGTGTAGGAGGGAGGGTTTCTGTTATCTGGACCACTGGGAGCTCTTCCGGGGCATGTGTGACCTGTATAAGAAGGAAGGGTTGCATCTAAACTGGAGAGGCATAAATATCCTGGGTGCGAGGTTTGCAAGTGTCACATGGGAGGGTTTAAACTAGTATGGCAGGGGAGTGGGCATCGGAGCAATAGGCCAGAAGGTGAAAGCATTGAGGGAGAACTAGGGAATAGGGCCAGTATAGCCCTGAGGAGGAGCAGACAGGGAGTTGTTGCTGAAAACAGTGGGTCTGGTGGCCTGAAGTGCATATGTTTTAATGCAAGAAGTATTACGGGTAAGGCAGATTAATTTAGAGCTTGGATTAGTACTTGGAACTATGATGTTGTCGCCATTACAGAGACCTGGTTGAGGGAAGGACAGGATTGGCAGCTAAACGTTCCAGGATTTAGATGTTTGAGGTGGGATAGAGGGGGATGTAAAAGGGGTGGCGGAGTTGCGCTACTGGTTAGGGAGAATATCACAGATGTACTACGGGAGGACACCTCAAAGGGCAGTGAGGCTATATGGGTAGAGATCAGGAACAAGAAAGGTGCAGTCACAATGTTGGGGGTTTACTACAGGCCTCCCAACAGCCAGCGGGAGATAGAGGAGCAGATAGGTAGACAGATTTTGGAAAAGAGTAAAAACAACAAGGTTGTTGTGATGGGAGACTTCAACTTCCCCAATATTGACTGGGACTCATTTAGTGCTAGGGGCTTAGAAGGGCAGAGTTTGTAAGGAGCATCCAGGAGGGCTTCTTAAAACAATATGTAGACAGTTCAACTAGGGAAGGGCCTATATTGGACCTGGTACTGGGGAATGAGCCCGGCCAGGTGGTAGAAGTTTCAGTAGGGGAGCATTTCGGGAACAGTGACCACAATTCAGTAAGTTTTAAAGTGCTGGTGGACAAGGATAAGAGTGATCCGAGGGTGAATGTGCTAAATTGGGGAAATCGAATTATAACAATATTAGGCGGGAACTGAAGAACATAGATTGGGGGAGGATGTTTGAGGGTAAATCAACATCTGACATATGGGAGGCTTTCAAGTGTCAGTTGAAAGGAATTCAGGACCGGCATATTCCTGTGGGGAAGAAGGATAAATACGGCAAATTTCGGGAACCTTGGATAACAAGAGATATTGTAGGCCTCGTCAAAAAGAAAAAGGAGGCATTTGTCAGGGCTGGAAGGCTGGGAATAGACGAAGCCTGTGTGAAATACAAGGAAAGTAGGAAGGAACTTAAGCAAGGAGTCAGGAGGGCTAGAAGGGGTCACGAAAAGTCATTGGTAAATAGGGTTAAGGAAAATCCCAAGGCTTTTTACATGTACATAAAAAGCAAGAGGGTAGCAAGGGAAAGGGTTGGCCCACTGAAGGATAGGCAAGGGAATCTATGTGTGGAGCCAGAGGAAAGGGGCGAGATACTAAATTAATACTGTGCATCAGTATTCACCAAAGAGAAGGAATTGGTGGATGTTGAGTCTGGAGAAGGGTGTGTAGATAGACTGGGTCACACTGAGATCCAAAAAGACGAGGTGTTGGGCGTCTTTAAAAATATTACGGTAGGTAAGTCCCCAGGGCCTGATGGGATCTACCCCAGAATACTGAAGGAGGCTAGAGAGGAAATTGCTGAGGCCTTGACAAAAATCTTTGGATCCTCACTGTCTTCAGGTGATGTCCCGGAGGACTGGAGAATAGCCAATCTTGTCCCTTTGTTTAAGAAGGGTAGCAAGGATAATCCAGGGAACTACAGGCCAGTGAGCCTTACGTCAGTGGTAGTGAAATTACTGGAGAGAATTCTTCGAGACAGGATCTACTCCCATTTGGAAGCAAATGGACGTATTAGTGAGAGGCAGCACAGTTTTGTGAAGGGGAGGTCGTGTCTCATTAACTTGATAGAGTTTTTCGAAGAGGTCACAAAGATGATTGATGCAGGTAGGGCAATGGATGTTGTCTATATGGACTTCAGTAAGGCCTTTGACAAGGTCCCTCATGGTAGACTAATACAAAAGGTGAAGTGGAATGAAATGAAAAGAAAATCGCTTATTGTCACAAATAGGCTTCAAATGAAGTTACTGTGAAAAGCCCCCAGTTGCCACATTCCGGCGCCTGTTCGGGGAGGCTGGTATGGGAATTGAACCATGCTGCTGGCCTGCCTTGGTCTGCTTTCAAAGCCAGAGATTTAGCCCAGTGTGCTAAACCAGCCCCTGTAAACATTGACATTCCCACACCGGGAGTCTAACCCGGGCCGCCTGGGTGAAAACCAGGAATCCTAATCGCTAGACACACGGGATCAGGGGAGAGCTGGCAAGGTGGATACAGAACTGGCTAGGTCATAGAAGGCAGAGAGTAGCAATGGAAGGGTGATTTTCTAATTGGAGGGCTGTGACTAGTGGTGTTCCGCAGGGATCAGTGCTGGGACCTTTGCTGTTCGTAGTATATATAAATGATTTGGAGGAAAATGTAACTGGTCTGATGAATAAGTTTGCGGACGACACAAAGGTTGGTGGAATTGCGGATAGCGATGAGGACTGTCAGAGGATACAGCAGGATTTAGATCGTTTGGAGGCTTGGGCGGAGAGATGGCAGATGGAGTTTAATCCGGACAAATGTGAGGGTAATGCATTTTGGAAGGTCTAATGCAGGTAGGGATATACAGTGAATGGTGGAACCCTCAAGAGTATTGGCAGTCAGAGAGATCTAGGTGTACAGGTCCACAGGTCACTGAAAGGGGCAACACAGGTGGAGAAGGTAGTCAAGACGGCATACGGCATGCTTGCCTTCATTGGCCGGGGCATTGAGTATAAGAATTGGCAAATCATGTTGCAGCTGTATAGAACCTTAGTTAGGCCACACTTGGAGTATTGTGTTCAATTTTGGTCGCCACACTACCAGAAGGACGTGGAGGCATTAGAGAGGGTGCAGAAGAGATTTACCAGGATGTTGCCTGGTATGGAGGGCATTAGCTATGAGGAGAGGTTGGATAAATGCGGTTTGTTCTCACTGGAACGACGGAAGTTGAGGGGCGACCTGATAGAGGTCTACAAAATTATGAGGGGCATAGACAGAGTGGATAGTCAGAGGCTTTTCCCCAGGGTAGAGGGGTCAATTACTAGGGGGCATCGGTTTAAGGTGCGAGGGGCAAGGTTTAGAGGAGATGTACGAGGCAAGTTTTTTACACAGTGGGTCGTGGGTGCCTGGAACTCGCTGCCGGAGGAGGTGGTGGAAGCAGGGACGATACTGACATTTAAGGGGCGTCTTGACAAATACATGAATAGGATGGGAATAGAGGGATACGGACCCAGGAAGTGTAGAAGATTGTAGTTTAGTCGGGCAGCATGGTCAGCACGGGCTTGGAGGGCCGAAGAGTACTGTTCTGTACTTTTCTTTGTTCTTTGTTCTTTAAATGTTCATCCCAGGTAATATCCTGGTGAAACACCTCTGCACCCCTTCCAGTGCAATCACATCCTTCCTATAATGTGGCGACCAGAACTGCACACAGTACTCAAGCTGTGGCCTCACCAATGTTCTATATAATTCCAACACGATTTCCTTGCTTTTGTAATCTGTGCCTCGATTGATAAAAGCAAGTCTATCATTTGCCTTTTTCACCATCCTATTAACCTGTCCTTCTGCCTTCAGAGATCTATTTACAAACACGCCAAAGTATCTTTGTTCCTCAGGGCTTCCCAAGGTGGTGCCATTCATGGAACACTTTCTTGTCAAATTTCTCCTTCCAAAGTGTAACACCTCACACTTTTCAGGATTCAATTCCATCTGCCACTTTCTGCCCATTTGACCATCCCGTCTATATCTTCCTGTAACACAAGACAATCAACCTCACTGTTAACCACCCGGCCTATCTTTGTGTCATCCACAAACTTACTAATCCTATCCCCCACATAGTCATCTATGTTGTTTATATAAATGACAAACAGTAAGGGACCCAGCACAGATCCCAGTGGTACACCACTGAACACTGGTTCCAGTCAGTAAAGAAGCCATCTATCATCACCCTCTCTTTCCTACAGCTCAGCCAGCTTTGAATTCGCCTTATCAAGTTTCCCTGTATCCCATGTGCATTTGCCTTCTTTATAAGTCTCCCATGTTGGACCTTGTCAAATGAAATCTATGTAAACTACATCAACTACACAACCCACATCTACATAAATAGTCATGCACTCGAAAAAGTCAATCAAATTTTTTCGGCATGACCTCGTTCTGACAAAGCCATGCTGACTATTCCTGCTCAAACGTTGCCTCTCCAAGTGGAGATAGATTCTCTCCATCAGAAATTTCTCCATTATTTCCCCCCCCCCCCCACTAACTTGAGACTCACTGGTCTGTAGTTTCCTGGTTTATCCCTCTAGCCTTTCTTAAATAGTGGGACCACATTCACAGTTCTCCAGTCCTCTGGCCAGAGAAAAATTAAAAATTTGGATTTGGGCACCTGCACTCTCCTTCCTTGCCTCCCACAGCAACCTGGGACCCAATGCGCCCAGACCTGAAGATTTCTCCACTTTTAAGCCTGCCAACACCTCCAATACATTGTCCCTCCCTATGACAACTTGCTCAATAACCTCACAGTCTCTCTCCCTGAGTTCCATATCTGCCTCCTCATTCTCCTGGGTGAAACAGATGTGAAGTGTTCAGTTGACACCCTACTAATGTCCTCTGGCTCCACCCACAGATTCCCCTCTTGGTCCTATAATGAGCCCTACTTTTTTCCTAGTATCCTCTTCCCATTGATATACTTATAGAATATCTTGGGATTTCCCCTACTTTTAGCAGCTGGAGATTTCTCATATCCCTTCTTTGATGTCCTTATTTCTTTCTTAAGCTCCATCCTGCACTTTCTGTACTCCACTGATGCCTCTGTTGATTTGCTCCCCTTGTACTTATTAAAGCCAATCTCTTCCTTCTCATTGTATCCTGAATATCTCTGGTCATCCATGGTTCTCTGGGCTTGTTACTCCTTCCTATTACACTAGAGGGAACAGGTTGGGCCTGTACCCTCCCCATTTCCTCTTTGAACACTCACATTTGATCTTCTACAGATCTCCCTACCGGGTAACTTGTTCCAATCTACCTTGGCCAGATCCTGCCTTATTTTACTAAAGTCTACTCTACCCCCAGTCCAAGACCTTTTTCTGCAATTTGTCTATTTCCTTGTCCATAACAAACTTACATTGCACCATGGTGTGGTCACTATTACTAAAATGCACCTCCACCATCACATCAACCACCTCCCCTGCTTCAGAGTTAGGTCCAACACTGCACAATCCATTGTTGGATCCTCCACATGTTGAGGTAAAAAGTTCTCTTGTATCTATTTTACAAAGCCTACTCCATCTAAGCCCTTAACATAATGACTATCCCATTTAATGTCGGGAAAGTTGAAATCACCCACTATTACCCTATTATTATTTTTACACACTTCTGCAAATTTCGCATATATTTGCTCCTCAATTTACTGCTGACTATCTGGGGGCCGATAATAAACACCGAGCAATGTGACTGTCCCTTTTTTATTCCTAAACTCTACCCACAAAGCTTCATCTAACACCACCCCAAGATATCGGGTGCGATTCTCCGAGCCCCGTGCCGGGCCGGAGAATCACCACAACCGCGCCACAACGCCCCGACACCGGCGCGCGATTCTCCGAGGTGCGGGGAGTCGGCGCCATCTGCGCCGGCGCGTTTGGCGCGGCGCTGGCCGCCGATTCTCTGGCCCGGATGGGCCGAGCCGATACGACAGAGTCCCGCCGGCGCCGTTCACCCCTGGTCGCTGCCGGCTGGAACTCTGCGGGAACGCTTGGGGGGGGCGGCCTGTTCTCGGGAGGGGGGGAGGGGCTCCTTCACCGGGGGGGGGGGGGCTCCAATTGGGTCTGGCCTGCGATCGGGGCCCACCGATCAGCGGGCTGGCCTCTCCCCACCCCCCCCCGGGCCTACTTCCTGGTGCAGCCGGTCCCTCAACACCGACCCCATGTTGGGTCGGGGCCGGCGAGCGTATAAAGTTCCCCGCGCATGCGCAGAATGGCGTGGCCCAACTGCGCATGCGCAGGATTGAGCTGCCCCAACTGTGCATGCGCGGGTTGGCGTGGTGCCCATTTGGCGCCGCGTAAGGAGGCTGGAGTGGCATGAACCACTCCAGCGCCATGCTTGCCCCCTGTGGGGTCCAGAATAGGTTGTGCCCGGGCCCTGTTCGCGCCGTCATGGAACGCGATGGCGTTTACGACGGCGCGAACACGGCCTCAATATCGGAGAATCGCCCCCAACATCTCTCCTTACTGCAGTAATTAACTGCTTAACTAATAGTGCAATGCTCCCCCCCTCTTTTGCCTCTTCCCCTGTCCCCCCTGAAGATTCTGTAGCCTGGAATGTTAAGCTGCCAATCCTGCCCCTCCCTCAACCACGTCTCCGAGATGACTACTATATCATAATTCCACATGCCAACCTTCGCCCTTAATTCATCAGTTTTACCTGTAATGCTCCAGGCATTAAAGTAGAAGCCATTCAACCTTGTCTTACTCTCCTGAAAACTACTACCACTGTATTCCCTCTGACTTGATTGTTTTTCTGTGATACACTGTGTCCCTATTCTGCTACAGTCTGCATCCCCTCCCCCTGCCAACTCAGTTTAAATTCCTCCCAACAGCACTAGCAAACCCACCAGCAAGGATGTTAGTCCCACTCTGATTCAGATTTAGACTGTCCCGCTTGTACAGATCCCACCTTCCCCAGAAACAGTCCTAGTGATACAGGAATCTAAAACCTTCTCTCCTGCACCAACTCTTAAACCATGCATTCATCTGCCCTATTTTCCTATTTCTATACTTGCTAACACATGGCACTGGGAATAATCCACAGGTTACAACCCGAGAGGTTATACTTTTTAGTCTACAGCCCAGCTCCCTGAATTCCTGATTCAAGACCTCATCCCTCTTTCTACCTATGTCATTGGTACCAACATGTACCATGACATATACCATGCCTTATCACCCTCCCCATTCAGGATGCCCGTTCAATTACATCCCGGACCCTGGCACAAGGGAGCCAACACACCATCCTGGAATCTTCTTCACCACCACAGAAGAGCCTATCCATATCTGTGTCCCTGACTATGGAATCCCCTATGACTATTGCTCTTCTGCACTTTGACCCTCCTTGCTGAACAACCAAGCCAGCCATGCTGTCACTGATCTGGCTGCTGCTGTTGTTTCCCCCTCAGAGGCCATTCCTCAACATTATCCAAAATGGTACACTTGTAGAGAGGGAGACAGCCACTGGGGATTCCTGCACTGACTTCCTTCCCTTTCTAGTGGTCACCCGTCTGTCTGCCTGCACCTTGGGTGTGACCATGCCTCAATAACTCCTGTCTATGATGCTTTCCACCATCTGCATGCTCTTAAGTGCATTCAACTGCAGCTCCACTCAAACCACGTGGCCTGTGAGGAGCTGCCATTGGGTACACTTCCTGCAGCTGGAGTCATCCAGAATGCTGGAAACGTCAAGGATCTCCCACATTTCACAGTTAGAGCACTGCATCCCACTGACTGACATAACTCGCACTAATTAATTAAGTCAAGATAGTTATTAAATTTAGCACTAATTAATAAATTATGTTAAAATAAATACTTATTAAATTGAAGTTAAAATTAAATATATGGTCCCTTGCACTAGAGTTTTCCAATAAATCTTAAATGCTAAATACACTAATCTCCAAATTACTCCTCTACTTAGATAATTACTGTAGTTTTTCAAATTTAGCACAGATTCCCAACCAGCCAATCATCACTTTCCTGTTTATTTTCCCCAGTCTCCGATACTCAACAGGTAAGTTGTTTATACTTACTGTTCCGAAGCTCCTCTACCCGAGGTTTGCGGAAAATCTGCTCACTGCCGACTAGTTAGATTAACTCCAATTTTCTACGGCCCCCTTTGCTTGTCTTTGTTACTATCACCTCTCTCCCATGTATCCTCAGCTGCAGCAGGGCAAGACCATCCTCTGAAGATTTGGAAGTTACAAAGCAAGGAGAAAATGATGAGAGCATCTCTTCCCGCTTTGCAGCGAATCCCTGCTCAGATTCAAATTCAAGTTTAAAACTCAAAATCTCACTCTGCCTGTAGCCTCACTCCAGATATGGTCGCTCTCCCACTGCTCGTGCGCAAAGCTCACTCCATAAATGTCCAGATTGATTGCCATAGAATGAGAAACAACAGGTTTATGCCAGGTATCCAGGAAGCTGCCATGATGCCTACATATGGGCGGCACGGTAGCACAGTGGTTAGCACTGTTGCTTCACAGCGCCAGGGACTCCGTCGGGTTTGATTCCCGGCTTGGGTCACTGTCTGTGCAGAGTCTTTATGTTCTCCCCGTGTTTGCGTGGGTTTCCTCCGGGTGCTCCAGTTTCTCCCCAAAAGTCCTGAAACACGTGCTTGTTAGGTGAATTGGAAATTCTGAAGTCTCCCTCTGTGTACCCGAACAGGCAACTAGGGGATTTTCACAATAACTTCATTGCAGTGTTAATGTAAGTTTACTTACGACACTAATAAAAATGATTATGATCCTCTCCTCTCAGGGCACTGCCGAAGATGGCAGCAGTTCTTTCACTCTGCCAGTCACCTTCGCATCGGAGGACACCGCAATGACTGAGGGCGCTGGAGATTCTAACCTGACCACCATCAACCAGGCAACAGATGCCAAAGTTATCAAGGCTGATGGGGCAACAGAATTAGCAGCCTGCCTTCAATCCAGCTCGGACTAATACAGGCACAAAGATTAAAAGCAGATAAAAATAAACAGATACTTCAAGATGAGATTTCAAATCAATCTTTGGGAGATATTTCAGGCCCGTTGCTTGAGTTCATTTCTTTCTTAAGTGAAGTAGGTTAGATTAGCCGTTGCTATGGCTACTGCAGTCAGTCTTTGGCTCTTGAAGCAAGAGAGAGAGTGTGGTGAACATATTGCATTAACCATTCACCATGTATGTAACTATCACGCTGTTGCCCATGTGGGCTCCACCTATGGACCATTGCAAGATATTACCTGGAATGTATCATGTTGGTGCCTTTGTGGGCTCCGCCCCTGGCTCCGCCCCTTGAGGGGAGGTATAAAGAGCAGTAGCCCTGTAGGCGGCTCTCACTAGCAGAGCAGTCCCAGGCAGGCAATGTTCTAGTCAATTAAAGCCACAGTTTACATCGACTCTGCTTTATTACACTGAGATGTGTGGCCTCCTACAGCAGCTGATGAAATGGCTACTGTACGGGGAGCACACACATTTATACTCCGCCTACTGGGTGGAGCCAGCAGGCAAGGATCTACCCCCATACCTGTAGTACTGGGGCCTTACCGTATACCAGCATCCTCTATATACAATATCTACATCAGTGGTGACTACCACACTGCACAACCAGACTAGCCATCCTCGGCTACATCGTGGAAAACGGAGTTCTAGGACCCAACCCCGACTGTATGCGCCCCCTCCTGCAACTCCCCCTTCCCCACTGCCCCAAGGCCCTGAAAAGGTGCCTCGGGTTCTTTTCCTACTACGCCCAGTGGTCCCCAACTATGTGGACAAAGCCCGCCCACTAATCAATGCCACCATTTTCCCACTGGCTGCTGAGGCCCGCCAGGCCTTCAGCTGCATCAAGGCGGATATTTCCAAAGCCGCGATGCGCACGTTGGACGAGTCCATCCCCTTCCAGGTCGAGCGCGACACATCAGAGGTCGCCCTCACCGCCACCCTTAACCATGCGGGCAGGCCAGTAGCATTTTTTTCACATACCCTCAACTCCTCCGAAATTCGACACACCTCGTTCGAAAAAGAAACCCAAGCCATCGTGGAAGCTGTGCGGCACTGGAGGCACTACTTTGCTGGTAGGAGATTTACGTTTGTCACCGACCAACAATCTGTAGCCTTCATGTTTGATAATACGCAGCGGGGCAAGATCAAGAATGATAAGATCTTGAGGTGGAGGATCGAACTCTCCACCTATAATTACGATATAGTGTATCGTCTTGGGAAGCTCAATGAGACCCCAGATGCCCTGTCCCGCGGCACATGCACCAGCGCACAAGATGACCGACACCGGGCTATCCATGATGACCTCTGCCACCCGGGGGTCACCCGGCTTCTCCACTACATCAAGGCCCGCAACCTGCCCTACTCCACCGAGGAGTTCAGGGCCATGACCAGGGACTGCCAGATCTGCACGGAGTGTAAGCCGCACTTCTATCGACCGGATAAGGCCCACCTGGTAAAGGCATCCCGGCCCTTTGAACATCTCAGTATCGATTTCAAAGGGCCCCTCCCCTCTACCAACCGCAACACGTATTTCCTCAACGTTGTTGACGAGTTCTCCCGCTTCCCCTTTGCAATCCCCTGCCCCGACATGACCACGGCCACCGTCATTAAAGCCCTACATAGTGTCTTCACCCTGTTTGGTTTCCCCACGTAGTTTCACAGTGACCGGGGCTCGCCGTTCATGAGCGACGAACTGCGTCAGTACCTGCTCGGTAAGGGCATCGCCTCGAGCAGGACGACCAGTTATAACCCCCGGGGAAACGGGCAGGTGGAGAGGGAGAATGCGACGGTCTGGAAAGCTGTCCTCCTGGCCCTACGGTCTCGGAATCTCCCAGTTTCCCACTGGCAGGAGGTCCTCCCCGACGCGCTCCACTCCATTAGGTCCCTCCTTTGCACGGCCACAAACGAGACCCCTCATGAACGCCTGTTTGTTTTCCCTAGGAAATCCACCTCCGGGGTCTCGCTTCTGTCCTGGCTGAAGATACCGGGGCCCGTACTCCGCAAACATGTAAGGAGCCATAATTCTGACCCCCTGGTCGAGAGGCTCCAGCTCCTTCACACCAACCCCCAGTACGCATACATAGAACACCCCGATGGCCGACAGGATACGGTTTCCCTCCGGGACCTGGCATCCGCAGGTTCCACTACCACCGCTACCCCAACTTACCCCACCCAATCTACACTAACCAGTGCCCCTGCCCCTACATCCCTACATGGCACCCGCACCCCCCCCCCCCCACTCTCCATTCCCCCTTCACCGACCCACAGGAACGAAGCTCCAGAAAACACGCTCCCGGAGTCCTTGTTTGTGCCCACACTGACGACTTCACTACCCATGCCCGCACGGATGAGTTCGACACCCGGGCCAGCTGCAATGCCAGAGCTTCGGCGATCACAGCACACGATCCGGGCGCCGGACAGGCTGAACTTGTGAACCCTTCACCCTGCTGGACTTCAATTTTTTTTAACAGGAGTGAATGTGGTGAACGTATTGCATTAACCATTCACCATGTATGTCACTGTATCACTCTGTTGTCCATGTGGGCTCCACCTACGGACCATTGTAAGATATTACCTGGAGTGTATCATGTTGGTGCCTTTGTGTGCTCCGACCCTGGCTCCACCTCTTGAGGGGAGGTATAAAGAGCAGTAGC
Organism: Scyliorhinus canicula; assembly: GCF_902713615.1. NCBI lineage: Eukaryota > Metazoa > Chordata > Chondrichthyes > Carcharhiniformes > Scyliorhinidae > Scyliorhinus > Scyliorhinus canicula. Next base: position 64,097,397 of record NC_052151.1, on the reverse strand, counting down.
CCTGTAGGCGGCTCTCAGTAGCAGGGCAGTCACAGGCAGGCACTGGTCGATTAAAGCCACAGTTTACATCCACTCTCTGTTTCATGTGAATTGATGGTCGCATCAGAGAGGTTTTCCTATTCCTCACTTATTCTGTGGTTATGGCACTGGAGGTTGCTTTGACTTTTTGAGCAAAAACAACAGTTGATTTCTTAAAAGAAAGACCTTGCTCTTTGTCCCCCCTTGGGCAAGAATCCTTTCTGAAATTGTTTCTCGAATTCACACAAATGGCTTTTCGCAGCCTGTCTTTATACATTTCCAAAACCTAAAATGGTTGCTATCTCCTGGACAAAAATGCCAAATTACCTTCCAAATAAGGCAAACGATAATCCCATTTTGCAGTCTAAAGTTTCCTTACCAGTTGCAATGTTCAAAAGGCACCAAGGGTTTCACACCTTCAGGGAATGCCATTATTTCCAGGAGGCTCATTGAATTTCTGGGTATGTCTCTCTGCAATCCATTTAAACCTTTCTGGAAGCTTGACTACATTGCAGATGATGACCTTTGGCAGCCATTTTGAAGGCTCCATGTGTCCATTTAAGAAAGGAAGATTAGCTTTCTTCTGATATCTGTGGTGATATGATCTGCATACCTGTCTGCCATTGGGCCAGAACATCGGCTTACCATTGGCCCTGGTCGGTCATGTGCCTCTCGACCGATTGGCCGAGAGGCTGAGTTAACCACGCCTCTATTAACGAGGTATAAATCGTCAGACGCCTGACGATCGTCCTTTCCATTGTAGACGATCGCAGAGCTGTGTTCTAGTCAATTAAAGCCAGACTTTGGTAAATCACTCGCCTCGCGTACAATTGATGGTACATCAATATCCATAACTACAGAGTAAATGAAAAAAAAACTGTTTTTCATCGACGTGTACTTTAAGTTTCTAAAGTTTTTGTAGTTTTTAAAACAGTCCAAAATAAGTGTTTAAATAAAATATTTTAAAAAGATCAAATAATATACTTCTCAAAAATCATAAATACATGCATTTATTAATTGACTTCCATTTAAAGCTTAATTAAAATTTTTATTTGCTGACCTCCACTGCATCCAATAGTTTGGACTTGAGTGTGATATTTTTGTCATGCTGTGAACTGAATTTCAAATGTGCAGTTTGAGCAAATGTCTTAGGTTGCATGCAGTCATCTATATTGAGAGGATATGTTTCTTTTGCTCCCTGCAGTTTCTTCTGGAAATATTTAAAAATTATTTGAAGGAGAGCCAGAAGACAAATGTAAAAAGTTTGATTCAGGGAGGCTGGAACTGCGTGGGACTCAGCTGCATTCATATTATGGAACTTTTGCAGTATTTGATGAATGTTTTAAAAACTTAAGAAAGTGTATTAAGCTGAGGAAGAGAGGGAAAGATCGAGTGCTGTATTTTTAAAGTGGGTTCAAGAACCCGACTCTTGGATAAACCCTCGGTCCCAAATCCGTGTATCATATGTTGCTTGAAGCTATTTTTAAATGGAAATGCTCCAATTTAGCAGAAGGCCAGCTCGGCTTGAAGAATGCGAGTGACAAAGACAGGCAGCAGCCATGGTGGGGCTTGCCATTACCTTGTCAAAGGGAGCAGGCAGCACCTCGGAAGGCCAGCAGTGTTAATGTGGAGGAAAGTAGCCATGCGGTCTATATGAAGGTAATGTGCAAGATGCTCTCTGAACTGACACTTTTCAGCAATTAGAAAGGAACTTTCAAATTAAAGTGCACAAGACCATCCAGGTTCACCAAATTCTGCCTCAGTGCTCCATGGCCCCTCACAGGAGCCAAAGACGCTGTTAATTGGAGTCAAGCAGGTTCCCTGTTTCCTGTTTCCTGTTCCCCACCTCCAGTGCATTGAAAATTGTAGAGTGTCCTGGAGGTGTCGGATTCCAGAGATGATCTCTGGGACCATGATTTTTAAATCATTCCCTGCTGTGTCTGAATTGCTAATTCTGTTGTCAATTTCAATGTTTTTAACCTTTTTGTAATCTGGCCAGGGTGTGTGAGAAAGGGATGAGAGAATGAATGTATGCATCTGTCATCAGTTCTAAATTTCACCCCTTGTTTCCATTCACAGCTACTGAAATCCTCATCCAAGCTTTTATCGCCTCCCTGGTTAACAAGGCTCTTCGGTTCGACTCTCTATCTTCTACCCTCTGTAAATCTGAACTTGTCCAAAATAGTGCTGCCCAAATTCTGACTCACGCCAAGTCCCATTCATAAATCACCCTTGTGCCCCTCGACTAGTAACCCCTCAATTCTCATCCCAGCATTTAAATCTCTCCATGGCCTCACTCTTTGATCTCTATGATCTCCTTCCGGCCCTACAACCTTCTGAAAATTCTGCCTTCCCCCAGCCCTGTCCTTTTGTGCTACCCCAATGACCTACGCCCCCAAATTGGTGACCTTGACTTGGCTCTAACCTCTGGAGTTGCCTCGCTAAGACTGTCTACCTCCTCTTGTTCAGAGACACCTTAAAACTTACCTCTTTGAGCAAGCTTCGTTTACCTGTCTTAATATTGTTTTATGCGATGTGTTGTCAAAATTGATCTGATTCCATAAAACACTTTGAGACTAACGTCCCCTCTGAGCTGTGTGAGTGCACAGCTGCACCGCAATTAGGAATGCGCTGGAAGTATTGCTCAGGGCGTTGTTGACGATGTGGGAGTGATATTTCGATTTTCATAAAAGAATGCCGGATGACCTTATCAACTAACTGATTAACGGGCAGCACGGTGGCCTAGTGGTTAGCACAACCGCCTCACGGCGTTGAGGTCCCAGGTTCGATCCCGGCTCTGGGTCACTGTCCGTGTGGAGTTTGCACGTTCTCCCCGTGTATGCGTGGGTTTCGCCCCCACAACCCAAAAATGTGCTGAGTAGGTGGATTGGCCACGCTAAATTGCCCCTTAATTGGAAAAAATAATTGGGTAATCTAAATTTATAAAAAAAAAACTAACTGATTAACTCATCTAACATGAGTTAACAGTTAGAAATGGCCAACAATAGTTGCTTATACATGTGAGACAAAGCTTTTACTTTTAACAGGGAGAAAGAGAACACAAACTAAGGAAATGGCAGTCAGGTAGAACATAGACTCTCCCTTCATCACAATCGCAGTTACTTCAAAAAAAAGATGGAACACATTCTCTGAAAGTTCACATTATGAGAGATTGACTAGTAATATATTCGATACATGGAGTACTGGTTACTTTTAAACTGTTTTTTAAATTAATTCCGATGGAAAATCATATAATAAACCATTAGGGGCTGATTTAGCATAAAGCTAAATCGCTGGCTTTGAAAGCAGACCAAGGCAGACCAGCAGCACGGTTCAATTCCCATACCAGCCTCTCCGAACAGGCGCCGGAATGTGGCGACTCGGGGCTTTTCACAGTAACTTCATTTGAAGCTGACTTGTGACAAAAAGCGATTTTCATTTCATTTCATTTTGGGCTGGTTCTCCGCTGGCGGGATTCTCCATTGTGGCAGCAGAGCACCCACGCATGGGGATTTCCTGACAGCGTGAGGCTGCCCACAATGGGAAACCCCACTGGCCGCTGACAGGGTGGAGAATCTCGCTGCCGGCGGAGGCGCGCTGCCCCAGAACACTGGTGTGGCGGGACAGAGAATCCCATCCTTTCCTTTTATTGTAACTAGCTGTGATACATCGAAGTGCTGTGATTGTATTTGTAGGGCAGGATTCTCCTCTTCACGATACCTGAAGCTCGAACCGCGGTTGAACGGGGAGTCGGACATTAAGCAAATATTGAACTTTGCGCTGAAGCCAATTCTGGCGCCATGCCCCATTACCTCACTGGTGGTGCCATGACTGCTGCAGGTGGGGGGGGGGGGGGGGGGGGGGGGGGGGGGGCAAGAGGATAAGGAAGCTTTTCAAAACTCTCCAAAATTGTCACACTTATTTGGGGGATGGTTGCCTCGGTCGGGGGTGGGGGTTGGAGTAGCAGGAGGTGACTTAGTGTCACGATTGGGGTGGCCTTGCTCAGACCACCATTGCTGCAGTATATGTTTTAAATGCATCCCTTTGGTGCTAGTTACAGCCCCTGGTTGTTCACTCTGCTGACTGCTCACTGTTTCCTGCAATTGTTCAGAGAGCCTCTGGGCATCTGGGAAGCCACCCTGGACATCCTTATGGAAACCTTCAGATCCCAGCGGTATCATCAACAGGCTGGGAATGGTCAAGTTCAATCAGTGGCACACCACTTGCTGGCACACCAGGGGCGGGATTCTCTCACCCCAGGCGGGTTCAGAGAATTGGCAATCGCGCCTTTTTTTTACGCGACGCCGGTCCGACGCCGTTCCGCCATTGTCTCAACCAGCAAGAGAAGTTCAGCGATACTTCGGGCTCCGGTTGGTTCTGCGGGCCGGATGGGTCTCGCCGACGACGTTCTAATCTGCAAATAAAAATTGTCAGCCAGTCGTGCTGGCTGGCGATGTGGGAGCGGAGGTGAGCGGCTGGCGTGTGGGGGTACCTGAGTCTGTCGGGATGGGCGTGGCCAGGGCTGGGGGTGAGGGGGCGAGGGGTAGAAGGCCTCCATGTTCAGGGGGGGGGTGTGGCGGGACGTGGGGACGACATGCAAGCCGGCCTGGAACGGCCAGCCATGGCAGAGCGGTGCCAAAGCCACGGCCGCCATTACGGCGGCCAGGCTGATGGGCACCGACCCCGGGTGCTGGCTACCCGCAAGCCTCCTGGCCATGCCCATGGTTGCCGGACACCCCAGGGCTGGACCTCCCAGCTGATGGCGACCACTGGCGGGAAGGTCCAGGGCTGCACCCATGGTAGCCCCCCGTTAGGGTATAGCCATCCAACGATGGCGCTATCAGGAGGGTCGGGCAATAGTGGTCGGAGCACGGAGGGTGTGGGCAGGGGTCTGGCTGCATGCGTGGCTGTGGCGCAATCAGCAAACTGGGGCAGACATGTAGCCCATGGCACCTGGCTGTAGAGGGGGTCATGCGCCAAATCTGAACATGTTGTATAACCTCCACCCTCAGGGTGTGGGAGATAGCAGTCACGCAAAGTCCATGTCCTCATCAGAGCCAAAGTTATTGGTCTCCTGCGTCGATCCTTGACCCGATGGTGCTTGTCTCACCTCCATCTGAGGGTCACTGTCCGGTCTGTCTGTCAACTGTGTCTCCGTCCTCTGTGTGTCACAGTCTGGGCTGTCATGTGCATCTGTGTCCAGCGTCTCCATGTCCTGGGTGTCGGTTCTCTGTGTGTCCGTGTCCTGGGTGTGGGTTCCCTGTGCGTCCGTGTCCTGGGTGACCGTTCTCTGTGTGTCCGTGTCCTGGGTGTCGGTTCTCTGTGTGCCCGTGTCCTGGGTGTTGGTTCCCTGTGCGCCCGTGTCCTGGGTGACCGTTCTCTGTGTGTCTGTGTCCTGGGTGTCGGTTCTCTGTGTGTCTGTGTCCTGGGTGTCGGTTCTCTGTGTGTCCGTGTCCTGGGTGTCGGTTCTCTGTGTGTCCGTGTCCTGGATGTCCGTTCTCTGTGTGTCCGTGTCCTGGGTGTCGGTTCTCTGTGTGTCCGTGTCCTGGGTGTCGGTTCTCTGTGTGTCCGTGTCCTGGGTGTCGGTTCTCTGTGAACCAGTGTCCTGGGTGTCGGTTCTCTGTGTGCCCGTGTCCTGGGTGTCGGTTCTCTGTGTGTCCGTGTCCTGGGTGTCGGTTCTCTGTGTGTCCGTGTCCTGGGTGTTGGTTCCCTGTGCGTCCCTGTCCTGGGTGACCGTTCTCTGTGTGTCCGTGTCCTGGGTGACCGTTCTCTGTGTGTCCGTGTCCTGGGTGACCGTTCTCTGTGTGTCCGTGTCCTGGGTGACCGTTCTCTGTGTGTCCGTGTCCTGGGTGACCGTTCTCTGTGTGTCCGTGTCCTTGGTGTCCGTTCTCTGTGTGTCCGTGTCCTGGATGTCTGTTCTCTGTGTGTCCGTGTCCTGGATGTCAGTTCTCTGTGTGTCCGTGTCCTGGATGTCCGTTCTCTGTGTGTCCGTGTCCTGGGTGTCGGTTCTCTGTGTGTCCGTGTCCTGGGTGACCGTTCTCTGTGTGTCCGTGTCCTTATTCTGGGTGGTCTTATTCTGGGGGGGGGGTGGACAAAAGCATCAGAGTTAGGTGTCCGCCGCATGCCACACAGATCTTAGCTTGATGATGGCATGGGAGCACTGGGCACCCGACCAAAGCGGCTCTCAGGGGTGTGTGCAACCCATGCGTGTCATGTGGTTTTCTCCTGGGGGGTTGGGGAGGGAGGCGGTTACTTTCACAAGCGGGTGGTAGGGGATGGGTGGTGCCAGGGGCACGTCCCGGTGTACTCACCCTGGCTGACCTCATAAGGGCATGCATCTTTTTCCGGCACTGTTCGCCGGTCCATGGGGTGTGCCCCACCGAGCTTACTGCATTGCCCATGTCTTCTCTTTTCCCCGCTGTAGAGAATGAGTTTCGGAGTAACATAGAACATACAGTGCAGAAGGAGGCCATTTGGCCCATCAAGTCTGCACCGACCCACTTAAGCCCTCACTTGCACCCTATCCCCGTAACTCAACAACCCTTCCCAACCTTTTGGGCACTAAGGGCAATTTATCACGGCCAATCCACCTAACCTGCACGTCTTTGGACTGTGGGAGGAAACCGGAGCACCCGGAGGAAACCCACGCAGACACGGGGAGAACGTGCAGACTCCGCACAGGCAGTGACCCAGCGGGGAATCGAACCTGGGACCCTCGCGCTGTGAAGCCCCAGTGCTATCCACTTGTGCTACCGTGCTGCCCCATTGAGCCAGCTATGCTTGCTATCTACCTGGCTGCTGTTGCAAACACACTTGATGACCGGCGGGCTACCCCATGGGATGGAGGTGAGGCCAGAGTGAGCTGTGGAGGCTCCACAGTCACCTATCACTTCCAGTCCTGGAGGCCCGCTCTTGTATGAGCCATGGTCTTGATGTCCTCAATCATGGAGCACTGAAACTGGCACACGTACCTCAGTGAGTGAGACATGTCCCTCACTGCCTCGGTCATGTCGCTCTGGCACTGTGCGATGGCCTCCTGAGACTGTGCCATGTTCCTCTGCACCTCCGGTGTGTCCCTCTGTGACTGGCCAAGATCAGTCAGCGTCCGGGCAATGCTATCGATGCCCTCAACCATGGCCTTTTGGGACTGGGCCATGCTCTGGAGTGCCGCAGCAATGTCCACGTGGGTCTGAACGTATCTGCCTGTGACTGAGCTCCCCTGTCCTGTGCCTCAGCCACCGACCACTCAGATTGCCCCAAGCCTTAAACATCTTGACCCATGTTCAGACTTCTTGCCACAAGGCTTCCACTGCGGAAGCCACCCATTCAGTGTTGACCTGGGTGTCGGCAAAATCTCCTGTGCCTGAAGGTGATTGGATTCCTCCAGCTGCACCTGCAGACGCAGACACCCCCTCTGGTAAATCCTGGCTCCGTGTCTGCATCTCTACTAGTGATGGGATCATACCTTCCAGAAGCACGACATGCGTCTGGACTACAGCCCCCTCAGCAGTCCCTACTTCCACCTGATGTGCTGCAGCGGAAGGTGATCCAGGAGCCTCATTATTAAAATGCCCCACTGAGTCTCTGCGATGGTGGAGGGTGCAGCTGATGAGAAGTTGGTGTCCCACCCGGACTGGCACTTTGGGATGTGCTGGGGATTTGGCTGAGGGACAGTTACCTTGGACAGCCTGGCTAATGGTGGTCCTGCAAGACAAAAGACATGGTGAGACCTTGGGGAGGAGTGGGTCTGTGGGAGAGAGGTGACCCGCTTGCTATAGGAACATCATTTTGCATTGGGATCTCAATTGATTGCCACATGCCGATCTCCGCTTCTGAGACTGGCTTTTCCTCAGCCTGCCCGCTAGCTCCATCACCCTCTGCTCTGCAGGGACCTGCACTCGCAGGTCTGGGATGCTCCTCCGATTTTCTGATGCTCCGTGGGATTATGGGCTACCTTGTCCTGGGAGACACATAAAGGAAATGGTGAGGATCATGGAGGCGTTCCATTGGGTGTCTGTAGCTGGTAGCATGTGTGTACAAGGCACTGGGCCAAAGAGGACAATATAGGTGTTGGGCTTTGGTGCAGGGTGGGATGTGAGGGAGATGCAGGCAGGTGGCTTTTGGATGTCTGCTAGTGGACTGGGAATGTAAGGTTAGAAGTGAGGGATAGGAGTGATGCCAGGGGCACACCTCAGCTGCCCTAAGGAGGCCATTCATTTTTTGGAATCGCTGGATCCCAGTCTTCCACTGCCATCTCCTCCCAGGCTCTGTAAACAATGGCAGGCTTGTGTCTCCTGCACACTCTGGGAAAGAAGGTGTTCCTCCTCTCCTCCACTGCACTCATCATTCGATCAAGCTCTGACTCCGTGAATCTCGGCACTGGTCTTGGAGCTATCTACTTGGCTGGAATGAGAGTGTGTGGGGTGTGGGGTGCTTGTAAGTAGCTCCAGCTTGTCAGGCTCTCCAGCACCAATTCCGGCCCCAGCGAATCAGACGCCAGCGAGAATGGGAATTGCTCTGAATTCATATGGGACCATTTGCATGTCCTGACTCGCTTCCCAAATAGCGCCCCCAACAGGAGCAAGAGCTGCACGCAATGCAGTTCGTGCATTTGAACTGTGGCATTGTACCCAGGGTGGGTGGGGGGGAGGATTTGTTTATTTTTGTTTGCTGTTGATTTCTGTTCACTTTGTAGTTTGAATGTATAGTTTTATAACATCTGTCACCCTGCGTGTGGGATGTAGGCATTGAGGGTGTTAAAACATTTGTTGGGTATGGTGGGGAGCACAAGGGCGTGAGGGAGGCGATGTGGGGGTGAAGGGGTTTGGGGGGTGAGGTGGAAGCAGGGTGGGTCAGGGGGGTAGTATGTGGGTCCTTTTTGTAAATAGAGGTTGTTTTCAGCCTCAGGTGGGGTTGGGTTTTTTTCTTTGCTTTTTGTGTGGGTTGGGATAGCGAGCCTGGGGCGGTGGGTCTTTCTTTGTTTGGGATTGGGGAAAGGATGAGGGGGAGGGATGGGTTGCGGACGTCAAAGGATTCTTTCTGGAGTGATTGGGTGGCGGGGGAGAGAGGGATGGCAGCAGCCATCTTGGGTGGGCTTGGGTGGTGGGTGAGGTATGGACTTCGAGGAGTCACTAGGATTCAGGTATTATGGGCAACACGGCAGCACAGTGGTTAGCACTGTAGCTTCATAGCGCCGGGGTCCCGGGTTCATTTCCTGACTTTGGTCACTGTCCGTGTGGAATCTACAACCTTGTCTCCGTGTCTACATGGGTTTCCTCCAGTTTCCTCCCAAAAACCCCGAAAGGTAATTTGAGACATTCTGAATTCTCCCTCAGTGTGGCTCAACAGGCACCGGAATATGGCGACTAGGGACTTTTCACCGTAACTTCATTGCAGTGCTCCCGGAGTAAAAAGGAAGGTCGTCTCGTGCCCGTTGATCTTCACCGTCGTCATCGCGGTCACGAAGTTGTGGGGCCGAGACTGATCCAGGGTGATAGAGGCGAGCTGCTGCTGGGAGGTCCCGGGCTGATCAGCGGTGGCGGAGGTATCGGCAGGCGATGAACGGCCAGACGAGCAGGGGTCCTGAGGCGCCGTCCAAAATGGCGCCGAAGATGGCAGTGCCCACGGGCCGCACGTGGCTTGTGGTGGGGAAAATGGCGGCGCCTTTGGGTTGCACGTGGTGGGTGTAGGAATGCTGGGCCTGGAAAGAGCAGCAACTGACCGGGCCTGGCAAACAGAAGCGAAGTGTCCTTTCTTCCCACACCCATTGCAGGTTGCGCTCCACGCCGGGCAGCGCTGCCTGGGGTGTTTGTTTTTCCCGCAAAAGTAACACTTGGGGCCCCCCCCAGAGATGGCTGGCTACCGCGCGGCGCAGGCTTCCGGTAAGCTGGAGTCGGCAGCTGGTTTTGCCCATGATGCCCACGAGGGTGCCGCACAGTCGGGGGGTGTAGACCTAACGTTACAGGAGGCCACTTCTAATGAATTAGCGAGCTGCCTAGTTCCCGCAAGATCGAGCGTACCCTTCCAGTAGCCGGTGGCGGACATGCGCAGACTTCATGCCCGTGACGTAAGCGTCTCCAATTAAAAGTTCAATGTGCTGGACTGCCGAAACTGCAGTCACAGTTCCTCCCCAGGATGTGCAGGGCACGCCAGAAATCATCTAGCGACTCCCCGGGGAGTTGCTGCCTCGTGGCCAGGTGATGCCTGGCGTACACTTGATTGACTGGTCAAACGTAATGTCCCTTCAGGAGCTCCATCGCTTCAGAGTAGGTGGGCGCAACCCGGATGAGAGGAAAAATGTCAGGGCTCACCCGTGAATAGAGGACTTGGAGCTTCTGCGATTCCGAGGGATCCTCAGCGGATGTTCGGAGGAAGCTTTCGAAGCAGGCTAGCCAGTGGTCAACAACGGATGTAGCGTTGGCTGCTTGAAGGCTCAGCTGCAGGCGATCAGGCTTGATGCGAGGATCCATCGTTTAAAAAAATCTTGCTCAGTAAATTGATGCACTATCAATTACCACAAAGCCGAGAGTAGTGGAATAATCGAGGCTTTATTGAGCAAAGACGTTGTGCCTCCTGTAGCTGGAACCAGAATGGCTGCAGCATCGGAGAGCACACACTTTTCTAAGCAGCCTGCTAGGCAGAGCCAGCAGGCAGGGCTTCACCGTTGTACCCTTAATATACAGGCAGTGCCGTAATACATATAATATGCCATTAGTGGTGACTACCACAAAGACATCAACATCGAGTGATCGCAGCCTGCCAGCCTCCTTCACTAAGTGCAGATAAAACCCAAAGCTCAGCTGTGAGTTGGAGTCATATTTTCTTGAGTAATAGAATTGTGAATAAAATTGCGTTAAACTGTGAACCTGTTTTGTCCTTTGTTCATCTCGCAAATTAGGGCACGTGGGTAAAACGTTTGAGTAAGTAAACTGGTCGAAGGTATCGGAGGTTTTAAAGGTACAACAATTATTATTATTATAGCTGATCAGGGTGGGAGGGGTGTCTGGAGCCTCCCCCCCCCCGACCAGGCTGCTCTCATGAAATGTGAGGGGACTGAATGTGCTGTTCAAACAGTTTTGGGTGTTTACCCATTGCAGACTGGTCTTTCTGCAGGAGACTTACCTGAGGGTTAAGGATCAAACACGTTTGAGGTAAGGGTTGGTGTGCTAAGTGTTCATTCGGAGTTTATACAGAGTATATATTTATACTCTGCCTACTGGGCGGAGCCAGCAGGCAGGGATCTACCCCCGTACCTGAAGTACAGGGGCCTTAGGCCTTACCGTAAAGCACCTATAACAACATCCTCTATACAATAAATATATTAGTGGTGACTACCACACCCAGCTGGATAGGTCGTGCCCCAAATCCCTGAAGGTGCCAGGGGTGGCGAAGGAGTTACTTCAGTTCATGGAGCGGATGGCGTGTGCATCTGTGGAGGTTTGGGCAGAAGGAATTTCCCTTTTTTTTGCACGTGCACCGAAGGTACTCCCAAATCGATTTTTTGTTATAATAAGGTGTTGCTTCCAGGGGTGCTGGAATCAGAATACTTGCCAATTGTTATATTGGATCATGTGCCACATTTTGTGGATCTGTGCCTGGAGAAGGGGAGCACCCAGCCATTACCGAGGAGGCTGAATCTGGCACCTTTGGCAGATGAGGGGGCATGCGAGAGGATTGGGGTGGCTATCGGCACATATATCGAGTTAGATAAAACCCAGGAAGTCTTCAACTCCATGCTCTGTGAGGCATTGAAGGCGGTAATTGGGGAAAGTTAATCTCGATCAAGGCACAGAGAGAGAAGGTGGAGAGAATGGAAAGGCAGAGGTTGGTGGAGGTCTTTTCTGTCGTGGATCGCCAGTACCCAGCTGCCCCAGGGGAGTTAGTGAAGGAGAGGAAGAACTCCAGATGGAGTATGAACTGATGTCGATGGGGAAGGTGGGTGGTCAGGTGCGCCGGGTACAGGGGGCATTTTATGAACATGGAGAGAAGGCCAGTAGGTTGCTGACACACCAGCTGAGATGGCAAGTGGTCTCGAGAGAGATGAGGCAAAAAAGGACCCTGGGGGCAGGGTGGTCTCAGGTGAATGGGATGTTCGAGGCTTCCCACGGGGGCTGCACAGGTCGGAGCCCCCTCTGGGGTGGGGGGGAGTGGGGGGGGGGGGGGGGCTCAGAGGTGATGAGGTGCATTGGTTCAATGCAGTCTGGGCAGGCTCCAGGTCAGACGTATACCCAGCAGAATTTTATTAAAGGTTTGTGATGGAGTTGGGGCCTCATACAATGGAAATGTTAAATAACTCGTTAGCCAGGGGTGAACTCCCGCCAATGTTGGCACAAGCTTCAATTTCGCTCATTTTGAAAAGGACAAGGCTGCAGGAGTGTGGTTCTTATCGACCAATATCATTGTTGAACGTGGATGCGAAGTTGTTGGCTATGGTGTTGGTAACACGCCTAAAGGATTGTGTGCCCGGGGTGATAGCTGAGGAGCAGAGGGGGTTCGTGAAGGGGAGACAGTTACCGTCCAATATTAGGCGGTTATTGAATGTGGTGATGATGCCCCCATTGGGTCAGGAGGTGATAATATCCACAGATGCAGAGAAGGCTTGATTGGGTTGAGTGGGAGTATCTTTTCGAGGTATTGCAGCTCTTTGGTTTTGGATCGGGGGTTTATTGGTTGGATTAGGTTGTTGTATGGGGTTCCCATGGTGAATGTTCCCACCAACGCAACACGTTTGGGGTGCTTTTGTTTACACAGGGGAACAAGGCAAGTTTTCCCACTTTGCTCATTGCTTTTTGCATTGGTGATTGAACTGTTGGCGATGGTGCTTAGGGCATCAACTGAGCAGAGGGGAATCGAGAGGGAGGTATGGAACATCGAGTGTCCCAATATGCGTATGACTTGCTGTTATATATGACTGACCCGATCTCTAGTACAAGTAGGATTATGGAGATGCTAATTAATTTTGGCTCATTCGCAGGGTATAAATTAAATGTGTGGAAATGTAAGGTGTTACCAGTAAGTTACCAGGTACAAGGAAGGGGACTGGAGAAGTTGCCGTTTTGGTTCGTTAGGTCGAGTTTTCTGGGAATATGGGTGGCACATAGCTGCGCTCCGTAGCACAAGTTGAATGCGGCCAACTTGGTAGAAGGGGTGAAGGAGGATTTAAAGAGGTGGGATGTTCTTCCGGTATCGCTGGCAGGGTGGTTCGAAACCATGAAAATGACGATTCTTCCAAAGTTTTTATTTATTTTCTGGGATCTTCTTATTTTCCTGCATAAATCTTTTTTGTGAGGGTAAATAGGATGATTTTGGCCTTTATTTGGACAGGCTAGGGGCCACGGATTCGGAGCATTTCTACAGATGGACCGGCGTTCGGGGAGGGTGGGTCGCCGTTGCTGAATTTTAAAAAGTAAATTTAGAGTACCCAATTCTTTGTTTCCAATTATGGGGCAATTTAGTGTGGCCAATCCACCTATCCTGCACATCTTTTTGGGTTCTGGGGGTGAGACCCAGGCAGACACGGGGAGAATGTGCAAACTCCACATGGGCAGTTACCCGGAGCCGGGATTGAACCCGGGTTCGCATCGCCGTGAGGCAGCAGGGCTAACCACGGCGCCACCGTGCTGCCCTGGCGTTGCCATATTTGATGAATTTTTTTGGGGGGGCAAATGTGGAGAAGGTTCGGAGATTGGTCGTGGAGGAAGGGTCAGTCTGGGGGCGGATGGAGGAGGCTTTGTGTGTAGGGATACGTCTGAGGCACTGCCGATGGCTCCACTTCCGTTCTTGTCTGCCAATACTCTACGAGTCTGGTAGTGGTTACTTCATTAAAAATGTGGAATCAGTTAACGCAACATTTTAAGCTGGAGGGCATGAGACCCCAATTTGTGGAATTCATAGATTTATTCAAGCAGAATTGGATTTAACATACAGGGGTCAGGATTCTCTCAGCCCAGGCCGGGTCGGAGAACCACTGGACGGGATTCGCACGACGCCACCCTGACACTGGTCCGCCAATTCTCCGCTCTACGCGGCCCCCCCGGCGATTCTCCGCCCGGGATGGGCTGAGTGGCTGCCCAAAAAAGCACGAGTCCCGCCAGTGCCGTTCACATCTGGTCTTACCTGGTGGGACCTCGGCATCCATCCGGTCTGGGGGGGCCTTGTGGGGGTGGGGGGGGGGGTGCGGTGGGGGTCTGACCCCGGGGGCCCTCCATCGTGGCCTAGCCCGCGATCGGGGCCTACCGATCGGCAGGCCAGCCTCTCGTGGTGGGGGCCTCTTTTGCTCTGCGCGGCCCCTGTTGCCCTACGCCATGTTGCGTCGGGGCCAGCGTGGAGGAGGAGGCTACCGCACATGCGCGTATTTCCGCCGGTTGCAGCACACATGCTCAGACCCGCGGTGCCCATTTGATGCCAGTATCGGCAGCTGGAGCAGCGAGGGTCACTCCAGTGCCGTGCTGGACTCCTGTAGGGCAGAGGATCGCTACACATAGCAGTCCGATGGCACCGTCGTTAAACTCTCCAGATTTAACGCTGGCGTCAACACTCTGCCTTCAGATGGGAGAATCCCGCACAAGGTTTGGGAATGGGACGGGATAGAGAGGTTTAGGAACTTGTTCATGGAAGGTAGATTGGCAGAGTTGGGCAACTGATAGAGAAGTTTCTGCTGCCAAGGGGGAATGGATTTCAGTACTTGCAGATTAGAATTTTATGAAGCGGGTGCTGGCAACATTACCATTCATTGTTCGATAGTGTCTGAGGATGAGATGGAAGAAGGCTAGATCTCTGATACCCATGCGCAGTTAATGAAGAGGGAGAAAGCTTTGATGGAGGAGTTAAGGAGGAAGTTGGAGGAGGAGTTGGGTGGTACATTTAAGGGGAGTGGTTTGGAGTGAGGCTTTGGGTAGGATAAATGCAACCTCCTCATTTGCGAGATTGAGTTTAATTCGATTTAAAGTGGTGCATCGAGCACATTTGAGAAAGACGCGTCTGAGTGAGTTTTTCCGGAGGTGGAGGACAGATGTGAGCGGTGTTTAAGGGGGCCGGAAAACAAGCACCCATGTTCGGGTCCTGTCTGAAATTGGCGAGATTTTGGAAGTCCTTTTCGGAGACAATGGCCAAGATTTTGGGGTGCAGGTGGCCCCCAGGGTGATATTTGGGGTATCGGAAAATCCGCGAGTGCAGGAGGGGAGAGAGGCAGACGTGTTGGCCTTTCCTCCCTGATAGCCTGGAGGAGGATCCTGTTAAGGTGGCAGGCACTGGAGTCACCAAGGCCAGTGGGATGGGTGAATGATCTGGCAGAGTTTTACATTTGGTGAAGATAACGTTTGCCATTAGGGGGTCGGAGGTGGGGTTCTACTTGAGGTGGAGACTGTGCATCTCCTTCTTTAAGAGTTGGTAACCGTCAATGGGTATGGTGGGGTTGGGGGTTTGATTTGTTTCATATTATAGCTATAAGGCGGTGCACATGTAAGATGATATGACTGAGGGGGTGTTTGTAATGAGAAATAAATATTGTTGGATGGAATGTTGTGTTTTGTATATCTAATGAAAATGTCCCGAATAAAAATATAAATAAAAAGAAAACGATGCCATTCAGAGTAGATTATTAACGGAAGGAAATCTAAGACTGAAAACTGCATCAGGTATTGCCGTTTCAATGCAACACATGGCGAAGGAACCTTCTCAGCTTGGAGCAAACACAAGGATTCTTAAACTGGCTGCCGCCCAGAAGAAGTTTACCCAACAACAGGTGTGTCATCGCTGTGCAAAAATGAACCATTCACCGGCTGACTGCTGTAGCAAGGAGCAAGGACAGCCAATGTTAAAATTGTGGCAGAACTGGCCAGACAGCAAGAGTTTGCTGGAGTAAAATAACTTCTCCGTGCAAGAACACTTAAAGGAAGATACAGAACTCATTTGAAGGAAGAAACAATTGAATTCAACCAAGAAAATTTGCTATGTGGAATAAAAGAACAACTACCACAGTGGAGCTGCAGCACTTCATTCTGATGAAGAATTGAAGCTGAGTGTGCTCTCAATCCAGGGTGGTTCACTGAATGGATAACCTATCAAAATGGAGGTCGATAAGATGGCTGCCGGCTCCCTAATTCCTAAGACCATCTCTGTACAGGAACTTAATCACCTGTCTTTGAAGCCAGCTGATCTGATCTTGAGGACCTACACTGAGGTAATAGTGCTTCTGAGAGGTTACATCACAGTCAAGGTTGACAATGGTGAGCTAAATGGACCCATGTGGTCCAAGGAGGTTTTTCAGCTCTCTTTGGCCGCTCTTGGCCGGAAAGGATTAAACTGAACTGGAGCACAGTAAACAGCTTTGTTGATGCAAAGTAGGACTTACAGACCATCATGGAATAATACAGCAGTGTTTTTGAAGACACACTGGGGTCCCTGAACGAAGTACAAGTATCCCTTGAAGATTAAGGAAAATAGCCAGTTTAAATGTCTCAAGGCTAGAGCAGTGACCTATGCTACACATCCAAAAGTCGAATCTGAACTACTGAGACTGGTGGAAACAGGAGTATTAGAACTTGGCACGAGTTTCAAAGTGTTGGTGCAGACCCGATGGGCCCAATGGCCTCATTCTGCACTGTAGGGATTCGATGATTCCAACTCTGTTGGAGTGGAGCAGAGTCGGACATTCCACCTCTTCATGGCACGAGCTTGATGTATGGTAAGTTTAAATGTGCAGTCTCAATGTGAGTGAATGGGTGAATGGAGGGATGGATGAATGGGTAGAGGATCCCAGTGGTGAATGTTTAGTTAGAATGCTTTGGCTAATTGCTGAAAATTATGCATTAATTATTACAATGAATACTCAGTCAGAATGACACTGGATTGCTTTGTAACTATCCCATTTCAGCAAAACAACACGAGGGCTTTGTGGAAAGTTATGATTTTCTCGGTGAAGGTTCAATTAAAAAAAATCCAGAGTTTCACTAGAAGGCAACAAACACCTTTGAAGTTTACACTGGAATTTCTGTTTATTTATTTTTTCTCCTTACAATGACAGCGGTTGAGATAAACAGTTGAAGTATAAATAAAAGAAGCATCTGGTTTAGCCGGATTAGTTGTAGGCCCTGGATTAGCCACAATTTTAGCTAAGTAACATACATAACATTACAAGTGCATGAGAATGTCCAGCTGTAGTATTCTGCTGAAGATATGCCCCGAACTGATGGGGGGAAGATTTTTTGTAATTGATGGTAATATCAAGGTTGCTTATTATTCATATTCTCAGTATTTGCTCTTCATAGACGGAGGCTGACGTTGGAATCGGGAAATGTGTTTGGGCGGCGAATCGGTTTTGACGGCAAAATCCTGGCGGAGACCGGTTTCACGCCAAATCACAATTCTCCGGTGCTTCGATAGTGGCATCAATGCGTTCCGCACGGCACGTACAGTAAACTCCCGCAGCAGATCATTAGCGGGCCTGACTCGGTATTCTCTGGGGCCTCTGTGATTCGCCGCCTCCACCAGGGCGAATTCTCGAAGGCGTGGTTCACACTTGTGCTTTTAAATATCGTGAAAACGGCGCTGCTGAGGGAGAGAGAGGGAGTAGGGAAAGTGTCTAACATAGCAATAGTTTGCCGACAGCTGTGCCGCTGGCTAGGGGTGGCTACTGCCAGGGTCGGGGGGGGGGGTGAGGGGGTGACCAGGAGGTGTGCTATGGGGTCAGGGAAGATTGGCATGAAGCATCATTGCCGCAGCCTGCAAGGCAGCTATGCAGCTGCGCCCGCCGCTGACTGCCCACTGTGAACTTAGGGCCATAGGTCATATGGGTGTCGCCCCAGGTCACCCCCCCCCCCCCCCCCCCCCCCCCCCCCCCAGGTGCCCTCTGTTCCCAGCCGACCCATCAGAGGGACGTGCATGCTCCAGCGCAACCAGCGCCATCTTGTTAGCTGTGATGAGTCTGTGTGGGGAGTGAAGTGTGTATCTGCGGATGCAGCTTGTCAGCCTCCCACGTGTCAATCACAGACCCGGTGAATCCCCTGCCATTTTCATTGGAATCGATTGAGTTCCACGTGGCACCGGTGCTAGCCCCTCCACGGTCGTTGAAATGGTCCAGGTTCGGCGCCAGTTTTGCTGTTGCGGAAGTCGACGAATCCTGTCTCGGCGTCTCAAGAATGAAGAATCCCGCTGCATGCTTTTTAAATGTGATTTTAAAGTTTCTGACCTGAGGGAGAAAATCAGAGAAGAAGCCACGCGCCCCTGCACTGAAAGTGGAGGATGGGAAGAATTGAAGAGCATCATTGTCGGTTATGGTCAAAACTAGTCCTGTGATGTGTACTGAGTGCAAGCAGTCATTGCTGAACTAACTTTATTTACACATCGGCAACTGAGAGGGCAGCAGAGAGGGCAGCATAACTGAATGCTCCACACTTTCCCCCACCTTAAAAACTCATACATCAAAATGTGAAATGATACATGTACGTGATTTCCCTGAACACAATATGAACATCAACATTACCTGACGTTTTAGCAGGTTGGGTTGTTGATGTCCCGTGAATTACCACGAGACGAGAATGGTGGAACAATAGAGGCTTTATTGCCAAGATGTTGTGCCTCCTGCAGCTGGAACCAGAATGGGAGCAGCGCAGGAGAGCATACACTTTTATATGCTGCCAGCTGGGAGGAGCCATCAGGCTGGGATTTACCGTTGTACCTGTAATATATGGGCAGTGCCGTAATACATGCAATATATCACGAGTGGTGTTTACCACAGTTGCATAGTTGTTTTACTGTCATCACAAACAAACCATATATGACCGATCCTTCCATAGCAATTTACAAGTTTAAAAAATGCTCTGTACCCTCAGCATTTTCTCCAACACAGAGAAGGGGAAGCACCCCCTCTGTGTTGTTCAGAGGGCCCACCCGGGGAACTGTCAGGGGGAAGTGCCAACCTGTGCCAAGAGGCAGTGCCAGGAGCAGGGCCGCTGCCCCAGCATGACCCTCTCCCCCAGGGGCTAAACTTGGCTTAGCACCCCGATGGGTTCCCCTCAACCGATTGCCGATCTTATATAGCTGTTGTGAACCTTGCCAACGTATAAATATTAAATGAGGGGGGGTCATGTTGCTGGGAAGCCATTTAATTAGACACAAATTGATCAAAATGTATAGAAATGAGATTTTGCCCTTTCCGGGCAGAACCTGGCTAGGAAAATTGGAATACGAGGCCTCGCCGGCGAGAATCTAGTTTCCTGACTCTTGCAGGATTTTGCGCCCACGTCACCGTTTGCGTCATGTTTGTAAAGTCTCCGCCATGATGTGAAGCAAAAGTATAATTTGTGCAGAGCACTATCTGCAAATAAACCAGAAAGGTTTTTACGAATAATAGTCTATGGCAGCATTACTGGGGTAACAGGGGAGCCCTGAAGAAACCTCATCAAGGTCCCAAACACAAAACGAAACATAACTGTACCTTCTTAAGCCATTTTCTTCCCTCAAGGACAGTTTTTTCTCTGTTATTACGACCAATGGTATATTATTTAGATGTACTATCGTATTCCACCTTAACCACCATGTCTCAGTGCAATTGCAGGACATTTTGAAGGGAGAGGGCAAACAGCCAGTTGTCGTGGTACACATTGGTGCACACGACATAGGCTAAAAAAAAGCATGAGGTCCAAAAAGCTGAATATAGGGAGCTCGGAAGCAAGTTGAAAAGTAGGACTTCAAAAGTAGTCATCTCAGGATTATTACCAGTGTCACGTGCTTATCAGAGTAAAAACAGCAGGATATATAGGATGAATACATGACTGAAAAGATAGTGTGAGGGGGAGGGTTTCAAATTCCTGTGGCATTGGGACCGGTTCTGGGGGAGGTGGAACAGTACAAACTGGATGGGTTGTATCTCGGCAGGACCGGAACTGATGTCCTTAGTGGGGGTACTTGCTAGATTGGCTGGGGAGAGTTTAAACTAATGTAGCAGGGGGCTGGGAACTTATATAAGGACTCAGAACAGGAGGAATCAAGAACAAGAGAAAAAGGCAGGAACGAGAACAGGAAAAGTGATAGGCAGATAAATGAAGGGCCAGAATCAGATAAGGACTCAGTATAAAATAGTGGTAATGGAACTCGGAACATTCTGAAAGGAGAGGGCGAACAGCCAGTTGTTGTGGTACACATTGGTGCACACGACAAAGGCTAAAAAAAAGCATGAGGTCCTAAAAGCTAAATATAGGGACAGGCACATTAACAGGTTTTATACTTGGATGCTCAGAGAATTCAAAACAAAATGGATGAATTAGTTGTGCAGATAGATGTAAAGAGATATGATATAATTGGGATTACAGAGACATGGCTCTAAGGTGACCAATAAAGGTATCTATGATGGTATGAGGAATAAGTTGGCTATGATGGACTGGGAAATATAATTTTTTAATATATATTTAGAGTACCCTATTCATTTCTTCCAATTAAGGGGCAATTTAGCATGGTCAATCCACCTAGCTTGCACATATTTGGGTTGTGGGGGCGAAACCCACGCAAACACGGGGAGAATGTGCAAACTCCTCACGGACAGTGACCCAGAATCGAACTTGGGGCCTTGGCGCCGTGAGGCAGCAGGGCTAATCCACTGCAGCACGTGCTGCCTGACTGGAAAATATTATTGAAGGAAAGGACAGTGGACAGGCAATGGCAGGCATTCAAGGAACAAATAGGTGAACTCCAAAAGTTGTTCATTCCTATTTGGCACAAAAATGAAAAGGAAACTGTGGCCAATCCATGGCCTACAAGGGAAATTAGAGATTGTAGTAGATTCAAAGAATAGGCATACAAATTGGCAAGGTAAAGCAATAGGCCTAAGGATTGGGGGCAGTTTAAAATTCAGAAAAGGCAGACCAAGGGATTGATTAAGAAGGGGAAAATAGAGAATGAAAGTAAGCTAGCGGGGAACATAGAAACTGACTAAAAGTTTCTGTAGATATGTAAAAAGAAAAAGATTGATAAAAACAGTCAGTAAAGTGGGAATTCATGACGGGGAACAAAGAAATGGTTGGGTAACTAAATTTGTCTTCACAAAGGAAGACATGCATAATTTAAAATACACTGTTGGGATTCTAAGTACAGCAGCCTGTAAAGAAGGCAAATGGTATGTTGGCCTTCATTGTGAGAGGATTTGAGTATCAGAATAGGGATGTTTTACTGCAATTGTATAAGGCATTGGTGAGGTCACAGCTGGAGTATTGTGTGCAGTTTTGGTGTCCTTATCTGAGGAAGGCTGCACCTGTATCGATGTTGAAAGTAAATTGTGACACTGACTTTTGTTTCTACTGTGGGTGTTGGAATTTTGTATATTCAGGTCTATTACTCACATTTTCCATATGTGGGGTGGGATTCTCTCAGCCCGGGGCCGGAGCATCCCTGCGACCAGCGCGAATCGCACCATGCTGCCCCAACGCCAGCACACAATTCTCCGCAGAGTTGAGAATCAGCGCCATTGGCGCTGGCATGGATGACGCGGCGCCGGTCGTGGGCTGCTCTACGCGGCTGGCCCGCCGATTCTCGGCCCGGGATGGGCTGAGTGGCCGGCGTGAAAACGGCGAGTCCCGCCGGCGCCGTCCACACCTGCTCTCAGCCGGCAGGATCTCGGCGTGGAAGGGTCGGGGGCGGCCTGTGGGTGGGGAGGGGGGTCCGACCCTGGGGGGCGCTTCCGATGTGGCCTGGCCTGCGATCGGGGCCCACCGATTAGTAACCGGCCTCTCTAGCTGGGGGCCTCCTTTCCTACACGCCGGCCCCTGTTGTCCTGTGCCATGTTGCATCGGGGCTGGCGCATTGATGGAAGCCACTGCGCATGTGCGCGTCGGCACCGGCGCCACTGCGCATGTGCGTATCCCGCGGAGCCCAGTTCGCGCCGGGATCAGCAACTGGAGCGGAGTTAACTGCTCCAGTGCCGTGCTGGCCCCCTGTAGGGGCCAGAATTAGTTGTGAGGTTGGCCCGTTCATGCCGTTGTAAAATGCGACGACGTTTACAATGGCATGGAAACTCTGCCGCAGGTTAAGAGAAATCCACCCGTTATTTTTCTTATTCTCTGACTGAGTATGACTGATCTTCCTGCTCGAATAAGATCAATTTCTGATTCCATATCATGTGCATTTGAGCACTTACAAGCCCCTGAACTAGCTTGAGATCTACCATAAACGCAACCTGGTGCATGGCTGAGATCTGGAGCTTTACCGTGTCTTAGCGCATTACTGTTTTCTCTACTCTGCATGCCATTTTGATATGATTGGATTGGATTGGATTGGATTTGTTTATTGTCACGTGTACCGAGGTACAGTGAAAAGTATTTTTCTGCAAGCAGCTCAACAGATCATTCAGTACATTGGAAGAAGGGGAATTGAACAGAATTCAAGAAAGTACATGAGAATACATAATAGGGCTACACAATATATACAATGTAACTACATAAGCATTGGCATCGGATGAAGCAGACAGGGTGTAGTATTAATGAGGACAGTCCATAAAAGGGTCGTTTAGGAGTCTGGTGACAGTGGGGAAGAAGCTGTTTTTGAGTCTGTTCGTCCGTGTTCTCAGATTTCTGAATCTCCTGCCCGATGGAAGAAGTTGGAAAAGTGAGTAAGCCGGGTGGGAGGGATCCTTGATTATGCTGCCTGCTTTCCCCCGGCAGCGGGAGGTGTAGATGGAATCGATGGATGGGAGGCAGGTTCGTGTGATGGACTGGGCGGTATTCACGACTCTCTGAAGTTCCTTGCGGTCCTGGGCCGAGCAGTTGCCATACCAGGCTGTGATGCAGCCCGAGAGGATGCTCTCTATAGTGCATCTGTAAAAGTTGGTAAGGGTTAATGTGGACATGCCAAATTTCCTTAGTTTCCTGAGGAAGTAAAGGCGCTGTTGTGCTTTCTTGGTGATAGCGTCGACATGAGTGGACCAGGATAGATTTTTGGTGATGTGCACCCCTAGGAATTTGAAGCTGCTCACCATCTCTACCTCAGCTCCGTTGATGCTGACAGGGGTGTGTACAGTACTATGCTTCCTGAAGTCGATGACCAGCTC
This sequence comes from Scyliorhinus canicula, assembly GCF_902713615.1. Lineage (NCBI taxonomy): Eukaryota > Metazoa > Chordata > Chondrichthyes > Carcharhiniformes > Scyliorhinidae > Scyliorhinus > Scyliorhinus canicula. Next base: position 64,074,344 of record NC_052151.1, on the reverse strand, counting down.
TTTAGTTTTGCTGGCATTAAGGGAGAGATTGTTGTCATTGCACCACTCCACTAGGTTCTCTAACTCCCTCCTGTATTCAGACTCGTCGTTGTTCGAGATCCGGCCCACTATGGTCGTATCGTCAGCAAACTTGTAGATGGAGTTGGAACCAAGTTTTGCCATGCAGTCGTGTGTGTACAGGGAGTAGAGTAGGGGGCTAAGTACGCAGCCTTGCGGGGCACCGGTGTTGAGGACTATTGTGGAGGAGGTGTTGGTGTTCATTCTTACTGACTGTGGTCTGTTGGTCAGAAAGTCAAGGATCCAGTTGCAGAGTGGAGAGCCAAGTCCTAAGTTTTGGAGCTTTGATATGAGCTTGGCTGGGATTATGGTGTTGAAGGCGGAGCTGTAGTCAATAAATAGCAGTCTGATGTAGGAGTCCTTGTTTTCGAGATGCTCTAGGGATGAGTGTAAGGCCAGGGAAATGGCATCTGATGTGGACCGGTTGCGACGGTATGCGAATTGAAGTGGGTCAAGGCATTCCGGGAGTATGGAGGTGATGCGCTTCATGATCAGCCTCTCAAAGCACTTCATTACAACTGACGTCAGGGCCACCGGGCGGTAGTCATTGAGGCACGTTGCCTGGTTCTTCTTTGGTACCGGTATGATGGTGGTCTTCTTGAAGCAGGTGGGGACCTCGGAGTGGAGTAGGGATAGGTTAAAGATGTCTGTGAAAACCTCTGCCAGCTGGTCCGCGCAGGTTCTGAGTGCACGACCAGGGATCCCGTCCGGGCCCATCGCCTTCCGTGGGTTCACTTTCAGGAAGGCCGATCTGACTTCGGAAACTGTGATGGTGGGTATGGGTGAATTATGGGTTGCTGGGGCACTCGATAGCGGGTTGTTGGTTACCTGCTCAAACCGAGCATAGAATGACCAAACTTTCCCACCGGCAGAGCACTTTGACTCGAAAAGAGGGCATTTAAAATGGCTGGTGGCTATCATGGTAATGGTAACATCTAAATTTCTGACTCTTAGAGATTGTGAATGTTGCAGCTATCCAGTCCTAGACCTTGCTGAAATCTGGTGGGCCCACTGCCAGCTCAGGAAAAGAACTCCCTTGCAATTTGCAACTATCTTTTCCCGCCATTTCCAAGCCTCAGGTCTTCTTCAGGGGCTGCTGGCTTTGAAAGTAGACCAAGCAGGCCAGCAGCACAGTTCGATTCCCGTAACAGCCTCCCCGAACAGGTGCCGGAATGTGGCGACTAGGGGCTTTTCACAGTAACTTCATTTGAAGCCTACTCGTGACAATAAGCGATTTTCATTTTTCTTTTACGAAGGCTTATTGCCATTGTTCAAAAGCTTGGCCTGGATTTTATTGTTCTTCAGATCGCTTGCGAAAATGCCTCTAAGGTTACTTTCTAGGTTTGCGTCATACCTACAGCGGTGAGAGAAGTTTGTTAATTCAAAAATGTAATCCAGTCTTAATTGACAACTTTTTCCTTTGACTTTTTCATTGAAGTGCTTTTCATTCTTTGTCATGCCATGGTAGGAGTCCAGAATCTCATTCATATCATCAGGTATAGAACAAACACTGACTGGACACGACCTGAAAAGAATCCGGCCCCATCAAATCTTCTCCTATTTTATTTACTTCAGCCAAATATGAAATCTTCATTCATAATTACACCAGTCCTCTTTGTTAGGGTTCCATTTTCGATACGTCTTCAGTCCATTTCTCACATTTATGGACCATGCTGACTCACTGCATCGCTGAATACAATCTTTCAAATTGCTCAAACATCCTGAAAATCAGCTTTAGGAGTTTCAGAAAATGTGTCACAATGTTCTTTAGTCCTTAATTTCTCACAAAAAAATGTAAAGGAAAATTCTATCTCAGCCTTGGTGTAATCTTTCGGTTGTACATTGCACTAAGACAAACATATTCTCAACTGCGAGCAGCCATCATTGAACTAACTGTATTTACACCTCCCCAGCAGAGAGGGCAGCAGAGAGGGCAGTAGAACAACAAGCTCACATACTACATCCTAGATGTGGGTTTGACTGGCTGTCAACTAAGCTTGTGCCTTTTTATTAACCTTTTTTTTTATTAATTTCAGGTGAAATGCCAAGACAAGTTAGTGCCAAAGTTGAAAAGAGAGGAAGTTTGATGAGATAAGAAGGCAATAGTTTAAGCAATACCATCACTAATGATCATTAAAGGCCTGTCAATTGTCAGAGAAAGAAAAGACTTGGGGCTGGGGGGTTAAGTGTGAACGTAAGAAGAGTGCATGGTGCAGCGGGAGCTGAAAGATTTCAAAAATGGAATTTTAGGAAGAAATGCTTTTGCAGAAATCATCTCATCTGGAACTGATTTAATTTTCATCAAAGTACAATCATAAATTTTCTGAAGTTTTTTTGCCTTCTTTAATATTGGTTTTACAGTTTTATGTTTGTGTAGCCTTGGGAGTTCCAGTTGTGACATACTTCTTCAATTTGATTGGAAATTTCAGTGAAGTCAATTCTAAACTCGCACAGACGTTCGAACGTTGCTGCAAATGGGTCATTTGAACTCATTTGCATCTGATTAACGGCTGGATGCGCAATTCTCCAGGCCGCGTGATGCTTCAGCTCTCTTGGCCAGCACCAGCGCAGAGAAAGAGTGATTCTACTCCGGCGGGAAAACTTAGACTCCCGAAAGGAGAATTCCGCTCATCATCTTCTGGTCTGAGCTCGCACCTTTCTCTAGGTTCTCTCTTATGTTCTTTTATAGTCTCCCCTTGTCCATAAGGCCCACTTGCTGCTCTCTCAACCTCATTCCCACCAAACTGCTAACTACCCAGCTTCCCTTTTAGGCCCCTGTATTAGTTAATATTATTCCATCTCCTGAGGTATAGTTCTCCTCCCCTTCAACTCCCTCCTATGTCCAATGTCCATTTCATCTCCAAAGTCTTTGACCTTGTTGCTTCAAAATCAGCGCCAATCTTTCATGAAACTTCATGTCTGAATCTCTCCAATCAGGACCTTCTCCACCAGTCAATGCACTGAAATCACCCTTATCAAAGTCACTATGATGTGGAGATGCCGGCATTGGACTGGGGTGGGCACAGTAAGAAGTCTTACAACACCAGGTTAAAGTCCAATAAGTTTGTTTCGAATCACTAGATTTCGGAGCGCAGCTCCTTCCTCAGGTGAATATTTTGAAGAAGGAGCTGCGCTTCGAAAGCTAGTGATTCGAAAGTCACTTTGACCATGGCAAACTATCCTGCCTCATCCTCTGTGCCTGTCTATGGATTTTGACATGGATGACCACATCATCCTTCTCCAAAGATTTGTTTCTGTCATCCCCCTGGTTGGGATTGCTGTCACCCAGTTCCATTCCTTGACAGTTGTGCGTAATGGCTCTTCTTCTTGAACCTGAACAATTACCTCTGGAATCCCCCAGAGATCTATAATTTGCCCCTTTCTAATTCTCATCTATGTGCTACCCCTTGGTGACATCATCCAAAAATGCAAATAGTTGAAACATGACACCAAGCTCCTGGTTGCCTGATATTTTAATTCTTCAACCTAGTCCCACTCTGATCAGTCAGAACCAGGTCAAGAGTTCAGTTCAGTCCTTGGGGTCTGATGCTCAATCATTGACTCCAGAAGCGAGATTGGATGACAATTGAAGGCTTTATTGGACTAGATGTTTCCCCCAGGTACAGAATGCAGCAGCTAGGGAGACACAGACTCTTATACTCCGCCTTACTGGGCGGAACCAGCAGACAGGCTTCACCAATGCTCTTACTGTCTCAGGTACCTCCCACACCAATGATATTACAGCATCAACCTAGGTAACGTAGTACCTCTAATACCGACTACCACAGGATCAAAACGCCAACTCACACTGATCTCTCTGTCCTCAGCCACCCCTACCGTTCCAGTGAAAATAAAAGTTAATTTGGGACCATGCTGCCTCACTGCTCCAGGGTCCCAGGTTCAATTTTGGCCTTGGGTTACTGTGTGTGTGGAGTTTGCACTTTCTCCCCGTGTCTGCGTGGGTTTTCTTCGGGTGCTCTGGTTTCCTCCCACATTCCAAAGATGTGCAGGTTAGGTGGATTGGCCATTATAAATTGCCCCTTAGTGTTTCTGGTAGGCTATATTAGGGGTATCGCGAGGTGGGATGTACCTTATACTGTAGTATGAGTGGTAGAACCTGTCTGCTGGTTCTGCCCAGCAGGCGGAGCATAAGAGTCTGTGTTTCACCAACAGCAGTCATTCTGTACCGGAGCTGCTGGGGTAATTACTTGTTCATTAAAGCCTTCAATTGGACTAAAATATTGTTCAGTAGTGATTGATCGTGCATCAGTGTCCAAAAAGGTGGGGTTACTGGGTTATGGGAAAGGGTGGAGGTGAGTGCTAACCTTTCCAAGAGCCGGTGTAAACTTGATGGGCCAAATGATCTCCTTCTGCACTGTAAATTCTATGACTCTATGACTCGCACTTTATACCCTTCCAGATTCAACACTGAGTTCAACAATTTTGGATCATGACCTCTGCCCTCAGGTTTTTGAATGGCAACTGCCGGTGATGATTCAGCTTCTTCCCATTCACACCTCCTCCAGGCCCATCTTTCGTTTCTTTACTATTTCCTGTTACTATCTCCCTTTGTCGTGCACCATCATCCATTTCATCATTAAGTCTCTCCTGCTTTACCCACTATCACTGACCTTTCCTTTAATTTTCCTCTTCCCCCACTTCCCCTGACTCTACGCTTGCTTGAGGTCTGGTGCATCAAGAGTTCGGATGCTGCCAGACCAGCTGAGTATTTCCAGCATCCTCTGTTTTTATTTCAGATTCGCAGCATCTGCGGTTTTTCATTTTTATAATTATTGAGTAACTCAATGCTGATTTTTAAAAGATTTTGGAATCAGAGACTAGCCAAGGTGCAGAAAATACTTTAATCAAAGTTTACACAGATGCATTTTTGTATGTTGAATATTCTTATTGATCTGCCTGTTGTTCCTATTTGTCACACCATACATCAATGATAATTTGTGTAAAATGTGACAGGAAAGCGACATTAGCAATCATTTCCGATGGATCCACTATTTGGAAGTAAGATTTGACGATAATTTAGTTCAGCATTTTTAAATATAATTTTTTAACTTTCACATGAACCTTTGCCAAGTAGACACGTTACACGGTAGCATGGTGGTTAGCACAATTGCTTCACAGATCCAGCGTCCCAGGTTTGATTCCCGGCTTAGTTCACTGTCTGTGCGGAGTCTGCGCGTTCTCCCCGTGTGTGTGGGTGTGTGTGGGGTTCCTCGGGGCACTCCGGTTTCCTCCCACAGTGCAGGTTAGGTGGATTGGCAATGCTAAATTGCCCTGAGTGTCCAAAATTGCCCTTAGTGTTGGGTGGGGTTACTGGGTTATGGGGATAGGGTGGATGTGTGGGGTTGGTCGGGTGATCTTTCAAAGAGCCGGTGCAGACTTGATGGGCCGAATGGCCTCCTTCTGCACTGTAAATCCTATGATTGTATATTCTTTTTAAGCCCTGATGAAGAGTTCCAAAGCAGTATAATTAGACCGATGCTGGTTAACCTTAAAGTAATGAATTTAAGAGAACACCACTGCCCTTATTTGCTTGGCCCCGAGACGTCTGTTACCTGCTCATTTTATAATTTACATCTGTATGACTCTTTTGAACTTAATAACTTTCCTCAGGATGACTCTGATCACAATATGGTTATTTTTCATGACTAAAAAGTATAACTTGTGCCATCGCGAATTGGGGTGAAACTGGTCTTCAGCAATCAAGCACAGCTGGTGATAGAGAATTATCAGCCCCTTTCACACTGTGGCTCACTGCCTTCATTACTAACAAAACCAGCATTAGGATAGCATTCGGCTGCCGAGTCGCTGTTGGCTGTTTTACACTAACACCAAACAAAAATGTCACCACAGTGTTTTCAATTAAACTGTAGCCATAGCGTTTCTGACTTTGAATACTTTCTGAGTTCACAAGTACCTCATACAATTTGAGTCTTTATACTAATTATGGATTCCCAGAGCGCCTTCACTCGTAGAAATCATGTGTTTTCCGCAGATAAGCGAGAATCTGTGTTGCTGACAGCTATGCATATCAAGGGATCTGGTCACTCACATTTGCCACATTCTGCACGATTTGGTGTGATGGGGACTGGGAGGGCACCCATTTCCAGTGGCAGTGAAAGAAACTACTGCATTCAACATCTACGGCAATGGTTCCTTCCAGGGCTCTGTTGCAGACCTCTGTGGGATCTCCAAAGCATCCACCCATAAATTCATCCAGGATGTCTCAGGCGTCGTTTTTGACCACAATTTTGTGAACTTCAACAGAGATCAAAACAGGAAGGAAGCGCACTGGCCTTTGATGAGATTTCTGGATTTCCAGAGGTGAAGATTGCCATCGACTGCACCCATGTGGCTATAAAATCTCTCTTGCAACAAGCAGACAAGTACGTCAACCACAAAGGTTTCCACTCACTCAATGTACAGCAATGTGTGTGACCATAACAAATGTATCATGCAGGTTTGTGCCAGATATTCAGGAAGCGTACATGACTCATACATCCTGAGTCGGTTGCAGATCCCCAACACTTTTGACAGACCGCACAGAATCGAGGGTTGGCAAGAGCTACCTGCAGATGATCTGGCTGATGATGCCTGTACAGCACCATCAGACTTCTGATTTTGGTGGAACACACCATAGGGATACTGAAAATGCTGCTCCAATGTCAGGACAGATCTGGCAGTGCACTCCAGTAGACTGCCCAGAGGGTGGAGAGCTTCATCATGGCTTGCTGCATGCTCCACAACCTGACTCTACAAAGGGATTATGACTTGCCTGATGACAAGATTGATAAGTTGCACATCTCCTCCAATGAAGAGGATGTCAAATGTGACGATGGTGCTGAGCTCCTAGAAGCTGAGGAGGCAGGTGAAGAGGTCATTGCACTGGCTAGAGGAGGCAGGCATGCTCATGAAGTCCTCATGGTAGGAGGAGGACGAGGAGATGAAGTGAGGATACTCCAGGTTAAGTCTTCTCCATCATGGGCCAACATTTAAAAAATAAATTTAAGTACCCAATTATTATTTTTCCCAATTAAGGGGCAGTTTAGCGTGGCCAATCCACCTGCACACCTTTGGGTTGTGGGGGTGAAACCCATAGGGAGAACGTACAAACTCCACATGGAAAGTGACTGGTATTCGAACCTGGGTCCTCAGCGCCACAGTCCCAGTGCTAACCACTGAGCTACATGCCGCCCCTCATGGGCCAACATGAATATTATCACTGCTGCTCATTTAATTTCAGGCATGAACTCCCAGATAATGCTGCATCATTGCGCGGTTTGCTCACTATTGTCCTGATGCTTTGAAGGATGAGGATGACTCGAGGATGTGCATCCATGCTGAGATGAAGCGCAACCTGGAGGAGGGTGTTCCAGCATCAAGCATCAAACATCAGATAGTGCTGCCTTCTCACACGTTTATCTAGCACCACGATAAGATAAATGAACAGATGATCTTTGTAAGTGATAAAGATTGAGGGATAAATATAAGGGAACTTTCCTGGTTCTTTAAATTAGTACTATGGGATAATCGATTGTCACACAAGAGGGAAACTAGGATATTGGTTTAATATCATATCTGAATGCCTGAACACGGTGCCAAATAGTCCTATTGTGAACTCTTCCTTTCCACCCATTATTTTTTCACATATAGTTTCCACTTTCTTAAAAATATATCCATTATGTTACTCTACTTATTCTCCAGCACTTCCTTTGTACAGAACCATCTCCTTCACTCAAACGCTGCACAGGATATTCCAGTACAAACTCCTTCTCTGACCATCACTACCATGTCACTGCCTTCAGAATATCTACGCAAACACCCTGAGAAGTAGGGTTTAAAACAATTCTGCATCACCGACATTGGCTAAGCAACACAAGCTACTGTTATTGTAGGAGACGGTACCCCAAACAAGCAGGAGTGGATAATGAGTTGAACAGGTGAGTTCACCTCAAATCCTTCTGAAATTCAGGGACTAAAACTGAAGAAGCTAGAAACACTAATCCACTACCTTCCTCCAGTCATTTTGCATGTGCCAGGAAGTATGCAGGGTTGTGCTGCCATTTCCCACATCTGCAGACGTACATCGCAAAACAATGTTCAAAGGGGTACAAAAGTCTTCTGGATCCCCAGAAGCTTGTCACAGATACTCAGCCTTTAGCCTCCTTACATGTTATGCCCAACCCTTACTGGGTTGCTGGTTGAACACATTGACATGCTGGAAAGGTAAAGCACTTTAATGGGAATCTTAAATTCAGGTGACTTCAACCTTTACAAAGTAAAGTACTTTGTGACAGGAGTTGCAGCCAGTGTACAGAGATCCCCCCTGGAGTCTGCTGGGAGGCCATTGGGATTTACCCGGCAGTCTCACCACGTGGCACAGTGCCTTGTTTTGTTATGCTCTAGACGTAGCATAAGCTGCTTCCTTGATGTGCACTCTGACAAAGGAAGGTTCAGACTTGGAGATAGCTTTGACACATTTATTAAACTGTTAACGATTCTCCTACTTGGATTCGACTCTCCTGTTAATCCTGCTATAGCTACTCAGACTGACAAACCAGTCTGCTACAATCCACGTGGTGGGTGTGATGTGTTTCAATCAACCCTGTGTACTCACTAAGTGTCTCCACTGGAAAGAGGAAGATCATGTGTGCTGTGTCCTTATATATGGGTTGGTGTGACTTCCGGTTGCGGCTATGCGGAGCTAAGCCACACGTTCGGCAGCTGCCGCCAGGAACGGACTTTTGGGCTCTTTTTAGGGCCCCCAGCAGTACTTCTTTGACGGTTCCCGATGTGGGAAGGAGCCAGCAACATTTCCCCGGCAGTATATGGCCTGGACCAGGAGTGGGGCGAGTAAGAAAGTGGTTGCAGCGCCAAAGCAGAAGCGAGGGAAGAAGCACAAGATGGCAGCGGGCGGAGACCAGGAGGCATGGAGGCAGTGGGCGCAGGTGCAGCAGGAGACTCTCCAGCGCTGCTTCAGGGAGCTTAAAGCGGAGCTACTGGAGCTGTTGAAGGCTTCAATTGATAAGCTGATGGAGACCCATACGGCCCAGTGGGTGGTGATTCAAGAGATCCGGCAAAAGGCCTCCGAAAGAGATGACGAGACCTTAGGCCTCACTGTGAAGGTGGAGATGCACAAGGCGCTCCATAACAAATGGCAGGAGAGGTTTGAGGAGATGGAGAACCGGTCGAGGTGGAAAAATCTGCGGATCCTGGGCCTTCCGGAAGGGCTGGAGGGGTCTAACATGGGGACATGTTATGCCCAACCCTTACTGGGTTGCTGGTTGAACACATTGGCATGCTGGAAAGGTAAAGCACTTTAATGGGAATCTTAAATTCAGGTGACTTCAACCTTTACAAAGTAAAGTCGCTGTTAAATTCGCTGATGGGAGCTGGGTCCTTCCAGGGGCCCCTGGAGCTGGAGGGGGCCCACAGAGTACTGGCGAGAAGACCCAAGCTGAATGAGCCGCCGCGGGCGGTGCTGGTGCGGTTCCACCGGTTTGCTGACCGGGAGTGTGTGCTCAGGTGGGCCAAGAAGGAGCGGGGTAGCAGGTGGGAGAACGCGGTGGTGCGGATCTACCAGGATTGGAGTGCGGAGGTGGCAAAGAAGAGGGCCAGGTACAACCGGACGAAGGCGGTGCTGCACAGGAATGGAGTGAAGTTCGGCATGCTGCAGCCGGCGCGTCTGTGGGTCACGTACAAGGACCGGCACTTTTACTTTGAGTCCCCGGAGGAGGCGTGGGCCTTTGTGCAGGCCGAGAAGTTGGACTCTGAGGGCTGGGTACGGGGCTCTGCATGCAATTGTGTTATATTGTGTTATATTTCGAGGGGGGGTTCTCGGTTTAATGTTGGTTCTTTGTTGTTTTCAGGGCGGGTGGGGCACTGTTTTCTGCTTGGGTTTGTTGGATGGGCTCGAGGAGGGGGACAGTCCTGCAGTGTGGGGGAGGTGGGGTCGGGCAGGTGGAAAGCGCGGGCTTTTTCCCGTGCTAAGGGTTGAAGGGGGTGGGACCGGAGCTGGGAAGCGGGGTCTTTTTCCCGCTTGAGAGCGGGAGGGGGAGGAGGAAAGCCTGCTGGTGGACACTGGGGAGGAGGGGAAGCCCCACGCTGGGAAGGTCGAAGGAGTGGCGGGGTAGCCGGGGTCAGCAGGAGTCAGCTGACTTGCGGGAGTACAATGGGGGGAGCAACGCAGCCAGGGGAGGTCCTAGCTTGGGGGGGGGGGGGGGGGGGGGGGGGGGGGGGTACCGGGTTGCTGCTGGAATAGTCGAGAAGGAGCTGAAGTATGTGTGGAGGGGGTCGGGGTGGGGGTCTGCCACCGTGGGGAATGGGCTGAGCGAGGGGCGCGGGCATGTGGCGGGCTGAGGATGGGTAATGGCTAGTCGGCGGGGGAGGGGGGCAGGTAGCCCCCGATCCGGCTGATAACCTGGAATGTGAGGGGACTGAATGGGCCGGTCAAACAGAGGGAACTCCGCCACCTGCCACCTGACAAACGCCCTTACCTGCATGTGGAGATCCTGGTGGGGAAGAGGGTGCCATTCGAGGTGCTGAATGTGGTGGCGGACAGTGGCGGGAGGTATGTGATGGTAAGCGGCAAGCTGCAGGGGGAGCGGGTGGTGCTGGTCAACGTATACGCCCTGAATTGGGATGATGTGGGTTTCATGCGGCGCATGTTGGTCCGGATTCCAGATTTGGAGGCGGGGGGGCCTGATAATGGGGGAGGGGGGGGGGGGGGGGGGGGGGGGGGGGGGGTTTAATACGGTGCTGGATCCGTCACTGGATCGATCCAGATCCAGGACGGGTAGGAGGCCTGCGGCGGCTAAGGTGTTGAGGGGGTTTATGGACCAGATGGGAGGGGTGGATCCATGGAGGTTTGCAAGGCCGAGGGCCAGGGAATTTTCATACTTCTCCCATGTGCTTAAGGCCTACTCCCGGATTGATTTTTTTCATTATGAGTGGGGCGTTGATTGCGAGGGTGGAGGATGCTGAGTATTCGGCGATCGCCATTTCTGACCATGCCCTGCACTGGGTGGACCTCGAGCTGGGGGAGGAGAGGGACCAGCGCCCGCTTTGGCGCTTGGAGGTGGGGCTGCTGGCGGACGAGGAGGTGGGTGGGTGGGTTCGAGGATGTATCGAGGGTACCTGGAGGCTAATGACAATGGGGAGGTCTGAGTGGGGACGGTCTGTGAGGCGCTGAAGGTGATGGTTAGGGGGGAGTTGATCTCCATCCGAGCCCATAGGGAGAGGAGAGAGCAGGGAGAGAGGGAGAGACTGGTGGGGGAGATGGTGAGGGTGGACAGGAGATACGCGGAGGCTCCGGAGGAGGGATTGCTGGGGGAGCGGCGTAGTCTCCAGGCTGAGTTTGACTTGTTGACCACCAGAAAGGCTGAAGCTCAGTGGAGGAAGGCACAGGGAGTGGTTTATGAATATGGGGAGAAGGCGAGCAGGATGCTGGCGCACCAGCTCCATAGGCGGGATGTGGCCAGGGAGATTGGTGGAGTTAAGGATAGGGGAGGGAATGTGGTGCGCAGGGGGGTAGACATTAATGGGGTCTTCAGGGTCTTTTATGAGGAACTGTATCGGTCCGAACCCCCAGCGGAGGAGGGGGGGATGGGGCACTTTTTGGAGCGGCTGAGATTCCCGTGGGTGGAGGAGGGGCAGGTGGAGGGACTGGGGGTGCCGGTTCAGCTGGAGGAGTTGGTCAAAGTGATAGGGAGCATGCAGCCGGAGAAGGCGCCGGGGCCGGATGGGTTCCCGGTCAAATTCTATAAGACGTATGCAGACCCGTTGGACCCCCTGTTGGTTAGGACCTTCAACGAGGCAAGGGAAGGGGGGGGCTCTACCTCCGACGATGTCTCGGGCGCTGATTTCCTTGATCCTTAAGCGGGACAAGGATCCCCTGCAGTGTGGATCATACAGGCCGATCTCGCTCTTAAATGTAGACGCCAAGCTGTTGGCAAAGATCTTAGCCACGAGGATAGAGGACTGTGTGCCGCAGGTTATCCACGAGGATCAAACGGGGTTCGTGAAAGGGAGGCAGCTGAACACTAACATACGGAGGCTCTTGAATGTTATAATGATGCCGGCGGTAGAAGGGGAGGAGGAGATAGTGGTGGCATTAGACGCGGAGAAGGCCTTTGATAGGGTTGAGTGGGGGTGCTTGTTGGAGGTGCTGGAAAGGTTCGGGTTTGGGGAGGGGTTTGTCAGGTGGGTGAGGCTGTTATATGAGGCCCCGGTGGCGAGCGTGGCCACGAATAGGAGGAGGTCGGAGTATTTTTGGTTATACTGAGGGACGAGGCAGGGGTATCCCTTGTCCCCCCTGCTTTTTGCGCTGGCAATTGAACCCCTGGCCATGGCGTTGAGGGAGTCAAGGAACTGGAGGGGGCTGGTGCGAGGTGGGGAGGAACACCGAGTGTCGCTCTACGCGGACGACCTATTGCTGTAAGTGGCGGACCTGGTGGAGGGAATGCCGGAGGTGATGAGGATTCTTAGGGAATTTGTGGATTTCTCAGGATACAAGCTCAACTTGGGGAAGAGCGAGCTGTTCGTTATACACCCGGGGGACCAGGAGTAAGGGATCGGTAGGCTCCCACTAAAAAGGGCGGAGAGGAGCTTCAGGTACTTGGGGGTCCAGGTAGCCAGGAGCTGGGGGGCCTTGCATAAGCTTAACCTCACGAGGCTGGTGGAGCAAATGGAGGAGGAGTTTAAGAGGTGGGATATGCTGCCGCTGTCTCTGGCGGGTAGGGTGCAATCAGTCTCCCGATCAGTCTGACGGTGCTCCCGTGATTTTTGTTCCTGTTCCAGTGCCTCCCCATCCTTATCCCGAAGGCCTTTTTCAGGCGCGTTAACAGGAGCATTACGGGGTTTGTGTGGGCACACGGGACCCCGAGAGTGAGAAGGGTGTTTCTGGAGCGGGGCAGGGATGGGGGGCTGACGCTGCCCAATCTCTGTGGTATTATTGGGCTGCCAACGCAGCGATGGTGCGTAAGTGGGTGATGGACGGGGAAGGGGCAGCATGGAAGAGGATGGAGATGGCGTCCTGTGTGGGCATGAGCCTGGAGGCGCTGGTAACGGCGCCGCTGCCGCTCCCTCCAACGAGGTATACCACGAGCCCGGTGGTGGCGGCTACCCTCAAAATTTGGGGGCAATGGAGATGGCACAGGGGGGAGGTGGGGGCCTCGATGGGGTCCCCGATACGGGGGAACCACCGGTTTGTCCCGAGGAGAATTGATGGCGGGTTCCTGAGTTGGCACAGGGCAGGTGTTAGGAGGTTGAGGGACCTGTTCGTGGATGGGAAGTTTGCGAGCTTGGGTGAGCTGGAAGGGAAGTTCGGGCTCCCCTCGGGGAACACCTTTAGGTACATGCAGGTAAGGGCGTTTGTCAGGCGGCAGGTGGCGGAGTTCCCTCTGTTGACGCCGCGTGGGGTCCAGGACAGGGTGCTCTCGGGGTGTGGGTTGGAGAGGGGAGGATCTCGGCAACGTACCAAGTGATCAGGAGGTAGACGAGGCCTCGGTGGAGGAGCTGAAAGATAAATGGGAGGAGGAGCTGGGTGAGGAGATTGAGGAGGGGACGTGGGCGGACGCCCTAGGAAGGGTGAACTCCTCCTCTTCTTCTGCGAGGCTTAGCCTCATACAGTTTAAGGTGCTGCATAGGGCTCATATGACCGGGACAAGGATGAGCCGGTTTTTTGGGAATGAGGATTGGTGTATTAGGTGCTCAGGGAGCCCAGAAAACTATGCCCATATGTTCTGGGCATGCCCAGCGCTGGGGGAATTTTGGGAGGGCGTAGCAAGGACGGTGTCGAGGGTGATAGGATCCAGGGTCAAACTGGGCTGGGGGCTCGCAATATTTGGAGTTGCAGAGGAGCCGGGAGTGCAGGAGGCGAAAGAGGCCGGCATTCTGGCCTTTGCGTCCCTAGTAGCCCGGCGGAGGATTCTTCTTCAGTGGAAGGATGCGAGACGCCCAAGCGTGGAGGCCTGGATCAACAATATGGCGGGGTACATTAAACTGGAGAGGGTGAAATTTGCCCTTAGGGGGTCAGTGCAGGGGTTCTTCAAAAGGTGGCAACCATTCCTAGATTTCCTGGCAGAACGGTAGAAAAAGGCCAGCAGCAGCAGTAACCCGGTGGGGGGGGGGGGGGGGGGGGGGGGGGGGTGGGAGGGGGGGGGGAGGGGGGAGTGGGGGGGGAGGGGAGGGGGTGGGGTGGAGGGGAGGGGGTGGGGGAGGGGGAGGGAGTGGGGGGGATGCGGAGGTGGGCTGAAGGGACGTGTATATTTGTTCATTGCTAATGACGGGCGTTAATTTATTGTTCGTTTTTGTATACAGGGAGGGGTTTGTTCTTGCTTTTCTTGATATTTTTTGTTATTGATATTTTGTGAAAATTTGAATAAAAATTATTTAAAAAAAAATATGGGTTGGTGTAATGCCCCCCTGTGGTAGTGTCACCATTGTATGTGTCTTGCATGCCCATTGGTCGTGTCCTATCTTACTGACCTATTGGTTGAATGTCTGTGTGCCATGATGTCTCTGATACTCCCTCTAGTGTTTATCTAGACTAAGTGTATTTACATTAACCCCTTGTGTATTTACAGTAATGCATATCACCACGTCCCCCCTTTTTGTGTTACATATTTTCTGTACAATGATAAAGAAAATTGAACAAAAACAGGTAGATAAGTGATGCTATGTACAAGTTATGATGACTGTGATGACTATACAATCGACTACACAATATCACCACAAGCCTGCCGTTGGCTAAATGCCAGAAGAAGTGGGAAGAGGCCTTAATTGGCCATTTAACTGGCTCAATTGGCCTCTGGGTGAATGGGTCAACAACCTCACTTTAAATGGCCCAGTAAAATTCTGGCCATTTCTGCTTCTCTCTGCAGGGTGCAAGTTCAGAAAGTGCCACAAATTTCCCACCCCATCTTATGTTAATTATAGAATCCCTACAGTGCAGAAGGAGGCCATTCAGCCCATCAATTCTGCACCGACCGTCTGAAAGAGCACCCCACCGAAGCCCAATCCCCCACCCCCATCCCCGTAACCCCACAAAACCTGCACATCTTTGGACGCGAAGGGGAAATTTTAGCATAGCCAAGCCACCTAAACTGCACATCTTTGGACTGTGGGAAGAAAGCAGAGCACCTGGAGGAAACCCATCCGGACACGGGGAGAAAGTGCAAACTCCACACAAACAGTCACCCAAGGCCAGAATTGAACCCGAGTCGCCGGCACTGTGAGGCAGCAGTGCTAACCACAGTGCCGCTGTGCCCCCTTCGATGATCTTGACTCTGGAGTCATTGGACACACCACAAACAATACCTGAAAATAATTTTAAGAGATACCAGAGCCTATTTTGGTGACTCTTGTGTGCTGACCGAGTGCAACTGATTTCCTTACACAATTGAATCCAAAACAAATCCTTCTGCCTTTTCAAATATCCTTCAACTAATATTTATCTAATTTCCTCTTTAAAATATGCAATGGTCTCTGCCTCAACTGTTCCCTGTGGTGAGGTATTCTACATTCCAACAATACGCTGTTGTTACTGGAAAGTAGAGGGAGAAACTAGGGATAAAAATAAAGTTTTAAAAAAAGTATTATCTCCACAGCACATGGAAGTTATTTTATATGACCTTGAACAGAAACAGACCAGAAATCACATGCTGGCCACCATATAAAAGAATATATCAGAATGTTTTATAACACCATATATTTGTGCTTACAACTGACATCTGCAGGATAACAACCCAAACACTAACAGTTCAAAGCTGAGACTTTTTTGTTTTAGCCAGCTGAATGTCAGAAATTTGCAGTGTTCCATAGATTATCTGCCTTTCACAATTCCCATCAGGAAATCATTCTGAAAGGAGGAAGTCAACTAAAAGCACAAAGAGGAACTAACTGAGTCAAACGAGACAAAATGTGTGCATTCAGTAAGACAACTTTCATTAATTTCTTCTCGGGATCTTCTTGCGAATGAGTATTACTGCGTATTGGTCCTGAAGGAGCTACTCTGATTGTGAGTGAGGTGGAGAAAACCCTGCTCCCCCTCTTATGAAATGGAATTTACTGCTGCCCTTTGGAGCTCCTCCTAGTGGCCTGTTAAGGAACTGATCCCAACGACAGCAGGCAAGTTCAATTCATCAGCTTGAACGCCAATAGCATCCAGTTGGAAAGGCGCACTGTAATCAAGGCTCATTATGCTGTTAGGTCACTTTTAAATTATTTTAAAGGGATGTTATTACCCCCCGTGTGGAGATTTCTGGCAGGTTCAGTTCCTGAAATATTCCCTCCTGTGAACTTCGCTCTAATTCAACCTGGTCAGCAGGTCACAATGCAAGTTGGGGGCTGCAAAATAAATTTCTACTTTAGAATTTTGAATTTTTAAAGCAATTTTCATTAAATATAAACTAATTGTGGAGCTAGCTCTTTCCAGGATTACTTTATGCATGTATTTATGATTTAACTGCAAATAACAAATGGAGAAACTTTCCCTGTCATTATCCATCCAGCTGTTAAATTCATTAAACTGGGACATTGCCATGGGAGTAAGTTGCCTTCTTCACTGTAACTGAGATTTTTGTCAGTTTGATCTTTGATGCGAGTGAGGATGGCTAGACTACATTTATTGTCCAGCCTTCATTGCCTTTGAGGACCTGGTGATAAATCATTGGGCTGGATTCCCAGGCCGCGTTCGCCCGGCGACCGGAGAATCCGTGTGAGGTCAATGGAGTTCTCCATTGTCCGCATCTCGCCCGTGGCGTTCATGTGGTGGACGGGGAGGAAGAATCCAGCCCATCATCTTGACTAACTCAGTGACTCTTTAGACCATTTCAGAGGGCTGAGAGTCAATCACACTGCAGTGGGTCTGAAAACGTATGTAGGCCGGACCAGATAATTATGGCATATTCCGTCCCCGAAAGGACATCAGTGAACCAGATGGGTTTTTCCAACACTTCAGTAGTTTTGTGTTCACCATTATTAAGGGTAGTTTTAATTTCAGATTTTATTTAGTTAATTGAATTGACATTCCCCAGCTGCCCAAAGATGTGCAGGTTAAGTGGATTGGCTATGGTCAATGTACAGAGTTACCGAGATAGGGAGGGGGGAGTGGGCCTAGGTAGCATGCTCTTTCAGAGGATCAGTGCAGACTCGATGGGCTGAATGGCCTCCTTCTGCACTGTTGGGATTCTACAGATTCTATAGCTGATGGGACTTGAACTCCTGGCTCTGGGTTATTAGCCCAGGTCTCTAGATTGCTAGTCTATATCCACTATGCCATCATACCCTGTGTGAATTGCTCATTGACTGGCAGTTATGTGGCACAAATGTTACCTGCCACCTTGCAACCCAAGACTGGATGTTCACTCGGTGTTGCTGTAATTTGTATGTGCTGCTCCATTAGGGGCTGGTTTAGCTCACTGAGCTAAATCGCTGGCTTTTCGTCAGACCAAGCAGACCAAGCAGGCCAGCAGCACGGTTCGATTCCCGTACCAGCCTCCCCGGACAGGCGCCGGAATGTGGCGACTAGGGGCTTTTCACAGTAACTTCATTGAAGCCTACTCGTGACAATAAGCGATTTTCATTTTCATTTCATTTCATTTCATTTCATTTCATTTTCATTATTCCTCCAAGCTCTTGGTTCAAATTTTTCAGGCTTGAAGCAACTGGGTATTGTCTGGAACGGAAGGTGGGCCCAATGCTGTGCACAGTACGCGTGCCAAAAGAGACCAGCACTAGAACAGGACAGCTGGTCCACTGGCCTGATTTGTTTATTGTAATAACAAGGGATGGATTCATTACTGTAATACATATTGTACAATTAAAATAAACACTTAAAAATCAACGTTAAATCCAAAGGTTTCGGTAAGTTAGTCTTGTTCTGGGTATCCTTTACCTCATTCTCCCCCTCCCCTGTTTCTTTCCTCTTTTATAACTTGTGTGCCAACAGCACCCATTTCAGTTCTAAGTAACTCATTGTTCACAGCATTCCCACCTCAGCCAGATGGATACAAACTCCATTCAGAATTTAAGATGACACTCCCTCCATCTCAGCCTAGATTGTCAGTCAACTGAACCTGGCTTTCTTAACATTGACATGTATGATGCAGAAAGCCTAAGATTAATAATGACTTTTTTATTGTGATACAACAACTGTAGATCATGCCCTCCTCTCTCCTGTGAAAACTGGTATAGTATTTAGGGATTCTTGAACAGATATTTCTTTCAAAGAACGGATTTGGGAATGCGTTATGGGCCAGGATTTTTAGAATGACGGGGTTTCCTGTCCCAAAGTGCCAGAGGAGAGGATCACATCCCTACCAACGCTGTCTGCCTGGCAGTCATTTCACACATCAATGAATGTTAGTTGCCTGGAGATGAGATTTCCACTCTTCATTTGGGAGGAGGTCCTGCCTTAGAGAGCAGTTGGCCAATCTGGTTGGCTGGCAGGTCTCCAGTCCCTGCAGTGATGGAAGCTGCAGGGGCCAAGGCTGGAATTGTATGTACTCCCCGGAGCCTAAGTCCCAGGATTCCAGGAAAGATAAGTTTTGGGGGTCTCAGGTATGGGATGCCCATAAGGACGGAGGAGAGGGGGGGGGGGGGGGGGGACAGTGGGGGTGACATCCTGCCGTTACCAGACCTTAAGGGGAGGATTGTCAAAAGTTAAAAGGGGCTTCTGATGGAGGCACCGCCCCACTTCCTACCAAAGGCCAAAAGCCAATTATTTTCAGGGTTCACACATTCACACATACCCTGGAATTCGTCCCATCTGCTTAAACATTGAGGTTGGGTGGGAAACGGCCCATAAATAATTGGCCACTTAAGGGCCTTTACTAGGGAAAGGACAGAAGGTCAGTCTGAGACCTCACCCGCGCCAGCGTAAAATTGCTGCAAGGTGCAGACAATGGCTATTCAACAGGAAGCTTATCCATAACATTTCACACTCCCGCCCCTTCACGCACTCCCCCCCCCTCCCCCAGTCCACTCCCCCCCGTGGTTCAGCGTTTATTTTAAACAAAATGATCTATTTTTATATTCTCTGGGCGATACTGCCATATCTGTAATTGTTGTCCATCTCTAGTTGTCCTGAGAAATTGAGAAATACTGGGCGGGATTCTCCGACCCCCCGCCGGGTCGGAGAATCGCTGGGGGAAGGCGTCACTCCCGCCCCCGCCGGGTCCCAAAGTCTCTGGCACCGGAGATTCGCTGGGGGAGGGAATCGCACCGCGCTGGTCGCCCCCCCCCCCCCCCCCCCCCAACCCGGCGTTTCTCCGGCCCGCGATGGGCCGAAGTCATGCCGGTCCCGCCGGCGTGGATCAAACCACCTACCTTACCGGCGGGACCAGGCGGCACGAGTGGGCTCCAGGGTCCTGGGAGGGGCGCGGGGCGATCTGGCCCCGGGGGGTGCCCCCACGGTGGCCTGGCCCACGATTGGGGCCCACCGATCGCCGGGCGGGCCTGTGCCGTGGGGGCACTCTTTTCCTTCTGCCTTTGCCATAATCTTCACGCTAGCGGAGGCGGTAGCGACCCCCTCCCCTGCATCGACGCTCCGGCGCATGCGCGGACTTCCGCCAGCCGGCGAAGTCCCTTCGGCCCCGACTTGTGTGGCGCCAAAGGCCGTTCCCGCCAGACGGCGGAGCGCCAACCACTCCGGCTCAGGCCTAGCCCCTCAATGTTAGGGCTTGGCCCCTAAAGGTGCGGAAGTCTCCGCAGCTTCCGCACCTTTGGGGCGGCCCGATGCCGGAGTGGTTCACGCCACTCCATCACGCCGGGACCCCCGCCCCGCTGGGTAGGGGAGAATACCACCTTGCCAAGCTGCGAAAGTGGGCATTAAGAGTCTACCACATGGTGTTAGATGGGAGCCAACCACAGAGCCCGTAAGACTGCAATTTCTTTTGAAGGACTATTGTGAATCACTTGGATTTTTACAACAATTCTGGTTAATTTTTTCTGACAGTGTGTCCGAATTTATTGAATTCAATTTCACAGCTTTTGTTTGCTAGTTCAGCATTGTAACCATTCATAAAAGCCACAGACTGCATGAATTGAAGTTATATATTAACGTCAGATAAGTGGATTCATGCACTTATGCCAGATGCATGTAGCCAGAATGGACACAGTTGGCATAGTCATAGAATTAGAATCATAGAATTTACAGTGCAGAAGGAGGCCTTCCGGCCCATCGAGTCTGCACCATCCCCTGGAAAGAGCACCCTACCCAAGCCCACACTCCAATCCCATAACCCAGTAACCTCACTCAACCTTTTGTTTTGGACACTAAGGGCAATTTAGCACGGCCAATCCACCTAACCTGCAGATTTTTGGACCGTGAGAGGAAACTGGAGCATCCGGAGGAAACCCACGCAGACATGGGGAGAAAGTGCAAACTCCCCACAGACAGTGACCCAAGCTGGGAATCAAACCTGGGACCCTGGAGCTGTGAAGCAACTGTGCAAACCACTGTGCTGCCGTGCCCCCCATAGTATAGCATATTTTGATCAGAGTCAATCAGAGCCAATCAGAGTTGATTTTCCAATCAATCAGTACCTTTTTCTACTGTAGCTTAAATTGTTGAGTTAGTTTGAAATTTGACATTCTTCCATTTGTCCTGATGGATGCAGGACAGAAACCCTCAGCAACATGTCTCTCTTTTCAGCAAGTGAACATTTTTAAATGATTGCTTTCTTGTTCTCAAAGAATTTTCTACAGTTAATGGATTCAAAGTGCGGTTTGATTAAAACTGTCACCCTGCATTTTTACTCACTATCAGCAAAATAAATATCTGCCCTTGAATCATTAAAATGTTTCAGCCTGCCTTTGGAAAGATTGGAGAAACTCATATGAGGGCTCTTATGAAAGACACAACATCCAGTTAAGATGACAAAGGATCATACTGATATACCACTTAGTTACGTTATCATATCATTAGGTACTGCATGGGCACCCCGTTGAACTTAAGACATCAATATCACTAATGGGAGTGACTAGGGGGTTACTGACTACTGAGAGAATAACTGTGTCAAACCCGACACAGATAACCACTAACTCCGTATTGTCAAATCACTAACATCAAGCTAAATAGAGGCTGGTTTAGCTCACAGGGCTAAATCACTGGCTTTTAAAGCAGACCAAGCAGGCCAGCAGCACAGTTCAATTCCTGTACCAGCCTCCCCGGACAGGCACCGGAATATGGCGACTAGGGGCTTTTCACAGTAACTTCATTGAAGCCTACTCGTGACAATAAGCGATTTTCATTTTCAAACTAAATATAAGATTTATTGAATGCAAGATAATGGACTGAGTAAGTGACATTGAGCAGGAAATATAGAATAAAGTTACAGAACCTTGGCTTGAAACATAACGTCCTTAAACATTAATGTACAATGAGGTTATCATTGGCATCTATGTTGCTCGATGGCCCAAACCATCCAACTTGCTCATCACAATGTTTTTTGCTGTGCTCTGTGTTGAATCTCTGCTGGATTTCTTGGCTGGGTCAATGCTATATTTATAGGCGGCTTCATTACAATGATGTAGGTTTGAAACCTGTGCAAATTTGTATAATCACTTTATCAATTTGTATTTAACAGCCAAAAACATTGATACCTGTGGTGATCTCTACGTGTGCATGTACACAAGAGGTTAATGTGTAATGAGTAGCACCACATGATCACTCGAGGGCCGGACCAATAGGGGTATATAAGGCAGCCACATTGGGTCTCTCGCTCTCTCTTGGGTGCACTGTGATCAAAGCAACAGCAGACTAGTTTAGATGGCCAGTGAATTTACGTATAGTTACCATAGTTAGATCTTGTTAACCTTATCACTAGTATCAAAGTTAAAGTAAAGAACTCATGTAAATATTGTTGTAGTTATTCAATAAATATTTTATTACTATGTGACGAGTTTGAATCTTCCTCATTGAGATTCAGAATACATCATCACTAACCAAGGATTGAGTAGCACATGTTACCTACCACACAGGTAACAAAACAATACTGAGTCTGTGTATTAATGTGCATTAAACTGGTGCATTTCTTGGATGAAATGGCAATAATGCTTGTTAAACACTGCCACAGCATTGCGCACCTGGGACAAAGATCAGTTCAAAAACTCAGAATATTTTATCCAGATCTTAAATTCTCAAAAAAACATTGCAGAAAAGAGAAAACAATCTGAACCTCAGCTGAGACATTTAATGCCGAAATGCCTCCTTAAAAACAGTTAGAATCAGCATTATTTTTGATTTCTGCCTCCGATTATATTCTATTTTAAATCACAATGTGCAATGGACAGTAGTGTACTATGATAAATATTCAATGATTGATTGTGCAGCTCAAAGAGTCGTGAGTAGATTATCTTATAGGTGGCGATGTTTATTATTGTCCCAGAAATCTGTGAGAGGCACATTTGACTTAAGTGTCCAGTTATGTCCAACTCAAACCTCCAGGACTGAGCAAAACAAATTCAACAGGGTCATAAGAGAACCGCAACATTATCTTAACAACATTAGATTGCTGGGCTACTTGGGGTGTATCTGGGACACCCTCTAACCAACACAAAGACAGAACGGCGTGCAAGGGCAGCGGTGCACCCCATCTCCGGACATACCTCCAGGTTCCCCTGTAGCCCTTATAAAAGCAGATACTTTAAATATTTACTTAGACTCACATCTTTGGGGTTACGCATGTGTCCATGACAGCTTTGTCAAACCTCTCTTGCGCTCCAACTTATCCCAGGGCTTCTATTCTGCTCTACCTCCTTTTCCGACCATATAATCCATCACGTTTCTACTCCTAAAATTAAAGCAAATTACTGCCGATGCTGGAATCTGAAACCAAAACAAAATGCTGGAGAAACTCAGCATGTCTGGCAGCATCTGTAGAGAGAGAGACAGAGTCAATGGGCGCGATTCTCCGGAAACATTTCTAAGTGTGGTAGCGAGCGGGAATTACTGTGAGCTTCCCGGTGCTCGGCCCAGTGAGGCTGGCAACGCAATACAACGTTAATTGGTCCACTTAACGAGGCCTCTTGCCACAAATGACGGCTCGCCAGCTGATTCGCCGGGACTGCGCTCGCCATCCCCCCACTAACAATGTCGAGTAGCACTTAAGCTGCACCTGCTCAGTCAACCCCAGCCAGCTCGTAACAGTGGCGCTGAGGAAACCAGCCCCAAGATTCAGGGATGTGTTCCTGGGGAGACTCCTCAACGCAGTGGAGGCCAGGAGGGATGTCCTGTTCCCCCGAGGGTCCTGGAGAGACAGCCACAAGGCAGCCAGTGCTGCCTGGGGTGAGATGGCGTCAGCTCGGGGAGAATGACCAGGACAAATGACCTACCCCGGGCAGCACGAGTGAGTAGACACCAACGCGCCCCCACACCTCCCCCTCAAGGATGCATCCACCCCTCAACTCCCCATGCGACCCTCAGCCCTTGCTACACACACCCTCCCCCCTTCAACCCACCCAAACCCCTTTTTCACACCCTCCCCTCCCACCACTGTGAGCCACTCATGTGGGTAATGATGCCCTCTCAAGGGCGGCATGTGGCGCAGTGGTTAGCACTGGGACTGCGGCGTTGAGAACCTGGGTTCAATCCCAGCCCCGGGATTGTCCATGTGAAGTTTGCACATAGAACATAGAATATACAGTGCAGAAGGAGGCCATTCGGCCCATCGAGTCTGCACCGACCCACTTAAGGCCTCACTTTCACCCTATCCCCCTCCTAAACTTCTTGGACACTCAGGGCAATTTTAGCACATCTTTGGACTGTGGGAGGAAACCCGAGCACCCGGAGGAAACCACACAGACACGGGGAGAATGTGCAGACTCCGCACAGACAGTGACCCAGCGGGGAATCGAAACTGGGATCCTGGCGCTGTGAAGCCATAGTGCTATCCACTTGTGCTACCGTGCTGCCCACTTGCCCCGTGTCTGCGTGAGTTTCACCCCCACAACCCAAAAGATGTACAGGTTAGACCAATTGGCCACGCTAAATTGCCCCTTAATTGTAGAAAAAATAATTGGGTACTCAAAATTTACATTAAAAAATGATGCCCTCTCTGTCTCCTTGAAGGAAAAACTCTCCCACAATCGGCGGGAGAGGGCCCAGGCTGGCGGTGGTGAATCTTCACCTCCTTCGAAGAGCGGGCCCTGGAGGTGACTGGGGTGGCCGAGGGCAGGGCGGTCACCAACACAGGGGTTGGCAGGTGCCACATAGGTGAGGAACAACCAGGCTCCACCTGGAGGACCTGTCAAACATGAGTTGTTATTGCCTTACCCATCCCTCCCACTGACCACATGTACATTCTCCAGCAGGACCTCCATCTGACGATACTGGCTCATTCCGGGCGGCCCCTCTCCCAGCCTCCCAGGAGACCATCTTGGAGGAGAGCTCTCAGGATGCCACCAGAATAGTCGCATCACAGCTGTCATCCCCACCCTGCACCAGTGCAGATACACACACCTCAATGGGAAATGTTAATGGTCAGGCTTCTGAGGCACCATCTGATGGGCACCACACTGCTGCTGATATTCATCAGGTGCAGGCAGGAACCACCAGGCGACTCTGATGAGGCCATGTCTCGAGGTAAGCACACAGGACAGGGTGGCACGGCTGCGATTGTGCTGCCAGCAAGTGAGGCAGGGCCCTCCGGCCCAGAGCCCCCAGAGAATGCCCACCAGGGGCACCAAAGGCCAGGGAATGAGGTAGGGAGCCGGCAGCCTCCACCTCAGAGGTGCATCCTATAATAATAATCTTTATTATTGTCATAAGTAGGCTTAAATTAACACTGCAATGAAGTTACTGTGAAAATCCTCCAGTCGCCACACTAAGTCGCCTGTTCGGGTTCACAGAGGGAGAAGTTAGAATGTCCACTTCACCTAACAGCACATCTTTTGGGACTTGTGGGAGGAAACTGGAGCACCCAGAGGAAACACACGGGGAGAACGTGCAGACTCCGCACAGACAGTGACCCAAGCCTGGAATCGACCCTGGGACCATGGCGCTGTGAAGCAACAATGCTAACCACTGTGCTGCCGTGGAACCCACTATGTCGATAGTGCGTTGTTTCCAATTCCACACTGGGGGCAGCACCACTGGGTGTGGCGTATTGTACAGAACATTAAACTCCTTTCTGCACAACCATAATGATGCCTCTGTCACGTTCTTTCACAATGCACACTGACCTCCGGACCCTTTGCCCATCTCTCCAGGCATCCCTTACCCACCCTCCGTGGACATGTTCCATCCCCTGGGTGTTTGGATGTTGCATGTGTGGTGTTGCCTCCCGTAGTGTTCAAGCATAATAGAACATAGAACATAGAACATAGAACAGTACAGCACAGAACAGGCCCTTCAGCCCTCGATGTTGTGCCGAGCCATGATCACCCTACTCAAACCCACGTATCAACCCTATACCCGTAACCCAACAACTCCCCCATCAACCTTAACCTTACTTTGTAGGACACTATGGGCAATTTTAGCATGGCCAATCCACCTAACCCGCACATCTTTGGACTGTGGGAGGAAACCGGAGCACCCGGAGGAAACCCACGCACACACGGGGAGGACGTGCAGACTCCGCACAGACAGTGACCCAGCCGGGAATCGAACCTGGGACCCTGGAGCTGTGAAGCATTTGTGCTAACCACCATGCTACCCTGCTGCCCATAATGTCCAGACATCAAGCTGTCATTGGAATGCTAGGCAATGACCCTGCATGCTACATGGCCTGCCCACCCACGGGAATCCACTTGGCATCTGTGAAGTGCTCAATTAATCACGATTGCCATTTCCCTATCAGTATAGCCTCCAGCCACGCAGCCAGAGGCCTCAGCAATCGGTCAGGGTTATGGATGATTGGTGGGGCAGAAGGGCAAGGTCAGGAGTTTCCCCTGGATCGGGTAAACGATCCAGGATTGGCAAGATGGTGCAGCGAGCTGTTGTTCCCCGGTTGCCCCCTCAGTGCCCCCCCCCCCACATCCCGCATGGCAACGCAGCCCTGCGGAAGTTCCCCCACCTCCAGCCGAGGGTCCCTCACCCCGCAGAGCACTGGGGTGGCAAACCCAGTTTGTACTCCAAAGGAGTACTAATGGGCGCCAGTGTGAACACTTGCTGGGGAGGCTGCAGAATGACAGGAGGCTGTTGGATAAGGGGTGACACCCGTTAATTGTATTAAAATGGGGCTTAAGTGGTGACAAATGGTTTCTCGCCACACTACGGCGAGAACCCGATTTCGTCTATGGGGGCGGGCCAGTTGTACCACAAACTGTTTGCCATCCAACACGGATCTCATTTCTGGGGTCTCCCGCTGTATACCGGCCTTGTTACTCTTGAGCGGGAATGCAACAAAGTCGGAGGATCGTGGCCAAAGTTTCGAGTTCATATGGTTTTTCTTCATTTCCAACCCTCTTCAACTCTGAAGAAGACCCAAATAAACTCAAAGCTTTCACTGTATTTTCTCTCTCCACAGATGCTGATGGACCTGCTGAGTGTTTCCAACATTTTCTGTTTTTATTTTCCTTCCAGTTTGGCACATTTTCTCTGATGTTATTGCAGGAAAATGCCAGATTTGTGGAGACAATATCTGACAGGCAACGTCTGATATACGGGGATGGCTTAAAATGCACTTGCCTGACCTGAACGAACCCTTTTCGTATTGCTGAGAACAGGTCATCTGCATATTCCTGTGCTCAATTGATGGAGTGGGTGTGAATTCACTGGGCTTCCACCATGTTACAATCTAGGAAAGGTGGGTTGGGAGATATGGTAAGGACACATTCACTTCATTTGCATTTGAAGCTTCCACCAATTCTATGTGCAAGTCCCCAAGATCCCCTCTGGGAAATCCCCAGAAGTGCGGCTGGAGTCTCCGTTCCTGTGATTAAATGTTGACGCTTGGCAGGATTCGTGGACTTTCACGACAGCAAAGCTGGTGCCGCACTTGGACCAATTCAACAACTGTTAAGGGGCTATTCCCGGCGCCACGTGGAACACAATCTATTCCAATGAGAAACGGTGCCGGATCCGCTGGATTCGTGATTGACACTTAGGAGACTGAGAGGCTGCAGCCACATATACCCACTTCACTCCCCACACACACCATCCCAGCCAACAGGATGGCACTGTTTGCACTGGAGCGTGCCCATATGGCTGATTGGTTGGCTGGGGCCAGAGAGCACCTAGGGGATGGTCTGGGGGACATCCATAGGACCAGTGGCACTAAGTTCACAGTGGGCAGTCAACGGCATGCACAGACACATGGCTACCATGCAGGCTGCGGCAATGGTGTTCCGTGCCCGTCCACCCCAACCACATAGCCCACCTCCTGGCTACCCCGCTACTCCCCCTGGCCCTGGCAGAAGAACACCCAGCCTGCGGCACAACTGTCGGCAAACTATGGCGATGTTGTACCTTTCCATACACCCTCTCTCTCCCTCAGCAGCCACAGCGCCTGGTTTCACGATCTTTAAAAGCACAAGTGAACCTCACCGTCAGGAATTCAGCCCACTGGAGGGGGAGAATCGCAGAGGCCCCAGAGAATACCGGGTCGGGCCTGCTACTGATATGCCAGTGGCGTTTACTGTACATGCGTTCT
Source organism: Scyliorhinus canicula (assembly GCF_902713615.1). Taxonomy (NCBI): domain Eukaryota; kingdom Metazoa; phylum Chordata; class Chondrichthyes; order Carcharhiniformes; family Scyliorhinidae; genus Scyliorhinus; species Scyliorhinus canicula. The sequence continues at coordinate 64,046,673 of NC_052151.1, read as the reverse complement.
AGAACATATTGACGCCGCTGTCGAGGCGACGGAGAATTGGGATTTGGCCTGAAATCAGCACCCGCCGCAATTTTGGCATCGGAACCGATTCTCCACCCAATTGCATTTCCCGATTCCGGAGTCAGCCGACGGAGAATCCCGCCCATGAATATTCAGTATAACAGGGGCAGAGATGCAGCAACACTGACCGCCTCCCCCTTTCTTTTAGTAAGAGTAAGCAATCCGTGCATAGTAGAGGAAAATCAGCACCATATTCTGGTTCAAGTACTTGTCACTTTTTTTTTAGGTTGGAGGTGATAGATTGTAATGGACATTTTTGTGGTTGCTTTGCAATGACTTTCTAATGTCATTGATTTCAGCAGAAATTCCTTTTCACAAGTATCATAAAAATGGCTATTACTGAACATTGCAAAAATATATTACATAATATTGTGGCATCGAGATACTGTAACACACCGTGAGATTGTCCAGACACTTCAACACAATCTTCAGAATCTCGAAGGTCTCGTCACATTTTTCACTTGCCTCATGTGTAATTAATTCATGCAAGATGACCTATATATAACCTTTCTAAACAGGGATGCCTTGGTTTTACACTGTCAGTTTTGTGAAATAATTTCTCTAGAGTTTGCTTTGCCATCATCATGATGTTAGACACATTTTTGACATTTAACTTCCATTACAAAACTGAATGAGAATTTTTAACAATATGTTGGATAGCTTTTGATTTTAGGAGAATGTAAACATTAGTATCTATTGAAAGTGCACAGAAAGCTCAGTCTGAGCACTATTTGTAAAGCCTTTACAACTGTGCATAAAAACCTGCTAAGTAAAAACGAAAAGGAGAAACGTTATTGGGTAATTTATTACTTGTTGTCTATCTGTTCTTTGACGTTCATATATCCAATAAAACGTGCTGGCATATGTTAAGTGACTCTATAATAACTTAGCTACACATGGAGATGCTTATTTTTATTCCTTGCTTGAATTCTGCCTGAACCGCTCATTTATATTCTGTCAAACTGTACCACATATAAAAATACAAAAAGTGAAGTTTTCCAAATAGTGGCTTTTTCTGTAACAAGCAACAGATCTTATAAAAAAATGGAGTCATATTTAGATAGAGAGATTAAAGCGATATTTCTTTCCTATAAAATGTCCAGATTTTATGGACGCCTCATCCCTTTCTATAGTCTTCTAAATGTGGTTCCTGTAAATAGATTTTTCCCACTCAAATCTAAGAACTGCATTATTTGCATTCTCTGTTCTCAGAAATTTGCAATAATCAGTTTACTGGATATAACATAATCTCACACAACAAAGAAAGAAATAACGTTTGAAAAGACCTTTTCAC